>NC_044330.1:98168734-98793734 GCF_007399415.2 Gopherus evgoodei | reverse complement strand
TGCAAAACCTATGTTCTCAAAGGGAACCAGTGTCCGACCTAGAATAGAACCCAGGAGTCTTAAATGCAATCCTCCCCTGTAACCACTGGACAAACTACCCCTTTAATGGGATGAAATGTGTGCGTGAGCATTTAGTTAACCAATGAGCCCATCAGTTTTATGAATATCCCTCCAGTTTGCCTGCTTTAAGGTTCACAGATACTCTTTTCCTTAAATGAGTTTTATATCCTGTGGTAAATTAAATATACGTCGTGCCATTAACTACTCCAAAAAGATGGGTAAAAATTATTTGTGAGCAGTGTTTTGACCTCACAGGTATCTGTCGTGTCGTCCTTACTCAGTCACAGAAGAACACTTATTTACACTGTCTAGAAAGACTGGGGGGAATGTTAGTGAGACTTGCAGTTTAGCACTTGCTTAGATTTTCCAGGGAAGTCGCGGAAGTTGGCTTGGATTTACTAAAGGAGACGTGCATTTTTAATTATAAAGTTTTAATTCGTTCACAAGAAGCAAGCAACAAAGCCAGTCAGATTTCTAAATTGAAATAGCACAAGCACATAACGACTGCGAGCGATTAACTTCTACACCTGCATAACCACATCACAGGAGACTTAAAACTAGAAGTAAGTACATGTAACATTAGGTAAATTTGAGTACGAGGTTGAAATTTGACTCGTGCAGCTACTACAAAACATAGTGGAAAATGTAACCAAATTATTATAGTCCTAGAAAATTTGAGAATAATAGCAAGTTCCATTTGGTTGTATAATACAGTCTGACAGCTGGCGTAGACTCGGTTCCTTGCCGAGCCCCAAAATCAACAAGTTTGTCTCTTAACACGTACAGGGCTGGGAGAAAGTGTTCCTTCCAGACCAATAAACAGCTAGTGCTGTAAATTTCTAACCCTTCTGCGAAGTCTGCCCCGCCTGTTGGCAAGGTTCACTTTCCTTTCTTTTAATTCACTATCTCCTACAAATTATAATAATTGAGAACACATTAGGAGTGAGACGGGGAATGGAAAAAGCTAAGTAGACAATCACCTTGTAAACATCTTGTGATGGTGATGGCTATTAAACAGGAATGCTCAGTACCAACTGAGGCACAGGCGAGCTTATCCAAGCAAATCAATGCAAGTTAATCTTTCAGTGTCAGCTGGCTGAGTTTTGGACTAGTGATGAATGCCTTGACTGGAAAGATGAAATGCTGGAATGCCAGGCAGTGCTCTGACAGCTACAGATGGTGCCAATTACTGCCAGTAGAGCCTGTCCTGCTGGGAGCCCAAGATGTCTGATTTGTGGTCACAGAAAAATGAAAAAGTGGTTTCCCAGCTGGGCCTGTCACCTGTCCTATATTGCTCCATAGCAAAAATTGTATTCGTGTTTTAAAATCAAATTTCTTTGTATATTTATGCTAATGATACCACCACGCTAATTACCAGACAGATGCCTTGCAAAAATGCAGACTCCAACAGAAAAGAGCGTTTTCCTTCCCAATAAACTTTAGGCATTATACAGAACTTAGAATAAAATACAACATTGGGGGATATCGGTAATCAGCATTTGTAATAGCTCAGGGAGATATTCTTTGCTTTATTCAGCTCTGTGAAGTCAATGGAGATTTACGGGGTATAAATCAGAATAGAATTTGGCCCACAATCTGCAGTTCTGTACAATACTCAGTTCAACAGGCTTTTGAATATTAACATCAGGCTTTGTTTTTCATTGTGTATTTTATATTTTCCGTGTTTATTTTCGTCTTCCTTCTTTTTCCGCCTCAACCCGAGCTATACAAATTGTCATTTATTGCACTTGTGCATTATTTCCTGCCTCTGTGATATTTAGAAGGATTAGTCTAGACATCTGTGATCTGTAATTGGCTTTTTCCATGAAAGGGGATCAGCTGTAAGAACTTAAGCAACCCAGACTTGTTTTACTTGTGGTACTTGAAAGCCTTCTGGACAGAGCACCTTTGCTGCAATGATTTAACGCCAGGTTTCTCAGCGTGTGAGCGGGGCTTTATCCAGCTCTCCACTCTGCTTTCGTCACTGAATCCACCATTATTTTATTAACTCAAAAATGCCAACTTTTTTTTATTAAAATATATTTTGCACTAACTGGTCCCAGCTTTGACTTGCTCCAATAATTATGCTGTGGAACTGTGTTCTGTAAAAAGGTTGTGCACTGAAAGATGTTTCTAGACGGATTTCATTTTATATATTCAATTAACAATAGCATGGTAATTATCCTTACTGGAGCATGAAATAAAAGTCTGTCTCCTTTTCTCTGTACTTGGAACTAGCTTACCAGGATTACCTAACTCTTAATAGCGAGTAGGTTTGAGGGGGCACTATTTTCCATTTTATTAGACCCAGCCTTCGCTAATGGAGATGTTTTGTCTTCAACTTCAAATAAAAATGTTTAGCAAATTTTAGAATCCATTTAACAATAATAGTAAATCAGAAGACAAATTGCACTATAAAAATAACCCTTGCAGCAGCTGTGAAGTGGAATGGGCCAAAGTACCTTCAAGATCCTGGCTTGAATTGTAGTCCTGAGCAGAATGTGTTTGGTAGTTTCAGATAAGCACTCAATTGCCAGTAGTCCACATTATAATTCCACCGTCAAACTTGGGAGCTCCAAATGGTCATGACTGCAGAATGACATCCTTTTGAATGAGTGATCTGTGTATTAATCAGTGGAGGTAAACTGAGAAACAGGAGAGAAGCTTTGCTTTCCAAACTTTTCGCAGCCTGCCTTTTGTGGGGTCTTGAACAGGGTTAAGGCTGCTGGGACATTTTGAGGTTTTGATAGTATCTTTCTCACTGTCATAAACCCACACTGTTGAAAATATCCTAGACAAAACTGTATTATTATTTTGTATTATCGTGGCATATAGGAGCCTCAGTCAGGGACCAGGCCCCCACTGTGCCAGGTGCTGTACAAAGAAAGAACAAAAAGAGTCCCTGCCCCAAAGCGTGTACAGTCTATGTTCAGTTTTCTGGCCAGTGGAATTCTTCTCCTTTGTTAGGGTCAATAATTTATGCAAATTGATTCCATTGTTTTTTAAAATAGTATATGTGTGAAGGAAATTAAGAGGTATAATAATAATGGGAAGAGCCACAGAAACAAATTATCTCGTCGGCAGGTACCTTAAGTTCATTTTCGGATACAGCTGTAAAACTTCATCCATGGGTGCTTGCAGCTGTGAGGTTTATAGGCGTGATAACATGAAGTGAAATTGTCTCTCGAGCACCATTTTTGTCAACAAAGTAGAGAAATGCCACAGCTGAGGCTGAATCCTACAGCTGCTCCTAGAGCAAAACCCCTGTTGACATTTCCTCTACGTGTGGTGTGGCTGCTGGGTGATGGTGGTGGTGGTGGTTGGAAGTGTTGCATGCCTGTTGTTGCACCCTAGCCGCTAGGTGTGACATTTGGGTCACTCTTCTTTGAAAGTGCAAATATACTTGCAATATTCTATTTGCTATCCATTTTTTTCTGATCAGATAACAGTTAAAACCAAATACACCTCTACCCCGATATAATGCAACCTGATAGAACATGAATTCAGATAGAATGCAGTAAAGCAGTGCTCCGGGGGGGCGGGGCTGCGCAAGTTCGATATAACGCAGTTTCACCTATAACGCAGTAAGATTTTTTGGCTCCTGAGAACAGAGTTATATCGAGGTAGAGGTGTGTTTTGGCTTTGCTACCTAGAGCCCCAGCTCCGGATAGAGAAATATTTCCGATGACAACTTTTTCATTTCCTGACTGCTGGGAGAGAAAGGATAAAACCAGTGAACGCCACAACCATGGGGCCCCTGAGTGCAACCTTTTCCAGGGCAGATGCACTGTTTTATGTAACGTTAAACCTGGGGAGATACTTAACCACTTTGCCTCAGTGCAGCATGTCTAATTCTTGGCACAAATGAGAGTATTCGTGTTTCATTCAGCTTGGCGACCAGCCAGCGTGGAGACTCTATTTTCATTTTCAAATTTCACTTGGCAGATCCTTAAAAGTCACTGGAGAACTTTGCCTGGGTAATAAAAAGCAACTTTTATTGAAAACTAATTATTTTTTCAGCCTCATGTGCCAGCTGTTTAAAAATGTTGTGGTCACATTGGTGCATACTTTAATGACCAAATTCTAGAAAAATGCAGATCCTATTGTGAAATGTTTCTAACAGCAGCTAATAAGCCACTTGTTTTCTGCCTCCTCCAAACCTGTTCAAATACACAGATAGGTTTTAGAAAGAATTAGATTTCAATTAACATAAAATGCACAAATGCCAGTATAAAATGTCTGTCTGTTTTGAGTGATGGATTCATAAACCTTTAGGCCAGAAGATCCAGAGTTTCGTAGGCATTTGGGTGCCTAAAGATGCAAATAGATGTCAAGAGAGATTTTCCGAAGCACCTAGATGGGAGTTAGGGACTGTTTCCCACTGTTTCTAGGGGAAATCCTTCTTGGCACCTATTTGCATCTTTAGGCACCTAAATACCTTTGAAACTGTGGCCCAAAGAAGCCAAGGGGATCCTGGTATCTATTGTTCTGCACAGGACATAGAATGTCACTCGGTAAAATAGAAAGGGCTAGGTCACCCTATCCAGCAACAAGGGGGCAGAGGAGCCAGAAATCAGGTTGCCTGGCAATTGTTTTGGGTGGGAAGAGTTTTGGGTCTCATGGAAAGGACAGGGAACCATTTCCATCCCCACAGAACTTGGGGATCAGTGATGAAGGGAACCCTAGTGTACTGAAGTAGGATGTCTTGCTATTCCCTCAGCTTCAGTCCCCAGGAGGTCTAGCAGGAATCACACTGCCATTGTCTGAATCCCCTATGACAGCGGAGCAACAGGCACACAGTGGACTCTATAGGAGTTGGTGCTTTTTGATGCAGCATTACCATCTGATGAGATTGCCACACAGATGCTCCGCCCCTGATCCCCCTCCAAAGCCCTGACAGAACCTGATCCCTGCAGTGCACTTGTGCAGAGGGTTCTGCAGGATCCCAGGGCAGAGATGTGTGTGGGGAACAGTACCTTGAAGGTGACATAACCCATTTCTGTGCCTTCAGGTGGTTCTACCTCAGGTGGATTCTCCCCTTTCATAAGTGGGCAGGATGATCTGAACTGCTATAAAGTCAATTATTTCCATGTGAACTGTATTTATTCTGTAGGATTAACTATATCTAGAATCACAACAGAAAGTAGCGAACAGATCCATTCCTAAAGCCAGGGTGAGTATATATGGCTATTTTCATTAGCCTGTCTTGTCTATTTAGAATGTAAGCTCCCTGGGACATGGATCATCTCTTACTGTATGTATGTATAGTGAGTGTGTGTTACAAGACCCTCCTCTGAAGAGGACACAAATTGTTATGACTCCTCGCTACAGAGCCTTGGCTCGTTAGCACAAGCTGTAGCAGCTTCGGAGGTCCGCAGTTCAATTCCCAGTGCATCAGCCAAAATATGTATAGCACAATGGGCTCCTGATCTTGGTTGGGGCCTGCCTCTTGATGCTACTATAATACAAAATATGATATTTATTATAATGTATACAGAGAAAAAGTGTGCTCCCTGTCTAAGTCTAACATATATGAATGTATAATATATCTGACAAAATGGGAGAAATTTTGAAATATTAAGTGACTTAATCTTCAGGGCACATTTGTGAGCCAGGGACTCAGAAACGTAGTTTCTTCACATCCCCCTTTGTGACTAAGAGCTTCAAAGCCCCAAGAGACAATGGGAGATGTATTCTGCCTGTATACTTCCTTCTTCCAGCTTCCCTTCATGTGCACTTCCTGTGTGACTTTGCTTCCTCCCCAGGGGAAGCATTTCTTACAGCACTCGGCATCGTAATTCTTATGGCCAGTACGTGCACAGCCAGGCAGATGCTACTTCAAATTAAAGACCGGTCTGAGCCAAAACCCTGGGTTCAAACACCTTCCAACTTTGAGAGTTGTATCCAAACTTTACGGCTCAGTCCTTTCTCTTCTTCATTTCAGTCTTACTGAGTTACAGCTTCAAATATTCTTGGGCAATCAGAAGCTTCAAAAAGATGTAATGGGAAGAGGAAGAGAGGAAGTTCCATGGGAGAACAGTCAAATTTCGATTGGCTAAAGCTGCGCTCTCTTTCCTGGATCAATTTGTTGTACACAAAAAGTATTATTCAATGGACAAGAACAGTCTTGCATCTGACTTTCTAATGCTCTACTTCTCGGTATAACTTTCATGTAAAAACGTACTTCTTGCCTATCATGTAATACAGCCCCATAAAAATCAATATGTTGCCTATACATAAGCAAAATATTATATATTTATATAAACACTAAAGTTAAATGACAACATGGGGCAAAAATGTGAAATCATGTAATTACATTAATGGACATACAAAACCCAACATTTATATGTTCATCGTGTTCTTCGCCTTCATAAATCTTTCATTCCTCCTTTTTGAGCACATTACAGTCGAGTTCATTTCTCTCTTTTTAATTGTTTTCAAATAGATTTAATGTTCAATGTACCTACTTTCATGCATTTTTTAATGTATGCAAGTAATTATGGAATATAAACTAAAGTATTGAATTGGCTTGCCATACAAACAATCCTAGCCAATAGTTGTGTTGTGAATATCATTGTAAAACCATTAATTCCTAAATAAACAAAATTTGACAGCTAGTTTTTGAATGTGTGTATTTCCAGCTGATTTCTCTTCCCATAAGATGGGCCAGAATAATGCAGGTAAGAATCTTTTTTTTTTTTTTTAAGAAAGGAGTTTATTTATAGTGGCTGACTTAATACTCTGCAGTATGACATTTTCTCCCAGGAAACAGAGAGCTAGGAAGCAGATGAGCTACTTTAAGGTGAAAAGGGAAGAAACAAAAAGTACATTTTTAATGAGACATTTACAAATTGTTCTGCACAGGGAGAACCCTGTTATACTAGCACTTTGTCACTGAAAAGATTGCAGATGTCTTTCATCTGAGTTTGTCCTGAAGCATTGGTAGTACAAAATATACAAACATAAGGCCAAATCCTGTTATGCAGACAACATAAGGCATGAGTAAGGAATTCAGGATTTATCCTATAGTAAAAATATTGCATAGGGCTTAATAAATGCTGTACAATAAATTCCATGTATGCTATCTCATTGGTGTTTTCTGGAAAGTCTGCTCATAGTCTGGTGGTAGGACCCACCCACAATGCAGGAGGTTAAAAAGGGAAATCCCTGTGGAGATGAAATTCATGTTAGGTGCTAACTGTAGCTCCCTAGATGTGTCTTACTGCAGCAGGCCAGTGTTTTAAACAGCAGGGGAACGCCGATGAGTACATTCAGAGATTCCCCAGGGAATTCTTCCATGGGGACCCGGGCTTTCTGACTTGCTGACTGACAGGCAGCTTGAGTGAGGTCAGCCAGAAAAAGCTGTATATTCAAGAAACACTCTTCTACCTGCACATCACTGATATCCCTCAGACCCCAGAGACCGGCTACTATTGCAATCTCCCAGCGGACTCTGTTGATCTTATCCAAATGGAAGTTTTGATATACTCCTTGTCAAATATCCTAGGCCTGTCACTGAATGCAAACAAGCCCCACTGCGTATCTTCACTGAACAGGCAGAGGCATGCCTGGTATATATAAGCTCCACCTGGCTGACCTCAGTGAAGGGGCCTGTCTGTCATCCAGGGTGTTATTAAAGAAGCAACAGGCTCAAATGGAACCAAACTGAAAAGAAAACAGAAGAGCAGGATCAATAAAGCCCTCACATAAGACTCCTCCTTGCAAGGGGACAGATACTTAAAAACAAACACACCTCTTTAGGTTTTGGAAGTGTGGCCTATATCACCCTATCTCTAACACATTCCTACGCATCCCTTGAACCTTAAAACATGTCATGCCTGTGCTATTAATTTATTTACTTCACTTTCCTTCCACATCCCTCTATACAGGTTTGAGCATGAAGGCTAGTTGATATAAAGGTGATCTTGGCAATGTTTTAGGCCGTTGGTGCGCTGTGACTGCTGGCAGTTACACTGAATGGTATTGTCTTGTTTTTTCCCTGTGCTTTTAATTCGTGGAGAAGACATACTGTTGTCACTTTCCATTTCTGTGAACTTTAAAAGAAAATGCAGATGAGCAAAAATTTCATAGATTCATAAAACTAGATTATTCCTCATATAATTACAAATGTGGTTTTTTTTTGGCTGCCGTTTTGTTTGTTTGTGGGAGAGCTGCCTTCTTTTAAATATATCCGAGTGTGCACACACACTGCCACCAGTGGATGTAATTAATGCTGGGAAATTGTGGCTTTCTGTCTTACCAAGCACCAAAAATGTTCTAATTTGACAGTATGGCTAACAAAATATGAATTTGTTTTGGGACAACCCTCCACCTAGTTGTGTAGAGACACAGTGTAACCTGGGTTGAGGTGGAGGGAAGAAACTGTTTCCAGGAGAACTAAATACCAGATTATAATTTTTATTTAAAAATGTTCCAATCCCTTACAATTAGGGTTTTCTAATATGAGCTATTTCCAGTAGTATTACCTGGAAAAAAAATGCTACTATGAACTCTTAGAAAAGGGGACTAAAAGAAAGGGAAACTCATCAAAACTATTGGCTAATTTTATTTACAATACAATAGGAAGAGCTGCAACTAATAAATGGACTTTCCATTTAAAATGTATTGAAACTTGAGTGCAAACAATATATAAATAAAACCAGAGAAAAATCAAACACTGTAAGTAATATATGATGGGCTATGTTAAGGAATCAAAGTAAAAAGAAAAATCAAGGCTTATTTAACTGAGGTATCTTTTTTGCCATGCTGTGTAGCATTTAGGACAGTCAGAAATTGTCTCCACAGAGAGAGAGCCGCTGAGTCTAAAATCTTTGTAGGCCTAATGCATGGATCATACTTTCAGTAAGAGACTTTCCGTAGTTTCTGTTTATTCCATATTCTGAATCCGCCATTTTATTCAGCATGAAACTGGGCTATGTAAAGTTTATTCACAATTGTGTGTATTACATCCAGGAAAAAGCACATGCCTTCCAGGTATGATCAGCCAATAAGAGTTTGTTCAGAAGGTTTAATGCTTCTAGCTCAACTTTTATTGATTGGATTGGGTATGTGTTCACTGGGTAGGGTTATTTCCTCCATGCATCTGACGAAGTGGGTATTCACCCGCGAAAGCTCATGCTCCAAAATGTCTGTTAGTCTGTAAGGTGCCACAGGACACTTGGCTGCTTTTCCTCCAAGTGTAAATTCTTATTAATCTCAGTTGTCATTTTTCTAAGGCACCTCAAGACTCTTATTTACTATTGTTCCAAACACAATTGTAATGTTGAACTATAAATATTCGGTTATAATCAATGAAAGGTAAAAAACTTTTATTGGGCATTTAAATAGAAGCAGAAATAAAAATTGTTTTTTATTTGTAGGTTTTCATGTGGCTTCTAAAATTGTTTTTCCCCCCAAACTGAATTTAGAGTCATGCAAAATATAAAGATGGTTGCTAAAGATAGCACTTTTTGTTACACCAGTGTCATGGTTTGCAAAAGGCTAAGTCTTCTGCTTTTCTTTTCCTGCTATGAACATTGGGAAATGCTGAGTAAAATACTTATTATTCTCCCATTCAACAATCAAAACCCGTAAGAATAGGCATGGGAACATAGACTCAAATTTTAAAAACATTAAGTTGGAAAGGCTTTTTTTAACAATATAAATATATTTCTATTTTATGTGCCTCTAAACAGTTTTTAATAGCTGTGGAAATAGACCTTAAATGTCACGATGTCTTTAAAAGCTACAGGTTATGTCATCTGGCGCATTAGGTGAAGGTGTAGATAACATTAAACACATGAGCCATATAATGGTTATACAAATATGTACAAAGGCTGTAAATCAAGATCACACAGAATCTGTATGTAAAAGCATTACGTAGATCTTATCACAAGTCCAAAATTTACACTGGATCTGGTAAAACAGTTATTCACCAGAGGCACTATAAATAATTCCTTAGGTTGTTATCTATTACACCGATCTGTTCTGAGGTCATCCGTACAGATGAATATATGCTTTCTTTTGTAATTTCTGCATCTCTATAGTGCCAAATCTTCTAAAAGGTGCTGAACAACTTATAGGTTTAGGGCCAGCATGAGTATACTGAAATTTTGATATTCAGTTCTCTTGTTACTCAAAGAAACTATAAAGCTAACAATTATGCACCTGCAACAATTTGCAGACTTGCATATTTCACTTATTATTCACACATTTTTGGCATCCTGTCAGGTGATTCTGAAATTGGTAATGATCTTGGTGAAAAGAAACAGATTTTCAAGTCCAAAGCAAACTCGGGTGTTCTCGTTCTCGTGCATCTTTTTTTTTTAAACTGGTAAAAAATTGACCATATTGAAACAAGTAGTAATGTGTACCCCAGTCAACATTTAGACTAAAGTCACATTAGCACATAAGCTACTAAGTTAAGTCCCACCTGATCCTTGCATCACTGAGCTGTCTTCCACTGGCTAAATACAGTATTGATGAATGAACAATGTAAAAGAACGTTATTTTAATAATTGCTTAGTGTTAGTACTTTGTACCATATGTATGCTCATAAGAGATGGGATAGCTAATCTTGAAATTTAACTGCTGTGAATAGATCTCTCTTGGTGCAGCAAAGTAGGACTATATAATTCTTCTTTCTGGGCTTTCTACACATATCTAAATGAAATTCAGAATTGACTTCTTTGGACTCATTCTATGCTGCCGACCTCATGTCCACATGCTTATTCCCTTTTTCCAACTTTGGCCAACTCCCTGTGACTATTTTCCTGGTTGTGTTGGTGCAGTGAGGGGAGACATTCTTTCACTCCGACTGCCCCATCTCTCTGGACTGTGATCTCTGCACCTCACTGAGCTAGTGAGAGAGACATCCTCTCTCTAAATCTCACTTTTTCTCCTTCGCTTACAGATGACTCTCTCTGTCACTCTAATATATTTGTGATACTCTGTCTTATGGATGCTGTATAAAAATGAAGTGTCCTGAATTGTAATGTTATAAAGGGAGCTGCTGCTTGAATGAGGTGCTTCCCAAGGAGTAACAATGTTTGGCAAGCAGATGTTATTCCATTCTGAATAATGGAATCCATTTAGTGTCCTACAGAAACATCCTGGGGGCAGTCGATGGAAATCAAAAGATTCAGCAGAGATGTAACACCTGGAGAATTTTTTCCCCCTCCATACCATGAGTAATAGCTATTGCAGATGTTTTAAAATGGCCGAGGTACTATTCAGAAGAAAAGATCCATAGTTTTCTGAACCACATGAAGCCATGGTTCTGTTGCCTGTATTCTGCTGAACTACTCAACAGAAAACTCATCTAGGTCATGGAGCTCTTCCAAATGGAGCCTCTTCTGGGTCTGATGCAAGAATGCCCAGCATGAGCAATTTTAATGTTGTTAGACAAAACCTTGCATGCACTAGTGGATAATTGGTTAGATAATTTTATAGGTACAGTGGAAAATCTTCTATTCATTTACCATATTATTAAATAAAACAAAATTCTTTTTCTACATCAAGCAGATCAATGGAAATGCAATTTACATTATTTTTAGTTTAAAAAGTTCTTCAAATACTAAAAACTGCACTGCTGATTGGCTGCTTTCTGCTACTCAGCTACTGAAGGCCTTCCTGAACAGATATAGTGTAATTTGTAATGTTGCAAGTAGTAATCTACTGTCCTTTTATGAAGGATTGAGGTGCTTCATATCTTGTGCTGCCTCATGGAGAGGAATCAGGAAGTGGTGTAAAACAATAGTCATTTTCCAGCTGGGTACCAGGTGGGCTGCATAAGGGTCAGGAATCCATACGTATGTTAGACCTGATTATCCTGTGTGTGCATGCACCATGCCTGAATTTGAGAAGAGTAAATCAGCTGTGTCCAAAGAACCCAGGAAATGATGACTCTGCCACCAACTACCCATGTATTTGTCTGTCCAAGAATATGCAGTCGAACCTCTATCATAGAAGCAAGCAATTATACAAACAATTTTTCCCAACAGAAAAAAAAAAACATAGCAAAAGTGAAGTCAATGAAGAACCAGTTGACATCCTTTCACATTTGCTCCCTTCAGGGCATCAGTGGTTTGAAGGACAAGAAGAAGCGACAGTATGATGCAAAAGTTGCTGTGCAGTGCACCATACCTACGGTGATTTTTGAGATGTTCAGTTTTATGAATTTTTTGATTTTGTGAATTACTCGATCTGCAATCAATTCATAAGATATGAGTTCTACTGTAAATGGTGACCAGAGTAAAGTTCTTTGACACCAACTATAACATGGATACCTTTTTCTTGCCTGAATCTCAGTTGCCTTGAGATGTTTCAGGGGTAAAGAGAGCCTATAGATATTAACTAAGTCTTTTATGGTGTAATGCATTATTAAAAAGGAAAAAAACGCATACATACATTATCACAACATAACTTGTCAATTAAAGAAAGATAAAGCAACTGTAATATAAGAAATATTCATCTTTAGGAGCAGCTAAAGTGTCAGTAGAAATGGCTGCATTATTAGCAAGAGTTTGATGATACTACAGCCACTCAAGAAGAATATTCATCTACTTTAGATCTATTCTTAATTAATTCTGGAATACTTGACAGGCTTTTTCATTTAAAATTCTGTTTTCCTCCTTTGAATATCCATCCTTGTTTGTATGATGGTACTTAATTTTCTTATGGCTACAGCCTAACCTTTCCTTTTCAAACCCTTTTTGAAATTAATACTTTGTCATCACTTCCCTGCATTGACACACGCAGGTTCCATGGTGGTTTGAAGGGAAAATAAGAAGATAACATGAGTTACAAAATCAAGTCTTTTCCTAAAACCCACTTCTTCCATGAAGTCCCAAAACACTGCCCCATGCTAGTGAAATGGCTGTCAATAACCCATTATTGAAACACAAAATAAAACAAACAAAACATCTTCCACTGGGTTTTCCAATGTGTTTTTATGTCTGATCATTGTTTACACATGGCAAGCTCCTGTCTCACTGATTTCAGTGGAGTTACTCTGGATTTACACCAGGATAACAGATCATAACTGGGCCCAGATAAATTTGCCCCGAGCCACCCAAGTCAATGGCAAAACCAAGAATACCCAAAAGTCCTGATTTCAGGGCTTCTGTTCTAACCATCTGATGGGTGAACCTCAGAAAGATCAGTGGCTCTGTGTGATTTAGCACCCCAAAGTTCAGATGATTATATGGACAAAACGGGGCTGGACATCTCAAAAAACACACTTAGATTTCAACTTGGTCTTTCACTTTGTTCTGCCTCCGTCTCCCTACCCAGGAAATGAGTATAAGTGCTTCTCTACCCATGAATAAGGTAGACTGTGAATTTAAAGCAGATTCACTATTCTGAAATAAGAACGTCCACATATAGGGCTGGTCTACACTAAGGGAGGGGATCGATCTAAGATACTCAACTTCAGCTACGTGAATAATGTAGCTGAAGTCGAAGTATCTTAGATCGATTTACCTACCATCCTCACGGCGTGGGATCGATGTTCGTGACTCCCCCTGTCGACTCTGCTACCACCATTCGCGTTGGTGGAGTTCCAGAGTCGACAGGAGCAGGTTCGGGGATTGATATATCATGTCTAGATGAGACGCAATATATCGATCCCCGAGAAATCGATTGCTACCCGCCGTTACGGCCGATAGTGAAGATGTAGCCATAGACTTAATAGCTACTCTGGAACAACTCTCTGTGTAGACCAGACTGAGTTCCTTCATCACTGGGACTACTCAGGAGTGTTATATGCTGTTCAATCTGAGTCAGATATCCCTTTCTAGCCATTAATGTTTGGCAGGCACTTTTAGGCGCTTGGATGAAAAATACGGCGTGATTGCTAACTCATAGCATTATCATTCGTCCCTCGATGCCATGCACATGAATCACTTTACTTTAAATAGCAGATACACATGTACAAAAAAGTAGGGGTACAAAAGTGCAAAAAACCCATTAGACTGAGAGGCATCAAAATCCCACGTATGCAGTAATACATATGCATTTGCGCCAGGGTTTTCTGAAGTCCCACTTTTCCTCCACATTTTCAGTGAAAAGAATTAATGGTGTGGCTTGGTTTCAGTTTTAAACACACACGCACAACTAAATACACAGGCTTAAAGTTACGTTTTCCAAGCTCATTTGGAATAAACACAGCTGAATTAAAACCCTAAAAAGTGAGTATTTGGTTTTGTGATTTGTATTTCCAAATATAGGAAAATTTCCCTCATAATTCTTACTGAGATTCCCAGCATGTTGTTTATGACTTTCGCTGTCATTTTCATTAACAACAAATTGTTCAATATGATGCTAAACTGAGCTATATTAGATCAGCTAGAAATCTTTGTAGGCTCTCAATGCATGGGCATTACATATTCAAAACAGGACCTAATGTTTCAGAGATTCATATTCTACTATAATTATATGGTTCAATGCAAGTGATTATATCTCTTCTTCAGTATCGGACTGAAAAGTTTTGGTTTGCTGGCTTCCTCATAATTTACTGCCATGGCATAATAGGCCAGTCTTGCGGAAAAAAAGATGATAAATGATGCTGGCAAGGATTCATAGATTTATTAAATTTCTATCAAACAGTGCAACAAAAAAAATCTGCTTAAGTTAGAAATGGGCTCAAATTTTTTAATCAAAATTCATGAGTCCTGATGCTTGGTTCAGTAGGTCCAAGGAAGGCTTGAATTGAACACTGATTAAAGAAAATAAAAGGCTTATTTGAAGTAATTTTTCAATGACGGCTTTTAATTGGATGTTAAATCAAATTCTTATCTGCTTTACTGCAGATAGCACATTATATAAAATATAGTTAGTGGCACTACCACTGTAACTGATACACTGAATAACAATTGACTTCTCACTTTACACTGAGAGGACAGAAGGACTGCAGTTGTCAACCTGTCAGAAATTAAGTATGTAAATTAATGCTTAAGTGTATGAATATGAATATGATTTACAAGCAGTTCTAAGTGCTGTTGGGAAAAGTACTGATTTCCCTCCCTTTATCCCCAAGGTTAACAATTACCTGCTGACCTTTGCAAATTTGATCTACATTAATTTTTTTTTGTCCTAACTAAAATTGTCTATCGTATACCAAGAAAGTTATCTTATTTCTATTATGTTTCATGTGTATTTAACCCATACACGGCCAGTGATAATAGATGCTTATGCAGCACAATGGCGAAAGTATCTGTGAAATCTAGTATTTGCTTTCTTTGTAGGTAGTGTTGCAGGATAGTGCTATTTGTGTTGAGGATGTAATTTTAGTAGATCGTTAATTTTACAATGCTTCACTGCTGAGAATAACAACTACTTTCTTGGTCTTGGAAAAGCCCCTATATCATCTGGGCTAATCAAGGTCAATAAGGAAATGAAAAAAACACCATAGAATTTATCTGAAGGAGTTGGGGTGGAGGTGGGGGAGGTGAAATCCCAAAGTGGTTTAAATTTAAATGCTGTACTCACTCTCTGTTCTCCAGCAGAAGACTTGTATATGTGTAGTTTTTCTCTGTTGGAGTTTGCATCACGCACATTATAATCACTATGTTGAACATTTGTGATTGTCTGTGGCACTGGAATTTACATATAACACTCATGTATTCCTCTGCATGTACCTGTACAGCAGTGGCGCCACTGGATGGTGGAAATATAACTCTATATTAGGAGATCCTCGCTAGATTAGGCATTCGGGTTAAATTCAGTGGGAAAAAACACAATGTAGGGAAGCTTATCAGAACTTTGTCTTCACTTTGTAGCATGTAACTACGTATTTCAGCAAAGAGGCAGCTTCTGAGGCTGGGTGGTGTAGCTGAACTACAGGATTCCTGGGCACTGGATAGAAAATGGACTTTTACTTCTTCCATCCATATTGTTGTTTCTGATGCTGTCAGTTCTGACACCCAACAAACTGGTGACTCTCTCATTTCAGCAGCTGATACTAATGCGCTAGCTGCAAAAGAAGACGCATACTGTACAATTATTATATACTAAAATGAAGTTAATCAAACTCAGCCTCACCCTTTTCCCTGTAAAACAGACTCCCTGGGCGGCGACAGGCTTTCTTTAGGTGATTATCCAAATCTAGTTTTGGAATCTTTAGGAAATGCAGCTTATTCAATGCATTGAAACCCCCCCCCCCATTAGTTATGCCCCTGAATGTTTGAATGGCTCCAAGACTTCTGAAGGTGCTTGATACATTCCAGTGTGTAAACATCTCATCCTGCTTTAACCGGCAATGACCACAGAGCACCGTCAGCTACTTTTCCTGTATATTGGTGTAGTGCGAGTTACGCCACTGAGGTCGACGGAGTCGCCCCCGATTTGCAGCAACGTAATTGAGAGCAGAAAATGCTTTGCAGCATCACAGTTATTTCCCTGACGTTACACTACGCAGGTGACTAATTCCATTCTGCATCAGTGCTAGTTCCTCTGATGCCATAACAGAGGAATATGATTTTATTGGAGAAGCCAGGTTTGGAGGCAGAAAGCTCCCATCAGAACAAACACATTCTCAGCAGTGATTCAGCAGAGCTCTCAATCACATGCTCCACTTCAAGCACTCTGCTGGATTGGGGCTCTAGTGGTTGCAGAAGAAATACAGAGGCTTGTGTCTATTGTAACTTGTGTTTGCTTTTAAATGTTTTCTTCATGTTTCTTCCTGCTTAATGTAAGTTCTTGCTCAACATTTGTAGTGTATCCAAGTAAATGGGGATTCGTGAACTTTTGGGGACTTTTTTCCCCCATTTCCCTGCTTCTACGGCCTCTATTTTTAGAAATCCGTCTATATTCCCTGCCCCACACACACACACACACACACACACACAGATCCCGAGTTTTCAAACAAAAGGCCTTTAATATGACCTTAAATGTTTATATTTGGCTATGTAAACAGGACATTTATGCACCCAAATAAAGAGTTGCACATCCTAATGTGTGATGTGGATGTTCATTTTACTGTCTGTAGATGAATATTGGACTCACTGTCACACTTCTGGCAAGTTTCCCAAGCCCCACTTCAATTCTGAACCTGGTATTTGGCTGCTGTAAATCAGTTTAAATCTATTGGCTTCAATGGAGCTCTGCCGATTTATACCAGATGAGACTCTGGCCCCTTAAGAAAAGCAATACCAGGTTCACATAATTGGAATGGGAGATCCCTGTTAGGTAGCTGTCTCGATGAAATAATGTACAAAGAGTCGAGACTTTCTGGGACATTTGCAATTTTTTCACATAACCTTTGTGGTAGAAATATTCATCTTTATGCTAAAGCTGCATTATCTGGTAAATACCCTAACGAACGATGGCAACAATTCGTGTTTTTTTTCTGTTAACAGCTTGGAAGAAAAACAGTATGTTGCTCAACCAGATATGGTTCTAATTATAGTGTTTGCATTATACTGTTTTAATTGTCCTCTTAAATGTGTCTTTTGACATCCTGCCAAGAACTTCTCAATGATTTCTTCATTGAATAGAGGACTTTTAGTCATCCACTACATTTCTTAAGACCGTAATTTTCAACAGCATTAAAATCCACTTTTTCTTCCTTGCATCATGCTGCAGTTAATACCATTCATCTTGAGAACAATTGTCCTGTCACTGATTTACCTGCAAAGCAGTCTCTCTCTTTATTCACAAAGGAAGAGATGGAGGAACTCAGGGAATTAGTGACCCCACCATCCTTCTTGGCTTGTGCCTACCTCGGGGAAATGGTGGTGATGTCCCTTTTTGCTCCTGGAGGAAGAAGGATTTAATGAGTAGGAAATCCACAAAATTCACTCATTTCTACATTTTTCATATTATGTATAATTTGCTTTTATTTGGGAGGAGGGTGGGAAGGAGGGAGTCATAAAAAAGGTCATTTATTTCTTGTTTTACCAAAAGAGCTTCCTCAAGGTAATGCTACTTTAAATTCTCTAGAACTTTGCTTCTCAAAGCCGGTCCGCCACTTATTCAGGGAAAGCCCCTGGTGGTCCAGGCCAGTTTGTTTACCTGCCACATCTGTAGGTTCGGGCGATCACGGCTCCCACTGGCCGCGGTTCGCTGCTCCAGGCCAATGAGGGCTGTGGGAAGGGTGACCAGCACGTCCCTTGGCCCGCACTGCTTCCTGCAGCCCCCATTGGCCTGGAGCAGCAACCCACGGCCAGTGGGAGCCGTGATCGGCCAAACCTGCAGACACGGCAGGTAAACAAACCAGCCCAGCCTGCCAGGGGCTTTCCCTAGTTTGAGAACCACTGCTCTACAGGGTAAATGTTTTGTAGTTATAAATCACCAGAGTAGACCTTTGATGCAAATGAGAAGAATGGATTTAAGAAGCAACTCCATGTAGTTCTGGAGCAGTAGGCATCGTTACAGAACAGGACAATACATTTGAGGTCATTCAAAAGGCCTCAGCCTTCCTTAGTCCAAAATTGTGCTTTTTCATTTTGTTTTATTTTTCTTTTCCCCAAAATATCTGTAGGATATGGGGGCCATATGTCAGCACTGTGGGCCTGCTTCAGATTTCAGTTGCTCTGGTCCAAATCCATTGAATTGAATAGAATACTCTGGAATTATGCCCATGTAATTGAGATTAAAATCTGGGCCTGTGTATAATTTCAGGATAAGTAGCACTGTGGTTTGAAATGAAATTAAAGCCCTCTATCTGTGTACAGCAGCTACAGTTCTATTTTGGTGGGATCCACAAAGGATTCTGTGAATTTCCTAGATTTCACTTTAAATTGTGTAACACAACTGAAATATTTGCTGAATTTTATGATTTCAAAGTTATTTATTCATGTTCTCAGAAGGATAAACTAAACTAAAGTAAATAATGTAATAAAATAAAATAAATGTAGGTCTCAATACAGCAAAGCCCTTCAGCACATGCTTACCTTTAAGCATGGGAGTAGTTTAATTGAAGTCAATGGAACTAGTGTTTAAAGTTAGGCACATCCTTAAGTACTTGTCAAATCAGGACCTGGGGCCACAATTCGGGAAAGTACCTCTATTCAGGAGAGCATGGAAGATCATGATTATGGGCTTTCCAGACTAGGGATGAATTAAGCACATGTTGAAGTGCTTTCCTTGATCCAGGAGACCATCTGCTGTGATGGACACCCACTTGCAGGCTTAGATCTTTAGCAGAAGCTAGGAGGAATGCTTGCTCCTATTATTTTCTCTGCATGTTGCCTTCTTAAAGCTACAAAGATGTCCCAGTTTAAGATCAATATCTGAAAATACATGGTGCATCGGTATTGCTCATGTGTTCTGCTAGTTAATCACTGCTTCAGTATGTGTACCCATCATCATCAAACATGTATAGTCTACTGAGGACCATTGAGACAGCCAGAGTGACTACAGTTCATCCCGTTGCACAAGGCATCATGTTGTCAAGTTCCCAGATTTGCCTCAATCTTGCGAATCCCTGGGAAGCCCCCCCAGGTGGCACCAGATGGAGTCAGAGCATGTACCCCTTCATGGTCAATGGAGAGTTTGAGAACACAGGGTGCTGGGGGTGTTTTTGTCCATCCTGGTGACATGGCGGAAGAGCACGCAATGCTGCTCTTTGAATATAATGAGCAATTGGAGGAAGGCCAGATCTCTGCAATATTATGACATTTCACACAAAGTTCCTGCACAGGATTTGGTGCTGTTGCATGCTCACTAACTAAGCAGCCAGATAACTCAGTATTGGCCTGCTAAGCCTAGGGTTGTGAGCTCAGTCCTTGAGGGGGCAATGTTGGGATTAGTCCTCCTTTGAGCAGTGGGTTGGACTAGATGACCTCCTGAGGTCCCTTCCAACCCTGACGTTCACCTGCAAACTGATGTGTGCTACAGCATGTTTGAGTACAAATATTTCTTTTTTTTAGGAATATTTGCACATGGCTTTTGTGGGTAAGAGAAACAAGTATCCCCTTTGTCTCTGCTGAAGTCTGCATTCTGAAAAACACCAGTCCCATGAGAGTAAGCTACTGAATATTTTTAACAGAGTAGTTCAAACCAAATTAATGGACAAAATTCCCCTACTCCAAAATTATTGTTGCGGTGCCTATTATGTGCAGTTTATTGTCCAAAAAAGCCTGTTGTTTTTAATAAAGTACTGCTGCAGTGTATTGTGATATATATGTGCACACTCATGTATGCGCACACATCAAATGGATCACCTCAGTGATGATCAATCCACCTAATCTTGATCGTTGTTAACATTTGTTATTTGTAGCCTAATTTCCCCACTGGTGAAAGCAGTGCTGTATTCACATCAATGCAGTACCATCAATTTACACATGCAGCGAATTTGACCATCATCATCTGTTGTTAAAGACTTATTTATTTGGATGTAATTGTGTCCTTTGTCCATAGCTAATTATGATATTAAACTTTGGAGGAATGTTTCCGTTTTCTGAAGATGCCCTAATCTGAGCCTTTGGTCTGACACATCAGATTAGCTGAGATTTAAACCAATGACCTCCTAGCTCTGGATAATGTCATGTTGGTTCCTACACAAAATAACAGGGCTGTTCCTGTTTAGGTTACACTAAATCACAAGCTGATGAGAGGCGACAGGTTCTGCAGCAACTTTGAATCACAGGTTGTTTGATTTCTCCCTCTCTGGGCCAAATTCCTCCAGATAAAACGTACAGAAGGTCACTTCACGTGTCCAGAAATACTGAACTGAGGTCACAATGATATTGTAGCAGCATATTTTTTCTTTTGGTAAGTGAACCAGTGTAATATTTGTAAATGGAAAAACCAAAGAGGAAATGTTGTTTGTTATAAAACATCATATGCATATGTGTGTGCGTGTGTGATTCCCTCCCCGTTTTTATTCATTTTTGAAATGTTAAGATGAAATGAAAGGGTCCTGGACAAAATATTTACAGCATTAATTTTTCAGGGCCTTAATGGTCAGATGGCACAATAGATACACTTTGAAGACGATAGCCAGTTGGAAATATTTAAACACCAGCTTGGTGCCTTGACATGCTCAGAAGTTAGCCTTTAAGACAGCAGTTGGCACAGATCAAGTTGGAAGTCTAAATGTCAGTGAGTGGTAAGTGTCTAAATCTTGATTTCTCAAGTCATTAGGTTGTTTATTTGAGTTGTTGCTCCCTGAGGTGATCAGAAATGTCAGGAGAAAACCATTCAAAGAGATCTTGCACCATTGAGCTATTGGATAATTGTTAGTATTGCGGGAACTCAGTTATATCCACAATCATTTTTATTGTTGTTAATCTCAGGCATTCCCATCTTTTAACATTGTACTGACACCGATAGCCTTTACATATGCAAAGCAATATACAAATATTGACTAACTAACCTCACAACACTTCTTCGAGGTAGGTAAGTACATATAGTATCCTCCTTTTTATAAACATGGAAATTGAGACTTAGGGAGATCATATGACCAGTGCAAAATCAGAGAATGAGTCTGTGGTAGACTAAGTATAAAACCCCAGACAGATCTGGCTTCCAGCCTTATTCTCAATCCACTAGTCTGAACAGCCTCTATGTTATAAAGCGGTCTTGTTTTCAAAAGATTCCTGGCCACAGTAACTTTTTTCCTGCCAGTTCTTCACTTTCACTTGAGATTCTGTAAACAACAATAGAGTGCAGGCATATGGGATTCATTTCCTGTCTTTATATGATAAATACTCAAGTCGATTGGACATTTCCAAAGGATGTGAAACTTGCTTCATCGATATTGTCCTTAGAATAAGATGATTTCGCAGTCAGGATGCAATGGATATCTTTGAGGTTCACATCGATGAGCTCACTCAGGAGAAAAAGGGCCTGGTTCTCTCCTCATTTAGACCACGGTAAGGTCCCATTTCTGGAAATCGCTTAAGCATATGCTTAATTCCACCCCTATTTCGGATAATACTTCAGCATGTGTTTAACTTTAAGTCCAAGTTTAGACAGGTGCTGAAGTGCTGTCCTGAATAGGGATACCTTCCTGAATTGGGGCTTAAATCAAGAGGAACTCCACTGATGTCTATCCACCCTTCTCCAGCTTTCAGATTGTAAGAACTTAAAAGATTTATTTTTAAAAGACATATGTGTATTTCTTGAAAGCAGAGTTAGATGATGTCTGCATCCTATCTACACTGAAGTTTCTACTGTTGCTACTGCTGGTGGATCTGCATCAGGGGACATCAGTGGTGAGTTATGGTCCCATTTTTCACTGTAGGTGCAACCAAAATGCTGCATATTTTCACCATGGCTTTCAGTCTGTAGAATTTGAGGCTTAAGTATGCAGAGGCCTTTTGTTGTTCTTCTGCACAAGGATGAGTTTCTCCTACTTGAAGCAGGTCACGTGAGTGCCCAGTAAAGCAGATGCATCAATATACATATATTTTTTAGCACGTGTGTGTGTCACAACATTCTCAATCATAATAACCATGGTATACCTACCATGCATTCTACTTATGAAGCCCTGCAATATGCATTCCCTTTACAACAGAAATCTCTCTAGACTATCCCAGATACCTGGCTTCTAGGCAGTCAGCAAAATATCAGTGTGAGAGATGTTTGTGCTCTTCCGTCATAGTTTTTGATATAATTATCTTTCTCTCCCTGTTTAATCTATTATTCTGCCTATAGGGTATCATCCAATATTTTCATTGTGCCCATAAAGGTCATGTTTTTTTAGGAGCAAAGGGAGCAATTAGAGCAACAGGTTTTAGTTGCTCATTTCATTTTATAAAAGTTCATGTGTTTTAATAGTCAAGTAATAATTACGGTAATCTGTAAATTAGCCAGCTAAAATATTAATTCATTTGGCACAGGCCTAGCATGCACTGTCATAACAGTGCCTGACAGACCTAGCAGAAATCCTGTAGTTACCTTTTAAATACCCCAGGATTTCTTCATTGTTGTGATAAAATACAGATGTGGCTTAGAATGAAACTTGCATAGTGAGCAGAAATGGGATATCTAATTAGAACAAAGAGAGCTTAAATCAAATTAATCTTCATCTGACAGGAACATTTACATTTACATTTACATCACTGAGTGCAAGTCATAGCCAACATCGAAATTAGAAACAGATAATTATGATAAGAGAGGACACTTATGCTGACTTTTCTCATGCATAATTGGAAAGCACACAAAATACATCGCTTGTTATCATTAGAATTATCGTTAAAAATATGCCACTTTTGATGAATGCTAGTTTGTTGCAATAAAAAGTTGCCTAAACACTGGTGTAATAGACGTGTTTGGATCAGAAGATCAGAGAAAGGGTAGCTGGTTTGATCACTGTACAAAAACAACAATAATGGGAATGGACTGAGTAACCTTTCTAACTAGCATGTTCCAGATCATCTGGGTGTGTACTATTTCTGCTAGGCACTACGCTGTGGCTAAATCCAGGTGTGTGTATGTTAGTTTCAGAGCAGCAAATGATGACTTACTTGTCACGGAACAAAGAGCCCCATCCTGTGAAGTGCTGAGTGCCTTCTACTCTCTTTGATTGGTACCTTGCTGGATTGCATTCATCTAATGCATGTGCAGTGCACAACGTGGGACCTGTTAGTACGGGTAGGATACCTGTCTTCAAAATGTTTTACACGCACTAATTAATCCTCTCTCTTGGCCTGATTCTGCATCATAGAAGTCAACGGGAGCTTTGCCATAGGCTTCAGCGCGCTCAAGAGCAGTTCCTCCTGTATCCTTGGGAAGGAAATATTTAGTATTCACACCTTTGGAGGGAGACTGATGCAGAAAGATCTTGCCTACAACCACAATGGACTGTGGTCAAGATCATACCAAGAATTCAATGTCAGCCGTTCCTAGCAATTTGGTTCTCAGTCGTGCCCAGTCTCCTAGATCATACCTCCCTTTCCAGTGTACTTGCCAAATAAGTAAGGCACGATCATCAGCTGGTGTAAATCAACAGAACACCAATGCCTTCAATGGAGCTTTACATCAGCGGTGAATCGGGGCCTGTTATAGACACTCACGTCTATAACTTTGGAAATAGCCAGATATCTCGCCTGTCTGCACAAAATCCAGATGTTTAGATCATGCTATTTCAAAAGAACTGTGGATTGAAATCTGATGGTGTTCGTCTGTCTAGCGCCCTTGTGCAATTAGAGACGCCATTTCGGTAATGGTCAGGATTAAGGGGAGAGCTGGCAAGTGGAAGTGAGCTTGTTTTGGGGTGGATTCTCACAGACTCCGAGCAGTTGTTCCTTTGGTTTTCACTTGCGACTTCTATTAATGAACAAAGAAGAAAGAGAAAGATCCTGAGGGTCTCTGGGATTTCACCAATGTGATATTTTAGCGTGCTGTCAGAATGCAGCTTGTCAGATGCTTCTATTGTACTGGGATGTGATTTTTACTAACATGTAGGATTATGGAAGAGATTCATGTATTGTGTACTGTTGAAAAGAAGGGTAATTTGAGGTAACAGAAAGGAATTTCAATGCCAAAACAATAATGATAATTCATCCTGTCGTAAGGAATTGTTATGACACATTTTCTATTATTAATCTGGTTAGAGGGTCTAGGTTAAATGACTGCAGTCGATTAAAAGATATATAGGTAGAAGAGCTCTGGGTATTTTTACCTGCTTAAAGAAAAGGAAATTCATCTGAGAAAATTATTTCATGGAAGAGTGCACAACTGTGATTTAAAAAGCTACTTTCATGTGAATATCCCAGAATTATATTTTTTTTAACATGACAACAGAGTACCCCCAGTTCTGAATGCAGAAGTGAGTTTTCAGTTTAGATGTAAGAAAAATAACCTGCATTGCTACTAAACCTGAACTCCAGCATCTCTCTGAGGGCCAAGTCCCACAAACACCTTATATAAGTACATGGCTTGACTCTTGTAAGCACCCACATTTAAGTCAACAATGTAAAGATACTCCAGTGCATGTGTGTGTGCAGTATTGAACTCTGAATGAGCGAGACTGAAAATCCAGACTGTACGCCTCAACTGTAAAATCCACAGTGCTATGGAAAGGATACCAGCCTCCCCGAATTGACTCGTCTTGATGGCACAAGGATAGTTTGTTCAATTGGGGAGAAATTCACACCAGTGCAGAAGGTGTGCGCAAAGTCTATGCACCACGCACATCTCACCTCAATCTTCGAAATCCATCTTTGGTGGGACTGAGGTGAGGCATGGTCATTGTGCAGGCTTGTTTGTACAATGTGAATGTCACCCTTGCTGACAAACTCATTTGCTAAGAACCTAGAAAATCCAACATATAAATGTAGTCATATTGACACAAAGGGCCAGATTCTGACTTGCATTCCAGACTCTTTGCACTGCCAGCACAGAGGTCTGGAAAGCAGCTGGCCCTTCCCTCCACATGGGGAAGCTCTCAGCTCACCGAACTGGTGTAATTGACCCTGATTTATCCCTGTTCTGTATATAGTTGGCCCCAGGACAGGGATATGGAGGGGTTGTGACCAAAGAGAGTTGTGCATTGGCTAACATCACCTGGCGTATGGTGACCTAGGTAGTGTAGCCTGTTAGTGGACGTTAGAGCAGCTGTGAGGCATCACAGATCTGACTGGAGAATTAGGGAGATGCAGCCCAGCTCCTTGGCCTCTCCTGTCCTATGGGAAGCTCATCGTAGCAAACAATCTGGGCCAAGATTATTACAAAATGTAATCCACTGGGAGAGTCCAATAGCAGAGGTCTGAGTAATTTTGGATGACTTGATAAGTAATAAGGCATATTTCAAAATGTGTACAGACAAAGACATAATGCTCTTGAAAATGCACATTGAAATGTGCTAAACCACAAGCCTCCTTAGGTTAAAGAATGACACTATTGATAGATTTTTACTCAAGTAAAAGAGCTCATTGGGCAAAATGGTCCAGTGAGATCCTATTTTTCCTTAAAAAACTATTCTCAGGGCTGTTGGCTCTTTAAGTTAATCTTGCCAGGTCCCATATTTTGAGATGTTTTGTAAGGATTCTAACAAATTATGGAGTTTTTTTAGGCAGTCATGGCTACAGAGCTAGATTTTAAAAACCAAAACACCCCTTTCCACACCTGTCCAGATTCACTATGCATGCACTGCATGATAGACTACAGCATAGTAAACTGGTGTGAATGTACAACATTTTCTACTTCTAGTAAAGGACAGTGGTTTTCAAACTGTTGTCCATAGACCACTGGGGTCCACAGACAATGTCCAAGGTTTCCAAAGGTTTCCAATGTCCAAGGTTTCCATTTGAAATTTTTTAGGCGTTTGCAAATGAAAAAAGGCTGAAAACCACTAGTATAGTACAAATATCAGATTAATTTAATATCCAAAAATCCTGACTGTATCCCTTTAGGCAAAATTATATGGATCTGTGTTGCAGTATTTTGCAAATCAAATTAAGGATTATGTTAATAGATTTTGGAATGAGGTACTGCGCAGAGCTGAGATATCTGATTCTTGGCACTGGTATCTCTCTGGACACTAGCACTGTCTTATTTAGGGGAAATTTAAAAGTCAACCTCTCCTTCTAGAAGGCAATAATTCTTTATAGGACTCAAACCATGTTTTCAGCTAGGGTAAGCTGGCATAGCTCCATTGAAGTTAATAGAAGTACCCCAATTGACATCTGGTAAGGTAACTGCCTCTTTGTTTTCAACAGAATTCACCTTGCAGGGACAACCTCTTGCAGGACAAGTGGAATATTTAGGGATCAGAAATATAAGTTACTTAATAAATATCGGCAAGTCATAGAGGAATTTTTATAAGCTAGTTATGTCGCTAAAAAACTGATGCACTAGAATTGGAAGATCCAGCTGTTGATCCATAGATAAGCCAACGATGCCCGAGAAGCAGTGACAATATTATACCCTAGGGGCTTGATTCTCCACTGAGGATAAGTCTACACAGCAACTGTTAATTATGCCAAGGGCTCCAGCAAGTCCTGCACCTCATGCTCATCCTATGAATTAAGGCAGGTTTGAAACACAGGTACGCTTTCCTTTTGTGTTGGACTTTTTAGAATTTGCTAATACAGTTGCAGGATTGCCAATCCCGAGCATTCCAAAACCATGAAAAAAATCATGAGATTGGCTTAAAAAGTATACATTTTAAGGTCTTCTGATTTCCCGTCTTGTCTTGTGAGCCTTTAGGGTAGGGTTTGCCATTTCAAGATTTTCTCCACCACCACGAGGATTAGAATCTTAGCATTTTTTTTAAAAGTGAAAGCTGAAATTCTCATATAATCACCTGACTTCGGGAGCTGCTCACTAAGTAAAACACCAACTAATGCAGTGTTCAGGGTGAAATCATGAGGGCTGGCAACAACGTGTTGTTCGCGAATTGAATCAAAGTATATAAAAATTAGAACAATCAGAATTCCTTTAAGAAAAGTTACTGCTGCTTGGATGCTACCTATTGTTTTGTGGAACAAAAGGAATAAATCCTTTAAAGGGGATGGGGAGATGTATGTAGGAGAAGATCCTGTACCCTATTGCTTCTCCAAACTACATTAAGAGAAAGAGGGAGTGGAGAGAGTAGTGTTTTCATTGCAGTAGCTAAAAAAAAGATATTTTACTTATAGACAGAAATAGAAAGAATAGAAACCATATATGCTTCATTGCCTAGTACTACGTTTATGAATGTTTTATCAGTTATGCAAATTGTTTCCTTGGAAAAGATTTTTTGTTGATTTAGTTAGTGTTTGCCCAACATTCTCACCTCTGGGATAATTAGGAACAATGTCTAACATGGCACCTGATGTCTTACAAATGAAGACAGACAGGTAAGCAATTTATCTCCACATATACCACTGCAGAGTGATTTTATGTTACTGACCAATACTTTAAATTTTCCCTGCACTGGGCAGGAGGCATCTCAGCTTCTTTTGAAGCAAGCAACATACTGGTTAATTCAAAATAAGCAAAAGTGATATGATGATGTGAATCCCTCAAATGTGAGCTGTGCACTCATATACCTGATGCACACAGGACTGTGGCTAATCTTGGTTTGAATTCAGATTGAGTCAGAAGATAGTAACATCACTAGTCATCTACATATTTCCTTTTAGAACAGTTAAAGGGCAGACTGAAGGATAGAAAGGAGTATGAAGTATTATCAATAAGCATAAAAATACAAGAGCTCAGAGGAGGAGAGAGGTATGCTGGTAGCATTACTTGTAATATCTTTTACACTCAAAGTTGAAAGTCACTATTCAAAGGTTCATTTTTTAAACATTGTATTGTCTTTTCCTCCCTACAGATAACCTGGTTAAATCATGTTTTGACACCATACATGCATTGAAAGATAAAATGTAATACTATGGACCTGATTCTCTTCCTTCTTACATGGCTGTTACACCTTAACAGCTTAACTCCAGTGACTTAAATTGAGCTCAATTGGAATAGCTCAATTAAAGTGAATAGAGCTATGTTTGTTTATGTCCACTGAAAATTTAGCTCAATGAGTCATAAGTGCACAATAATCTTACTGCGATCTTCAGTGAAGTCACTTACAAGCTTTAGGTGTTTCTGTGTCAGTTCTAAACACCTCATTATAAACGCCTAATGGTAATGCAAAGCTTTTCTTTATATGTGTGAATCTGAAACTGGTCTCATTCACACTGGAATTGCCTCTGTATAACTTCATTGACTTCAGTTCAATTCCTACTGCAAATCAGGAGTTACAAATGAAAGCAGACTCAGGCCCATGGAGGACAAGCATATTGCATGGAAGACAAGCATTTTGCAAATGCAAAATAATACCTATGCATTGTAACATGCCACATAAAGCACGATTATTTGAACCCATTTCTTTCAGTGCGTGTAGAAAAAGGAAAAAAGATCATCTTAATCAGGTAAATGAGGTTCTCCAAATATTAGAGCTACTTACTGAAAAGTGGAGTGGCTTTGATCAATCACAGATAGTTAGTCAGAATTTCTAATTCAACTCTTCTTTACACACTAGAGTTAGTATTGGCTAGCTTCACAGACCAGTTTGTCAATGAGACCATATTCAATTTCCAGTAAAAGTAAACATACAAGACCCCTGTTACAACATAAAACTAAGTAACAGGGCTAAATCCTGTGCTGGGTCATAGACTTCAGTGGAGCTGAGGATCTGGATCTCTATGTAAGAGGATAGTGTGATCCACTGTGCAATACTCAAGAAAATAGAATGGATGCATCATTCTCTGTAGATTCTTCTGTTGCTCACTCTCTGCCTTATATGCTGTTTTAACCTTGATGTGCTGTATTGTCGTTATTCTAAAATGTCATTTTGGATGCAAATACTTGGTGTGAGCACAGGCAGGTAAGATAAAGAGGGAGAGTGTAAAAACAGAAACCAAAAGGACAGATTTAAAAAGACACCTGCAGAATTCATGCTAGATTGGCCATAGCCATGAGACTGTTGCTCCTACAAATGTGTTTTTTGACCCATAATAGGCTACAGCTCGATTTAATAGGTCACATTTCACTGCCTTTATGGACATCTTTACATCTTCTTTTCAGGGTAATTATCTTTACACACATCTGATGTGGCAGTGTAATTGACTCCTGCTTTTGTACAGTTATAGGTTAATGAACCAAACTGATAATTTTTTAGAAGAATAAATCATTCATGTATTGTTTTTTAAATTAAATTGAAGAAGTGTATTTAGAAGGCTGCCTTAGATTTATTAAGAATGCTGACTGGTAACTTTGATTGCTGAGTTCTATGCAGCTCAGTGTGCAGCCACAGTCGATGTTATAGAATGAGATTGGTGTGTTTAGGGCTCTTTGAAATATGGGGCCAAATCCTCAGCTGCTTTAAATCAGCAAAGCTCCATTGACATCAATAAAGCTAAGCCAATGTATACCAACTGAGGATCTGGCTCAGACTGAAAGTGACAAAATGCTTAAACTCTGGAATTTAGAACTTGATTATTTAAAAAAAAATGGCATCTACTTTTTTTTTTAACTAAAAGTCAACATTTTTCCCTAAATTGCACACGAGGTTGGCTCAGCTATTTTTCAATTATTCAAGTAGAAAAATATGCTTGTACAGAAGTTTACCAATTTCAGGTACCAAGTTGCTGTTGTACAAGTAAAAAGAAAAGGTGGCTTTGATTAAAAATTTGCCATGCTGTTTTATAGACTCATAGACTCATAGACTCTAGGACTGGAAGGGACCTCGAGAGGTCATCGAATCCAGTCCCCTGCCCTCATGGCAGGACCAAATACTGTCTAGACCATCCCTAATAGACATTTATCTAACCTACTCTTAAATATCTCCAGAGATGGAGATTCCACAACCTCCCTAGGCAATTTATTCCAGTGTTTAACTACCCTGACAGTTAGGAACTTTTTCCTAATGTCCAACCTAAATCTCCCTTGCTGCAGTTTAAGCCCATTGCTTCTTGTTCTGTCATTGGAGGCTAAGGTGAACAAGTTTTCTCCCTCCTCCTGATGACACCCTTTTAGATACCTGAAAACTGCTATCAGGTCCCCTCTCAGTCTTCTCTTTTCCAAACTAAACAAACCCAATTCATTCAGCCTTCCTTCATAGGTCATGTTCTCAAGACCTTTAATCATTCTTGTTGCTCTTCTCTGGACCCTCTCCAATTTCTCCACATCTTTCTTGAAATGCGGTGCCCAGAACTGGACACAATACTCCAGTTGAGGCCTAACCAGCGCAGAGTAAAGCGGAAGAATGACTTCTCGTGTCTTGTTTACAACACACCTGTTAATGCATCCCAGAATCACATTTGCTTTTTTTGCAACAGTATCACACTGTTGACTCATATTAAGCTTGTGGTCTACTATGACCCCTAGATCTCTTTCTGCCATACTCCTTCCTAGACAGTCTCTTCCCATTCTGTATGTGTGAAACTGATTGTTCCTTCCTAGGTGGAGCACTTTGCATTTATCTTTATTGAACTTCATCCTGTTTACCTCAGACCATTTCTCCAATTTGTCCAGATCATTTTGAATTTTGACCCTGTCCTCCAAAGCAGTTGCAATCCCTCCCAGTTTGGTATCGTCTGCAAACTTAATAAGCGTACTTTCTATGCCAACATCTAAATCGTTGATGAAGATATTGAACGGAACCGGTCCCAAAACAGACCCCTGCAGAACCCCACTTGTTATACCTTTCCAGCAGGATTGGGAGCCATTAACAACTACTCTCTGAGTACGGTTATCCAGCCAGTTATGCACCCACCTTATAGTATCCCCATCTAAATTGTACTTTCCTAGTTTATCTATAAGAATATCATGCGAGACTGTATCAAATGCCTTACTAAAGTCTAGGTATATCACATCCACCGCTTCTCTCTTATCCACAAGGCTCGTTATCCTATCAAAGAACGCTATCAGATTAGTTTGACACGATTTGTTCTGTACAAATCCATGCTGGCTATTCCCTATCACCTTACCACCTTCCAAGTGTTTGCAGATGATTTCTTTGATTACCTGCTCCATTATCTTCCCTGGCACAGAAGTTAAACTAACTGGTCTGTAGTTTCCTGGGTTGTTTTTATTTCCCTTTTTATAGATGGGCACTATATTTGCCCCCTTCCAGTCTTCTGGAATCTCCCCCGTCTCCCATGATTTCCCAAAGATAATAGCTAGAGGCTCAGATACCTCTTCTATTAACTCCTTGAGTATTCTAGGATGCATTTCATCAGGCCCTGGTGACCTGCAGGCATCTAACTTTTCTAAGTGATTTTTTACTTGCTCTTTTCTTATTTTCTCTTCTAAACCTACCCTCTTCCCGTAAGCATTCACTATACTAGACATTCCTTCAGACTTCTCAGTGAAGACTGAAACAAAGAAGTCATTAAGCATCTCTGCCATTTCCAAGTCTCCCGTTACTGTTTCCCCCTCCTCATTGAGCAGTGGGCCTACCCTGTCCTTAGTCTTCCTCTTGCTTCTAATGTATTGATAAAAAGTCTTCTTGTTTCCCTTTATTCCCATAGCAAGTTTGAGCTCATTTTGTGCCTTTGCTTTTCTAATCTTGCCTCTGCATTCCTGTGTTATTTGCCTATATTCATCCTTCGTGATCTGACCTAGTTTCCATTTTTTATATGACGCCTTTTTATTTTGTAGGTCACGCAAGATCTCAAGGGTAAGCCAAGGTGGTCTTTTGCCACATTTTCTATCTTTCCTAACCATCGGAATAACTTGCTTTTGGGCCCTTAATAGCGTCCCTTTGAAAAACTGCCAACTTTCCTCAGTTGTTTTCCCCCTCAGTCTTAATTCCCATGGGACCTTACCTATCAGCTCTCTGAGCTTACCAAAATCCGCTTTCCTGAAATCCATTGTCTCTTTTCTGCTGTACTCCCTTCTACCTTTCCTTAGAATTGCAAATTCTATGATTTCATGATCACTTTCACCCAAGCTTCCTTCTACTTTCAAATTCTCAACAAGTTCCTCCCTATTTGTTAAAATCAAGTCTAGAACAGCTTACCCCCTAGTAGCTTTTTCAACTTTCTGAAACAAAAAGTTGTCTGCAATGCAGTCCAGGAACTTATTGGATAGTCTGTGCCCCGCGGTGTTATTTTCCCAACATATATCTGGATAGTTGAAGTCCCCCATCACCACCAAATCTTGGGCTTTGGATGATTTTGTTAGTTGTTTGAAAAAAGCCTCATCCACCTCTTCCACCTGATTAGGTGGCCTGTAGTAGACTCCCAGCACGACATCCCCTGTGTTTTTTACCCCTTTTAGCCTAATCCAGAGACTCTCCACACTTCCGTCTCCTATGTCCATCTCCACCTCAGTCCAAGTGTGTACATTTTTAATATATAAGGCAACACCTCCTCCCTTTTTCCCCTGTCTATCCTTCCTGAGCAAACTATACCCATCCACACCAACATTCCAGTCGTGTGTATTATCCCACCAAGTTTCAGTAATGCCAATAATGTCATAGTTGTATTTATTTATTAGCACTTCCAGTTCTTCCTGCTTATTACCCATACTTCTTGCATTTATATATAGGCATCTAAGATACTGGTTTGATCTGGCCTTCCAGCTTCGCCCTGACCCTCCTTCCTCTCTGCCATTATAGCCCGTGCTCCCTCCTGTTTCCAACCCATCTCCCAGGTCTTGTTCCCCACTTACCTGTGGGCTTTGCTCACCTGTCCCCGTCGAACCTAGTTTAAAGCCCTCCTTACTAGGTTAGCCAGTCTGTGCGCAAATAAGGCCTTTCCCCTCTTCGAAAGGTGAACACCATCTGTTCCTAGCAGTCCTTCCTCGAATAGCATCCCGTGGTCGAGGAAGCCAAAGCCCTCCTGGCGACACCATCTTCACAGCCAGGCATTCACCTCCACGATGCATCTGTCTCTGCCCGGACCCCTACCTCCAACAGGAAGAATCGAAGAGAATACATAATATTTAGACATAATATAGTTGATGTAGATATTTTGAAAACAGTTTTGAACAGCTGAGCTATGAAAGCAGAAAGGGCCTAGTTTGCATGTTCACTTAGCACTTTTAAAGAGGATTTTTAATGTATGCTATACAACCTAATTATGTTATTATTTTATGGCTTGGAAGGATTCCAGGAAATCCTTTCCATTGGGGGGGCGAGTTGGGGGGAATGTATTTATTAAAAATTGTATTCTGTATCCTGTGCCTTTCTGATGAGATGTAGAACAATATAAAATCTCCTCTGGCACTTTTCTTAAGAGCATGAGTGTCAAATCCAGCAGCCTGGTCAATTTCTAGTTAAAATGGCTACATCTGGCCTACCTAAATTCCCTCTGTAGTTTCAATTGGACATCATGCCCTTCTTTCTGCAGTAAGCCCCAAACGTGCGTCGGGATCCCATAGTTCAGATCCCTGCACCCGTACAGAGTGTAACTGAGGTCAATTAAAATTACCATTGGAACTTTGCAAGGATGCAAGGGGCAATGCTACTGGAGAACTTTACAGGATTAGGGCCTTCTACTGGTGTTCAGTGTTGCCCTTTTATTTGTTTTAACAGGCAACAGGTTTAAAACAAATATCAGGAAGTATTTCTTCACACAATGCACAGTCAACCTGTGGAACTCCTTGCCAGAGGATGTTGTGAAGGCCAAGACCATAACAGGGTTCAAAAAAGAACTAGATAAATTCATGGAGGATAGGTCTGTCAGTGGCTATTAGCCAGGATGGGCAGGAATGGTGTCCGTAGTCTCTGTTTGTCAGAAGCTAGGAATGAGCGACAGGGGATGGATCACTTGATTGTTACCTGTTCTGTTCATTCCCTTTGGGGCACCTGGCACTGGCCACTTTTGGAAGACAGGATACTGGGCTAGCTGGACCCTTGGTCTGACCCAGTAGGGCCATTCTTATGTTCTTATGTTGTGTCCTGTTAAAACAGTGGCTGCATTCTTGCTGAGAGAAGTATTTTTTGCCTTTTAGAAGGCTGAAGGAGGGGAATTGTGGGCTAAGGGCATACTCCTGCTAACAGTTATTTAAACACATACGTTTGTTCAATTCAGTGAGACTACCTGTGAGAGTAAGGATTATTTATGTGAATAAGGACCCTAATTAATATTTGAATACAGAAAAAGATGCTATCAAAGCACAATCTTAGTATTATTATAGGTATTATTATTATTAGTCAATCTTAATACAGATGTTGCTATCATTCTACCTATAACCATTTACTTTATTTGCCAATATCTGAGAGATAATTGGAGAGATGTCCCCAGAGTCTCCACCAGGTTTGGACCTCTTTGTGCCAGGTTTCTGCTGATCTATCCAGACTGGTGTGGGGGATTCACTAGGTGTCATAGAGCCAGCATAGTGGCTTTATATTGTCTCCAGCCTCCAGTGCAGGGAGAGAGGCCAGAAGCCCTGTGCTCTGACAGTCCCTGGCTGCCAGAACAGCCCTTGGGAGCCATTGGCATCCAGCATGTTTTCTGAGCAACTTTGAGGATAAGAAGTAATCCCAGGATCAGGGAGTCACAGATGGCTCATTTGCACCTTTCCAAAGTCTGCCCAGTGCTTATTGGGCACACTTAGAATGCAAACAACCATTTGTACCATTTAGACCAACAGGTTCTCAAAAAATAAGCTCTTGCCCAAGTCACCAACCTTCCATCAGCCTAAACATTTTTAAAGGCGTGAATACGTATGGATACGGACATCAGCCCTTAAGTCTTTCAGTGCATGGGATACTTCTGCAAGTGACACTTACAAAAGGTATGTAAATGTCACACCCTGTCGGTTCAGTAACTATTTTACGAATTAGTGTTTTAAAAATATTCTTTAGAAAAAGACTTCAATGAAAACGTTCTAAAATGATTTTAGTGCAAGTCGGGTGGCATCCTGCAGTCCTCAAGCAAAGCTCCTTAAGTAAACGTGGTGGCAGGAGGATAAATGTATGTGTATGAGCAGGCTCGCATTGTTCAGAGGAACTACCCATGTGCATAAGTGTTGGCAGGATCAGGGCCATGGACTTCAAGAGGAATTTGGCCTGAGTCTGTGCTTGACTGCAGGATTTGGTCCGTTGTTTTTAAACAACTGATCACTTCATTAGCATATTGCTGTGATGTCATCCTGAAAGCCATCTGGGAATTAGCATACTGTATCTCATTACTTCATGACTTTTATATATTCATATTTAGACAGAACAATGTTAAAAAGAATACTTTATTTCATTATGCAAGTTTTAGTGAGCTTATTATCAGTAATATGTTTAGCATAAAATTTATTAGTGACATGCCCTTTAATTTAGCCTATCTAATTGGTGCTAATTTAGTTAGATTGCATTAAATTACACCCTTTAATGTGGCTATGTGTGGGTCAAGAAATTCATTCCAACAGGTTAGGTGATTTTTCATGCAGCAGAACAGTAAAAATGGTACTGAGGTAGCTGAAAAATGCAATCGTGTTTCAAAATAATAGTTTTCCTAGATATTATCAAGGGAGTGGAATTTCTGTGATAAATGTTCTTGTTGTGGAGACTTGCAGGTTCATCTTCCATCTAAACTCATCTCCCCAATCTCATAAACCAAGACAAAGGGAGCATTTAAAATCATTGCTCTTAAGTAAACCTGGATTATTAAGAGTGATCCTTATTTCAGCCTTCATTCCTTTTTTATCATGTTCAACAAATAGATAACAGTGAAAAATGTTGTCCTTTCTTTTATCTGAGGTTCTGCTTTCTGTCCCTTTAGAATGACTTTGGTCAGGTCATTGGAGTGGAGAACAATTGATTTGATCTCAGGGGTGTACAAAGAAGCAATCTGAGTCTGGCAAAAAAAAAGCCTAACCTGTAAGTGACATTGATCTCGAACAGTAAGAGCAGAGGATTGGAATGCAGGACTTTGGGGGGAAGAGCCTGAAATCAATGGAGCTATGACATTTTAAACCAACTGAAGTTCTGCCCGCTGGATTCAGTTTCTGATTCCACCACTTTCTCTGACCAACCTGGAGAAAACCACATGTCCTCTCTAGTCCCTCAGTCTGTAGGTGCCTCCATCCTACATGTCTGCGATGTTGGAACTACCATGCCTTCAGGCTTTCCCTCTATCCTAGGAATGAATCCAGTGTTTCACACACAACTATGGTTGGCAACAGGATGTCATCTGCAGAGGAAGTTTCAGAGAGTGGCCTAAATTGTATGGTGGCCTGGTTTGTTCTGAGCACCCAGTTCTTATGTCTGAGTACATGATGAGTATCCTAAACTAGAGGCACAATCTGAAGGGAAAACAGTTGAAACATGAGGCAAACTTTCAATGTCCTTACTTCCCTTAAGGCTTCCTTTTACTCCTCTCTGCATTCCAGTAGAGTGTCCCAAAACAAAGCAAAAAGATGACTTTCAGGTTTAATCTCAACAAATGATAGTCATAATCCTAGTCATTTAGAGGGCATGTTCTCAAACCGTATGAGTTCGCTGCGTCTAGGATGAATCATCCAGCTTCTTCTTTATTTTCAGATGGCTTGTCTCAAGTATTTAAGGCTACAGCCTGATACTACGAGGCTCCTAAAAATATGCCTAGTTGCCTAATGGGTCACTGATACTATTAGTGGGATTAGCTGATATCTTATGGTGGTGTTCTGTTGCTGTTGTCACCTGTGGAGTACAGTGTGCTTTCCACAGCTTTGTATTTTCCTATTTAGGTTGACACAGTCACTTTTCCCTTTTAATATATGAGTCACTGTGTCCTCAAAGGTTAATTGACTAAATGTGTAGGAACATTAAATTGTTTATTCACCCACTGGCCTGGGCTGTGGGAAGGCAGCTACAATTCCCCCGTCTGGCACCAATCAGAGAACTGACCAGGAGGGACAGCACAGATAGTAATTTTGTTGTCTTACTATGTTTTAAGTCCTGGACATCTCCTTGAAGATGAAGCATAGGTGCTGGAACTAGGGATGTGGGGGGTGCTGCAGCACCCCCTAGTTTGAAGTGGTTACCATTGTAGATGGGGTTTACAGTTTGGTTCAATGACTCTCAGCACCCCTACCATACAAATTGTTCCAGCCCCCCTGCCTGGTTGTACTAAAATATCCACCTGAGTTTTCTAACGTGGCCTGCTGATGATCAGGAATAGTGGTAAACGTCCTTTGGGCTAGGTCTGACTTTGATAGTCTTTCGATTGGGCGCCTTGAGATTGTTGTGGGAGAGTTAACCTACTGAAAGTAACAAGAACAACTCCTTTTAAAAGTGGGTTCCAAGGTCTGAGTTGAGAACTGATCGTGGACAAGATATATGATCAACTCTGCCTTTGTCAACCAAGCTGTAAAGCAGGCTGAAAAGAAAACAGCGGCTGAGTGAAAACTCCATGCCGCCTCTGAGTTCCACTATTATGTTTTGAGCAAATAAATCTACAAAAGAACCAGTGACAAAAGAAACTTTAATAGGAAGATACATCAGTAATAATGTAATTAGAACCAGCACTATTTTACAGTAATAACAACAGTTGGTTATTCTGGGGCGCTATATAAAGAAGCAGAAGATCTGAGTTGGAAAGGATACAGCAGCTGCCTAAAATAAGTTTCCTAAATCTTTGCCTTGAGGCACAATTGGTACTTGACAATAGAGCACAGAGATGACAGGACGGGATAGTATGCTAATACAGTAGGGTAACAGCATACTGCCTTGGAGGGTATACCTGGTTTTTTGGTCAAATTGCAGTGAAGTAGTGTTGTGATAGCAAACAGAAAAGCAACCCCGTAACACAACATCCCTTGAAATTAGTCTGCCAAAGCACTGTAGTGGCACTTGTACCATTCATACAATGGTGACTAGATAGCACTTATTCTAGAACTCAATAGGTCGTATGGTCTTTGGGGCTGCAAAGAAACAAAATGTCTGGTTTTAAAAAGATGTGGTTTACTTATTGGCTTTGGATTTAGAACAGTAAGCAGTGCCCACACACCCGCTCTGAGCACCCTGCCAACTCTCTAAGTGTTACCAAGCTAAATATACAGGTCAGTCAACTCGTGTCGTTCCTTGCTAGGCTGAGCCCATCAACCAGTGCAACAAAGCCAGTTCCACACCCAGTCTGACCAGGGTCAAGCAGCTTTGAGGCAGCTGCGTGCAGTGAGTTACCTCACCACAGTGATCTCGGTAACCTTACTCACAAGGAGAAGCCCCCAAACTAGTGGATAGCTGGCTAGATTGTCAATATCAAGATATGTCTTGAGCAATGGAGGAAACATGCAGATCTCTTTCCAGGTATCTTGCACAGTGGAGGTGTTGGCAATCTCCAGTAACAACAAACCCGGTTCTCCCCACAAGGGCATTGTGCTCTGCCCAGTTAGAACCCCACTTCCCTCTTCCAAGTTATAGATTAACAGATTATAAGGCCAGACAAGACCACGGTCATCGAGTCTGACCGGCATAACACCATAGGGTTTCACTCACTGATCCCTGCGTCAAGCCCATAGTTACTGTCTACTAGTTACTACTAGGGGCCACCAAATGAAATTAATGGGCAGCAGGTTTAAAACAAATAAAAGGAAGTTCTTCTTCACACAGTTTATAGTCAATTTGTGGAAATCCTTGCCTGAGGAGGTTGTGAAGGCTCGGACTATAACAGGGTTTAAAAGAGAACTAGATACATTCATGGAGGTTAAGTCCATTAATGGCTATTAGTCAGGATGGGTAAGGAATGGTGTCCCTAGCCTCTGTTTGCCAGAGAGTGGAGATGGATGGCAGGAGAGAGATCACTTGATCGTTACCTGTGTTAGGTTCCCTCCCTCTGCGGCACCTGGCATTGGCCACTGTCGGTAGACAGGATACTGGGCTGAATGGTCATTTGGTCTGACCCAGTATGACCGTTCTTATGTTCTTATCCTGGTTTTTCCTTTCTTTGTCAGGTATTACTCCCTCTCCCCCCCAACAGTGACCTTCCCTTTACCCCTCTACCCAGGTTTCCCCTGCAACCCCCACTCCATTCCCTCATGTCACAAATGAGCATTGGTCTCTTTGGGCCTATTGTTTGTATTTAAAGCACTGCTAGAGGCTGTGCCAGGCCTGCCCGCTGCTTGGATGAATGCGAGGTGTGCCGGATCTGGTGCCAGAGGCATACTTGCCGTCATTCCAAAGCTATAAATAGGGACATCTGAAGAGAAAAATAGGGCCAGGGGTTTTTAATTCCCAACTAGGAGAGCTGGGAGAGCTAAGAGGGCAGAGAAGCCAAATGCTCCATGTGGCATTGAAAAATAGGGATCTCTTTCTTCCAATGCAGAGAAGTAGGGGGTCAGCCACTGCCTCAGCAACACACCTACCTTATCCTGGACCTGTGGATGGTGCTTCACAGGCTTGGAGATCCATATTGGGGGCAGAGGCAGGCAGTTGGAATACTATGGGATGACCAGAGTGGACAGGGATTAACACCATTGCCTCCTCTTCCCAGTATTATGTTTCTGGGCTTCCCCCGTCACAAAAGAAATGTGCCAGTGGAATCCTTGGAAATGTAGCTCCTCATTGAGGCCAGAACTATTGTGTGGACACAGAGCTTCCACGTGGAGGGACAGACTCATCACTGAGATTCCAGGGTACTTGTGGAGTTTATGGGCTGGGCTTCTGTTTTCTTCTGCATTGACCAAACCTTTTCTCCTCAGGGATGGAAGAGCCCAGAGGAAATTCTGCGAGGGAACGCTTGTGGAATTTAGACAGGCATCACCATGCCGGGGCATGGTCTGGTCCATACAGCAAAGCCAGCCAACCTTTTCTGGTCCCTAGTAAATGTTCATTACTGGATCATCCAATATTTGAGCAATGATTCAGGTCAGTTTTTACTAACCTGAACTGGTTCACACCTTCCTACAAATAACAGACCAAGTTCTGCCCTGAGTTATACCCCGTGTAAACCCGGTGACTCAAGTGGGATTAGCTCGGGGCAGAATATGGCCTCAGACATGTTGTAACCACACTTAGAAATATAGAGAAATAGAAAAGTTGTGATTTTTGCAAAGCTGCTCACTGAGTCAGTGACACAGCCAGAATGCAGGATTCCCTAGACCCCAACTCCTCTCATTCCTATCCACTAGCTGACACCACCTCTCACCTCCAGAGCTTGAAATAGTGTTTTCTGCTGAATAAAAAGGAAAAAGCTTTTGCAAATTATCCGCGGTAATACAAACTGGTAACAATCCAGAAAATTCAAACAAGGCTGATGCCTTCCAAACTGCTGCCCTCCGCCCCCTTTCACATTAGCAGGAGCTAATATAGGCCAAGCGGAGAAGGATGTTATGCCCAATGCTCCCTTCTTAAGGGGTGTAGCTGTCAGTATATACATGTGACAACCCTTTCCTGCCTCCTCAGAAGTCCCTCCTCTTTTTAGGTTCAGTAGCTGTGTTTGCATTCAATTTCCTTATGGTATGGCTTGCTGCTGGGAGGGGAGAATACACCCAGAGGAAGGAGAGATTAGAGGGAAGCAGGGCAGAAAGGCTGTTGGGTTAAAATCAGCACTGCACTTGAATTTCCTATTTTCTTTGTCAGTTTAAGTTACAGCCACAATAAGATTTTAAATTCACGTTATTTGGGTTACACCCCAAAGCCCTCATGGCACTAACACACTTACAATATGGCATCAATTCCTGTAAATCACAGAGCTTTAGATAAGGTGTAGTTGTCATGTTCGTAGTGATTAAAAGATGTAGAAACTCTAATCGCTGCAGTGAGTGACTGTCATCCATAAAGGGAATCTTGAGCTGGAGAGCAGTATTGATCTGTTCAGAGGAATTTGCAAACTCCATTTCTCAGTTCTTGCACAGTTTAAGCAGCATAACAGAACCCTTTAAAGGTACATCATTAGCATCCTCTCTCCCTCCCCAGGCCTGGGGAATACATGAATACATTTACATCTATTTTGGTCTGGTTCGCTAGCAAGAAAGGTGCCAAGCTGATGCCAAAATTTATCAGTTGTAATCTCGTCAGGGCAATATGTTGCACTGGTCAATCAAATTTACGAAACAGTATGACGCGTGTTTCTCAGAATGCTGCATGTACATGTCTGAATGGAGCACCTCCACACATCTTTGGGGTCTGCAGTGTGCTGCCAGTGGGCCTGATCTGCTTCACTGGCAGAACACAGAGTGCTGCCCTGTTGGTGGCAAATCCATCTGTCGCAGCAGACAGTGGTATGAGCTTCCTGCAATCTCTGTTCGATAAAGTGGGTGAGGCTTGCTGTGGAGGCATCAGCACATCTCCTGGGAAGCCTTTACTGGCAAGGGGCTCTTAGGGAGTCCCAGCCATGGTTAAAGCCAGCCCTGTCCTGGATGAGATAGCTTTAGGTTGGACATTAGGAAAAAGTTCCTAACTGTCAGGGTAGTTAAACACTGGAATAGATTGCCTAAGGAAGTTGTGGAATCTCCATCTCTGGAGATATTTAAGAGTAGGTTAGATAAATGTCTATTAGGGATGGTCTAGACAGTATTTGGTCCTGCCATGAGGGCAGGGAACTGGACTCGATGACCTCTCGAGGTCCCTTCCAGTTCTAGAGTCTTTGAGTCTATGAGAGAGTGGCAGGGTTACCAGAACATTACCGCCACCGTAGACTGAATCCCTGCTCGAGCCTCACCACAGATTTCTTGCTTCCTGCACCTACAAAGGTGAACCAAGCCTAGAGTCTTCCCCAACTTGTCACCCCAAGAAAATTTCAGTGTATAACTAGTGTGTTCCTTATCTTAAAAAACCCACACAATTTACACCCTGTAATTCATAAAATATTTACATTCAAACTGTAGAATTGTAGGCAGAGATGAATATTAAATCACCAAGCATGATAAAAATGAAAGGATTAGCTCTGAATTTTTAGAACGGTCGGTTAAGGGTTTGTTTATTCATTCTTTAAGAAGCTGGATGGAAAAAAGTACCAATAATTTCTTCAAAATTTTATTAATACAGAACTGTATCTGTTGAAAGATTATATATATCTATGCCTATCAACCCACAAACAGTTCTCTCTATCTCTTATATATAATATAATGTATCAATATAATATATATATCAATCTCTATGCGTATGTTTAAACTAACATTCTATGCATAGAAAAGCTGTAGCTTTGTATTTCAGTTTTCCTGGTTTTCACCACTCTCTTCTTTTATGCTTGGGTGGTCATATTTTGAAATTTCCCCAGGACCAGTTTTTCATGCAGTCACGTTTCTCATCACATCTGAAGGATGTTGTGCTTCGCATGGTAATTAGGTCCTCTTTGTTTCATCTGCTGAACTGCTCTCAGTTACTTCCTGCAGCAAATTCACTACTGGAGGCTATTACTGTAACGTTAGAGCAGTGTAGATCCTCTAGGAGTAAACAGCTTCATTTTTACTTGTTTTTTTAAATGCTGATTTACATCCTATTTTATAGCTTGTGCCTTTATGTGCATACTGATTGTTTTCTTAGAGTAATATCAGTTATGGGAATAATTTATCATCAGTATGGGTGTGTAAGGAGTATAATCTTACAAAGTGTTTGTTTACACACACACACACACACACACACACACACACACACACACACACACACACACACACACACACATCTGTATACCTAGGGTTGAAAATTCCACTTGCCTGAGGGGGATAGGGAGCTTTCCTGTGTGTGCATGCTATCAAGCACTGCAGAAGCTAAGCTTGCATGTTTAAAAAAAAAAAAAAAAGGCCCAATTGTCAGTTGCTCTGGTCCCACATTTGGGTCCCAGCAGGACATAGCAGGCTTTAACCCACCTGTGTGCTCCCCATGTTGCGGGACTGGGTAGAGGCCTAATTGGCCCCCAGTGCAAGTTTGAACTGTGAGTCCTGAGTAGCAGAGAACAACTCTGGTGCGATTCACTCCAACCACACTCCCAAAGCTATGATGGGAGGAGGGGTGGGCCCTCCAGGAGCCAAGAACACTCCCTCTATAGCAGTGTTCTCAGGAGGGAGTTTATACCTCCAGTAAGCCCCCTTCATGCTGCCAGAATGCCTTAGCATAATTGAGACTAGGGCCCAAGCCTATAGTTGTAAAGAAAACCTTTGGTACATGAACCCAGTTTGGACTGATGCAGAGCTCTCTTCCGCCTGCAGATGCTCAGCTCCGAGCCTGGGTTTTTGCAGCTGCCCCATGCAACAGCAGAATGACAATTAACCAGTGTCTTTGTCAGTTTTCACTACCCTGGTCAGAACCCTGTGGGCAGCCATGAAACTGACAAGAATCCGGTCAGTTTCACTCTGCTGCTGCTTGGGAAAACTCTGAGTAACAGGAGAGGCATGCATTGAGCTACTCACTGAGGAGGAGAACTTAAACAACAGAGCCTTGGGGAGTGATGGAGGTAGGTTAACAAAGACATCCAAAGTAGGGAAAGAGATGACGGTGGGTGAAGCAGAGATGTCCCTTTCACCTTAGCCGATTTGCAGAACCCAAAAGAACAGGGAAGTGGTAAAGTAGCAGAGACTACTCTCCTTTGAGTAGCCAAGAAGCTCTTGAATGGGAGAGAAAATGGTCGTTCTCTTTTTATAGAAGCCAGAGGGCCTGGAGGGAAGAAACTAAAAATGCATCAGAGATGTTCTAGACAGAAGTTGATATGAAAGGTGGAAACCACAGACAGCGGGGTCCAAGGAGGACACTTTGGCAATGGTGGCTGAAACAATACAGCTCCTTAGTCCTGAAGCTGGTAGGTGTGAGGTAAACTGACTATCATCTACACACACACACGCACGCACGCACACATGCACGTATAGATATATAAAACACATACCTATGTACACATGTGAGAACACCTGCGAGAGTCACAGAAGGATGTGTATATATTAGTGGCATAATGCAAATACTATTGGTCATTTATCTGTTTTTACACTAGAATTAATAATACTATTACTGTGATTCTAATGACTGGCTAGTCCTTTAAGTGGTCTCTAGCTTATTAGACTGCTTTTTTTTGTTTGTGTATTTTTCAAACATATTAAGAAAGTCTCCAACTAATATTACAAAATGTCAAGTAAAATCCTGTCTCCTGAAGGGCTGATGAGATCATATGCATATGAGAGTGTGTTATCTTGCACTGACACATGGAATTAAGTCTTGGAGCTTCATCACCTGGGAAGGCATCATTATGCCAACAGTTTTTCCTTTTCAGCCCTTCAGGACATGACAGCTTTTCCCTTTCAGCCAATTAAAACAAGGCTACTTATTTTGCACCAGCCAATCAGAATTTGGAAGTTTGTTCTTTTCTAAGGGTCTCTTCATTTCATTTCATGGAATTTAATAATAATTTGCAAACATTAATTTATTTGCATTATAATGAGACCATGTAGCTCTCCAGGCACTCTAGCATCCTTATGTTCTTCTGGCTTCTGAGTTGTAAGTGGAAGGGAAATTGAGTCTCACATCCTGCTGCTAAGGCCGAATGGGTACATCTTAAGCATCAGAGGGAGCCCTAGAACACAGGAGTTCCTGGCTCCCACGCTTGTGCTTAGGTGACCAGGCTAGCAGACAGGACCATCGAAGAGTTGTAGTAGGAGAAATATCTGGTGGTGAGTTTACTCCCCATCCAGTTCTTCTTTCACAGTGGAAACTCAGGTTGGCCGGTGGGTTGCGGGTCCTGTGCAGGACTGCCAATGCTTGCTAGCGCTGATTGTGCAGAAGGGTATGATATGAGGAGATGGACCTTTGATCTGACCCAGTATGACCATTTTTATGTTAGCCTGGTCCCAGGACTGCATAGAAAGGTGGTGTCTGTTGCCTGCAGCCTTCTAATCAAAAGGAGGGAGTAGATCATGTGACAGAAAACTGTCCTCAATTTGGTCTTTTTTTGTGTGCTTTCTCCATTTCTGTCACTGACATGCAGTCATATGTGCCTGATATGACCTGCCTTGCATTGCTTGGTAAACTCCAGATTAAGCTACACTGCATATTTTGTGTTTAGCTGCCACATAACTAAAATGCGTTCATTTAAAAAGAGACCTCCCTGGATGATAGTGGCTTGCTGACAAGGAGCTCACAGGCTTGTTAGTTCAGCCAGCAGACAGGTGCTTGGAGGCCCTTTGTGTTTAAGAACAAAGACAGGGCAGCACTGAATTTCTGGGTGTGATGTGGGGCATGAGGCTGCAAACTCATCTCAAAACAGCTGTTATTCCCCTGCAATGCTCAGTCTGTCGGGCTTGAGTTCAGTTATAAAATGGAAACAATGTGAGAGGGGAAGGTCAGACCATTTACTGAGGACTGACATTTCTAGCCAGTCAGGAATCTCCATTTGTGTAAATCCTCATAGATGCATGTCACTCCGATGTAGTACCTTCCATCACAGGGTCTTAGAGCACTTGATAAGCCTCAAACCCAATCTCTACCCACCCCTACCCCCATAAGGTAGATAAATGCTATTCATTCTATTTTACAGATGGAGAAACCAAGGCATGGAAAATTCAAGTGATTTCCTTGAGATCACATAACAATTCAGTGGAAACGCCAGCTTATAGGCCCAAAATCTCATCCCATTTCTCTTGTTCCATAATTATTTTGATGTAATTTTACATCATAAAATTCTTAAAATGGAAAAAAAAAAGAACTTTGGCTCTCCTTACATACTACCTATTAAAGGACTTAGTGTGCCTTTGAGCCAAGGATGTGAGAGGAAGTTGCACTTTGGATCACAGGCAATATATGTGGGTCAAACTATAGATCGAAGGGAATAGCCCAGAAACTTGAATCCAAAGGAAGAGTGATGCATGTGCTGCTTCAGCAGGTGAGATGCACGTGGAACTACAGTTTCAGGTTTGTGCTGAACGTAGGAAACAGTCTCTAGATCATTGACTCTTCCTGGGCACTAAGATCTAAAATGAAAAGGAATAAAGGAGGGAGGGAGAGGTGCACATGTACATACATAAGTAGGAGGCAAAGCAAGCTGGTTATGCTGCAGAAAGGGGTTTTAACACCAAGGTCAGGAGACAGAAACAATAAGTGCCAAGAAAATGCTTTCTAAGGGTGCAGGAAGATGACTAGTAACTTCCTGATGTCCCTTTGGAATGTGCAATCCAGATTTTTCTGAGGTGCATTTCTTATAGGTGAGGTGTGTGATCCATAATACTTGCCACTTTTCTGCTTCCATTAACAGTCTGTCCCTGAGAAGAGAGACATTAGATCTCTTCTTCTCAATGAAACACGGCATTCGCCTAGATAATGTAGTCTTTGTGGTAAGCCTTCAGTGCATTGTGTAGTGACAGAACTGTTCAGCTCCCATTAATGTTAATGGGAATCCCACGACTAACCCCCCCCACGCGTCATGCTGAATATTTACCTCTTATTGTCACTGTTTCCATATTTCCATTTTCTCTCCATTGCTCGTACGTCATCGCAGTGTTGTTCTCATTGTTTTGAATTAAGGGACTAATATCTCTGCGTTCGGGATTTAAGAAACTTTTGAACAGATAGGGATGGAGTATAATTGGTAGAGCAGATAAAATTGTGGTCTTGAAAATGTTGACAGACTAGCATGTTATTGCATAATAGATGTTAGACGCCGTTTAAAGAAAAAAGAGCCTTTGTGAAATGAGGACAAGATGCCATGTATTATTTGCCAGCATCACTTGTAAAATGAAGAAAGAAGACACTTCAGATTTAATGAAACATGTCTTACAAGTACACATAGGTGTTTGCTTAGATGGAGATAAATGAATTAATGACACATGGTTATTTATTAGTGACTTCTTACCCAAAGACCTCTGGGCCACGCAAAGGAGTTATAACAAAGGATTTGCTGCCAATTGGCTAGTTTAAATAGTGATGTTATTTCATATCCAAAAGTCCCCCTTGCTTTTATGACAAGCTGCTTGTGAAGAGAAAAGGCCTCCAGCTGATTCTTTAGACTCTTGAATTGCTCTTGATAGTGTAATACATATGGGTAGGTTTATTTATCTGGAGTTTGCAGTTTCCAGCTATGTGTCTTCTCTGCAAATCTTGTTTTTCTTCTTATGGCATCAGTCAGAATAAATGGAGGTAGTGGAATGCTGCTGTAGGAAATTTCCCTGAAGTGTCCCCAGTCTCCTAATATATCAGTGTCTCTTCTTGTCTGTTTCTGATGGGGTCCAGCAGCAGGTCAGCGTCCTTAGGTAAAGAAAGGTTTCTTGAAGTGAGTAGCAGTCACAGAAAGTAAATTAATGGAATCCAGCATCTGCTGATCTCTATGACAATAAGGAATTTTCGCTTCCAACATTTAGAAGCCATTGGAAATGGTCTCCATTGGAAACCAGATTTCAACTTTCTGCCCTGGGCTGCCAAAAGTATTTCAGCAGAAAATGCTAAAGTAAGTTGAACTTTGAATTATAATTTCAATGCCTGTCTAGTGAAATGGATTAATGTTCTGGCACTGCACCTTTGAGGCTTTGGCTTGAATCTTGTAGGATAAAAATCTGTCTGCTTTGACAGTTGAAAAGGTCGCAAGTGAAATGATGTCAACTGGTTTTAGCCCAATCCAAAGTCTCGATTAGGAGAGAGATGTAAAAGTTGTTCCTGTGAGAGATCATCTCAGATCTTTTTAAAACAATCATTTCTAAATATGTTTTCATTTAGATATTATCAAGCAAATTAATTCCAGACGGCTGCATTCTGCAAATTTGGATCTCAGTGCAGACTTTGATTATGGAGCTCAGTTCTGATTCTGATTAGGCTTACGTCAGTTTCATACTCTCCTATCTCCGTTGATTTCAATGGAGTTACATCTGCTTTACCCACCTATCATGGAGAAAAAGAGTCTGACTGAGGAAGTCTAAAGTCCACTACAGAATTAGTATGCAGGTATTTGACTGTCTGTAAAACAACATTTTCACTTAAAAATATTTAAGTGTTTTATGCCTGCGTTTTTATTAGCTGAGAGTTTGAGAAGAACATGCCATCATTACTTCTGTTGATCAGGGAGACGATCACTTTAAGACACTTGTCAGAAGTGCTTCAGCTGAGTATCTTAACTGTTAATTAGGAATCTGTTTAAAGAGCAGAGAAGACAGATTTTGTTAATTTACTTATTCCTCTGAAAGTAAATAAATATGTATATAAAATAATTCCAACCAAGTAGCAAAGGGCCAGATCTTTCTAGCAGAAACTTCCACTGATATTAATAGTGATTGCAGCTCAAATGACAATCTGGTATGATATGGAACAGAGATTGAGCTTGCTGCTAATAGAGTTGCATTTTCGCTATCTTTGATTTGTCGTAGTCCTGCTTTCCATGAACACACCTTGCTTGTGCCAAAAGGACTTGGCAGATCTCTTCAGAGTTAGTTTGCAGATTGTTTGCTTATTGCAATAAGAAATATGCACGTGCAGGAGAGTGCAGATTTGAAAATCAGCTGTCAGTGGTGTGATACATGATTTACCTTGTTCTGGTGGTAATCTATTGCATCCATTTAAATAAGTGGGCTTTGATGTCAAAATTCAGCAGTAATATGCATCTTCATTTTATTTATTTCCTTTTCCTTCTTTGTGTTTCCATTTTAAGGTAAATAAACCATAGTCTATGTAACCATGATGCAATACATGGGCTGATGGAACCGTACATGTGTTGTAAAGATTAATTGGCATTCAGTTAGGCCTCATAAACCATAGTGTGCCATGCATTATCCTCTATTTTTCCTTCTATTTACAACACAATATAGTTCACATAGTGGGCAAAGACTGAAAGCAGCAAGCACTTTTGTGAAGTGCACGATATCAGGTGTGTACTTTTTGCAGACTGATCTTCCTAAGTGACACGGCCTTGGGAGAGCTGAGAGATTCAGATATGCCTTAATTGTGGGGCAGAGGTAACATGGTGTTGCCTTTCTACCCTAATTGCATCTATTAGGTAAGTCCCATGGGACCCTTAAAATCCCAGAAATATCTTTTATTTGTTCTGTCCATTTTTCTGGCAACAATGACAACAGCAACAAAAAAGCTAACATCTTGTCATGTTTTCAGATAAAAGCATTGAAATTGAACTCCAATTTTAAAGAACAGTTTCCTCACCACAAAGATCTAGGGTGCGTTTTTTTTTAATGACATTGGATGGGAAGATATGGTGGTAGCTAGTTTGATAACAGAGTCAGAGAGGCTAAGCAGTGTGACTGCAACCCATTACTTATAAGAGAATGGAGTGGTAATTTTGCAACTATCACATCTCAAATATGTGACCATTTTCCTAGTAATAAAACTATTAATCTGTAACTGTACTTATCAGGAGGCCATTATGTGATTGATGACCTGAAAATGGAGGTTATCTTTCAATTCATTTGAAATGCAAACTGACTAGACAATCTATAGCTATTGTGGCATGTTGTTAAGCAAAATCAGGCACCTACATTGACCTCCTATTTACATTTCTTTGAGAAGAAAAATCATATAAAAGCTATCACGAAACACATTTCACAGCAGGCAAATTAATTGGTTTTACTGTATTTGAATGGAGAGTTTGTCAAATAAAAACATGCCATGACAGTTAATAGTGTCATTTAGAGGCAGAAAATTATTGGCTTATTTGTTATTGGATAAAAGGAAGGCAAACACTTTGTATTAGGAAGTTTTAATGTGTTTAAAATCCTCATTAGGGATTTATGGACATTCATGCTTAGTATAGCGCCTCATTAATTTGAGGCTAAACAGTTACTTCTCTGTTTCAATTCTAGTGTTTGGGCTTTTCCCCCCTTTTCTTTTCTTTAATTAGATCTTGCATTAGAATTTGATCTCTACACTGCTGGAGATGTAGAATTAATTAATGTGATTTATAAATCGACTGGAAGTGAGTTATTCTTAGATATCGTCTCATTTGAATCAGCAGTTAAGCACACATACTGTAAGTACGCGCACAGATCTAAAAGATTTCATAAGCTCAAGAAAAGTCTGACGTCTGCACGGAATACATTTAGCAGTGTCCTTTGGCGTTAATAGAGCAACACATTTTAATTACAAACGTAACTAAAAGGGAGGTAGCAAAAAGATCTCATTCAATTTCAGATTTCTTTGTTATATACTGTCAAACAAGGGCTACTTCAGCACCATGTAGGTGTGATAAGTGTCATCCAGTGGCGGTTCAGATCATCAGAACAGTTTTAATATTTAACAAGGATAAGACCAGGTTTTCTAGATTGATGCCTGAATTTGGACCAGTTCTCCATTAAGTTGCCGAGTTCCAGCATGAGGTGCAGGCTCTGGGCTGGGGCCAGGGATGAGGGTTTTGGGGTGCGGGATGGGGCTCAGTGCTAAAGCAGGGGGTTAGGGTGTGTGGGCTCTGGGAGGGAGTTTTGGGGTGCGGGAGGGGGCTCAGGGTTGGGGTTTGGGGTGCAGGCTCGGGGCAGCGCTTACCTCAGGTGGCTCCCGGAAGTGGCCAGTATGTCCCTGTGGCCTCTAGGCACAGGGACAGCCAGGGGACTCTGCAGGCTGCCCTTGTCCACAGGCGCCACCCCCACAGTTCCCATTGGCCGCAGTTCTCAGCCAATGAGTGCTGCAGAGCCATGGCTCGGGGCAGGGGCACTGTGTGGAGCATCCCTCCCTCCCTTCATCACTCACTCTCCCCCACATTCATTCATTTTCATCAGGCTGTGGCAGTGTGGGCTGTGGCTGGGGGTGCAGGCTCTGGTGTGGGGCTGGGGATGAGGAGTTTGGGGTGTGGAGGGGACTGATGGCTGGGGTGGGGGCTAGGGTGCAGGGGGGGCGTGGGGCTCTGGCTGGGGGCCGGGGATGTGGGTTTGGGGTGTGGGTTGAGTCTCAGGGCTAGAGCAGAGCGTTGGCGTGTGGGAGGGAGTGTGGGGTGTGGGCTCTGGGAGGCAGTTGGGGTGTGGGAGGGGGCTCAAGGCTGCGAGTTGGGGTGCAAGGAAAATTACCGTACGTTTTACAAATGCCTACTTGGTTAAGGCTGGGCAGTGTGCTGGTATGTTAATTGATCTGGTATTATCATGCTGCTGAACTTCCAAACTATTTCAATCCTTGTCTATAAATAACATGTAATTCCTTTGGAATTCTTTTATATATACGCACGACCTTGTCATTTTATTTAGCTGATAGAGGAAATTATTGGAGATGAGCATATTAGACTCATTAGCTCTGTGTAGAAAATTAAGATTACCTGAGGTTGAGAGCTTTGACATCTGACCTAGAGGCCTTTTCAGGAGCCCATTGAATTCAGTGGGAGTCATTCTATTGGTTTAAATAGGCCTACAGTCAGGTCTGAGAATTGTGGTTGCACCGGTGAATTGATGTTAGAATTTGGTTCAGTAATTTCAACTTATTCAGATTCTTTAGTAACTTTAGAGATTGGCATAACTTCTCCATAGTGCAACATGTATGTAAGGTGTGTGCATGGGGGCTGCTGTTCTATTTGTGCTGCAGGCATGAATTTGTTTGTTTGTTTTTATATTGTATTTATATGTATTTTTCACAGACTTTTGAATGCCTCAGGGAGATGTTTGTGAAATCTAGTCTTCTCGTTGTATTTTAGCTCCTGCATGATTGGAGGTACTCTGAGAAGACAGCATATGTATATGAATTCGGACCCATAAATGGCTCTCTGAGGAATTAACCCTGAGACATCATAACGCACATCTGAATACCAGGAAAGTCAGCTTTATTTGGATGTATTTGAATACCACTATTTTGGCTCCATTCAGGTTCCTGAAAACCCCAAACACATAGTCCTAAAATATACTGGTGATAACCTCATGAAGGAAATAGCTCCAAGCAATAATATTCACTTCTTGTTCATTTGCTGCACCTGTTTTAATCTGTTTGCACTAACGGTAGTAAGGAAAATCCAGGAAAAATCCCAGCTATTGAAATTAGCCTGACATTTATTTCGGGGCATCTTTGACATGAATGTCCCTTTGGGGACAAAATCTTAGTGAAATTGGAAACAGACTGGAAGACTGGATTGGATGGCGACCAGGGGACATTAGACCAGTGGGGTATATGCAATGCCATAAAATTCCCTACACATAAATATAGAGCAATCCACCTCAGGAGAGGAAATAAATAGCACAGATACTGACTAAGGGATAAACTGCCATCTAGAAAGGAATGAGTCTGAAAGAGGCTCAGGGATGACTGTACATGGAGGACTAACTGCAGTGCAACACCATTGCAGAAATGGGCAAAACTGCTCTTGCATGTAAATGTAAGGGGGAAATACCCCTCATGCAGTTGCCACTGAAGTAATGTGTCTGTTAATCAGGATAGAGCCAAACTGGATAAAGTACAGAGATGAGCAACGAAAATGCTATGATGACTGGAGGACATGACATCTGAAGTGCACTATTCCTCCGTATGAACCCCTACTTCTGCCAGTCTATCTTCATTGTTATGTAATCTTCTTTTGTCCGAAAGCTGTTTGCTAACAAATCCATCATACTGGCAGCCTGGAAGGGTTTGGTTGAATACATGCTAACAGTTGGATTCTAATGGTGGGAAGCCTCTTCTTTCCACCATATATGGGAACTTTGCAATTGTTAGTACAGACTGACCCACTTCCCACACAGTAAAAGCAGCAAAGAATCCTGTGGCACCTTATAGACTAACAGATGTTTTGGAGCATGAGCTTTCGTGGGTGAATACCCACTTCATCAGATGCATGTCATGCATCTGATGAAGTGGGTATTCACCCACGAAAGCTCATGCTCCAAAACGTCTGTTAGTCTATAAGGTGCCACAGGATTCTTTGCTGCTTTTACAGATCCAGACTAACACGGCTACCCCTCTTATACTTCCCACACAGTATTCACCACAGGAGACATTGGAGGAATTGAAGGCATTCGTAGAATTAAGCAGGTACTAAGGGTCCTGTCATTGCCATTCCTGACTTTATAAGAGTTTTCCTCTTATCACTCTATAGTGCACAATCAAAACGATCGATCAAGGCACGTGTACAGGATGTTTTCATGCAAGTAAGTGAAAAATCAATGTATGTCCACAGAAGTAAACAGTAGCATTAGTTTAATCTCTCTGGAGTCCACAATGGATTCCTGGATAAAGGGTATGACATTGGAAGTAGATCCGTTGATATGTGAGTTTATTGGTGCTCAAACACAAGTGAAGAATGGGATCCTATTTGCATTTAACCTGAAATGCTTGTTTCCAGTATGACAGAGGTAAGAAAGGTGTGTTACTTGTTGAATGCCGATTGTGCACCAGGAAAGTCAGAGGAATTGTTCAAGAATAGTTTATCCTAATGAAAATACAATCCTTTAGTCCTATCAAAGAGATTCTCCATAGTCTGATACTGTCCACCAAACTTGATTCTGAATTTTCAGGACTAGACTAATATGCACTTTCTACTTCCCAGAAGTTTGTTGGAAGTTTTTAGTTCTTAGCCGAGTTCTTAATGCCAATTCCACTCCTTTCCCAATATGACATTTCAAAAAAGTGTCTTCTCCTTTGAAACTTTCATATTGATAAACACCAATCCAATTTAAATTACATGGGAAAGGCATTTTACACAATTTTCCTATGTAGCGTTAACAAAATCTGAGCTCATGCAAGTTATAAATAGTTCAAGACAAGAGCGTGGCCAAGGAATTGCTGAATGAATAAATGGAAGGTTGTATCAACATTAATTATCAGCTATTATAACCGATTACTCACTGTCATTTGATTTGCAGAACATTAAAACTATTTCCCCTACATTCTAATATTCTTCATGCCTCCTTCCCTGAGTTTAACATGGGGCCAACCAAGTCATACATTAAACCCTTAGGTTCAACATCATTTAAGTTATGCTCTTTCACTTGTGAGACTGCTTTTTTAGGTTGAATATTTTGACCATATGATCTCCTTTTTTCCCCCTGGAAGCAATATTTTAAAATAAATACAAAATCTTTTGATGCAAAGGAGTTTCACTGGATTAAAATGAAATTGGAAGAGGAATCCAGTGCACCATGTAACTTGTGAAATCTTTTCGGTTTGATTGAAGTTACTTTACCTCAGGACTTATGTCTGCAGCTTATGTAATATTAACTGTTCTTCAATCAGAAGTTCATGAATACACTGCAGAATGAGAAAAGAGCTCATGACATGAGCAGCAAGCACTTGGTTTTAACAAAACATAATTCCTAGAATCGATCCTTCCTGTTAAGTTAGATCATGTTGTTCGCAGAGGAAGACAGGTCCAAAAAGTACAGTATGTACAAATCTAACCTCAAAATGTTTCTTTTTAAAATGTGACTACTGATGAAAGCTTTAAAAAAAACACCTTGTAGCACTCAAACCACTTGATTTTCTATAGATTAGGAGAATAGTGGTATTTCTTATGGGATGTCCAGTGTCAATGAAATTTTCATGTAAATTCTAATAATAATTCCCTACAGCACTAATATTTGTGTAGGCTACTGTATTAGCCATATTTGTCTCTGGCCTGATGGATATCTGCATGGATCCTGTAGTGTGCTGTGCAATGCCACTTGCACTGGTCAGCAAACTTTTTGGCCTGAGGGCCACATCGGATTTCCAAAATTGTATGGAGGGCCGGTTAGCAGAGACTCTGCCTCCCCAAACAGCTAAGCGTGGCCCGCCCTGCCCCCATCCGACCCCTCTTGCTTCTCGCCCCCTGACAGCTCCCAGAAGCCCCACCCCATCCAACCCCTCCTCTCATTCCTGACTGCCCCCCGGTGACCTCTGCTCCATCCAACCACCCCTTCTCCCTGTCCCCTGACTGCCCCCAGAACCCCTTCCCCTGACTGCCCCCCGCCACCCCATCCAATGCCTCCTCTCCTTCCTGACTGCATCCTGGGGACCCCTGCCCCCATTCAACCCTCTCCCCCGCCCCGACCACTCCGACCTCTATCCACACCCCCACCCCCTGACCACCACCCCTGTCATAAACAGATAGTTAAGAGTTAATGGAACAGAAGTACTTCATATCTCTTTTGCCTGTAAAGGGTTAACAAGATCAGTGAGCCTGGCTGTCACCTGACCAGAGGACCAATCAGGGGACAGGATACTTTCAAATCTTGAGGGAGGGAAGTTTTTGTGCTGTGCTGTTAGTTTTTGGTTTGTTCATTCTGGGGGCTTAGAGGGACCAGACGTGCAACCAGGTTTCTCTCCAATCTCTCCAGTACAGGCTCCTATAAGTTCAGAATAGGGAGTACTAGGTAGATAAGGCGAGTTAGGCCTATGTTTGTTTTATTTATTTGCAAATGTGTATTTATCTGAAAGGATTTTAATTTGTACTTGTATACTTAGGCTGGAGGGTATTCCCAGTGTCTATAGCTGAAAGACCTTGTAACGTATTCCATTTTAAATTTACAAAGATAATTTTTACTGTTTTTCTGTCTTTAATTAAAAGTTTCTTGTTTAAGAACCTGATTTTTTTTATTCTGGTGAGACCCCCGGGGACTGGGTATGGATCCACCAGGGAATTGGTGGGGAGAAAGGAGGGAAGGGGGAGAGAAAGGTTAATTTTCTCTCTGTGTTAGGATTACTTTCTCTCTCAGGGAGAGTCTGGGAGGGGGAGAGAGAAGGAGGAGGGAAGGTGCATTTTCCTCTCTGTTTAAGATTCAAGGAGTTTGAATCACAGTGATCTTCCAGCATAACTCAGGGAGGGGAAGCCTGGGAGAGGCAATGGTGAGGGAAAGGGTTTACTTTCCTTGTGTTAAGATCCAGAGGGTCTGGGTCTTGGGGGTCCCCGGGCAAGGTTTTAGGGGGACCAGAGTGTACCAGGCACTGGAATTCCTGGTTGGTGGCAGCGCTACAGGTTCTAAGCTGATAATTGAGCTTAGAGGAATTCATGCTGGTACCCCATCTTTTGGACGCTAAGGTTCAGAGTGGGGAATTATACCATGACAACCCCAAACTCCCCTGCCCTCTATCCAACCCCCTCTGCTCCCTTCCCCCTTACCACGCTGCCTGGAATACCGGTGGTTGGCAGCATTACAGCTGCACCACCCAGAGCACCAGGACAGGCGGCCGCGCCTCCCAGCTGGAGCCAGCCACGCCACCACACAGCACAGAGCACCAGGTCAGCCCTTAGCTCTGCAGCTGTGCTGGCCTAGGAGCTCACAGCACCGCCTTCCAATGCCTTGCACCAGCAGCGGAGCAAGCAAACTGGGGCTGCAGGGGCAGGGAACAGCAGGAGAGGGACTGGGGGCTTGCCTCCTGGGGCAGGAGCTCAGGGGCTGGGCAGGAGGGTTCCGCAGGCCATAGTTTGCCCACCTCTGTGTTAGCTGAATGGACAATTAATCTTCAATTTCTGATTCACAGTTGGAAAGTTTTTTTCAGGATAGACTAAGTATCTGACAGATCTGTGCTTTTCAAGTCACTTAAGCTATAGCTACCCTAGAGAGCTTACAGCAGCACCGATGCAGCTGCACTGCTGTAAACTCTCTAGTGTAGCCACTCTAACCTGATGGAAGACAGCTCTCCCATCAACTTAATTAATCTACCCTCAATGAGCAGCAGGAGAAGCTCTTCCACCAACATATTGCTGTCCACACTGTTGCTTTGGTCAGTGTAACTTATGTTGGTCAGGGGGGTGGCGTCTTCATACCCCTGAGCGACATAATTTATATCAACATAAGTGGTAGTGTAGACAGCACCTTAGAATGTCGAGCAACCACATGAATTTAGAAAAAAAGGCCTCCTTCTTTTAAAAATCCATTAATAATAATGTACAGAAAGTCTTATATTGATCTTCTCTATGATATCCCTGTTGTAATAATTATTCTTTTAATGTTTTGCATTAATCTAAATGTTTGCCACATTGTGCCTGTTCCTGCTTGGCTCTCCCTGTATGACAATCACAGCACTTTGACATCATGTGTTACCTTAATACCCATAATTCTAAACAAAGCAATGCCAAAGGGAACAAAAGTTCTGTCAAGTCATTAAAACAAAACTGATGTATGATCATTTAGAGCTATTAGTGAGTGTTGCCAGCAGAAGCAGTTTGTGATTACAGAATAATATAATAGATTTTACTAAACTAAAATTGTGTATTTGTATTATTATTTCTTAAGCAATGTAAGCTTACATAGCGCTGTGCATTAGGAGAACTATGTCAAATAAGGAAGAGATACTTTGTCCCAAAAGACTAAAAGTCCCTAGAACGCAAGTGGGAAATTGCTGCACACTGGAATTCAAAACTTAGTGGTGGGTGGTCACTGAAACTGGAACGTATAACTGGGAGGTGAATTTGAACAGGGAGAGGTCCCGGGGTTTGTTAGCTGGAAAGCGGTTCATGGTATAGGAAAGAAGGCAAAAATTGAAGGTGAGCGAAGAAGTTAGAAGCTGTCAAGAGGAAAAAGCATGGAAGAAGTGAAAGGAGAAGGATTAGGACAGAGGTGTGTGAAACAGAAGTTATACAATATTCAGGTGAAGCTTTCAAAGACACCTGGCGTGGAAATCCAGCTCCCTGAAGTCAATGGCAAAATTTCCATTGGCTTCGCTGGAGTAAAGGTTCCACCCCAGGGATTGTGAGCTAGACTTTAGTTAGGTAGAATGTAAGGAGAAGGGGATATTTTTCTTAACCTAAATGTTCTGATGTGTACATCCACCAGTAGTGATTGTAGAGGTACGTAAAGTCAGTAGTAGGAGCCACATTTGTCATGTTCACTTCTGGGCACTTCATTATCTGGGTATTGACAAATCAGAGGGAGTTCAGAAAAGAGCAACAAAATGATGAGAGAGGGTGGAGGAAATGACTTATTAGGTAAGATTATAAGAGTCGAATATACAAGATACCTGAGGAGTAAGATGGAGCATAACTGTGTACAGATGTATATGAATGATGTAAATACCATGGAGAGATATGAATTATTTAGAGTGATGGAGGAGGTTATCCATAGAAATGATAGGATGAAATGAAAAATGGGAAAATATAGCCTGTTTGTCAGGGGAAATGTCCTGACAGTGAGATCAATAAGTGTCAAAGAGTCTTTCAAAGGAAGCCTCCTTGCCTGAGACTTTTAGAACTAGACTGGCCAAAGCACTAGAAGCTAGGATAGGGAAAGAATCCTGCAGAAGACATACTAGATCACCTAATAGGTCATTTCTGTTTCTAGTTTCTACAGTTGTGTTAATTTAAACTTTATGCCTGCATCAAGATTCAAGAATGAGGAAGAACACACAGTTAGAGCTTTGGTTGGGACAGCTACTACAGCGTGTGCTGATGTGGGTGGGGATGGAGGAAAAGAGGCATGGCCATGGATTGGCTTCCCCTAGCCAACCTCTAGTAAGGATGAGATTTTTTTTCAAAGGCTCCAAGGGCACCTTTGCAAATATCCCCTCACATTGTGGCTGCAGTGTGCCTGGGGAGTGGGTTCATTGTGCACATTCCCCCGAATCTAGTGTACCCATGCAAAATAGCCATAATAAAAACCTATTGTATATGCATACAACTTAACTGTTGCCAAATGTATATACACACAAACCCCAAGTGCTCTTAAAATCCTGACAGTTATTTCTCATATATTCATTTGCAGTATTTAGGGTATTTGTGCTTTTTTCTACATTTAGAATGGGGAACTACACCTAATAGCAGGGGTCAGCAGCCTTTCAGAAGTTGTGTGCCGAATCATCATTTATTCACTCTAATTTAAAGTTTTGCATGCCGGTAATTCATTTTAACGTTTTTAGAAGGTCTCTTTCTATAAGTCTATAATATATAACAAAACTATTGTTGTATGTAAAGTAAATAAGGTTTTTAAAATGTTTAAGAAGCTTTGTTTAAAATTAAATTAAAATGCAGAGCCTCCCGGACTGGTGGCCAGGATCCGGGCAGCATGAGTGCCATTGAAAATCAGCTCGCATGCCGCCTTCGGCACCCGTGCCATAGTTTGCCTACCCCTGGCTAATAGCATCAGTAATATTTAAAGAACTATATTGCTAAGATGCAAGACTTTACGAGCACCTATGTGTCAGTGTGTGCATGTGTGTAGATTTAATGCATATTTTTAAGAGACATGGAAGATCTCTCAAAACTCTCAAGATGGAGTCCAGTGTGCTTTTCAGTCTTCAGAGGATATTTCACCTGTAACAGGCTCAGGGAGTGAGAGACTGAGGAATCAGCAACTAGTATTAGAATCTAACCAGTATTTTTTCTATAGTACATGTTTAGAGTTTAAAATTTGTCTTGGCTCTTAGTGTATTACACTGTACGATAAGATGCTTGATGATAACAGTTTAGTCTTCTTAACTATTATCACCTTTGCCCTAAATTGTGGCATATTGTAAAGTTAAAATGTACCCTGCGTTGTCTGAATATTGGAGTAATGGTTGATATCTTCATCGTTTATAAAAGTTTCCAGCAATTTTAGTGCTCATTTTTAACTGTGGGGAAATCAGGGTACTATATTCTTTCTAAACAACTGTTTGTAGCAAAACACAAAAATATCTTTAAGAGGTAGTAGAGATGTATCTTTCTACTGATTTAGATTGGTTTAAATTGGCAAATTCTGCTGGTAATGATCACTGGATGATGTGTATTTCAAATAATGGGGCATTTCCTTGTTAGCTATGGTTTAATAGATCTATTTACTTCCCTAGTTGCTTTTAACCAATAAACTTTGCATTCTGTGACTGACTGACTTTTTTTTAAACCTAGGTTAGCCTTCCCAATGATTCCAGCTGTGTGGAAGAAATATTACGGGTGAGTTAAATCCTTTTGCTCCTATTTCATCTTCTAATTATAGTTCTGGTATCTCATCTTTGTTCAGTAAGCTATACAGAGTTCACAATATTATATTTAAATAACACTATACTAGTGAGTACAAAATTAAAGATAATAAAATGTCAAGGTTTGCTAGGCCCAAAATATTACCTATGTTGGGGCCAGTTCTACATACTCTCATTTCTCCTCTTCCAAAGCCATGTCTACCCTACAGAGTCTATGTAGGCCTAACTATGATGCCATTGACCCTTAGTATAGATGCTGTGGAAGGAATTTTTCTGCCAGTGTAGGAACATCCCCTCCCCAAACGATGTTAGCTATGCTGATTGAAGCATACTTCAGTCAGCATAGCTCAAGGTCTCTCAAACAGGTGTCACTGCTTGTGTAGGGAAAGCCCCTGGCAGGCCGGACCAGTGTTTTTACCTGCCCTGTCCGCAGGTCCGGCCGATCGCGGCTCCCACTGGCTGCGGTTCGCTGCTCTGGGCCAATGGGTAAACACTCCGGCCCGGCCCGCCAGGGGCTTTCCCTGCACAAGCGGCGACCCCTGTTTGAGAAACCCTGGCATAGCTGCATTTACACTGGGGATTTTGCCGGCATGTCTCGAGGCGGTGTGGTTTTTTCCACACTTTTAAGTGTAGAGCAATCCCAGGTAATCCCAGTCACAGTTCAGGGCTAGCTGCACTCTTGACCGCTCTCAGTCTCAATGAGTGCAGCCCCTTCCGGTGATCAGCCTCTTGCGTTCCCATCCTGCTGGCAGAATCCCATGATTTTCCCACTCACAGTTCAGGTGCTAGGCTGCAACCACGCTGTGTACCAAACACAATTGCCTGGTGGTCCCAACTGGATTCAAACCCTGCAAATCTGCCCTTCAGGAGCTGTGAGCAGTGGTAAACACAGGTCTTAAAATAGTCTCTTGCAAACAAAGTATTGTTTAATCTTAAGTGCAGGAACAAAATAGAAGAAGAAATAGGGTTTTTAACATAATAAACAGTCTACACTTATGAATAAAATTTACATATGCCTAGCTTATCCCAGAAACCCTAATCTTTGGGAATTTTGGGGGGTAGAGGGAAGGTCAGCCTGCACCACAGTGGTCCCTGTATCTCTCCCTCTTTGTGCTTCAGGGCATGGGCTTTTATCCACTCCAAAGTCCTTTGTTTCCATTTCATGTGTCAGAACCCTCCATTCTGCTGTCACTGGCTACAATGCTGCTCTTAGGATAAAATTGCAGAGGGATCGACACCTGCACTGTCCTTTTAAACGTCTGTGAATGGAGGGCTATCAGAAATGTTTGCCTGCTTTCCTGCCTACCTACAAACTAACCCATACCTGAATTAATCCCTAATAAACATATTGCAAACACCACAATAACAATCAAACAAACAGGTGGTCATAGAATATTAGTAATATAATCCTGGCATTTCTCACTGGAGCTGGTTGGGAATTTTTCAGCTAATCATTTTTTCATCAAAAAGTACACATTTGCCAAAACTGTTCATGAAACAGAGTCAGTTAAATGAATTTCCTCACTCAAAATAACATAGGGGGAAAAAGTTTATTCAGGTTTTTTTGGTTCACAACTTTTTTTGAAATTTTGACTTCTCATCCCGGTTCAAAATGGAGAAAAAATTCTGAAGTCTTGAAAATATTTTCAGGTAGGAAAAACATTTTCTGCCTGGCTTGATTTCCCATGTTCTCCACCATCCCATTGAAACCAATAAGAATACTCAGTTCAGAGGAGTTTGCCCTTTTATGTATGTATTATCTTCTGATGATATTAATGCAGTTCTTCATGTGTTTCCAGTGTTCTTCTATAATTTGTGGTCCCTTTTAATCCTATGATTCTATGATTCTAAATCAATGTGGGAAGCTAGCACTAGTGTGGAATCTGATGATAATAAACGTGAAATTGTGTATCCCATGGAGTAATACATCCAAGGAAGGAAAAAACATTGGTTTCAAGCTTCCCAAGGTTGTTATGTAAATAATAGAGAGGGAGGGAAAAAATAAGGTTGAAAAATTATTAAAAATATGTTTTGTGTTTTTAAACATTTTTCTTCATCTCTGTTGTTTATATATTTGAATTATGTTTGTTAATATTGGAAGGAATTAACTGCTGGATGGGAAAGCAGTTATTTTCAGAAAAACAATGTCAAAAAGAAGTATAATGTACATGACCATTTCCAAGGGTCAGTCATTCGGGTGACGGTTTTAATGCATGAGCAGCACATATATTCACAAAACACCGGAATATCTTATGGGAATCTGATCCTGTTCCCATCAAAGTTGATGGCAAATCTCCCACTATCTTCAGTGGCTGCATAGTTAGACCCTAGTACGTATTACTGCTACCCTTGTGACCTACCGCTAGTGATCTGCATTCTCATGGACTGAGGTTACATTTCTCAGGCCCAGCACTAAAGTTTGTTGAAGTCAATGTGAGTATCTTCATTTCCTTTAATGGGCTTTGGACCAGATACATACTCCCTAGGAGCCACTCTTGCTCATGTTGGGTAGCACCATATTCCATGAATAGGCCTATTAAAATCAATGAAACTAAACTTAGTGTGAACAAAGTGCCAGAATCTGGCCTTAGGCTAATAGGGCTGACTAAACCTGGCTGTATTCTGCTCAGATACATCAGTGTGAATCCAGAGTAACTCCATCATAACCAAACATTTTACTACAAAGGCTGCTTATCAAACACTTTGTAACTATTGGCAAACTCTGCTTAAGAGAGAACCAGGCCTAACATACTGCTGAGGTGTATTTGCAAAGTTGTGTGGAGAACTTTCTCAGAGCCAGCTGGTAATATGCCTGGCTCCAGCCTGTTATGTCGGTCTCCCTTGAGTGCATTTCACCTCAGGTATTTAAGAAAAGTAAGGAAACTAAGCAATTTAACTGAGTTTCATCCTTAAGAAAGTTTCAATAACTCTTGCGTTTTGTTTGTTACAAGGCTTTGTATGTAGCAGAGACGTACGCTGTGAGCTCTCTGATTTTAGAATTCTTTTTTTTTTTTTTTTTAGGCTGGTCTTGGTTAGTGCTTTTGTAGACCGAGAGGTTTGGGATTCCTAATAGATGCTAACAAATAAAAATGGAGTTTAACTAAGTTTACGGTCAGAACTTACCAGCCAAGTGAGGGGGAAAGGTCCTGTGTCCATTCAGACCCCTGAGTCTTCTGAGACAAAATTTCAGTGTTTCAGAATTCCTGAAACACTTAGTCACTTATGTCATCTTGTGTAAGTGCCTGGAAAACTGCTCATGATACCATAACTAAAGGTTAATGATAGACCAGTCTCCTGTTGATTTTGCTTTTCTAACCTGCATGGCTGAGAAGTTTTGTTTAAAAAAACCGTTGCCTTCAAACTAAAGCCAAACTGTAAAAGCAATATGGTACATTTGCATTGATTACAGGTTACCAGTGCTAGACAGATAGATGGAGATGGATAGATGGAGATAGATAGGCCTTCTTCTGTTCCAAAATATCTCTTCCTATTTAAAGACAATGTGATATCTGTGGGAAAGCAAATAAAATGAAAAAACAAAACCCAAGAAAATATTTTTCTTTATTCATATGCAACTAATAATATGGATTTAAATTAGCCTGTAAATTGCTAGTCATATTCAAAGAGAATTCATTAAAAAATTTTGTTACAAACTAGAAAAAAAGCCTGGATCCTTTAAACCAAGGTTTGGAGTCCAGTGCTTCTGTTATTTACACCAATGTGCTCTAATGTCGTTGTTCCATGTTGTTTGCATTGTGGTAACATGGAGAGGCCAGGGGCCATTGTGCTAGGCATTTTACAGACACGTAACAAAAGGGCAGTCGCTATCCAAAGAGTTTAGGGTCTAAATGAATAGAGTTACTCCTGATTTACATCATTACAAAGGAGAGGAGAGTCAGGCCTGCTGAGCATTCATTTACCTCACTTTGACTTTCAAAGTTGTGGCCAATATGGTTGTGGAATCAGTTCTGTGTATTGTGACCAGAGGCCAGAGTCTGCTTTCATGTATACGCCTGTAAATCGAAAGTAACAGTTTTGACTTTAATGCCTCTTCCTGTTACCTTTGGTGGATCTGATGCCACTAGATACTAGTTGCATGACTGGAACACAGTGATTGAGACTGTAGTCATCCCATGCACACCTGCCTGGGGCTAGCCACAGTCTAGCGATATATGTGTATAGGGAACCAAATACTGCCCTCAGATTCATTTTCAGCTCCTGTGCATTTCATTGTGCGGGCCGGGCAGGGGGCAAAATTTGTCCCAGTGAATGCAAGCTAACAGTGATGTTTCACTGCAACAAGATTTCTACAGAACACTGCAGGAATCTCCTTTAGGATGTATTAGCTCTGTCCTAGAAAATCTTGCTGACTCTGCAGGAATTCGAGCCTGCAAGAATCACTCTGCCAACCAGTGAAATGCAGCCACCTCTGGAACGAAATAGGTCATTGTACAAAACACTGCATAGAGCGCTAGAACAAGAAAAGGTTATTTCATCCCTTGGAAATTCCAGGAGGAATTTTAGGAAGGCTGAATGTAATTACCCATATTGATTTTTAGGGCCAGATCTTCAGCTGGTGCAAACTGGCATAGCCCCACTGGAATCAAGATCTGGCCCTATATATAAAAAACAATCATTTCTGTGTTGCTAAATTGCTTTTTTTACAGTGAGGTAAACATTTAAATCTAAAAAGCCCCTGCATAGCAGGGCACAAAAATTCTAGAAGGTGTCTATTTCACGGTAGTGTAGTGTGAAGTAACTGGATAGATTTCTGATATTATACAGACAGCTGTGATATTAATTAAAAGCTTTCTAGTCTAGAAGCAAAACAAATCCTAAATATAATTTAAATTGTAATTAGTATAAAAATGACTGAAGTTAAATGAGAAAAGTCTATAATTTATACTGTCTTCTCTTCTTCTGATGACTAGCTCATATCTAATGACATTGGAGAATATGTAAATTGATCAGCAGGTGAAAATGCCCTTGACTGGGTAAATTATGTGTAGTATTACCTTTCTCATGCCATTTGAAAGCACTAATGGATTTAATAGGTATTATCCATAGCGGAGGTGAGCCGTTCACAGAGCAAAATTAGCCTGTAACAGATATAGCCCGTTATTGGCCCCTCAGCAATTGTTTTCTCTTCTAAAATACAAACCAACACTGAAGAGCAATGCTAAACCTAATTATAATAATTGTAATTTGAAAAATACAGGTACGCTGTCCAACGTGGTTACAAATGCACTTAGTAGCTGACAAGCAGTTTAAATATTTTCATGTGAAATCTGGGGGTTTGCTGACAGGGACATGATGTGAATTTAAAACAATTCTACAGACGTCATTGGACAAGTGAATAATGAGCTGACTGGCCTAGTAAATCATGTGAACCCGTCAAATGTGGGAACACGTTGGGGAGGAGATGATGTCAAATAACAGTAACTTAGCAACCTAGCATTTAGCTGTCCAGAGAATGAGGAAGAGTAGCCACTTTTAAATAGCTGACTAAATAAACGAATCTCTATATGTCTTAGGTGTGCAGTAAAAATAGCCCTGCGCCGTATGTTTTCCGTCGAGCTCCTTTTTCCTCCTGGATAACGTGATTTATTATTTCTATTGAAATGAAAAAAGAGATTGAAAAGCAAATTCACGTGTAAATGTGTATCCATGCACTTGTACCTCGGCTGGAGGGAAGGCTCAGGAAGCACTCCTTGAACAGGCAGTCACCTGCTTTGAAGACTACAGGATGTTGCGAGTACTTTCTTCCCCTCCCCCTTCCCCTTTAGACCTTGTTTATGAACACAAAGACTTTTATGAGTAAAAATAATTAAAATAAATACAAAATAAAATAAAATAAAATAAAATAAAATGAAACAATTTTATTTCCCCAAAACAACAAATTGCCAACTTTAAAATATTGTTTTCTCAGTAGATGAAGGGCAAATTTTTGCTCTTCCATCAGTGGAAATCAAAGAGTAGTTCCACTGACCACTGAATTGTTCTCTCGTTTACAACAGTGTAAATGAGGAATAGTTCCACTTCCTCCTGTTGCTGTACTAAGCTGATTTACCCCTGAATTATTCTGGTGTAAATGAGAGCAGAACTTAGCCCTAAGCCTGCATCTAAGCACAGAATTCAGGCCAATGGGGCTATTGTGTAGCCGGTACTCTGGAAATATGAGACTACTGGTTGCTTTGTTCAGACCAGAGTTTTGTAGCTGATCTTGTTAACACCAGCAGGAGTAATGCCAGTGAAGTCAATAGAGTTACTTGGGCCTGCTTTTTCTGGTGTTTTACACCTTATATAGCCATTTAAACCAGTGCCACAGGGGGGCCCTGTCATCAGTTGAGTTCGGGTTGGTGCAGGTCCAAGGGGAGGGCAAAGATGGCTGTCTGTATGCCACCTTATGCCCCCAATTCTAGGGCAGTGACCAGTGCAATGTAAACTAGCCTGGGGATGCTCTAAGTTACATCTGAGTCATTCTGGCAGCTGAGAATCATTGGACCATTGCAGTATCCCAGACATGTCACTTTACAGTGGCAATGCTCCTCAGTCGCCCCTTATGGAAGGCTGGCTATGCTAATTTTGTGCTAGAAGAAAGATTAAGGCACTGAAATATCAGGACCTCAGCAGTATAGACAGGTGGAAGTGAGATCAGTTTCAGGCCCCAAGTAATTTGCCTACAGAGATCTTATTTTGTATTTTTTAAATATTAAGCAAATTAGTTGGCAATGCAAAGACTGGTAATTACACAGGTCCATTCTGTCCTATCTATGCTGGAACAACAGAAAGATTACAAACAGATAGAGGGAGCTTACACTGTACCTATTTCCAACACAATATTCAACTCTGTTTTCTTATCTCCATGACTGTAATATTTTAACACATATTTTGTAGAGCCAGATTGAAATGTTGCCAATTTCAGTCACATTATTTAATTCTACTATCGTTGCCAGATTTAAGATTACTGCTAAAATTACTATAAAGTAAATTGGCACCATCACAATGAACACAACATTGACTAGCATTTGGCAATGTGTTAATGTATCTGAAGAGAATAAGGTGATTCTTATCTGTCAAATGAATGAAAATGTACTAATTTGGTCCCATTTCCCATGCTCTTCACCAGCTCCGTTATACAAAAAGAACCACTTTGTAGGCTTTTTTTCTCTTTATAATCACCTCAAGAGTGAGTTAACATAGATTTTAATGTCTCACATGATATACATCCTTGCTCCCATTAAATACACTCGGTGTCATGGTAAAGATTGTAACAAAAATGGAAAACTGCACAAAAGGAATCCAGGTTGGGGATGAAGAAGGTAAGATTACCATTAACGATGGGAAAATTGGCTTAGGTGAGATAGAGCCAACCTCAAATATTGGTCAAACCCCTAACTGAAGTCAAACTGCACCTCTTTGTGGTGTTTGAAAAAGTTTAGATAGCTTTTTATAATACTTTCAAATGCCTCTGAACTTTGAGGACGAGAAAGAACTGGAAGCAAAATACCAAAATAATGTGAGAGAGGCAGTTCCTGGGGGTTCTTACAGTTGACTGGCAACATGAACTTTTCTCACAAGATTACCAGTCCAGATTTGCAGGCCCAAGGGGCCCGAGTCTCCCCTCAGTTATGTCAATGTACATAAGGAGTAGTTCCATTGAATTCAGTAATGACTTTAGTGAAAGAGAGGAAAAAGAAGGAGGTCAATCCAGGTGGTGCTCAATCTGCCAGGAGGAAATATCCCTTGGGATTCACCATGGTGATAACTTACAGCGTTTGGCCCTTCACCAAAGATGTACCGAGTGTCCTCTCTCGAGTTCCTCAGGGAGTACATAAATCCCGTGTGAAAACTGTAGTAGAACGCTTTGAATGTACTCTCTCTGGCTGTCCTGAAGTACCAGATTACAAAGTGATAACAACTTGTGACCTATGGAACAAGCTTCTATCAGGCATAAGAGCCACTAGAGGCTAGCATGCTCCACTTCTGTGTACTATGAAGATAAATCAATCTATAAATAAAGTCCTGGTTTGAAACACACCCCGTTAAATATTTCTCTGTTCTCCAATGAATCATTTCTGTATTTCATCTTATCCTGTCATAGTGAAACACAGTAAATATGGGCATGAGTGTTTAAACTGCTGGCAATGTTACCTTTCATTTAAGTAGATTAATAATGCAAAGTTTGCATAACAAATTCTGTGCCTTGGGCACAGAAATACAACATTGCAAACATATTCGAATGGAGCCATTAGGATTTGTGAATGAGCATGTGTTTTACAAACAGTTGTGGTATGAAATGACAGAACCAATAGCATTTTCTGTCAGATCTTTATCTTATAGAAGGGGAGGGCTGCACTCTGTCAGCCTTCAGGGCAGAGACTGCAGGTCTAAAGCAACAAGCTAAGATCTATGATGTACAGCTGGTGGGAAACCCCATTATAAATTAGCCAGGCCAAAGGAGTTGGTTGGTCCATTGAAGGATAACTTGGCCTCCATGTAGTTAGCTCAGAGAGATCACACGCTCTTTTCTCCTTCTCTTTCTTGGTAATCAGGGCTGGAGCTGGGGCTAAACAGATGTAGATGTCTAAGCAGGGTCACCCGGAGGGGCGGGGGGGGGCAAGTGGGGCAATTTGCCTTGGGCCCCACAGGAGCCCCCACGAGAGTTTTTCGGGGGTCTTGGAGCAGGGTCCTTCACTCACTTAGGGGGCCCTGGAAAGCTCTCTCGGGGCCCGGGCCCCCAGAGCTTCTTCCGCTCCGGATCTTCAGCGGCAGAGGGGGTCCTTCCATTCCAGGACCCACTGCCGAAGTTCCCCGAAGACCCACGGTGGCTGCCCTGGGTGGCCCTGCGTCTAAGAAGGAAGATTGGTGCTTCCAGGAATAAATTAAACCCAGCTGTCCCTTGCAATCCCATGGGACGCAGAGGGGGATGGAGTATTGGAATCTCCTGTTATAGACTCATAGACTCATAGACTCTAGGACTGGAAGGGACCTCGAGAGGTCATCGAGTCCAGTCCCCTGCCCTCATGGCAGGACCAAATACTGTCTAGACCATCCCTAATAGACATTTATCTAACCTACTCTTAAATATCTCCAGCGATGGAGATTCCACAACTTCCCTAGGCAATCTATTCCAGTGTTTGACTACCCTGACAGTTAGGAACTTTTTCCTAATGTCCAGCCTAAATCTCCCTTGCTGCAGTTTAAGCCCATTGCTTCTTGTTCTATCATTGGAGGCTAAGGTGAACAAGTTTTCTCCCTCCTCCTGATGACACCCTTTTAGATACCTGAAAACTGCTATCATGTCCCCTCTCAGTCTTCTCTTTTCCAAACTAAACAAACCCAATTCCTTCAGCCTTCCTTCATAGGTCATGTTCTCAAGACCTTTAATCATTCTTGTTGCTCTTCTCTGGACCCTCTCCAATTTCTTCACATCTTTCTTGAAATGCGGTGCCCAGAACTGGACACAATACTCCAGTTGAGGCCTGACCAGCGCAGAGTAAAGCGGAAGAATGACTTCTCGTGTCTTGTTTACAACACACCTGTTAATGCATCCCAGAATCATGTTTGCTTTTTTTGCAACAGTATCACACTGTTGACTCATATTAAGCTTGTGGTCCACTATGACCCCTAGATCTCTTTCTGCCATACTCCTTCCTAGACAGTCTCTTCCCATTCTGTATGTGTGAAACTGATTGTTCCTTCCTAAGTGGAGCACTTTGCATTTCTCTTTATTGAACTTCATCCTGTTTACCTCAGACTATTTCTCCAATTTGTCCAGATCGTTTTGAATTTTGACCCTGTCTTCCAGAGCAGTTGCAATCCCTCCCAGTTTGGTATCGTCCGCAAACTTAATAAGCGTACTTTCTATGCCAACATCTAAATCGTTGATGAAGATATTGAACAGAACCGGTCCCAAAACAGACCCCTGCGGAACCCCACTTGTTATACCTTTCCAGCAGGATTGGGAGCCATTAACAACTACTCTCTGGGAAACAACTGTTCTGGGAAAGGCTGGCCCCACTACAACTGGTTTCTGGGGACATCCACTGTGACCCTCTGTATAATGAACAGAAGTATTTGTGGCACCTTAGAGACTAACAAATTTATAAGAAACTCAGAAGCAAGCCCCAGGTTGGAAAGGGAAATAAAAACCTGAGACTGGCAAGGAGTAGGGCTACTAAAATAGGGAAAGAACAAGTTAAAAATTACTTAGGCAAGTTAGATGTCTTCAAGTCACCAGGGCCTGATGAAATACATCCTAGAATACTCAAGCTGATTGAGGAGACATCTGAGCCATTAACAATTATCTCTGAAAAGTCATGGAAGTTGAGTGAGATTCCAGAAGACTGGAAAAGGGCAAATATAGCACCAATCTATAAAAAATGGAATAAGGACAACACAGGGAATTACAGTTTAACTTCAGTACCCATAAAAATAATGGAGCAAATAATTAAGCAATCAATTGGCAAACACCTAGAAGATAATAAAGGGATAACTAACTGTCAGCATGGACTTGTCAAGAACAAATAATGTCAAACCAACCTAATTGCTTTCTGTGAGGAGGTAACAAGCCCTGTGGATAGTGAGGAAGTGGTAGATATGGTATATCTTGACTTTAGGAAGGCTTTTGATCATGGCTTTGGCACCGTGCTCCGGCTCCGCTCCAGCTCCAGACAAAAACCTGCAGCTCCATTGCTCCGGAGCTGCTCCACACTCCAGCTCTGGGCTCCACTCCAAAGCCCTGGTTTTGATACTATCTCGCATGACCTTCTCATAAACAAACTAGGGAAATGCAACTTAGATGGAGCTATTGGGTGTATAACTGGTTGGAAAACCATTCCCAGAGAATAGTTATCAGTGGTTCAGTCATGCTGGAAGGGCATAACGAGTGGGGTGCCCCAGGGATCAGTCCTGGGTCCGGTTCTGTTCATTATCTTTACCAGTGATTTAGATAATGGCATAGAGTACACTTATAAAGTTTGTGGATGATACCAATCTGGGAAGGGTTGCGAGTGCTTTTGACGATAGGATTAAAATTCAAAATGATCTGGACAAATTGGAGAAATGGTGTGAAGTAAATAGGATGACATTCTATAAGGAAAATGCAAAGTACTCCTCTTAGGAAGGAACAATCAGTTGCACACATACAAAATGAGAAAGTCCTTCTAGGAAGGAGTACTGTGGAAAGAGACCTAGGGGTCATAGTGGATCATAAGCTAAATATGAGTGAACAGTATAACACTATCGCAAAAAAAAGCAAATATCATTCTGAATCAGAACCAGAGGGTAAGAAGAGGAAGCACAAGACAGATTCTTTCAATCAGAGTACTCTGAAACCCCTCTCAGGCAGGCCATTGAAGCTCTAGATATTCTGTTACACAAACCTCCTGTAGCAGGGTGGACCCCTGCTCCTGCCCTGAAGGGGTTAAAAACATCCCTGGGAAGGGGCTGTGGCTGGAGAAAGCAGCCTTTAGGCCGGGCTGATTGGGGAAGTGGCTGCAGCTGGGACCATGCCCCAGCTGGGCAACAGGTCCTCATAAGAAGGCCAGAGGAGCTAGAAGCAGTCAGTCTCTCTCTAGCGGTAGAGGGAGATGGGCCTGACTGCCAGGAGCTAGAGACAAAGTACCTGAGGGGAGCAGGGCTGAGGACAGGCTGAGGAACGGGGGGAGCTCTAGCCTAGAAAGCCCCAGGCTGAGGCCTAGTATTAGGCTAAAAGGTACTGGGGGTTGCAGAGGGCAGCCCAGGGGTAGGCAAAGGCAGCAGGTCCAAACCCTGTTGCCTATGATGAGTGGCTGATACTGCAGTCTGCCCCAGTGAATGGGGGCTAGATGGAGACTGGGCAGTAGCCATATACTGAGGCAAAGTGGGGATAGAGGGTGGGGGTCCCCCGGGAAGGGGAAACCCTCAGAGAAAGGGGTGACTGCTTGGGGGCAGCCCTCCACATAAAAGGGCACCGGGTCCAGGGAGGGACACGGGGCCGGAGGACAGGTGGATCACCGCCCTGCAGAGGGCGCTCTGGGGCTGGAACTGAGCTAATTCCCAGAAGTAACCAGCAGGAGGCGCCACAGGGGTAAGTCTGCTCGTCTACACCTCCCAAGCAGGAAAGTAAGGAGGAACATAAGGAGAAATGAGATGGGGCAAAGCCACTACCAAGGTTTTATAAGATCTGAAGCTACAACTGTATAACCCACTTCCTACCACGCTGGAGGTTGATGTTAGGGATGGGAGTATCTGGCTACAACCAATCATCTTAAGATTTTTTTTACCCATCTTCCCAATGTGCACCAAGCAAAATCTGACTTGTGTCACTCCACATCTCTTCTTCTCTGACCAAAAATATATAGATCCCAATCATGGGGCATTTCCTTCTATGGAGACTCAGGAGAAATTGAAGTGACATCATCCAGCCTGATGGCCTTGGCAGCCTCCATGTGATTTTCAGGGGCAATCACAACTTGGACAGACACTCTAGCAGGCATCATCTGTCTCAAAAGCAAGACATTCCAAGGTCCGAGTGGCTTCTGTCAAGAAATCTGTCTGGCCGCAGCCATTGTTTTGGATGCAACTGTGGATGCCCTGTGACTCATGTATACACCCCATCAGTATGTCCACACCATGCAGCCTTGAGACCACCACGCTCACAGCACATCTATTCGAACCCTTTCAGGAGCTGGTTTATACTTCCTATCCATCAAGCTCATCTCTGCTGATGAGGCCTTCAGAATAGGTCACTCCCTTCCTAATGGAAGTTGACAGATTTTCTTCTGCCCCCAGATGAGTTGAACACCTTTTATAAAGGATGTGTAGACATCTCAAAGAATTTTTTGGTAAGCATAAATTAAATTTCCTGTGCCCATCCCTGCCTCTTTCCCCCTGTGTGACCTTGAGATGCCACTTAGCCCTCAGTTTTCCTATCTATAAAATGGGAAATAATACAGCACATGGGTACAATGAGGCTAAATTCATTGTTTGCAAAGTGCATGAAGACCCTCAGCTGGAAAGTGCTGTACTATGTCAGGTATTACTGCTGTTCTATTATAACAGCACAAAGGCAAGGCTCAGTCAAACATTTAAAATGACACTGGACGCTACGGGTTATCCATCTCTGTGGAAGATTGCTAACATTTCCCTGCAGAAAGCAGGGTGCTGAATTATTATTTTGCCAAAAGCTGGGAATGATCGACAGGGGATGGATCACTTGATGATTACCTGTACTATTCATTCTCTCTAGGGCACCTGGCACTGGCCACTGTCGGAAGACAGGATACTGGGCTAGCTGGACCTTTGGTCTGACACAGTAGGGCCATTCTTACGTTTTTAATTTAACGTTCCGAACTCTCTTATGGACTTCCAATCTATTTCAGACATATATCTCAAATTGCCCTTAACTTTAAGGGGGAACATTATTGAATATTTAAGAGCCTTTCAATTTCTTAATACAGGACGTGTTTCTTAATATGCATGTGCGAAGAATGCACTCTCTATGGATAGAGAGACGTTTTTGAACTTTTCAGACTGTTGCATTAAAATTGTCACAATTGTTTAATTAGCCAGTAGATTCTGCCACACTGATTTATGTCAACCATGTAACATTCTCTGTGGATAGCTGGCAATTCCCTGACTAGGGCGATTTGTAGTTATGGCACTGTCATAGTTGTCAGTAGAAACTTCTATTTTCTACCATTTACAGCTCCTCTGTAAAAATTTGACGTGGGCCAAAACTTCCATTCAAAGTCCTCACCCAAGAATAAATAGGTTGTTACATGGAGATTAAAAAAAGTATCCTCCTGAGCCTGTAGAGGAAAGATACAAATACAATATGGACATTTACTGGTTCAGGAGGCTTGCACAGCTAGACCAGAAAATCCATGTGGCCAGAAAATCACTGCTCTTGGATAAGGTGCTGAAGTGGGGCCCAGGAAAACTGGGTTCCATTCCCAGGTCTGCCTCTGGCCTGCTGAGTGACCTTGGGTAAATCATTTCCCCTTCCTGTGCCTCAGTTTTCCTATTTGTAAAATGGCAATGATGATTAAGGCTAAGATTTAGTCATGGGTATTTTTAGTAAAAGTCATGGACAGGCCACAGGCAGTACACAAAAATTCATGACTTTTGACCTGTCCAGGGCTTGTACTATATACCCGTAATTAAAACTTGGGTGCTCTGGGGTAAAGGGCGGCCTGGGAGCGCCACGGGTGCTCTGGGGCAAGGGATGGCCCAGGGACGCCACGGGTGCTCTGGGGCGAGAGGCAATGCATTGCCCAGGACCACTGCTGGAGCTGGGTGGGGCAGCTGCTGGTGCTGTGGGGGCAGCAGTATGTGATCCGGGGCAGCCACTGGTGCCATGGGAGAGGATGGCGACCTGGGACCAGCACTGGTGCTGGAGAGGGGGGGGCAGGGACACGCAGCCCGAGACCACTACTGGAGTTCGGGGTGGGGTGAGGGCAAGACTGCCCCAGCAGCAGCTAGCCCAGGGGCCACCCCAGCTGCTCAGGCGGCCTTGGAATCAGTTGCATCAGCCACTGTAGAGGTCCTGGAAAGTCACAGAATCTGTAACTTGTGTGACCTCCATCACAGACTTGCAGCCTTAATAATGATACCAGTCTCTCTTTTGCAAAGCGTTTTGCATATTGTGATGAAAAATGCTATAGAAAAGCTAGGTGGTATTATTACAGTGGTCCCTTCTGGCTTCAGAATCTGTGCATCTCTGGGTACAATGCAAAACAGGCATTTTTTATTAAATAAATTGTTATTGCCTCTCTCGCCCTCTCTTTAGATGAGAGGAAACTTAATAAAACTGTTCAGAACCTCAAAAAAGATTTGAGTTTGGTTTGAGGATTGGGTGGAAGTTCTGGGAGGTGAGTCATTTTGTTTTGACTGAATCTGTGTCTGGTTATAACTGTATTTGGGCTTTCTGACCTGTACACCTCCGTTCCTAGGGATGAGTTGCCAGTTTGCCTGGAAAAGGAGATCTCTGCAGATACTTTAATACAAATTGGGGCTCAGATTTAGTCATGAAGCGCTCCTTCGTAAGAGAACAAAGTGTCAGCAGAGTTTTCCATTGGAGGCCTATTCCCATGAAAACAGTTGTCACTCTTTTTTTCCTCAGCAACTGAGCTTTTGTTACTTTTAAAAGAAGTTTTCATGATCTCCTCATTACCATTTTTCTTAATGCGATAACTCTAAACTTCAAGAAAACTATCATGTTTGAAAGGTTACAGCCGCTCTTAGAAATGTTATACTAACTGCTTATGTTCTCCTTTGAAAAGGTTGAGACTGGGGATTTCACTAAATGTATCATTTTGTCTCCTTTTGCTGCAGCATTGTCATTTTATAGTGTCTTTCACTTATAACACAAGCTATCCTTCAAAAAGAATGCCGTGTTACTGCATCTAGCCTTTGTATCTCTCCAGCAAAGTGAGATCAACAACTCCCTTTGGTAATTGCTGGAACATGATAATAAATTGCATGTTGTACTGAAAAAATACTCCTTGGCAGGTTTATTCCAGTTCCACTTTGTATAATAACTGGCAATTGTCATTGCTTGACACTTGCTGGAGTTATGAATAACACTAGCTGCTTATAGCTAACTAGCAGAGTAATCGTGGTTCTGCTGGGTGGTCTCTACTTGGGCATCTATCCAGCGTGCTTGTATGACCCCTGATAAACCATTGCTAATGAACAGTCTGCTAGTGCTTTCGAGCCAGCTGAAGGCAACAAAGACAATCCATGTCATAGTCTGGTAATTTAGATACACTTTTGAAGGATGCTGATAAATTAGAGAGGGTTCAGAGAGGAGCCACAAGAAAGATTAAAAGATTAGAAAACATGCCTTAGTGTTTGACTCAAGGAGTTCAATATATTTAGTTTAACAAAAGAATGTTAAGGGGTGACTTGATTATAGTTTATAAGTGCCTGCGTGGGGAACAAGTGTTTAATAATGAGCTCTTCAGTGTAGCAGAGAAAGATATAAAGCAAACCAATAGCTTGGAGTTGAAGCTGGAAAATACTCAGACTGGAAATAAGGCATCATTTTTTAACGGTGAGAGTGATTCACCATTGCAACAATTTAGCAAGGGCCACGATGGATTCCCTATCGCTGACCATTTTTAAATCAGGATTGGATGTTTTTCTAAAAGATCTGCTCTAGGAATTATTGTGGGGAAGTTCTTGGGCCTGTGGCATATAGGAGGTCAGGGAAAGCCCTTGGCGGGCCAGGCCGGTTTGTTTACCTTCCGTGTCCGCAGATTGAGCCAATCACGGCTCCCAGTGGCCATGGTTTGCTGCTCCAGGCCAATGGGAGCTGCTGGAAGCAGTGGCCAGCGTGTCCTCGGCCTGCGCCACTTCCCGCAGCCCCCATTGGCCTGGAGCAGCGAACCGCGGCCACTGGGAGCATGATCGGCCTAACCTGCAGATGCAGCAGGTAAACGAACCAGCCCGGCTCGCCAGGGCTTTCCGTGCACAAGCAGCAGAACAAGTTTGGGAACCACTGGACTAGATGATCACAATGGTCCCTGCTGGCCTTGGAATCTGTGAAACTAAGAATCTATGACATCAATTGCAGGAATTCTCTGGCCACCCGGGACTTGCTAAGTCATCACAATAGTGCACCTTGCATTGTTGGCTACGCCAGGCTTTCCCAGTTATAAGTGAGGCTAGGACTTGTTTTTCAATTATTTATTCAATAGGTTCCAGTATTGTGCTGGGCACTGCACCAGACACAAAGTGAGACAGTTCCTGCTCCGAAGAGTTTACAGTCTCAAACATTGGATTAATGGGTTATTACAACAATCTGTAACTCACTAGCCCTCTTTTTCTCCTATGACTACAGGGGTGTTAACGGGCCACTTTTCCTTGAATGGTCCCTTAGGGTATGGCTACACTTGCAGCCGTACAGCGCTGCCGCGGGAGCGCTTTGAAGTGTGAATGTGGTTCCAGCGGTGCGGTTACTCCACCTCCCCGTGGAGATTAGCTTACAGTGCTGGGAGCTGTGCTCCCAGCACTGGGGCACTGTTTACACTGGCACTTTACAGCACTGTATCTTGCAGCGCTCAGGGGGGTGTTTTTTCACACCCCTGAGCGAGAAAGTTGCAGCGCTGTAAAGCACCACTGTAGCCAAGGCCTTAGAATATGTGCTAACTACTTATGTGAAACTATCTATTCAACCTTGTCATTTAGTCTGTGCAGTCTCGGAGGCAGACATAGAGAAGATCTGATATGTTGAGCAGTTTGTGTGCATTGTGAGTGACATGAATCTTTAGTTGGGACTTGTAGGAGGTTAGAAAGGTGGGATGGCAAACTGGTAGGGAAATGGAGAAGCCACTCCATGCGTGGGAGCTGGTTTGGAAGAAGACAAGGAAATGGTGAAAAATACCCAATCTCTAAAAGGCTTGAGCTAAAAGAGAATTTCCAAGTGTTTATCTCTTCCACCTTCTGACACACGTTTGAGAGATTTTGACATTTCAGTAAGAGGCACTGGTGACACATTGCCGCCAGTCCATCATAGTCCATCAGTGTACGAAGGGAGAGCTACATTTCCACACATACACAGGGAAGTTCATATTCCAGTACTGATCTTGTGGCAGTGAAGGAGATCTGGCAGAATCTTTGGTCTGGGTAAAAAAGCAGCCTCGGGAAAGGCTTTCTCAAAACACATGATACAATACTCTGTGCTAGCTTCAATTGTTTTGGTTTCATTAAAATTGGATTCCAAACACAATCACGGTTTATACAAAATAACTTGGGTTAAACTCAAATGGAACATAAAGTGTCATTTTTTAAAGTCTTCCTCTATATGCCAAATCAAGTGATCAGTGCTCTTGTATTAAGAATAAAGCTAATGTGTTATTGGGTCAGGTTGCTGCTGATGAAATCCTTGGGGATTTGAGTGGATTCATCTTCAGCATATTGTAAGGATGTGGATTTTAAACTGGCTACACTGGGCCAAAGACTGAGCGTGCAGGGTAGAAAGAAGTGTTTCAGTCTCCTAAACAAATTGTGCAATTTAGTTATGCCCATTATTGAATTTGGAGATGTTTCTTTTCACTGCTCAAGTGTTAGTGCTTCAGAAATTAAATGGGCTTCATAATAAGTTACATAGATCTGTCTTGTCATGTGAATAAATAACCATTCATTGTATTTTGTATGAAAAAAATGAATTGATTACATCTGGCAATGAAAAGGAGGTGGTATAATTTATTGTACAAATGTGCACAGGGTAGCACCATAGGGTGTTCACAGTTTTGTTTTGTAACTGTAAATTGTAATTATGTTCTCTTCTCAGTGCAAACCCTAAGTTTGGGGGTTTCAAGGAAGAAAACAGTCAATATGAGACATGCTTTTTTGCTTGTGTAGCTCTGAATGGATGGAACAAATTACCAGATTCCCTTAAACAATTGCCAGTGCTGAATAGTTTCAAAAAAGCAGTTGCTTATTTGCTTGAAGGAACCCTGCCAATGTTTTTTAAATTGCAGAGATGAAATTATATGTTGGTATTAGTAACTTTTCAAAGAATTAGCTTTTTATTGCTTATTGTGCTTTTGTTTATATGATGCTGTTCTATTGTCAGGATGTTATGCTGGAATATAACAGTTCAATGTGTACTTCCTGTCTCCTGGGAGCTGCATGAAAATTAGATGTGCCATCCCAGGAGATTATTCCAAGCAAGTAACATTTTGAATGAAGAAAATAAATGGAATATGACTGTGCCTGTCAGTGGAGTTGGGAAGCTGTGGGAGGCATTGTATTAGCAGTGCTAGGCCACAGCAAGACTTCATCACTATGTATTGGGCAATAGAGTCATTAGTTTAGTCACCCAGAACAAGATGCAGAAAGATGCTGGAGTTTTTTGTAGGGGACTTCTGGTGCAAGTGACTGAAAAGGATCCAAAAAGGTACAAGACATTTGTACGGATCACATTAATGTCTATAGCTCCAGCTGTTCCCATTAATATATTTTGGAAGGGTATTAAACGTCCTGCCTTAGTGTTTGAGCCAGTTTTTAACTATTAGTGCGTAAGCTGAGTCCTAATGTGAGATGTGAAGAAGAGCTCTGTGTAAATTCAGAAGCTTGTCTCTTTTACCAATAGAAGTTGGCCCAGTAAAAGAACAGATTTAAAAATTTTATTAAGACGATGTTTAAAAAAAAAGAACAGTAGAGAGTTTAAGCATAGACGTTTCTGGTTATCAGGGAATAACATGCAGATTATCGAGGGTGCTAAATTTGGTTTAAGATTGGGTGGCATAAGGAATACATAATCTGCAATATCCCCAATTGGAGGTGAAAGGTTGATGGATCAGAGTACAGAAACTGAGATATGAGGGTATGAAGTTCATAAAGTGGCTAAGTATAATGAGTGGATATGATGATGAGGATGGATTGACTCTCATTTGGGGAGATTTAATGTTCAGGGAGTTTATGGTTCCAGTTGATATGATCCAACGAAGAAAGTCTCTTGGTCCCTTTCTCGTAGTCGAAGAACGATGTCACTCCAGTTCACACCTCTTGGTACTGTCGGGAGCTGGTGATGTGCTCAATGTAGTTGTCTCTGGACTATGGGATGGTGTCTGAGACAATGAGGCGCTGCATGAGCCATGTGTAGCATCGACCGATTCCACAGGTCCGCAGCACATGCTCATTGCAGGGGTCCCAGGCGCCCAGGGCTCCAACAATCAGGATGTCCATCTGCACCTCGTATCCCTTCGCTCTCAGGGTGTCGGCCAGGGGGCATACTTTGGCAGCTTACAAGCTCGGGCTTCCCAAAATGCTGGGGTTCTGTTCTCAAAGGAGACCGTGACATTGACGAGGATGATCTTTTACTTGGTCTCATCAGTGAAGACGATGTCAGGTCGTAGGTGGCTGTCGGTACCGGGGATGGCGCAGTTCAGAGATCTCCCCGGGGCTTGGTGTGATGGCTTTCACGAGGTGGTTCTGGATGGTATTGTGGTGCAGATGCCAGGCTCTGGAGTGGGGTTTGCAGTTGCACAGGACGTGGGGCAGGGTCTCATTGGAGTAGCCGCACATCCTGCAACGCTTGTCTCGGTTCCCATGGCGGACGGCTCCATTGAGCGAAATGCAGTTGAGCCAGGCACACTGGATGAACCACCAGTCAGTGAAACGGGTGAAGCTGCCCACAGCAAGGAAGTGGTTGCTGGCGTCCCTCTTGCTGGTCAACTCAAAGGCTTTACCCTGGACTGGTTTATGCTTCAGGGTTTCCATGTACAGCGAGTGGATGGCAGTCTTCAGGGTCCTCTCCAGCAAGCCCCTGGCACTCAGGGTGACGATTGTGTTGTCATCGGACCTGATCTGCGGCACCTGGACTCCAAGCTCCTGGCGCTCCTCGCACCACTCCCAGCGGCAGCCGATGCGCTTTCCCAGGCGATGCGTGGTGTTGCAAGTGCGGGACCACAGTGAAGTGATGTCGCACCCGTCCCATCAAAATTCCCCCTCCAGGAAGCCGCGTGGGAAGGTGGCGATGTCTTGGCTGGAGGAGGTTCTGCTGATCCGCTTCTCTGTTGCTTCACGCAGGGCGTTTGCTGCTATATTCCTTACCGTGGCATTGGGACATGTCGGCAGGCGGAAGGCGTGGGTGATCACCGCGACATTGCACAGATCACCCATGCGGGGGACATTGGTGCCGCCCTCCCTGGGGGAGATGTAGACCATATTGCCTGATGCTCATTGTCCCCCATCTGCCTTCTGTGGGATTCGTGTACCTTCCTCTAAACCATCTGGGGCTGGCCACTGTCAGAGACAGGACCCTGGACTAGGTGAAGCTCAGGTAGGATTTCTTCCAGCAGATGATACCAGCCAACAGGACAGTTCTTGAGATGTGTTAATATTTTGTATGGCACAGCATGACACACTTGCTTAGCCAAGCTGCAGGGCCTTGATTGCCCATGCCACTTATGTGAGAAGAGTGGATGTACCATGCTCTTGGCTTCATGGAAGGGGAAGGGCCATCTCAGAGACATCATCTGTTGGCCTCTCCCTGAGACCTTGCAGTTGCTGTTATGTAGACATTCTGCAGGGTGTTGGCTGGCCACAGCGGACTGAGCTGGGGATCAGCTATATCATCCCATGCTCAAACCCTGGATTTACCCGTGGAAACCCAGGCAGGAATTAATGCTAATGACTGAGGCAATGGCAGTAAGGCTCAGGGCTCCAGCTTCTGTGAATCTGGGATGTCTTTCCCATCATATCCCATGATACTCCAGTCTTGGGAGTCCTCAGCTTTCCTTTAATCCCTTCCCACTGTCTCATGGCAACTTTCCCTTCTATTTCCTCGTGAAGTTCTGCTTGGTTTGTTAGGCGGGACTATTCCATTTGGCTGATTCAGTTCGGAAAGCCTGTCACTGCCCTTCTACATGTTATTCACACAGATAACCTAAACATGGCAAGAAGAGCGATGGTAAACTGCAAACTCTTAATTATGAGCCCATAGGGGAGTAGTTTTCCTTTCAGAAGGGACCTGATTTAGGACTTCTGCTCCAACTAAAATTCCTACTAAAGCCAAAGGAAGTTTTGCCTGAGTCAGGAGTATCAGGGTTTTGACCCCTCTCTCTCTCTGCCTATGCTCATTGCCTTCTTAAGCTACAGTTCCTAATCAAATTTCAGAGGGGACTCTATTATATGGACTGGAACTACTTTCTGGAGTGGACCAGAGTCACTGCATTGTAACACTATTGTATTTAGTAGCCTCATTATTTTCCCCAAAATAGTTTCCTGAGCTGAGCTATCTTCCCACTGTAATGGAACATTGTTTTACTTCACATTCACAAGATTTGTTAGGGCAATAAATATGTCGGTCATGATTTGCTATTTTTTATTGTCTCGAAACTGCTCTAAGCAAAGAATATCAGTGTATTTTAGTTATAAAAGATGAAGTGTGAGGGAAATATATTGGAAAGTATGAGGTAAAGGAATGGAGGAGAATAACTGGAAGCTCAATAGAAAGAGAAAATATTCTTATTGCCATCACTTTCTGTAAATAGTCCCCAAATGTTAGCAAAACAGGAAAGGAAAACATATGTTGTAATGTTTATAGCTGACCTCTGTTAGCTTCTAAAACAATTTCTAAATTCATTTTCACTGAGTATGTTTTTTGTCAGTCCTTTCTGCTCTGCAAATATGGGAAGGTAAAGCAAGTATATTAGCTCGGGAGGATATGGTATCCATCCCATACACCAGCCAAGCCAGGGGTACTTATTTGTTGTCATGGAAAAAAACCACAAGGTGAATACTTTTTTGTGGTATATTATGGTCAGAGAGAAGATAGGTCGTTTTATTTATAGTATAAAATCCTGGCTTTTGAAAAAGAATTTGTTTGTGTGCTCTGGATTTTAGAATGTCTTTCATTTCATTGTAGAAGACTTTTGTACTGTAACAAGATAAATTATTTACTAGGATGACTAAGGCATCATTGCAAATGCAGCCATGTCGTTCCTTCATATAATGTGGGCTAGTCATATGCCGCTGATGATACATTTCTTGAACTGTCTGCATGGGTAAACAGTTTTCTACATTAGTGCCTTTATCGAGGAATTTGGCGCTCTCTGTTAGGACATCAGTAAAGTTAATTTCATAGCTGTTTTTATGTCTTAGAAACAAACAAGCTGTTGTGTCACTGGTTCCTAGGAACTTCTTAAAGCACTGAAACATGATAGTCAGATGCATAACTGTAAGCTTTATTGATCATGTCCACACTGCAGGAGTATTCATACAGCACTGAGAAAATCCCCAAATACCTCTCCCAGTATGTACTGGGCTCAGTGTAAAACCTTGGGTGGATTCCCTGGGGTAGTCTTTTCTTTGGTTATTCCAAATTACTGGTCAGGAATCTGGAAGGAATGTCCCCATGTGATCACACAAACAATTTGTCCATTAGTTCACATGAACTATTTTGCATCGTTAGTTTTAAAACCCCATTGGCCGTTTGCATTGCTTTTTATACCTGCAGTAGCCTTTTCTTATTAGAGGTGGTTGACTGAGATTTCACTTTTTTTAGTTCAGCATGCCCAGCACATATAGAATTTAACTATTGCTTGTTTGTTACTAAGTTGTTTGACTTCCTAGCAGAGAGAAAATAGGTAGGGCTGCACAAATGCAAAAGCTAGCAAGATATTGAAAAACCAATCACACTTTATATTAGGATTCCATTGATAAGTGTTTATAAAGGGCTAATAGACCATTAACAGATGTTTTAATAAAAGGTGAATTGAGTGTGATAGTCCAACATGTCAACAGGTTATTTGTAACTGTATCTTAGAATTATCTATAACACCTTCTACTGATGTGCTTGTAGCCATCTTTAGCATGTAGTATTCAGGTCTGATAACATCTATTAGTCATTTAGCAACCCTTTATAAACTGTTTATCAATGGAAGCTTAGTATGAAGTGTGAGCAAGAAATGGGAGGAAGTTTAGCACTACAGAACTAGTTGAGGAGCTGAAGGGACTGATGGATGAGGAAAGGTTGATAGTTTACACGAGTCCTGACTCTGTGCAGTCCCTGCCAACTCCTTAGCCAGCAGTAACTTCTGAGCAGAATGGATATCCAGCCACAGTGGAGGGGATCATGCCATGGAGAGTACCTTCTCCCTAGCTACTATGCCTGCTCTCTGTGCCTAATGCTGCCCTCTAAAACTGCAGACCAGACATTACATGGAGTGACAACAATGGGACCTTTATGAGTGCTGAGGCCAGAGAGAAAAATAGAATTGTTGCTTTTCCATCAATGCATTTCTGTAGATTTCTCATCCACACCATATAGTAGAGGGCAGCATTTGGCCCAGTAAGATCTATCACGTCATGAAATCATCCTCCAAAGGAAATAGCAGAAGCCCCATCTCTCTTGGATATTTCAAATTAGACTGGACAAGTGCTCTAGGGTTCATTGTAGGAAGTGAAGGGGCCTTCCTGGGGATAGAGACTAGTAGCCCTCTTCCATCGTGATTTCTGTGGTTCTAGTTTGGCACCTTTTGCCTGAATTTAAAACAATAACAAGACACACACGCACACCACAGTAACATTTTATTTTGAACAAGGAGCAAATTATGGAAAAATTGAAAGAGGGGGGAAAGCACTAAACTTTGAAAGAGGCAATTAACTTGAGGGTCTGGTTTTGCAAAGCTATTTTTCCATCTGCCCCTTTTCCCCTGGGCTCAACTTTCCAGCTCAGATCTGCTTTGCAGAAGCACACAAATCCCATTGCACTCCTAGTTCTCCCTTTCCGTTTGAGCTCTGATTTGGCCAGTGTATCTACAGCTCTTAAAGAGCTCAGTCAGGAAAAAACAGTGATTCATTAGACCCCTTCTGCATATGTACTTCTCGGTTACTTACCTGAGGGCTTTTGCAGCTAGAAAAAAGCAGATTTAGCTGAAGAAACGAGCATGCCTAGTCCTAATAAATAAAACACATGGAGTCAATTAAAACAATGTTTAAATTATTTTCAGGAAGGAGGACGCTTGATGTTACTACATCAGTGGAGCACGTTGACTTCTAAGCCAACCAATTGTGCAGCTTTACTTTCCCATTTAATCTGCAGGTCTATAAAAATATGTATGCATACTTACCATAGTAGTCATATGCCCAATCCATCAGTTAACATGATTTTGGAATTATTTTAAGTCCAAACCATGTGAAAATAAATCCTCACTTGATTTTGTGGACTTACTTTACTTCCATTATAATCCACTTTAAAACATCTCATATGCTCAGTTTTATTATTGTTACTTTCAGGAATTTCTAAATTTGGATTTATTAAATTTTTGAACTTTCCCTGGAAAAAGAAATGGTGTGATTTCCTGCTCTCACTGCTAGCATATGTCAAATTTCCCAAGCTAAACTGAGTAAAGCCTTGCCAGTATTTGGGAGGTGGACCACCAAGTGAAAACAAGGTTTTGCAAAGTATAGTGTTGATGATTCAATGGGTGGCATTCTTCCCTCTAAGGCCACGATTCTGCAAAGATTGGTGCATGTGCTTAAATCTACACAAGTGAGTAGTCTCACTGGGTTTGGTGGAGTTACTCATGAGTATAATTAATGTAAGCATAGGTTTTTGCAGGATCAGGGCTTGAGGTGCGGAAGTTCAGGAGTGCGTCCACATGGAGTTCTATTACCTCAGTAGGACTCTGTGCACATGCAGGGTGCACTCAGGCAGTTCTCAATGCAAATCAAGGCCCAAGTCTATAGTGCCAATGCCACCCCAGCATATTGTTAAGGAAAACCTGAGGGCTAGAGGGTACGTTCTTCAGATGAGCTATGAAGTCAAGGCTTTCTCAATTTGCAATCTTAAAAAGTTTATTAGCACTTTAGATAATTATAGTCCTCCTGCTTACATGCCCCATCACATCTTGACTAATGTGGTATTCTTCTTCGCTTACTGACATTAATACTGTTGTGTTATCACAGTAGCTGATGTCTTCTGTTCCACAGATAGCTGTACTTTAGCCCATAGTTAAGATTGTGTCACAACTTCTGCTTAATGGTTGACCTTTCCAAGTCCTCTAAAATCAATTTGCTTAGTCAGATTCCTTTGAAAGTTAGTGGATTCAGGGTAGGGTGAGTGACCCAAATTGAGGTCATTTGAAGTTGGAGATACAGAGATATAAGCCCCCTAAAAATAGCCATTTTTCAGAATGTTTCTAGTTGTTTTTTTGTTAGCAAAGCCACAGGTCAAACTATTAATATTATGTGGTCTCAATCTGTTGAGCTTTACCCAAGATACTGTATGGCATCCACTAAATCTTTGGGAACCCAAGTTGAGAACAGTAGTGGAGAAAACGTACATTTTTACAGTGTGCGCTAATACAGGAAAAATTACGAGAATTCCATTTCTGCCATTTTGTATGCTTTAAATCTCAACTCTTGTATGTGTTCTAAAATCTGAATGGTTACTCCAATTGCTTTGATATTTGGTGTGTCTCAGGAAGGCACAGGGTGGCATTAATTATCCAAATTTGGGATCATGTGACCAAGGGGTTCCCAAGTTACTGGCCACCCAAAAAACTGGTTTATTTCTGCTGCCTTGCACCATTAAACTGTGGGGTACTAATGAGTGGATGAATCACAGACCAAATTCAGACTGATGACTGTGAACTCTTCCTTCAATTAACAAGAATAAGTTAATCACAAGCCCTCATCTAAGGCAAAGAGAGTTTTGGACTGAGTGGGTGGAGGTTGCTACAATTTGAAAGTTGTGGGTGGCAATTTTAATTTGGGGGAATGTAATCCCTGTCTTGCGGGGGGATGGAAATTAGGCATGTGAATGCTTCCTGGGAAAGGAGGGGAATTAGAGAGTGGAGAAGTGGAGCAGTAGGAGGGGAGGGGGCTATGGGGAGGATAAATTGGGGTTAGGTGATACAGGAGGGGAGAGATGTTATGGGGGCTCAGGTGAGATAAGCATGGCACCCCCAGCTCTTCCGACTTCAATATGTGCATCCCAACCCCTTGTATTGCAAACATCCTGCACCTCACACCTGTTCCAGTGCATCCCAACTTCTCTGCATCCCCAGCTCTGCCAGCACACCCTATGGGGGGCGGGGGCTACACCCGAGCGGCTCCGCAACTCCAGAGGTTGCAGCGCGCAAAGCCAAGAGCCAAGCCCAGCCATCTCCACAGCAATGGAGCTGCAGGAGCCACCACTGTGGGATGGCCACCATGGTAGGGTGAATGCTAGACAGGACTCAACCTCCTTCCCCCAGTAGGGTTGCCAGCCCCCCAGGATTGTCCTGGAATCTCCAGGAATTAAAGATTAATCTTTAATTAAAGATTATGTCATGTGATGAAATCTCTAGGAATACATCCAACCAAAATTGGCAACCCTACCCCATGGGGGAGGGGGGTGGGCAGGACCTGACTGAAACCCCTAGACTATTTACTGGATCACAACAGGCCATAAATGTTTACAAATAGGTCCTGACCCCAAAAAAGGTTGAAAACCACTGGCCTATCTAATATGTTCTCCCTTTCATTATTTTCTTGCTATCGAATGGATGTGCCACAAAGTAATCTCTCAAACCTACCAAGGCTCCCTGATTGTTTGCCCCAGCCCAAACCCCCAACATAGATTAGAACAGCATGGGGGCTACTCTCACTTCTGCCAATTCCCAGTGGTCCCCTAGGGACATTTTCTCACCCGTGATGTGCTCCTCCCCATATCCAGGAGCTTCGCTTGCTCTCTGTCCACTGGGGATTCCCCAACCCCAGGGATATCCCCTACAGGGATTGGGGGTTCTCTCCCACTCCTGCCTGAATGGCACAAAGAGAGCAAACTGTCCCTTGTGCATAATGAGTGGTTTCATTTACTTTTCCTTACCTCAATACTGCATATCACATGATCTCTGGAAGGATAATTAGGGAAGTGAAAGTATTTACTGGCTGCTTCTACAGTGAAAATATCTTTGCAGCTGAATGCAACCATCCTTATCATGTTTTAGCTGGCTGAGCCAAGCACCCTCAGGTGGGACTAGTTGTGATTGATGGTTCACAACATTAACCTTTAACAAGGTCTTCTTTCTTTTTTACTTGCAGAATGTCAGCTAGGGCTGCAGCAGAAACAAAGCAGCTGTAGCTTGTAAGGTTTGTTGTGATCAGCCTTAGGTTTTTAAGAGCAAAGTAAAGCTGCAGACACCTGCACTCGTGTAACACAGCCAGTAACATTGCTGTCACATGCAGAACTTCATAGATGAGACATTCTTTCTCTTTTGTTTGTCATAAAAGAATCTCTTCTGAGCTTTGAAAGTAAAGAAAAACAATGAGACAAAGATGTAACAGATCACCAGAGACATGTAGTATTACCTGTCTGAATATTCATCAAATTACAAACAAAGGTAAGAAAGAATGGAGCAGCATCGAAAATGGAATGCACTCATTGCAAGGGCATAGACAAGCTTTGCCGACAACCTCAGTCCTTGCACTACCTGTGTTTTTACTGATTTTTCTTTTCTAAGGATGGGCCAAGTCTGCTCCCATCGACATCAGTGGGAAAACTACCATTGACTTCAACAGAAAAATGATTGGACACTTAGTGTTCAAACACACAGGTCTGTGTTTTGTGACCTGTGCCACTGAGTACCTGAGAGATTTCCATGAAGATATTTAAATACATTGTTAAAAATGCAAGACTATGGTTATGCTGGTTAGAAAGGAAGGATTGCTCAGTGGATAGGGTGCTGACTTGTGAGACCTGTGTTCAAGTCCCTGTTGAGCCACAGGCTTCCTGTGTGACCTTGGGCAAGTCAATCTCTGTGTACTTCTGTTCCCCAGCTGTAAAATGGGGATAATAAAACCATCCTACCTCACACGAGGACGAGGCTAAATACACTAAAGATTGAGAGTTGCTCAGGTGTTTGGACGATGGGGGCCATTACATTTACCTAAGATATCTGGCCCTGGGAGTAGAGCCAGTAGCTTACCTGCTGGAGGCCGTCTCAACTCAATGTTGGACATAGCTGAAAATTTTTACTGGTGGGACTTTTAGCATTAAACCATGTTTCCACTGTGCTTTCTGAGAGTCTGTGATCCGCTGTATAATTAGGGAACTCATCCACCAGGTAAGGACTCATGATGCCTTCTTAGCAAGCCTGTCCCTCACTCTCTAGAAGCAGATATGTGATGTTGGCCTTGTTGATCAGTCCAGGGTTTGATGGCCAACTGTAAGGTAATTCTCTCTCTCTTTCTCTCTCTCTTTTTTTTTTTAATTGAATGAATGACTTCTCAAAAACATATTTTTCCCCCACTAGGAGATGACCCATTCCTGGCCTCCACCTCTTACTGCTATTCACACCCCCGGCAAGGCTGAGCAGACCAAGTTTTCCATCCCAAGCAAGGTGCAGGTAGGTTATTAATTATTATTCATTCAGATATGAGTGATCTTCACTAGACACTATCCTCAAAGATATTTAGACTCCTAACTTCCATTGAAATCAATTTTAGGAACCTAAATAAGCCCAATTTGAGGATCTGGAACTTTCCTTTTGTGATTTGGTTTCATTTTCAAAATTCTCTTGTGATGAAAATTTTCTTAATATGTTATTGATAGGGTTGTGTGTTCAGAACTTTAAAAGTTAGAGTAAAGGATAAAAGAAAGGTGAATCTTATCTATGTTTTCAAACAAGTCTATTACAAATAGTATTTACAATGTGTTTATTTTTTCTCCCATTGTTTGTGTAACACACTAGCAAAGAGTATCTTTGTCCCCACTAGTGGCTGAAACCAACAAAGTAGTGTATGGGTCTGTTCCTGCTCTACAGTTAAAAGGACTGATACTTTAGCTCCAGGAATAGAGGTTCATGCTTTTAGATCCCCAAGTCCCAGATTCAGTCCCTGCAGATGACTCAACATGGGCATTGCTGCAAGTGGTGACTTATACTGAGATTTGAACTGCTGTGGACCTCTGCCATCTGCAGTCATACTTTCCAGGGGAACTGGAAATGTTACCCCATAGTGAGAGGTTTTGGTCTTTTCTCTATGGGCTGGACAATGTGAACAGTTTCTGAGGCTGCTACTGCTTTGAAGACAACAGAAAGCTGGTTCTTTCATTCATACAGTAGAGGCTTTTGTAATCATGCACTATTTCAGACATTTAAAATCAGTTTTCCCCTCACCAGTTTTGTCCAGTTGTCACTATTTGCCAGAGATTTTCCCACTCCAAACCCTGCCTCCATGTGTTGGCTGAAACTAATGTGAAATCAGTGTGGCTATTGCTCTTAAACAAAACAAAGCAAACTCCTACCATGCCATATTCCAGCAGAACATCGTTGTTCTGCTCCGCTGCTGACAATGACAATGCACTTAAGTGCTGCTGCATTAAACATCACAGGCCAGATTCAAATGTGGGTGCAACTCCTAACTAAGCTGAATACTGCACTCATTTATATTACTGTAAAATCTGGTTAAACTCCACAGAATCCATTTAGGTCAATGTGGATTCATACCTATATGAGTAAGCATGGAGTCTGGCACACTGGAAGCTGTATCTTCTTAAATTAGAGCAGGACTAAATTCAGTGCTGACTTTTTTTTTTTCTGGGGCCTACAAAAATAGGACCATGTACTGCACTCCTTCACTAACTTTCAGTGAGAGTTTTGCACAAGTAAATCTTATGCTCTCCAACCCAATTAAAAAAATCTGTGTGGTCATGATAAATTTATAAAATATAAATTAGGCTTTTAAAAAATCACGCTTTAGGAAAGAGGGAAGAACATGAATGTTTCTAGGTTAGTTAACTTTACTGTGAAAAATACAGCATATGATTGCCTACTCAGAACGTCCCACTAAATCAGTTAGAGAGAGCCAAATGGATAGGTTTTAGAGATAAAACACATAAAGAACATGTAGTCATATAAACCTAAAGCAGGCCTTATTATAGGTCCTCATTTTACGTAAAAAATCTGTCTCCCCATTTGTAAAATAATGCAAGACAAAAGGCAGAACTTATCACAACAATTTCTTTATCCCTCTGACACTTAAATTTAAAGTGCTATGTTTACTCTTGAAGGCATGATTTACCTCACAAGGGACTGACTAACAGTGCAGCAGAATATTAGGAACTAATATTGCCCTAAGAGAAAGTGTAGTGAGGGCTTTAATGACTTTAACATCCTACAGATCTAAGACTTAACAAAGTAGTGCCTGTCTCTCAGACTGGATTGTAAATAATGGCTTAATTTAAAATCATCACAATCTCCTAGGGCCTACTTGGGATGAAGGCTGATTTGGCATCAGGTTCTACCTCATTGTTGATTGGAAAGCCAAAGGAAAGATCAAGCAAGAAAAGAATGTGAAATTAAGAATGTCATTACACATTACTGTGAGTCAGTGAGAAGCACATTGTGTGCAAAAAGTGCTGTGTGCACGCCACACTGTGGGCTAGATCCTCAGCTGACGTAAAGTTAGTGCAGCTTCATTGATTTCACTGGAGCTTCACTGGTTTACACCAGCTGAAGAACTGACTCTTGTGTCTTTGTCACGTGTACATAAAAGAGCACTCCAAACCATCTTGAATTTCAGATTTAGGTAATGACATTTTAAGCAAGTGGGTCAAAAGAGAAGAGTAAAGCTGCTGAGCTGAATGCATTTTTATTTTAAAACTCAAGACCAAGTTCAGCCTATGCAAATACTTCCCATTATCTTAAATGGGAACCACGTGTACATATCTGTGGGTAAGACTTTAAAGGGCCAGATCATCAGCTGGTGTAAACTGATGTGTGGATTCCACACTGGAACTAAGTCAGTGTACACCAGCTGAGGGTCTGGCCATTTGGCCCTAAAATCGGCTAGGTACTGAGCAGTGCAAGTACACTTCAGTAGCATTCTTATGTACAGATAATACAGTTTTTTTAAATTTTAAGAGTTCTCTTCTGTGTATTTTCCTTCTCTGTTTACGTTATGCTTGTGCCGTAGTCTAGCAAGGAAGGACGTATCTACCTTCTTCTTCCTTTCACTGAACTAATCCTGACATTTTTGTATTCTTCATTGTAGGATTCCCAGCACCCGACTTCAGGATACAATGTACAAAGTAGGTCTTTATTGTCCTTAATCCAAACAGTCAGAGTTGTTTGCTTGGTTGTTGGTTTTTTTTGTATGTTTGTTTTTTGCCTACTTAACATCATTAAAACAAGGGATGAAAAATTAATTTCTATGGTGCTAAGGCAGATCAGTTCCATTTTTTATTACATATTACACATTGTGGCATGTTGTGAAACCAAATATAATTAGGTGGGTTGAGAGCTTAGGGCAACAGTAATCTTTTGACATTTGGAAATATGTTTCCTTCATTTACAGAGTGGAGTGATCCAGCAGGAAAAGCTGCCACCAAGTCAGTGCCACAAAAGTCGTACGTATTGTTACTTCCAGCTTTATATTTTGTTTTAAGTTTATTTTAAGGAATGAGCTTAGTTCTCCAAAGGTAACTGAACCCAGCTTACATACAATCTTGTCCTGGCATTCTGGTGTTCTCAACAGTGCTTACAAATTCGCCATAAACCAGTTTTATGTCTTCTGCTCTTACTGTTGTTTCTTGTTCTTAAGCATTAACTAACAGAGGTGTGTATAAAAGATGAGTTTATTAAGCAAAATTAATGCCAGTTTTATTTGTACAGCTCGCCAAAATTAAACCACTTTTAATTTGTCATCAGATACTAAGCTTCTTACAACAGAAAATTCAACCTGATGAATAGCTAATGCAAAAATTTTAGCATTTATTTATTGAAGGAGAGTAAAATATATTACATGATAGGCTTATGCAAGCTGGTGTTGAAAAAAGGGGTCTTGAATTTTATACACATTGAGACAGTTGACAGTCACACACTTAAAGAAAATCACAGTTGATCTAAAAATATGGAGGACCTGATTATTCACTGAGTTACATTCGTTTCCATTATGTTGTGCTGGTGTAAAACTGGAGTAAGGCAGCAGTGAATTGAGCCCACAATATTTTTCACCTTAACCAATGGTCTGAAAGTGCTTTACAAATATGAATTAATTAGCAACTTTGTAAAATAGGTTGCTATTATAGTTACTATTTTACATATGAGGAAAGTGAGGTTTGGATCTGGCCTAAATTCAGAGCTGCACCACTTTAACTACTGGAGTGTTTTTTAAATTGATTTGATTAAACCTAGATACACCAATCTGTACTGGTTTAACTAAAATGTGTTTAAACCCCTGTGTGGACACTTAGGTGGATTTAGAAGTGGCTTATAGCAATTTAGTTTAATTCAGTCAGGATGCAATTTAAACTAAATCTATATAAACCAGGTTAAATCAATTTAACGTGTCTACACCGCATTTTTGAATTCGTTTAATTAAATTGATTTTAAACCAGTTTTAGTTACATCAATACAACTTTGTGCACAGACGAGGTCTCAGTGAGGTCAGATGATTTGCCCAAGTCATATGGCAAGTCAGTCACAGAGTTGGGACTAGAATCCAAGCATTCCATTCCATTGTTTTAATCTCTGGACTCCGTGACTCATGAAATAAAGTCATGCAACTTTTCTCATATGAGTAAAGTTACTTAAATGAGTAAGGATTTGCAAAATGAATCTCTAATGCCAACCCTCTAAATTCAGTTTATTTAATTCTTCTGATTGGATGCAAAAGTTGAAAGTCAGCATTTTAATTTTAATGAGAATTATGAAATCTGGCTAATGATAAAAATAAATTAGTGTGCATAAGCGATATTTATTTTTCCAACAATATCATCAGATTAGTCCTTCCCTTATTCTATTGTTATTTCTGGAAATGATTTCAGATTTAAAAAAATATCTCACCCACTGGACCCTGATCCTGAAAACAGAAAGGATAAATTCATATGCCAGAATCTCTAAATGATGCAATGCTTACATACAGAACCTTCTCTAGTAAAACATAAAAAATATTATTACATCTTAAAATGATTGTTCTCCTAAAGCAAGTGTATTTGGATTTCACTATGAAAACTATTTTGGTGCATATACTATAAAATACAATATTTCAGTAGTTTGTATCCAACAGTAATAGACTTGTCAATCATGGTTTATAGTTATAAGCTGAATTTCAAAAGAACAGCGCTTCATAGCTCAATGGTCTATAGTGCATTTAATGGGACCAAAGCTCTCTGTAGGAAGCCTGATATAAAACTCGAAGACACTGAGTACATTTTATGAACCAGTTGCTCTCTATTCCGCTGCTTGATCTAAAGTTCCAGCACTATCAATCAGATTTCTGCTGGAATGAACTGCCTTCTTATGGTAGGTGATGGATTTTACACATGACAGATCAGAGCTGCAATAAAGTTACTTTTATTTTTAGCTTCCAAATGAAGATCAGCTATCCCATTACTATCATTTTTTCCCCTTTTACTACAAAGAAATTGTTAAGGCCATTTCCAAGAATTTCCATAGGTCTTTGGAAGGGTTGTATTGGTTAGGAGGCAATCCATTGTGTGACTTAAAGTATGGTAGGCAAGACTCTGCCCTTAGATCTGCCTGTACAGCTTCCACTAAGTTCAGCTGGAGTTGGTTGCACATGCCTGAGGACAGAATGAAAGCAAAGCAGACTGTGGGTGAAACCAGTGATGATATTATCACATAATCATAGCTAGATGGCAGATTTATTGATCCTGCTATCATTATCCATTTTAATAGCAAGATATTTATGATTCTGTGGTTTCATAATTCCTGAGATATGGATGGGATTCTGGGATCTACTGGTAAAATTATGGTTCCTGCATACAGCAGCACCAGTGGTCTGTGCTACAGAGCACACACCCCAGTCTGAGATCTTCTCCTATTGGTATTCTTGTCCCCAACCACCACCTCCACTTATCTCACGTATAGTCCTGCTAATTGGATCTATTTTTCACTCTTTCATCTTGAGCTTCTGCACAGGTGTGTTCATCTGTTTCTATCCATTGCGGGAGGTATCTCTGAGCTGGACATGTGTGTGAGATGATGTCACAGTTGTCCTTCATCTCTTTTATGATTACATGCAAATCTTATGAAACCGGAGAGTACCCATCCCATTAACATCACTTCTGTTGACAATCGGATTGACCCCATCAGTTCTTTCAGAAATCTGCTTGTGATCTTTGATCAGGAGTTGGAGGAAAGGTGCTCACATTCATCATATTACCCAGCTATCCACCTGCCAGCTTAGGAATTAGGTGCTATTTATAGGCAGTTGCCAAGATTCTGGAATGGGGTTTGCCATGTTGAGACTTGATTACATGCTGCTTAACTCTGCTCCAATAGACAATGCTCTGTACATGTCAGGTGTTGGAGGCTGGCGTCCTTGCAGGGTCAGAGTAAAGGTTTTTTTGTATGGTGTATGCTTTATGGTAGAAAGATGTGCACCAGTAGGTGGAAGAACAGACTATTTACTGTCAGGTGGCTTAACTTTCCATTTCCTTGACTGTATGGGTTTGTGTTAGGAATATTAGTATGGTAACCTAAATTGTTTCACAGCGAAGTATTTTTGTGTATTAATTTTTTGCTTTTTTAATGTTTAAAATATATGATGTCACACTCAAACACAGGGGGCCATGAGAAACCCCAGAGCTGTGCAGGATGTCAGATTAGGTGTGGTGAGTTGTGTCAAGGATGGGGCCCACAAATGCCAAAGGGCCTGATCCTACAAACACATAAGTAACTTAACTCACGAGTAGTCCCACTGAAGTGGTATTTTTATTTCTAGCCATACAGTTTTAATATGAAATTTATACATAGATATATCAAAAAGCTATTGTAGCTGAAACCAGTAATGACAATACCTAGCTCTTATGTAGTGCTTTTCTTCAGTAGATCTCAAAGCACTTCACAATCTTTAATGTATTTTTTCTTCCCCTGTGAGCTAGGGTGGCGTCATTATCTCCATTTTACAGATAGCCTCTCTGTGTCTCAGTTTCCTAAGTGACTTGCCCAAAGTCACACAGGAAGTCTGATGCAACAGATAATTGGACCCTGATTTCCCAAGTCTTAGGCTAGCGCCCTAACCATTGGACTACCCTTCCTCTCCAAAGGACAGTCAATGATTGTGAAAAAACTTGGCTTCTCATCTTCTTCTGCTTTTTTTGACCAGTCCTCTATAACACTGCATAGATTACATATAGTACAATAAATTTATAACCAGTCTACTCCTATTAGTTTTTTATGAAGCATAGTCAGGAGAAGCAGATAAGGCGCAACCAGTTGCAAGGAGAAGGATCATCTGTCAACATCCATGAATTCAAGGGTACGTAGTCAGCCCTTGACTGAGGTTTGTGTTAGATGATTACTATTGAGAGTATGTCATCCTCAAACATCCATTCTTTTGTTCTGTTTAGTTGTTAGCACTTGGCCTGTGTCCAGTTGGAAAGCACCCAGAACCTTTTTAATCAAGCACATCCTGTGTTCTAAGTCATGCTGCAGAGTACTCTTGGGTAGTTTCCATAAAAGCCCAGCTAAAAAGAAGACTGTAATCATAATGGTATTCTTTCGTTGTCATAAAATGACTTCCTATACTTATTGTATTAACACAGTATTAAAAGGTCCTACTCATGGATTCAGTGAACTACCGGAAACCATTAAGAACTTGGAACAGAAAAATTTAATGGGTCCGACAAAAACAACAACTTGTTTTATCTTTATAGGATTTTTGTGAGCCTACAGACTGTAGTCTACAACCTGTGCAGTAACTAGAGAAAAGCTAAGTTCAGAGTGCTCAAAAACATGCAAAACAAATTGGTGAACAATTTCACATGGCATTCTGGCAAACATTTCCTTGCAATTTTTGCACTCTTATCCCATTCAATGTGGTAAAAAATTACAGTGGAAATAAAAAGAATTTCTTTTAAAAGCTGAAAATGAGTCAGTGACCATTATTTAACTTGTTTAAAGCCAGGGAGAATCCCACTGATAAAACTGGGATTCACCACAGATGAGATTCTGACCTCCTTGAAGTCATTGCAGTTTTGCCATTGACTTCAATAGGGCCAGAATTTCCCACGTGGCTTTAAACAAGATGCAGTAAATACCAGTAGCTTCCTAATCCCAAAGATTATGGTAATACTTGATAGAAATGTACTGCTTGATGTTTAGCTGGTTCATAAGTGTCTAATGGCTTGTTGGAAGCTCTCCATCATGTCAGGGACAGTCACCTGGGAGCACAGAAAACAAAATTTGGCAGCATGCTCAAGCTATGAATTAAAGGTAATTCATGGTTTGAAGGGAACCAGCATGAGGTCCTTATGAAGAGTCATTAGACATCAAGAGGATTTTGATGCACCAAGGACTATATATTGGATAATGCGACAAGTAGAAATATTGGTATTCTGAACATTCAAATCAAGAAGCACTGATGCATCCTTAAACTTGAAAATAATCATTATTAAAAACGGGTTCATTTAGGGGTGGTATATGATTTTCAGTTTAACTGCACACACTAAAGACTTGCAAAGTTTTATATCCAACTGCAATAAGAAAAATGTGGTAGTATTATTTATGTATCAACGTACCCAATGTTATATCTGAGCTTCAGTCATACCCAGTTAGGGTATGATAGTTTTAAAATCTTACATTTCTGAAATTCTAGCGTTTGTAACCAAGGGTATTTCTACATTGCAGTGAAAAACTCACAGCTGACTTGGATTCATGGGGCTCAGGCTGTGGGACAGTAAAATTACGGTGTAGGCATTCAGGCTCAGGCTGGAGCCCAAATTCTAGGGCCCTGTGAGTGGGGAAGATCCCAGAGCCAGGCTCCAGCCCAAGCCTGAATGTTTAAACTGCAATTTGACAGCACCACAGCTCGAGCCAGAGACCAGCTGCGGGTATTCCGTTGTGGAGTAGACATACCCTAAAGCTCTTGATCTAAATCAGTGTTTCCCAAACCAGGGACACCGCTTGTTCAGGGAAAGGCCCTGGTGGGAGGGACGGTTTGTTTACCTGCAGCATCTGCAGGTCTGGTCGGTCATGGTTCCCACTGGCTGCAGTTCGCTGCTCCAGGCCAACGGGGGCTGCAGGAAGCAGCATGGGCCGAGGGATGTGCTGGCCGCCGCTTCCAGAAGCCCCCATTGGCCTGGAGCAGCGAACTGCGACCAGTGGGAGCTGCGATCGGCCGGTCCTGCGGACGCGGCCCGTAAACAAACTGGCCCAGCCTGCCAGGGGCTTTCCCTACACAAGCGGTGTCCCAAGTTTGGGAAACACTGATCTAGAGTATGAGAATGTCAAACGATCCCATATTGTTGATAGCCCGTTTCATTTTACAGTGTATGTTCAATTTCACTTTATAAGTGAGGGATGCATTAGTCATTAGACTAATTACTGACTGTTTGCTAACCTAAGGAAGTTCCAAAGATATTCCCTCTAGGTAAGCTGGCAAAGTCACAAATTCAAGGAGCTTAACACAACCCCATACAAATTATCATAATGAAACAACAGTGGCATGCAATTGGAACGCCATTATTTCTAGAGAGCTCCAGTGCAGTATATTAACAGGCCGAGTAGAAAGCAGAAACAAAAAAAGCCTCTTTTGATTAGCTGTCATTCATATTTACTGTCTCATTTTGTTAATTAGGAGTTTGCTTTGCACCCTTTTGCTAGAGTGAGTTCTTGAATGTTACTTTCCATGATCCAGGGCAAAGATAATGATCAGTCAACATTGTATCTTTGTTCCTTACTGGGTTCTCCTTTTGAGTAAAGTCCTAAGTAATTGGGACTCAAACAATGTTTATGTAGCTGTAGAAAATATTTCTTAGGGCCCATTGCAGAAAGAAGCAAATGTGCAAAACATTTCAGCGTCTATTAAATATAGTAGAACTCAGTGTCAGAATTAAAAATACTGCATCCTGAAAGATAAGACCATTATTCAAAATAATTTCTAAATTAGACTTTTAATTTGTTTTCATTATTCAAATGGCTCTTAGGCAGTTTAACCTCCCTGTCAAAATAAAATATCTGCTACTGCACTCTTTTCAATGATCTCCTCTTGACATATTTATACATCAGTTTAAAAGATCGTGTGAACAAGGGAAATTAATTTGCTTGTAATTCACTGATCAATGTTAAATAGTTTTTGTTGAATATCACAGACACATGTAGTGACTGCCGTAAGAGTGCTTGTAACAAACTGACCAACTGCCTTCTTGCTACCAATGTTTGAAATTTTAATAAGCACCAAAGATTACAATTTAAAAATAGCCTCTGATTCTGTATTAATCACCATTTATTCACTGTTACTGAGTAGTAGTATCTGCAATACCACTATTATAGTAATTCTCTATATTGAAAGTAAGGCATACCACTGCTTGGTAAACAGATAAATGCTGACTGTTTAATGGCAACCACTCTATATGTTAGCAGTAAAATGATAAGGGTACATATGATGCCAAGAGGCGTGTATTTCCTTATGCTCTCTGTATCAATGCCCATTTTGGTGTTTACAGCACTTTAGACCTGCAACAAGTTCCCCTGGGTTTAAGGAGTTCTGCCAACAGCCAATGATCCAGCAGAATGTGTTGCACTTTTATAGCTCAAGGTCAGCCTCAAGCTGATGCTCTATTTTATATGTCCATGGGATGGATTCCCTTCAAAAGACAGCCTAGCTTCAAACCTATGTTTTGGAAAACATATATACTGTGTAAATCTGAAAATATATGTCCTGTTCAGGACAGATGCAGCAGCTGCAACCAGAACCTCTCTTCCACAACTTCTGCTCCAAACTGCATCCCATTTCTTTCTCTTTGGATTTCCATCCTCTCTGCTTCACTACCTGCCAACTGACCTCTCTGTTTTTACTCCCCACAATTTGGATCTCTGTGCATCTCCTTCTCACTCCTTGTCTCTCTCCCTACACTCACGGTGCATAGCCCAACCACATCTCGTTCCTCTCTACTTCAGGCACTTTCTCGTCTACTACACCTTACTAATCCTTTAAGCTTAAATGACTCCAACTTCCTCCACTTTCTTCCAGCAGCAGTCAGCCACCTGCTGTGTAGTATCTGAGGTGAATGAATTGTCACCCAGATTTACTGCCTCCAGGAAGTACTGTAGGCACCATATGAAATGAGCCAGAAGCCTGAAAGAAGAATGGATTTTGCTAGGAAATTTTGCATTCATAACATTGGAATGTGTTATTTTTGTCCTAAGTATCCAAAAGTGAAGCTAAGAGCCACTAGTCCTAATTTCACAATTTATTTCTCTGTATCCTACTTCTGAATCTCTGTGACACAGCCCCTAAAATCCTCCATGTTTTCCTCAGCCCTACACCCTGCAACTTGAGGAACTCATATTGCTGTAATTATCCTTTGGGCTGAGGACTCAGCAGGACTCCAGAACCCATCAATGTTGCAGCCTAACTGACTAGAGGACTTATTTGTAAAGTAAAACAAAGTTCTCCTATCATCTCATGGGCTGACGAGCACAGTCTCTGCAGTACGCTCAGCCCTGGAAGTATGCCTTGACTATAAATAGGTTCTCTCAGATTGTTTACAAATTTCCCCACTAGCAGGTCACGTTAGTTAACACTCTCCCAGATTCCAGGAGGATGACGTTTTGTCCCCTTCAATGTCAGAGAAAATACAATTAAAGATTATCCTAATACTACCCCATGACTTCCTGAAAATAAGATATAAGCCTGGAAAAGGAGCAAGAATAAGCCAATCTTCCTAAGAAACATCCAGATAAATCATAAAAGGATTCTAAGAAGCTGGCAAATATGAAGCCATGTCCTCATTTCAATGCTAGCTTCCCCCCACCCTACAAATATGTATACAAAATATGAACATAGTTTAGACTAGCAAAAAATGGTCACTTATTGAAAATATTGCCAAATGGCCTGTAGATCATTTATGGATAAGAGTCTTATTTAGTCTAAAAAAAAAGTTGCTGAACAAAAGATCTTGACAGGTCTTGAAAGAAAGATATTGACCAGTTTACCGATGTATCTTCTTATATTGACAACAGAGAGGCTGAAATGCAACTCGCAAGCTTGCCTGGGTATGTATGACATAGTATCTCCAGGGATGAAGGTCTGACTTTTCACATCTACTTTTTGTAGGCTATATAGATCCCATTTCTTCCTTATGTGCTATTCCTGACAAGTGAACTCTGTTTTAAAGTGGTATCTTTGCCTCTCAAAGGACAGTAAGGAATGCAAATGAGCATTCAGCACATTTGATTTAGCATGGATTTATATAGTTCCAGACAAATTTGAAAGCTTATACAAATCATATATTTTCAGGTTTGGCTATATTCCAGAATGGAATTTTTTGTTAGGTGAAACCTTCATCTCAGCTCCTTTTTGTGGGTCTTTAGTCTGAGATTGAAGAGGAACTGAAACTGGTGACCTGTCTTGGCCTTTAGTACTGGATTAAAATTCCAAGTTGCTTCCATGGCAACTGTACCTTGAAAATTAGATCCTGACAGAAGCACTAAGAAACTTAAAACTGCAACTGCTGCACTGAACTCTGAAGAAAGGTTGCTTACAATTGTCGGTGACAGGCTCTTAATTGAAATAATCTGCCTTTCCCTTTGCTAGAAAAAAGAAATTAAATGAAAGAACAAAAAGATTATATCTCAATAGATATTTTTAAGTGAAAAAATCTGCTGTGATTCAAACTACAGTGTACTCTACAGCATGAGATTCAAATCAGTTTCAGCCCAATTTATAGGATTCAAGAGGGACTACGATATTAGAGGTGGCAGCATGCTAAGCTACATGATAAGGACAACCTCACACATGCACTTGTAAAGGTCTAAATCACAGAACCCAGGCTGATACCAGAGGCCAGGCAGTGGCCAGCATTAAATCACAGGTTAGCTTTTTACTTTTTTCCCCTCTTTTAACCCTGCAGTGGAAATCAAAAGAGACATCACAGATGTTCTGTCTGATTCCATGCAATTATCCATCCCGTAACTGCAAAGGGATACACGTAAGCCAGATAGCACTATTGCAGATCAAGTGTGATAGAAGTTACTCATTTTCCAATCTAATCAATGCAACAGTCAGCCAGAGATAATGGTATAACTCCTTCACCACTAAAGGAGGTTAAGTTGGTTTTTTCCCCATAAGGAAAAAGAACAACAGGGTTGCAACATGAAAGGAAAAGGCACTCTGAGCTGGTTAAAGGACTTTCTGGCCTTCTTATCTCCACTTCATCCAGGTAAAAAACCTAAGTGTCATCTATTAGTAATGATTTCAAAGGAAATGTCAAATTCAAAGGGAATCTGCAGCCAAAATAACACAAATACATTTGCCTTATTCTAGGCTAAGAAAGAAAGAAACAGACTAAAACTGTTTCTAAATGTAGAGAGGATGGAGTTGCGGGAAAGGCAGATGGAAATAGGTATACAACTTGCATTGTCAGACACAGCAATTACAAATCCAACCTCATGCATGTCATATAGAAAGTTAATCTTAGGATCTTCATGCAAGCATGGTAAAAGAATTCATACTTACAGTTAAGTCATTTTATACTGTACATCAATAAAATTATAAAATAGGGAGATCAAGTTTAAATGTTTTGATTCTTTATAAGGCACCATGAATACCTGTGGAATTCTACAAACATTTAACATTATTAATAATGATAATATAATAGATCTCTCCCCACCTTTATGTATAGGCCAAGCCATTAGCACTACTTATTATTAAAGTTTCCAACACTTCCCATTATAAGGCCCTGTTTTCAGTTACTAATAACTTTGCCAAATTTTAATCATGTGAGCTACAATTTTCCAGTGCCGGGTATCTGCCTCAGGTAGAATTGCTAACATTACTATTATTTTTTTTATTTATTAGAACTGGTGATTAATCGCAGCTAACTCATGCGATTAACTAAAAAATAATTGCAATTAAAAAAATTAATCGTGATTAATCACAGTTTTAATCACACTGTTAAACAATAGAATACCAGTTGGAATTTATTAAATATTTTGGGATGCTCTTCTACATTTTCATATATATTGATTTCAATTACAACACAGAATATAAAGTGCTCCAACCCAGCTTTTCTTGCATTTTTAGCATTCTAAACTGTGTCTGAAGGAATATGGGGTGCAATGGGCAGAAGGGTGTGTGTCCACTAGAGCATGCTCCCGTCCAGAGCCTGGAATGGAACCCAAGATTCCTGAATCTCACCTCTGCTCTGTTGTCAGCAAATTTCTGAAGTCCACTGGCAAAGTGTCCCATCGTCCGCTAGTTCTGATTCACATAGAGGATGACCATCTCCCACAGCTATCCTACTCCATTAGCCCAAGGGGCAGATGTTGGAGTGGTGACTCTGAAGAATCCAACACTGCTAATGACCCATGTGGCCGTCAACGTGCCACATGATGGAATTTGTTTTTTCAGGTTGCTTTTTAATAACTTAGGAAATTATATTCAAAAACTACAATAAAAGACATTTTTAAATTTACAAAGTCCGGCACTCAAAAGTTTGGACACGCCACCAGTTAGGTTGCCTGTGCAATCTTAATCTGTCCCCCTTGTTCGTATGCAGTATGAGACAGTCTTTAATTACATAATCACTTGCTATTTTTTCCATGTGACCCCTTGGTTCTATGCTGAGGATGAGCTTGCTGTGGGGATGAATCAAAGTAGGGTAGTGAGGGAAGCTGGGAAGTGTGTAGGGAGTGAGGCAGAGGACTTCAGAAGAAAAAGGAAGGTCTCATGGTTAAGGCAGTTGAATGTTGTCCTGGAGAACCACATTCTATCTCTGCCTCTGCCACAGAGCTCCTGTGTGATGCTGGGCAAATCACTCAAACCATGTTTTTCAGAGGTGGTTACTAATTGTGTGTTAGTCGGAGCGGTGCCTTGAAAAAATAAAATGCTATATGATGCTAAATTCTCTGAAAAAAATCAAGTCTTAGTCACTTCAACATGGGTGCCCAAATTTAATGGATACTTTTGACATTAATCTCTCTGTGCCTCAGTTCCCATCTGTAAAATGGGGATGGTACGCCCTCAAATCACAGGGCTACTATGAAGATAAAATCATTAATATTTGTGAAGTTCTCAGAGGGTATAGTGAAGAGCACCACAGAAATGCCTATGAAGAACTTAATAATTATGTACTCAGGGCAGGGTTAAATAGTATGCAATAAATAAGAGCTGAGACCACACGTTGAACAAGGAAAAGAAACGAAAACATTGAACAGCTGCTCATTAAATGAGCATCATCCTTCCTGTGCACTGAATGAGGCAAGGATCCTGGGAAGAATCGTATATAACCATGAATTTAAAGATTGTATGATAATCCATATGCACAAGGGAGTCAAATTAAGATTGCACAGGCATTTCCTAACTTTTGAGTTTCTGACTTTGTAGCCTTTATATTAAAGGTATTAATTGCACTGTATGCATGGCCCCTCAGAATCCCACCTCTCAGGAGGCAAAAGAATAACACCTGTGAGTGAGGCGCAAGTTGCCTCCACCACTTGTGGAAAGGCAGAAAGGAGCTGTTGTTGGTCTTTCCTGTGCCCTGTGTAGACAGGAGTAGTAGGTGTGTGGGCCCACCTCAGTGGGAAGGAGCAACCCTAGGTGACTGCTGGAAGGCAGAGGAGCCTCTGAATCTATTAGTCATCTTCTCTTCTTTCCACAGCCATAGGAGGTGCTTGGTGCAACTTTCACAGCTCCCTGCACATCCTGAGGACTTAGATCTGCAGCCTCCATGGAGAAGAGCAGGTTCTTAAAATGGCTGAAGCTACTCTGTCCCACAAGGGATTACTGCTTTCAGCAAGGCAGTTACTTCCCCCCCATTGGTCCAGATTTGTGACTACTACTTGGGTCTTCCTTTGTGAGGAGCAAAGGAGACCAGTCATGGTTCTTTTGGCCTCTTCATGGAGATTAATGGCGTTCAGGAGCAACTGCATCTGGCCCTATTAAATGGGGAGCGGGCCCAGCTCTACCATGAATTCATGGCATGCAATTCAGTTTCCTCATCTGATAAAACCAGGGATAATGATAGTTACCCAAGCCTTTGTAAAGCACTTTGACATCTGGAGATGAAAAGCCTGTGCACATGCTAAATATTATTATTATGATGTCACCAACTGGGTGTAGGGCTTTATACCTGTGACCAGGAAGTAAAGAGGGGCAGTTAGTGAAATACCCAAAACAGAGGGATTTCTAAAAGGTAACAATATTTTCTTAAGACAAGGATTAGTTTGATATTTGCCTTGACCAACCTAACGTAAAAGCAAAGATATTACATACCAGGTAGATTAGGCTTCTTAACAGACAGATACTGTAGAGAGACAAGATGGGTGAGGTAATATCTTTTATTGGACCATTGTCTGTTGGTGAAAGAGACAAGCCTTCAAGTTACACAGAGCTCTTCTTCAGCTCTGGGAAAGAAGTGTCTTTCAGGTCTGAGGGAGAGCTCTGGGTAGATTGAAGGCTCTTCCCTTTCACCAACAGAGGTTGGTGCCATGAAAGATATTACCTCACCTACCTTATCACTCATATATCCTAGGACCAACGTGGCTACAACAACTCTACAAAGATGCTATGGAAACAGATTAGATTATAGATACTTGATATAGCTAGATGATGATGTAAAACTGTAAATAAATAGCATTATATTACAGAAGAAACACTTTTGCCAAAACTTAACCTCCACACTTACAATAAGGTAACATGTTTAATTATTTAGTTCTATATTTTAAATTTAGATTCATGTCAAGTGCATGCATGGGAAAAAAAAATCAGTTTTCTCTCCACTAAACTCCTACTGTACATGATCTCTTATACTCATAACACCCCCAAAACATCAGATGATATGTATTGTTTCACTCAGTGCAAGCTCTCGAGATATGGGATCAGTAATATATTCTATTGTCAAAGGCAAGTAAATGTCAGGCAAGTGCAGGTTGCCTGGAAGTAACACTTCTATTATATTAACAACCCATTGAATTGTTACAACACCTGGAGTTCAGTGCAGAAGAGAAGGACATGGACATTTTTTTGTCAAAGCAAAATAAGAGCTACTTAATATTTTCTCACCTTTCAAAGTATATACTTTTGTAATAGCAGAGAGTCAAGGTGGGTGAGGTAATCTATTTTATTGGACCAACTTCTGTTGGTGAGAGAGACAAGCTTTTGCTCCAGTGGCAGGCAGTTAAAAATGGAGACCAACCCATTGGAAATTTCACAATGTCAAACTCACTCCTCGTGTAACTTCATTAGGTTCAGTGGAGTCGCAGTCAAGGATGAATTTGGCCTGTCCTGTTGTATACGTACTACTGTTATTTTTACTTAGAAAGGCATCTGCCTTTAATTATTGTCAGACTGGATCATGGAGCCTTGGAATATGTGGCGATAAATTTGTTCTTTGCCAGAAGGGAATGTAAAGAAACATTTAAATAGGTTTTTAAAATAAGAATGAAATCTCTGAAGACGTGTATTGTGGTGCTTGCTGTATATCAAAACATATAAGCATGTAGTTGTAACAATGGTTTTGTAAATATAATACTGAGCGAACTATGAAAAATAACCCACTAAGGTGCTGTTTCTGTAACTCAGACACACTGAGTTAAGCGGCGTGGGCCATAAAGTAGATATGTGCTGTTAAAAAATACTTGCTTTTGTGAGATTACTTTATTTTACACCCAATGGACTAATCCTTTTTATTTCTTCACTCTGCAAAATGTGTGTGTTTAGTGCACAATTCACTTCTCCCTGCAAAAGACCCAAGTAATCCACTGGTGCAGGTATGCATGGAGTGCACAGGGATACATACACACATGCAACTGGTGGAGACAGCTGCAGGAGAGTCCTTCCATGGCTCTCATTCCAGCCTGTGGGATAGAAGAGCAGCTGGAAAGCCTGCCTCACTCCTAGCTGGTCCCTCTGTGCCAGCCTAGATGAGGCCACTTTGTAGCAGCCTTCTCCAAAGTATATGGGGTGCAACCCACAGAAGGCTAAACTGTGTCCGAAGGAATATGAAGGGCTTTTCAGAGGGCCCCGTGCTTAGCTGAATCCCTGCCCTGAGTATTTCGGTTCGGATATGTGGAAGGGGAGAGGGATCATAACAAGAGTGTGATCCTAATTTTAAATTGCTCAATAGGCTTCTGTAATGGGAATTGGATGTGGCCTCTATAAAGACAATGGAGCAATTGCTAGTGACTTCAGTGGGATTGGGTTCAGATTCCAGATACGTCACTCTTTAAGGAATCGTACTCAAGACATTGAAAAATGTGACGTAAAGAAGGTATCTTGTCTCAAAAGAATCATATTCCAGCCTAGGTATTGAATTGTTCTGCCATAGCCGAGGCCAAATGAAACCTCATGCTTTGTTAATTGTTTTAATTGTTAATGGTGTCATTGCGCACATTTGTAGTTTAGACTCTGTCATGAATTCCAGTATAATCCCCATTACTCAGAGATGTCTAACTTTCTGTCAAATATTGCTTTTGGCTGAACTGTTTATGTACGGCTGTCAGCCATGGACTGCCCAGAGACAATTGGAAGACATCCATTGACTCCCATGACTTAAGTCAGGCCATAGCAGGGGAGCAGCAAGAAAAAGAAGCTGTTGAGGGGTTTGGTGGGTAATCGCCCTGTTGGAATCTTGAAAAATAGTTTCTACTTAAAATCTTCTTTTTAAAGCGTCAAATATTGTATGATTTTAGAAGCCTGATTCTGCAAATAATTACAACCGGGCTAATACTGGACTACCCACAGGAGTAAACACTAAGCCCAGCAGTAAGTGTTTGAAGCATCGGTCTGATGATGGAATGGACTGGTGCATACAGACATTTTAAAAATATATAAGCAGAGTAGAGACTGAGCTTTGACAAGCAGCTGTTCATGTAGAAGTAACTGTTTTTATAGGATTTTCTGGTAGGTAAAATTATTGCACAGGCAGCCTACAGAACGCAGCTCATGCATCCCATTTTAAAAGAAGAATAAAACAAAAACAATAAATCTGTTAAATCATAATGGCTCCCAGTCGTGACAAATTTGCAGATTAAAGCTCATTGAGTTCACATTTAAATGATCGATGATAATGACTCAGAAAGAGCCATTATGATCTATTTCATCAATAATCCTCATATTTTTTTGCCTTGTAACTACACTAAAGATGCTCATGATGGGTAGTGTCTGATGAAAAAAATGTTTTGTTTACGAAAGGGAATCAGAAAAAAAGGATTTTCAGATTAACAAATTTAAATGGCTGTTGCTGTTTATGTTGTTTGTACGTGACAGATTTTCCCATCATTAATATTAATCATTTGCGGCAACAGAGCCTTTGTTGAGAGAACTCGAGATAATGCAGGCGTTCCTGGCACAGCTCCAGACTCTATTTGATTTCACTTAGAGTTTGGGGTCGGTGAGGCATGCAGGATCAGAGCTCTAGGACTTTATCCTGCAGTGTGCTCAGCATGTCAGCCCCAATCCAGCAAAGCACATTGGTAACTTCAAGCATGTGAGTATTTCCATGGAAAACTGCTCCACTGTCCACGGTGCATGTGGTTAAGTGCATCCTTGGATTGGGATCAGAGTGCAGAGCACCTTGTATGATCGAGCCAATCATAGGGCAATGGCAAAACTCCAGTTGGCATCAATGGCCCTGCTATTGGACCCATGATTAGCACAATGTTGTATTTCAATAGTAATTAGTACTAAAGGGAAGTGGATGTGTCCAAAATTTTCTCTTCTTTTACACTTGTAGGCATTCAGATCATGTGTACTGGTAATCTAATAGTAAAGCTGGCTGGAAATTAACATCTTATTTATAGCTAAATTAATTATTTGAACTTGAGTGTAAGGCTTTAATATAGACCACAACCAAAAGCTAAATCTCCTAAAGTATTGAAATATACTAAGATTCCTTTGTAAGTAGAATCATAGAATATCAGGGTTGGAAGGGACCTCAGGAGTTCATCTAGTCCAACCCCTGGCTTGTTAGACACATCACTGAGAAGAACTACTGATCTGGGGCATGGTCATGCAGTGCTTACTCATGTATGTAGTCCCATTGAATTCAGCAGGACCACTGTTGGAAAGGATGCAGAATTAGGCACTATGTAAGGATCCTATTTCAAAAGTGTCACCAGCCCCTTTCTGTTTTCTACAAAAATACCATTCAAGTTAGCACAGGAGGTGCATTGTGCAGCAAACAGGACTGGCAGGTTGTCACTTGAGACGAGAAATAGCAAGCACTATAAAAACCTGGTTTTAGGAACCAGATAGCCCTCTTTGAAAATCAAATGTACATTACCTTGTTACCCACAGCTCCTTTCATACACAAAACCCCATTGACTCCAGGGAGATTTACATACATCGAGCTGCTGTAGTAATAGACACTTGATACATGTGTCAGTAGCGTATCCTAGTTGCATACTATTTTGATGAGAGAATGAGGTTTTCAGCTTAGACTTTATGGTTTATGTAGATATTTTAAAAAGAGACCCCCTGCTGTGTGTTTTTATCCTCCTTTTCATCACAAAGGCCAGATGCCAAGACACTTACAATGACTGTGTTTAATTTCTAGGATGGGATGTCCAAAGAGGCCTAGGAGACTTAATGCTCCTAACTCTCTTAGATCCAGAGAGACACAGGTACTTAGGCTTCTAAACCTCAGACCTAGGCTCCCAACTCCTAGTGTTTGGTTCTGCTATGATCCACACAACTGTGTTTGTAGTTAGGTATTTATCCACCTAGTCATTGAGCTAGGGAGAGAGAGAGAATGTCTCTGTAGCCTGTTTGTTAGGGCACCCACTTGGGAGATCAAGGGCCATTGCCCCTGCTTCAATTACTCTTTAATTATTTAGCCACAGTGGGACAGCTTCAAAAGGAGAGACTGAGTGTCCCATATCAGACTATCCCATAGCCCCTGGCTAGAGCACTTGCCTGTCAGGTGGGAGATACACATTCAAATCCAGTCTCCTTGTCTGACAGTAGAGGGAATTGAACCTGGGTCTCTCAAGTCTCAGGCCAGTGCTGTAACCAGTGGGCTAAAATGGGTGGCATCACCACCTCCTCTGCCCATTTTGTGTGGAGCGAGGCAGGCACCTAACCCTTTCCGGCAAGAAATGACCTAGGTGCCTACACCTGCTGACTCCAGGTGGTGGGTTCCTGAATCCAGGTGGTCGGTTCCTGTTCATGGATCAGTAAATCGAGATAAATGATTCCCTGAAGCCCAGATTTAGGCACTGATCTTTGTGAGGGGGGCAAAGATTAGGACACATCCCAGTGATTGGCATTTTCCATTGACTAGTTTAAAGAGGCTCCCTAACTAGTTTGCCGGCTTTGTGGATCACATTCTAAAGTGCCTATCTCTCCCCATTCATTGATCACGGGCCTAGGCACCTAGCTTGGGCTTTGTGGATTTCTGTGTTGTTCCTGTGATTTTCTAGGTGCCTAGAAGTTAGGCCCTGTGGCGCTCAGCATTGCAAAACCTCTGTCCCTTTGTGGATCCAGGCCTTGGGCACTTTTGAAAATTCCCATCCTTGTTCCTGCCTTAGATCAATAAACTATAGGATTTGTAATATTGCCTTTTATATGCACAAGGGTTTCAAAGAGTCATCCAAGACATTAAGAGGGCTGGCCTGAGGAAGCCACAATCTGGGCCACACTTCAGTCCATTGTGCCAGCACAAAGAAGCTGCAAACCTTGTCTAACGGGGCAATTGTGGATTTCTCTGGTAAACGGTATAGGGGGCATGAAAGGAGTGTGGCTGGAATGCTGCTGTTCTTTGGTGATCTTCAGCCAGAGGAATGGTAGGGTCTACACTGCAATAAGAAATCCACGGCACCAAGTCTCAGAGCCAGGTCAGCTGACTAGGGTTCACCAGGCTTGGACTGTGGTGCTGTGAAATTGCAGTGTAGACATTCAGGCACAGCTTGGGCTCTGAGACGATCCCTTCTCATGGGGTTTGAGAGCCTGAGCCCAAATGTCTACACTGCAATTTTACAGTCCCGCGGGCCAAGCCAGCTGACCCAGGCCAGCCATAGCCATGCTGCAAGTCTTTTATCTCAGTATAGACATACTCTTGGTTGCTCTGGGGGCCAGTCCCCAGGGGTCCCAGGGATCAGAGGGTGCAGCTTACTTGGCCTTGAGGATCAAGGCCCTCGATTTAGGTGGTGTTTGGGGGCACATTATTTACAAATAGCAAGCTAGTTGATTGACATTTGCTACATGGACCTGATCCTCCACTACACAGGCCAAATCACCACTGACTTCATTCAGGAAGTGCAGAACTGGGCCTTGGTTTTGATAATCCGATGCCTTCATGTTTGGCCACACAGAGCTTTCAAATTAATGCAGTCACTGAGGTTCTGCTATAATGAGGCTAACAACTTTAAAACCTCTCATTAAATGTTCCTTTTGCCAAAGTTTGGTTCATAGATCCTCCCCAGGGGGTCAAGCCTGAGTCGAAGTGTTAAAAAAACAACAGCTCTCTGTTTAAGGCTTTTTCCATAATATGATTTTCTCAGGTGAGTATTTAGGTCTTTTTAAATTTGAAAAGAAAAATTCAGTTCTAGGTTCAGCTGGAACCCTCAGGCACCAAAGATTCTTATACATATTGCCGAGTTATTATTGACAGAATTTAACTTTATTGACCCTGCTCTCCTAATTCCTAACAAATTTTCTAAACATGCTCTTTAAAATCCCTAGAGAGCACTGTAGCTTTTCAGTAATTCTGGAACTGCATCCATGATCATTGCTTTATTAACTGTCTTCTTTCCTCTCCCCAGATCCCAAAATGGCCATGGTCCTCTGTTTTCCCCCCCACTTCATTCTAAACTGCATGTTTGTGTTTCTCCTCCTTTGTATCTTTCTGCTTAGCATTTATCTGGCAGATAAAATCTGTTTTGTTGATTTAGGCACTTTCCCCTTTTGTCCTACTACATCCCAGCAGTATAACGGCCATCTAGTAAATGAAATAAGTTTCTTTTCAGCAGCTTTATGGGTTTGCCAATGATTTCAATGGAAACAAATGGCATGCTTATTTCTGTATTGATATGATGAGGAATGCTCTGAAAACTTCTAAACTTTTGCCTGCCAAGCTCGCTAGAGTAGACTTGTGTCTTTCTTTCTTCCTAGCACCTGCAGTCACTGATAAATTGTGTCTTGTTGGGTGGTTGACTTGAATCATCTGCCTCCACTGTGAAATTTGCACAGTAGTGGGCTAAAAATCATCCTTGAGTCAATAAAGAAATACTGAAATCTAATTGTTACACAGTATTCCGGGTGGATAGCTTACTGCTATGTAGTATATAAACTAAGTATAGTATATAGTTAAGTACTTTTTTATTAGAAACTGCTAAGATTGTTATTAGCAGACACATTCCTAGGATTTCAAAGAACTTTGCTGGCTCTCATGTGATTGAAAACCAGGAAATATGCCTTTCTATAGATTGCAAATCATTCTGAAAGTGAGAGAGACCATTTGTTATAATGTGTTTAATGTTTCCTTTTTTTATAGGGATACCTAACAGAGTTAATAGTCACTGTGCCTGGAAATGTTCAGGGGCTTTTCTGGTTTCATTTACTGAATATTGCTGCATAAATAGGAGTTGCTTTTTCAGGGTTAATCTAAAGTGAGCACAATTTTATTTACATGTTTTTAACTCTGATTTGCACAACCACAAAACAACACACAATATATTAGGGCTGGTTAAAAAATTCTAAGTATTTTCTCTGAAAAAAGATATAAGGGAAAAAAGCATTTTGATCATAAATTTTCATTTTTTCAATAAAACAAAAAGAAATATTTTATTTCAGAAAGAAATGAAATAATTCTGGGTTTTGGTTCCCCCCACTTCTATCTGTTTGTTTTTTTTTCCCCCATTTTTTGTTTCTTTTTACCCCAGTGGAAAAGCTGGGTGAATGGGGAAAAGGTGAGCGAATGAGGGAAAGAAAATAAAACAAAACCAGAATATTTGTTGAAAATTGGTATTTTTTCATTAAAAGAACTAAAAACAAATCAAAGAGAATGAAATTTTTCACAGAAAATGTTTGTGTTGGTCAAAAAGCTGTTTTTGCAGAAAATGTGTTATAATGAAAAATGCTAACCAGCGCTAATATAGATACAATATTTTTCCTTTTTCATTGCATTTTTCTCTCTCCGTTTATACAACTATAGCATATATAAATCAAAACATGTATGTATTTGTGCATGTATATAAATATATATGATAAATGGTAGCCTCATAATAAATTAATTTATTGTGATCCTTTGATTGCTTCACTTGTATTCTGACCACTAATTTGTCTCTCTGGGGCTTATTCTAACATTCTAAACCTCTGATCAACTTCAGACAGCTGCTTTATTTTTAAATAAAATCAACCCACCAAAGAAATATTTCCTCTTCCTTTTTCCGCATATGAAACTTGTTCCGTAAATTATACCTGAGTACACCCTCATGTATATTCTACATATATTATTATAGATGGTAGCACCGCCAATTGTCAAATTGCCCAACACATCCTGTACAACTTATTTTCGATTGCTTATAACTGCCAATTTAAACCACTTGGGCTGAAATTTTCCATTCTGAATGTCTGCCTTTTGGAAAATGTCTGTCAAAACTATTTAGCCATTTCTGAGAATGAGGCTAGAGGAAAATGTGGTGAGCTTTTTTTTTTTAAAAAAAAGCTCTAGTGCCTCCTTGCTTTCTAACAGTGAACTTGAAATTTGGTAGGGGGGTGACCTTTGTCTCAGGGATGCGCCTTTCACCTTTTCTGTAAAAATCTTCCCACATTTGGCCAAGTTATAAGCCTTTGAAAAATCTCAGGCAACACATGTTCAGTCACAGATTTTAGAAGCTAAATTTCCTGAAGTTTCCATCCATAATTAGCATGTTCCAGCCGGGCACTGAGAAGGACTTTCCTGGCAACTGCAAGCCTTGGCTGCTGCAGGCTGTGCTGGGTTTGAGTCTGGGAACCTGGACTGAGAGCAGGGAAGTGGTCTCTCCTGTGCTGCATCCTCCTCCACCCGCTCTGGGGCTGTAGTAAAGGAGGCTGCTAGGGGTAGGACTCCTGCCTCAATCTGTTGCAGAAGTTGGAAGGTGCGTAGTGAATGAGGCAGAGGATCGCAAAAAGAGGAAAGATGGCCCCATGCAGGGGTGGGTCTATGTATTTTGCCGCCCCAAGCACGACAGGCAGGCGGCTTTTGGCGGCACGCCTGTGGGAGGTCCACTGGTGCCGCGCCATCGGCGTCCCCGCTGCTGAATTGCCACCGACGACGCAGGACCAGCGGACATCCCGCAGGCGCGCCACCGAAAGCCGCCTGCCTGCTGCCCTCACAGCAGCCGGCAGGCTGCCCCCCGTGGCTTGCTGCCCCAGGCACATGCTTGCTGCGCTGGTGCCTGGAGCCGCCCCTGCTCCCATGGTTAAGGCAGATGAATGTTGCCCTGGAGAGCTGGATTCTCTCATTGGCTCTGCCACAGAGCTCCTGTGAGATGCTGGGCAAGTGACTTAAATCCGTTTTTTTCAGATGTGTGTTTCTGGCATTTCCTAAGTTTTGGGGGCTTGACTTTGCAACCCACTGTTCTTCTAACAATGTTTTGTGTGTGTGGTATTTACATATTGGCAGATGTTAGTCACATTTGCTTAGTGCACTACTGGAAGGCAGTCGGATACTACAGTGGTGTGCATGGTATAAGCAACTATATAAAATAGAATAGAATAAAACAGCTAGGCTCTGTACATACAAAATAAAAAAGACACTCCCTTACAATCTAAGGATAAAACAAGACAACAGATGGATAAAAGGGATAGATGGGGCACTGCAAAGAAGCAGTGAGATTATATTGGTCAGCATGATAGGTGGTGCTCTCAATGGAACAGATTTCCGATGTGTCTTTGGGTAAATGACTTATCTCTCTGTACCTTAATCCTCAAGTCTGTAAATGAGGATAATACTGCTTTTCTCCCATCTTTTGAATATTTAGACTGTAAGGTCTTTGGACCAAGGACTGTCTCATACTATGACTTTGTAGCACATTGGTTCCCAATCTGTGTGCACGCTCAGGGCAATACTATATATATAATTATAATTATAATTATAATTATTAATATTATATTAATTATGCATTATATTATACTATATACTTGATATTAATGATATAGAGATATGAATAGAGATAAGAGGGAAAAGGGATACATGATTGTATAGTTTGGTATACTGGTCCTTATTTAAAATCCTATCAAATTCTATAGGATGCTATAAGAAAAAATCTAATGGAACTGTTTAGTATTACAGCCTGTGATGTTTTTCTAATAATTTCTGTAGAACTTCTTTACTCAATTTTTATTGCAACCTATTAGTTAAATCTCTATAGTATTTTTACATAAGCTGTTTTTTTCCAGCATACGTTTGAGATGACCACGTTGTTCATGAGCAGTGAACTCATAAGTGAGTTCTGCGGCTAATCCCAAACAAGTGTTAACACAGTTTTTATACCACACCTAACCATCTTGTATTTTGTGTTTGCCACATATTTTACAGGAGGGGAAAAAGCTCTTTTAGAAATATTTTAGAGTGTTTGTAAAAATTGTATTGGTGCTGCTTTTCACGTCCCCCCCCCCTCGCCCCTTTCCTCTAAAACCAGGCTGTGCTAACACCAGGAGACACAGAAGGAGAAGGAAATGATAGCAAATACACTTTTCAAATCTCTAAATGTTAATCAAGGACTAGGTTATGATCTCCTTGTTCATGTTGCATGACACTTTACTCCACAAGTAACCTCACCGATTCCAGTGGGACTGTTTGCCAAGTGAAATACTTTTAGATAAAAGATAAAGATAATAATTGGAGATATACCAATCTCCTGGAACTGGAAGGTTGTGGAGTCCAGTCCCCTGCCTTCACTGGGAGGACCAATTTTTTGCTCTGATCCCTAGGGGGCTCCTTCAAGGATTGAACTTGCAACCCTAGGTTTAGTAAGCCAATGCTCAAACCACTGAGCTATCCCTCCCCCACACCCCATGTTCTGGGCTACCAGAAACCAGTCCAATCTAAAATAGCTTTTCCCTTACATAATAATGTCACCATGTTTTAAGACCCAGAATCTTAGACTCCTGTGGCCATTCTTACCCTGCTGATTGTGAGAGGAAATCTGCCAGCCCCTTGTTAACAGAGCTGAGATGGGCTCTTTGAAGGAAAGGGTTTATGCTACCTGGGCGCACAATTTGAACGGTCATGTTTCGGGCAGGGCAGATGTGTGAACATGGCCTCGTTCCCTGCTCACCAGCTGGCATCAGTCAGAATGCACCGCTGGGAGTACAGACTACACCTGTTAGGATGCTATTGCAGACATAATGTCTCTCATAGTGTTGCTCAGCTATAACACCTCCTTTGACTCTTGTACCCATGAGCTGTCTGTACCCACTTTGAGCTCCCCATCTCTCAAGAGCAATAATTTAGCCCTCTACATTCATATCCTATCCTCGTTTCAATACAAATGTGCCTCACTGCAAGTGAACATTTGTGCATCAGACACTGCATTTTACGGTGGTGTTAATTTTATTGAACTGTTTACAGACTCTCTCCTGGCTCATGATGAAGTCAATGGCAAAACACCAGTCAACGTCACTGAGAGCAGAATTGGGCTTTAATTAAATAAATAACTACAGATAAAACACTCCCGTTAGATGGTGGCTAATGAAGGATCGCTGGCTGAAAGGTCTATGTTTACCTCAGCTCTCCACAAATGAACCTCCTCCTTTCATTTCCTTGGTTATGTTGAATGGGAAACAGCTATCAAACGGCATTTATGTTCATAGAAACTGTTTGATTTATTGATTGTTCTTTGAACTCTCGTGACCTGAGGTTGAAATAGAGCCCGGACGAAAGTGACAGAAGGCTTTGCAATAGGATGGGGCTATAAAGGAACATCAGTAAATTGTCAGTGGGCAGTCTAAGTTCAGGTTCATGTTTATTCTGGTGGAACTCACTAAAAGTAAAGACAGATGTCCAGTTTATCTTGTATAGTCAACAGCAATAATATGTATGGGATGCTTCTCACTGTGAGTTGAGCCTTCTCCTGCTGTCACTATGTCTTTATGTGTCTATAGGGAGAAAACCTGGATGACAGAGGGGGGGAAATAAGCATTGCCAGAAATCCCTGTAGGCTATCTGAGAAGGAGCGGATGTGTAAAGCATGTCTTTCTGCACAAACATTTAGAAATCAGGCTCTCGTAAGTCAAGAAACCGCCAAGTGCAGTGTGCAGAGGCAGAGGAAACCTGCCTTCTGACAAGCCAGCGTTTGCTGATTTATCCTAAATGCAGAAGGGCCTTTTTTATTTGAACCACCTCTTAATATAAATCAGGCAAAAAATAAACTGCAGAATAGCAGCCTGAGACTACAGATGTGGCAACTTCATATTGTTCAGTTCAGTGGAGGTTGTGATCAAGCCCATCAAGTTCCCATTGCTTAGTATATGGCCACTGACGTAATATGCAAGCAAAAGAAAAGCAGTTGGAATACTCATATGTCCCTACTTTGCCATCTGGCCTCATTCAGAGCTGCAGTGTGCACTGGCTTTAGCTACGTGAGGAACTCTAGCTGTGTGAGGAATACTGCTTTTAAAAGGATATTCTGTTCCCAGTGGCTTCTTTGTGTTCCAAATCTCTGACTTCAGATCAGTCATAAAGAGGAAACTGCTTTCCTAATAAGCATTTTCTTATTCTGAAATTTAAAAGCCATGTTAATGATGATGCAGTTAATTTAGACAGAAGAATTTTTCAGCCGAGGACATTTGTATTCCTGCCAGTGATTTAGGATAAACTTGAACTTCCCCGAAAGCACACAAGTAGATTTACTGGAATCTGTTTCTCTCCCATGCTGGCAATGTTGCCATGCAAGTTCTCTGCAAACAGGTATAGATTTATGCAGATTAATTTGGTACAGTACAATGAATTGCCACTATGATATATATTTTAGACTAACATCCTGGCACAGGCTAATGACTGGAATCAAATGAAAATAGATTTACATAGATTGCTGTATAAATCAGATAAAGCTTTATGTTGCCTACAATTGGTAATAGAAGCTTTTCCAGCAAATAATGTCAAAGTTGTTCATGTAAAATTTTCATTTTTTCTAGAGTAAGTAATGCAAAAAAAGAAAAATAAGTCTATTGGGCTTAGCCGCCATTAAACACCATTAACTATAATTTTGCCTGACTAGCTCTCTCATCTGATGATGGGTTAAATGGCAGAAAAGTAGACTGAACAATTGCATAAACTCAAATGAAATATGTCCTTGTATTCTAAGTGTACACAGTTCAGTCAGTTAAAATAGAGCAATTTATTATTCTTTAGCAGCCAGAGCTTAATCTGATTTTAAATATATTTATTTTTTTTCAACTTCTCACAGATTTAACCGATTTGAGAAGATGCATGACATTTCACTACATGGGGGCTCTGGCAAACTGGATAATCTGAAATAACTGTATTAGATCACTGAAGAAAATACCATGCTTTTAAGAAAAAATGAATGGCCCTTTAAACAACAGTGAATGTGCTGGCTTGCTTTGAAGCCAATAGATGAAGAGTTTATGAAGGAGATGAGAAAAATAGACTTGACACAATCCATGATTGTGTAATATGCATCACAACTAGTGATGCCCTGCTAATGGGATTCTGACTTAAAATACAATGAAGTCTAAGCAGGACATCACTCTTTGTAGGAACCTTATTTCTTCAGTGCATGCCCCCCAAAAAGTGTAAGCAAAATTCTGCCTGACAATTAGAACCACCACTATCTTGATAGATGTTTGAATGTGTATAATCTGTACTACAGAGTGTGTTCTGATATCTTTTATTTTATTTTATATGGTGTGGTAATGTTTTGTTTACTTATTATTTCTCATATGCATCTGTATTAAAAACTGCAGAAAAATGTTTATCAAAGAAAGAAGAGAATTAAAAGAAAACCATCACCACTAAGCAACTGATTTTTGTCAGTTCCATGAATGAGCAGGTAATTTGGTCTTTACTGTAAAACGACTTCATGCTGGTGGCTTTATGGAATTATCACGTACTTCCTTGACTTGTTTGGATCAAACCAAATATGCAAGTTAGAGGTGAGCACGTGAAATCATTTCATTATGCCAGAAAAGAGTAAGCGGGGCAGCTTTTATAAGTATATTAAAGTGCACCAGTGAGTTTTAAAATATGTTAGTATAATAATTTGTTAAGATGCCTATGCACCAAGGCCTTGGGAGATTTGAAAGAGGTTAACTAAAACAAAATAATATCAAGACATTTTTGTAGCTTCTCCCCACCAATGACATTGGCATTACCCAAGATATTTCTTTTAAAAAATTATGATTTTTCAATCTGGCTTCTGTTTTTCCAGATGCAGTTTTGCAGCCACAGTTAATTGTGACTTTAATGAATAGTGTCTGCAAATATTAGCCGTGGTTTGCAGGGGCACACAGGTAGTTAAACATCTAACTATTAGTATTTATACCAACGAATCATTGCTGGCAACAATACCAGATGTAATTATTTGTTATGTGTGATTAGGCACCCACTGAAATGCATTGCAGAGCAAAGATGTAAAGGTGATTCTGTGTGTGTGTGTGTGTGTGTGTGTGTGTGTGTGTGTAGTAACCAAGTGATGATGAATTCTCAGTATAATTGGTAATGGGACCCTACATAGCTCAGCTGTATTAACAATGGGATGTTTTCACCTTCTGGTTATCAGTTCAAATTCAAAGCAGATTAGTAACGACCAAAAGTCATTACTATCTGAGAAAAAACAATGAGGAGTCCTTGTGGCACCTTAGAGACTAACAAATTTATTTGGGCATAAGCTTTCGTGGGCTAGAACCCACTTCATCAGATGCATGGAATGGAAAATACAGGATAGGAGTTGCCTTACCAAGTGGGAGGTCAGTCTAATGAGACAATTCAGTTAACAGCAGGATACCAAGGGAGGAAAAATCACTTATGAGAGTGGTCCATTTCAAACAGTTGACAAGAAGGTGTGAGTAACAGTAAGGGGAAATTAGTATGGGGGAAATTAGGTTTAGGTTTTGTAATGACCCAACCACTCCCAGTCTTTATTAGGGCCTAATTTGATGGTGTCCAGTTTGCAAATTAATTCCAGTTCTGCAGTTTCACGTTGGAATCTGTTTTTAAAGTTTTTTTGTTGAAGAATTGCCACTTTTAGGTCTGTTCTTGAGTGACCAGGGAGATTGAAGTGTTCGACTGGTTTTTGAACGTTATAATTCCTGATGGCAGATTTATGTCCATTTATTCTATCTGAGAGCTTGTCAGTTGCCTATGAATTGAAGATCTCAATCAGAATCTAGTGGACATGTGTCCAAATCTCAGAAAGTATAATATTAATTGACAGCTTTGTTTAGAGTGGCAGCCTAAAGGCCAATGACCAAATGGGTGTGGACTGGAGAGTGAATTACCCTTGTGTTCCTAAATGGATCACAGAATTGAGGCCCACTAGTAGAGAGCATAGGGAAGCTTCCTCCGTCCCTGCACTTGCTGTGTGTGTATATATATATATAGCATAGAGAGAAATTTAATCTCCATAGATCTTGCACTGTCCAGCACCTCTCAAAAGCCCTAAATTCTCTTTTTTCCATTTAAAGCATAATTAGTTGCACTATCAATTGATCTTCCTAAAACTTTGATGTCTCTTGAGAGTTAAAGAAGCAGAGAAGGAAAATATTATACTAAACATATAAGACAGAATCAGAATGCAAGGAAAATCAGTGGAGATACTCTTTCTGCGGAAGAAGAGGCTATTCTTAGATGTCAATGAATGTATAAGCAAAGCCATATTTCAGATTTGGGGTCCCACAGATCTATCTTTCTTACCATATAAGTACAAAGGGAAAAAGCATGTCCTGAAATTAAAAACCTGAGTTTACAAAATAAGTTGGTTGCCCAAAACAGATTTATGACTGCATAACCTGAACAATCTTAGTGAATCTTGCTGAAGCTCCTTGATGGGATGAGTTTTAACTTCGTCTATGGAAAACTTAAAGGGATGAGGAGTTCTCTCCCAAATCTGAGCACCAGAGCTCTAAACTGAAAGAAGTCCCTCCTAATGAGAGAGGTTGAGAAGTGTGGTGTTTTCCGTGATTTTAGCATTGGGGTACTCTCTCAACACGTAAATAATGATCACAGACACTTATCCAGCATCCTTTGCCCTCCTCTTTGGTAAAGTTTAGCTATCTGCGTGGAAGGATGAGATTTTTTATCAGTAAATGTTGGTAAACATTGATTTCACCATACAAACACAAACAGACAAAAAGTTATTTCCGGTGATAATTATCAAAATTTACACATAGACAAGGTAAGAAAAATGCTGCTTGAGCATTTGCTAAAGATCATCATTAAATAATTGTCTAATACCCTCATAATTTCCTGCAGCTGTGAAAATTTCAATCAATAAAAAATGAAAAAGTGCTTGAAACCTAAAATTTCATGCAACTGAAAATGTAAATTGATAAAAATTGAAAAGAAATCTTAAAAATAAACATCAACATGATCAATGAAAAGTATAGAAAAATAAAAATTGAATTCTGTCAAGCCATAGCTATCTGTCTAACTGTCCATTTTAGCTTATGGATCGATCTAGATATTTATGCTGAGCTTATTACTGTGATATCTGAATGGTTACTACAAGACAAAAAACAAACCTATTATCTGCATGGTGGCAGCTACCATCTAAGACATATGCACTTTTCCTTTCAGCATCAGAAAATGGGTGTTTTACGCCAAGTGAAGATAATGTATTTAGTGGGATTATTTTTATAGTACTTTGTGGTCCCAATTCTGCCTTCACATACAGCTCCCACTGAAGTCACTGGGATCTGAGCATGCATATCTGAGGGCGGAAGTATTCATAACCTGGAAATAAATTCTGCTTTATGGTTTTTAAAATAGGTCTTTTCCAGATCTTCAAAAATGGTTTCTAAATTTATATCCAACATTTGTGTGAGCAAATAGTATAATTCAGGCATCTAACTACCCAGCTTGTGGATACAAACAATGTGTATATATGACAATAGAGGGATGAAGTGTTGTTTTAGCATTTGCACACTCACAAAATGACAGGCGCAAAATGATGAAGAGCCATGCAGGTGCCCCTAAGAAAAATTCCATGAAATATTGCAAATTGTCTTTGCCTGGAGATCTGAACTGGCAGTGCTGTGATTCCGTGCCCAGGCAGCCATAATTTGGGGAGTTTTTAATTGTCCACAAGGGAAGACGTGGGTGCTTAACTCATCAATATCTTTTCATGTAGACTTGTAAGAAGAAGGAGCAATAGTAGGCCGATAAAAGCTTTAATTTACCTGTGACTTATTGTTTCCACAAGGAGTTGTTGTCGATCAATTTGAGAAAAATTACTAGGTGAATAAAAAGGAAGGGGAAATCAAACATTGCTTTAGAACATAAGTAAAAAGGGAAGTATAAAATCAATTGAAATATGTATTTTTGCTCCTGAATCCAAAATACTGACAAGAAGGGGCTGTATTTTTGAGCACCGTCGCTGTTTAGATTTTCCCAGAACATGTCTTATGCCCACCTTCTTCTCAAGTACTATTTCATCCTCTGGCTTTGTGGAGGAACTTTATGCCAAGAGAACTCACTGGAGACTGTGGGACAACAGCCTGATCTACTAAATCACAGTTTTCTTTAGATGGAAGGTGGCTATTGTGAAGCTGTCAAACTGAGAAAAGTTAAATGAGCTGAAGTGAAGGCTCGTGTTAACAATAGCAGCTATCTCTGTCAAATGAAAACCCAGCAGACAGTTACAAGGCAATTCGGCACTGATGGGTGGTCGATTAAAAACAACAAAAGACAAGAGAAATGAAAGGGGGAAAATCCCTATTACTTTGTGGTAGGAGCAAGGGAAAAACCAAAACCCCCCCCTGAACCAACAGCCAGCCCCACAGCAGTTTGAACATGCTTGTAGTTAGTTTGACCTGCCTAATCTTAGATATAGCACAATAACAGTGACAAGATTATTTTCCCTTGAAGCAGCACTGAGGTATTTTCATTGGCAAAAATCTGTAAGAATAAAATGAATGCAGAGTTCAAGGCAATTGCTGAATTCTTGATTTTGATAACAGCTGGGAACAGAATGCCACCAGGAAAAATAGCTGGGTTTTGCTCTTTTTTTAAAAAAAAATTATGACTTGATCGTTTTTACAGTGTCATATCTGAGATTTTGAAGGTTACACTATAGACAATCAGAAGAGGATTAGAGGGAAATTATGTCTGAGCTCAAGGGAATGACAATTTAAATTGGATTTGAGATATAACATTTGCATTACCTGAGGAGATGAAAGGTAGTGTTGTGCCCTGCTAGTTACCCAACTACCTAACCATACGTATCAGATGGATTAGTCTGTAGATTAACAGCCCATACACGAAATGCGAGTGGATCATGCAATTTACTTTTAATGGGACTGATCCTGCTTCCACTGAATTTAATGTCAAAACTCAGTGGGACTGCACAGTCGGTATATCAGACATAAGTTAAAAAATATATATGCTCTTAGTTCAAAATAAAGGTCGTTTTCCCGTAGGATCAGATTTTCAACTGCAAGTGTATAAACTATTCACGCTAAATATGCAAGTGCAAATAGGTGAACAATATATAGCTGCACTCACAGAATGAATGGTTGTGTGCACAACCGCATATGTTGCACAGGAAGTAACCAGTTTGTTTTGGCATATGCTCATTTTGCATGTATATTACAACTGCCTACTTCGGAAAATTTGGCCCTCCATATTAAGGATCTCATTTGATCAGTCAGGCATGGAAAATCTTCCATATAAAGAAGGACTGAAAAAACTGGAGCTGTTTACTTTAGAGAAGAAGTGAATAAAACTGGGGGAGCTGATCAAGGTATACAAAATAACGAATGGTTTAGAAAAGGTTGATCAGGCACTTCTAGCTACCTTGACTGGAATTTTCAAAGGAACTAAGGAATTAGGCACTTAATCCTAATGAGAGTCCTTTGAAAATCCCAGCCCCTTTCTCATAATGTCAAAAGAAAGGAACATTCAATGAAAATGATGCTTTGTAAATTTAAAACTAATCAAAAGAAATATGATTTCAGATAACACACAGTTAGGACACATGTTGCCACAAGATATGATGGTGACCAACAGTTTAGCAGGATTCAGAAAAAGTTTGGACATTTATCTGGGTAACGGGGGCCCGCTGAGTTTTAATAATAAGGATTCAAATAAAACAAAACAAGAGTTTTGGAAGGAATATAAACTCTTGTGCTTCAGGGCATAAGCCAGCCTCTGAGAGTCAGGAAGAACCATTCCTCATTGGCAATTATTCCATAACTGTCTATTGCAAGGTTTCTCATACTTTCCCCAGAGACAAGATTCTGAACTAAGTGGAGCACACATATGATCCAGTGTGGTAGTATCTAGGTTCCTAAATATTGTCCATCCACTGGCTGTGTAATTTCAAATTATTGTTCATTATGATTGACAGGCTTATTCTGCAGTTTACCTATATCCTGACACTGGTATCCATTTAGTAGTTTTATGTACCCTGTCTAATCTTTTTTCAGAATTCCTCTATCACCGATACTATTGTGTCTCTTTATTTGCCCTTTTTCAGGTGTCATGCACTTGATAACTAAGTGGATTTCAGAGTCGGAATCTACATCTTAAGGGGACAACAAAAATGTGTTTCTTAAAGTGGTTTTCTAATCAGGAGCAGAATTGTATTTACCTATGGGGTGATGTCTTAAGACAGGAAGTTGCTGTAAAGGTGAATGGCTTGTTCAGGTTTCAGACAACACGGTGGATCATTTTCCCACTGGTATCAGAATCTTGAGAGCAGTGTTGCAGGGTTTGTTATGAATAATTAGGCAAAACAGTGGTTATGGATATCTTTAGTGTAGCCTTTCCCGGTTCCTTCCTGCTTTTTCCTTCCCTTGCCATTTGACTCCAGATTCTCAAAGGTGCTTGAGCATTGTTCTGCTTGGCATTGCAATGCCTAGCTCCTAGAATACTCAGCCTTAGGCTGGGCTCCCAGGCTCCCCGTACAATGCATAAGGAGGGCTCAGAAAGAGATCCTCAGAAGCTGAGTGAGGAGCTGCCTAAGCAAGCCAGGATTGAAATGTTGAGGAGAGGGTGTTAGGACTTGGTGCACTTGGCTGACAGTCCAGATAGGTAGCTGCCTCTTCTCACGATCCTCAGCCCCAAACCCTCACCTGGAGTTAGGCCTCTAAACCAGGTCAGCCACTTGAGTCGCCCATGCTGTAGCAGCCAGAGCCATCTCTCTCCCCTGCTCAGGCTCGATGCCTCTCTCTTAGGTGCCCCCAGTTCTCTCCGATGTGGTTGCTGTGCTGTCCCTCCACCTATCAGTGGCCTCAATCTGGCCCTTCAGCTGTGGGGTCTAACCAATGTCCAGTCTGAGGTGTGCTCAGACCACTCCTGCAGGACTATGCTTCCCTGGTCAGATAGGCGTTCCCCTGCTTAGTTTGAGAATCCAGCTTTGAGCCCTCCAGGACCTCAGCTTGAGCTAGGGTTCTGAACAGCTCGTTAGCTGCACGACAGTGTCAGGTCAAAGGTGGGCAACTGGTAGAAACAGAGGCCCCCAGAGGACTTAAATGCCTAAGGGGTTAGGCCGCAGCTCAGCAGCAGTTTAGAACCTGTATGGAGGACTTAGGTGCCTAAAGAAGCAGATAGGTGCCTAAATACCCTTGAGGGTCTGGGTTTTAGTGTCCCAACAGGGAAGGTTCTACTAACACAATCAAGGTTTCTCATACTAACCCAAGCCGTAATAGGGAATACTTAGAACAGAGACTATTTGTGTGCGCGATTGCGCGTGTAGGGGAAAGCTGACTTTTTCAGAATTGCCTCTTTTGAAGCAATATCGAAAATAATTCGCCATTGTGAATTCCAGGCCAAAATGTGGTTTTACCATGTGGTGTAATTTATAGGGTAAACAAGCTTTCTGCAAGAGCTAACTATATCAGGAAACTTGTTTAACATGCACCGAAGGCACTGTTAAGTGATTTCAGTGCCATAATTCAAAACGCTGAGGAAAATTCTCCTGTATTACAGCTAGTGCAAGATTGGGTCGGCAGCCAAGCACATCAACATAAATGTTGAACTGTCTGGGGAAATACAAGCCTCATACTGTTACTTAGGGGGAAATGTGTGCAGACATGGTGGAGCCCCTTATGAAACAAATTCTCATTTTGTTAAACAATAGGATCAAATTTTCAAGCGCATTATCAAGCATATTGCTGTCTTAGAGCTTGCCAAACAAAGTGAAGTATCAATCTGAAGGCTGATATATTTTTACAGAATTAATGATGTATGAAACATGGAAGTGGAAACAGATACATTTTCATTTTATCCTCTAATTTTTCTTTTTGCATTATAAGTGAAAGGAAATGCTTGGAAATTATGTGCAATTATTCATATCTGTTTATCTTAGAGTAATTATATGCACCAGTGGTGTCGTGTCATTGTTTTTGGACCCAAGCTTGAGAGAGATTGCTTGCATGAGCAAGGACTGCTCGCGTGAGTAAGTGCTTGCGGGATCGGGCCTGTTGCTTGTTTTCCATCGTGCCTACACAAAGCATTATAAATCATGCAGATTTGAAAATCATTTCAATAGTTTATTCCTTGTTGTTTTCTTTTTGTCTGTGCATGGACAAATTCTCTGGCTGTTATATTTAAAAATTGATCCAAAACATAGTTTATTTTCTTATTGAAGATCCATTTATCTTGACAAAGAGGACACATTCTGATGTAGGGGTGCTTGTGTTCCATCTGGATAGAAGGGAGGGTTGAGGGACCATGCAACCCCAGAACACAGACTTTAATGCAATAAGACGGAAACAGCCCCTTGCATTTCTTTCTCCTGGTTCCTCCTTAACTCCCGTGGGCAAACTCTCCTGTCTGTACAAATCGTTAGCCAACCTTGGTTAGTCCTGGACCCTCCAGCCGCCTTTGCACTGGGCTTCAGTCACTTTCCAGCAGGTGACCCAATAAAGGTGTAAAGTCCCCCAGCCATGGTGAAAGCCCCAGTTATCTCTCCCACATTCTCACCAGCTCCTGCCTCTTATGCCTTTTTCTTGCCCCATATTACGCTCCTGCCTGCACAGTGGCACTGCTGCTCTTCCTGATGGGACTCTCAATGAACAGCTCCTCTGAGTGGTCTAGTTTGGAACTACACCTCCCATTTTAATTTTCCTTTTGAACATCATGTTCAATGTAACATTTTAAAGTATGCTCTAGGACACGAATGTCACTTTACATAAACAGTCATCAACACTAAAGCTATAACTCCCATTCTTCCCCAACCCTACACTTGTTTGAGGACCAGAATAAGGCTTAGTAATATTCCTTGTTCAATATCTGTGATTGAAAAAGATCTGGCCCTAGCAGCCTGTATTAAACACCTTCAGTCTTCCTTCTGGACAAGAATACAGTTGTTTTATGCAGCTTTATGGAGTGATTGTCCATTAGCACTGAAATGAACCAGCTAAACCTCTTTATTGGGTTACAGGACAGCTTGTCCCCAGCAATTCATTCTGGAGGACAGATTGTCCCCCGTGATTCAGAAATCCAACAGCTTGAGATTGCTGTCACAGAGTCTTTATTTATTTTCATTCCTTTACTCAGCATGAATTTGTTAGGGTACAATCACAGTGAATTATTTAACATACAAGCATATTTGGGCTCTAAGTAACCTGGAATGCGTGCGGGAAACTTTGGAGGTTTTCCTTGAGTTTGATCCCTTCTGCAAAGGAGCTGGGGGAACCTTTCAGAGCCTGAGGTGTGGAGGCCCTCTTGAACGTATTTCAGAGTTTGCAAAAAATATTCAGACTGACAAAGCCTATTATTGAAATACACTATTTTTCAAGATTCAATTAAAAAATGCATCTCTTTTTCTAGTCCAAGAGAAGGCTCTGCTTTGTGTCGAGAGTAGAGGACACCCCACCAACCTCACCTTTCCCTTTCCCCCCAAATTTAAGCTGCCACAAGTTGGTGTCCTACTGAAAGACATAGGTATATATTTAGTTTTCCATTAGCAATTTTCTCCCTCTCCCTGTGCAGTCTTCCCCTCTCTGCCACTCTCTCTTGTCTACTTTTTCACCCTCCTTTGCATTGGATTTCAATCTTTGCCCTCTTTCTGCTCCTTTTGTTACAGTCTTCTTGAACAGAGCATGACCCTGATAGCGTCCACATTTGAATGAAAGTTGCAAAAACACCCCCAAGTTCCATTGGGTTTGATATTAACAGAAATGAGTTTGCTTTCCCTTCTTTCTGTGCTTAATCTATGAAGGCAGATTCCAAAAGCTCACTGGAAGTGTGTGGCTGGGCATCCGCCCCCACTGCAGTGCTGGGAACTTGAGTCAGATGATGTCTTTGCAGTGAAGAACAAAAGCTGAGTAGTGGCCTTTTGTGGAGTTGTTCATTCATCCTTCTGCTTTTCGTGCACAAGCCCGGATTGGCCACAAACTCTGTTCAAAGCGCTTGCAAAGGAAAGTGGAATGTTGTGTTAATTGTAGCCAGGATGTGGTCACTCCTTGGTACAGCTGAGAGAGTTTAAGGAGGAAAAGCAGCTTTGTGAGCAGGGGACTAATAGGCCTCTTGTGAATTGATGGGGATGAGTTATGCTTTCACCATTTCTTTGCTTGATGTTCGGTGGTTGATCACCAAGGTCCAGGTGGCTGCTCTGATTTGCTGCTTCACAATTTGCTCTGTGATTTCTTTTCCCTCTTAAAATTCATCCTTCCTTGTAATTGTGCATTGAAGGTGAAATTTATTCATCTTGTGGAAGTGCCAGTGCAAGGCCACCATCCTCCCCTGGTCTCTGCCATAGGTGCTATGCTGGGGAGCCACCAGTGGAAGGCTACGCAGGGGTATATCCCGCATGCATCAAAGATAGAATCTACTTGCTAGCCCTATGTGAGCTAGAGTGGATGGCCAAAGAATCCATGCTGGTCCCAACATCAAACACAACTACCTGGCAAGTCTGCAGCTGCTGTCAGCCCACAAACTAGAATAGCACCAAGTGAGGTGAGGGTGTGCTGTCCTGCAGCCTTGTCCCATGGGTAGTGGATTTAACTTCTTCACCTGCATGAAGCCCCATAATTCAAGCTTTAGGTGAGTGGAATGCATATCACCCTCTACCTCCTTTGTAAAGCACTTTGAGATATACTGAGGAAAAAGCGCTAATTAAGAGTGAAGTATTATTATTATTATTATTATTATTACTACCACTGAAGCCTAGTCTCTCTCTACAACATTTAACATGCCTAAATGTCAGTAGGGAGCATTTTTTTAGTGGCAAATAATTCAAAGAGCAAAAACGATGTTTTTTTTTAAAAAATAGCTCAGACTTGCAAGAAATGCATCAGTGTAAAAGAAACTAATGAACACTCCAGACCACATTACTGAAGTTTAAGATTTAGCAGAGAAAACCCATTTCCAATATACAGAAACAAAAGAGCCCAGCTCTTCAGATATGAGATTAGTCTATCTAAGAGGAAAACAGCAAAAGATTTGTGAATGTCTTGCTGGTACTGACAGCTCATCAAACATCTTCTTGAAGAGCTCACTTCACCTGCAGATTAAAAAAGGAATAAAATAAAAGAATATAGGCAATGAGTAAAATGAATGCACTTCCATGTACATTATAGAGCACTGGATAGATGAGCCAGTCTTACGCTATTTATTTCCTGTAGAGAAAAATCTTTTAAATATCTTATCTGATGTGAATTTTTCAACATCACTTTTGCAACTTGCTATGTAATTATCAATCACTGTTTAACTAAATTCCCAAAGCCGTTGTCTATAGATATGCCATGTCAAGGCTGGTTTGCCTGAGAAAATACTGGTGCTTTGGCTGAGGCATAGTTTTGAACAAATATGGCTAAATTAGAAGAGGTTTTTCATTCAGAATGTAATGGAGTTGAGTGTGATTCACAAAATACATTCTGGGCTATATACTGCCCTTGATTAGTAGCAGAATCCAAACCAATTTAAGTGGGCCCTTCCTATAACAACTGGATTTTCCTTAGTGGCCTTTTAGGCCTTGTCTATATGGGGAAATTGACGAGCAAAGCTATTGTATACTAAGCTATTCTGCAATAGCTATTCTGGAATGATTCCCACTTTGGATGCTCTGTTTTAGAATGTGTGTGATGGGGGATCTGCCATTTCTTATGAGCTGTATTGTGCCTGGGGGGTAACTGTTTTTTGGCTTTTTTTTGATGGAAGTGTGTTTGAGAGGACACCGTTACCAAGGAAATGTCTAGGGAGTAGAGTGGAGGGATGAAGGGGAAGGGATATTGACACTTTGTACATACTGGAAAAGTTTGGCTTGATTAGCCATGTTAATATAAGAGTGGGAACAAACTGTGATCCTCTTTTCACCATAGATGAATACAGTTCCAGAGCAGACCTCGAGGTTGTTCCTCATCAGTCATTATCCAAGCCTCAGACAGACATTATGTTCTTGCTTTTATTGCTATAAACTGTATACATCAACACGACGAGTCATAAAACTAGAGGTTTTTTTAAATGATATTAATCCCACATCATAATCTTCCTGTTCTGTTCTTTTTATTAAGTCCCGCGTTTTTTACCATTATGATGTCTCATATTTGGGCTTGCCAGACTTAGAGGGCAGGGTTACAATAACCGATTGTACAGCAAGCGAGAATCTCACAGTGCAGCTTGACTTAGAGTACCTATTGATTGTGTGGAAGAACTGAGACCTTAAATTTCCAGCAAGGAGCCCAGTAATTATTATTATAACATCACCTCAACTGTACTTGTACAAAGAAATTGCTTTCTTTAATGTAGACAAAATGTTTACTTGTAATTTAAACATTTGGGTCCAAACCTGCTTCTATTCCAATGGGAATCGAGTTTGAGAACAGGATTTGGCCTTTTATTTGGAGATCAGCCTATAAGTTATTGGATTTGCTATAATATTGTTCAAGGCAACCCGTAGGTAAAAACCTGGAATAGGTTTTTCCTTCTCCCTCCCCATTTGCCTCAGTTCTCTTCTCTTTCTCTCAACTTTAATGCAAAACAAAATGCCTGTCGTCAAAGCAGTAGTTATAATGCACTTAGTAGCAACTTAATATTTTAGTTGCCTTGAAGAGCTTTTCATACATGGAGATTAATGGAGGGCTAGATAAAGAAATTCTTCTACTGAAAGAATTCATTTTGCTTAATCCTTTTGGAATTAGAAGTTGATATGGAGAGATGAGTAATGAAGTGCACTCTCTGATTGTGAGGTATCTAATAGATAACCACAGGGGTTACTTCTCTCTCACCAGCTGTAATTACACTAATTACTGATATCGTGCCAGAAACACTAAGGCAGACTGAGTGTGACAACACAAAATGGAGTGTTTCTTAGCAAGACATCTTTCTCCATCAGTTGGATTGCGGGGCGGCTGACAGTGTTATGAGGCTAATGTATTCAGCCTCCTGTGAGGGGGAAGAGGCCAACTAGCCTTATTGTCCGTAGCATTTCCTTTTCGCTAACACATGAGACTTCACTGGAGATACCTTACTAAATCACCGGGCTGGAGAATGAGCACTTGATCCATTAATCAAGCAACCAGGCTTTTTTCATGTAAGTCGTCCCATTCAGGCCAATGAGACTACTTACATGAGTAAAGGCTACTTGAGAGAGTAAGAGTTGGCAGGAGCTAGCCCACGGTCACCAGTGAGAACTAGAAAAATATGGCAGACAACGAGAAGGGGAAAATAATAAAATATGTTGAGATATATATACAATTGTTGAACATATGGCCATGAATATCAGGTTAAATGGTACTTGTAAATTCCATTTAACATTTTAAGGGTCTGGAGGTTTTTTGAGGATGGAGGGGAGTTGCCATAACTTTGGGATTGTCTCAGGGGAAATATTTTAAAGATGACTTGCACATTTCAGCAGGAGGATGAATATCAAATCTCAAGATTTATAGATGGGATATTTTAAAACAAAATATCCTCCTTTTCCTTTGGAATTATGCTACCATTTGTTTTCATTTTCCCAACCTTTTTGTCCATTGTTTCATGAACTTCTCTGGGGAAATATATTGTTAGATGTTTTCTCTCACACACATACACACAAAACCCCTTGATAAATGATAAAATTGTGCTGCAGTGTGTGCAACATATTCTTGAAATACATCTGAATTCCATTATTCAGTTTGTCATTTGTATGATAACTTGAGTTACCACTCTCTGAAAAGTCTAATATAATACAGAGAAATGCATCAGGAAAATGAAAAACAAGTTCAGTATAATGTCCACAGGGTAAAAGCAGTTTAGATTATGTTGAACTGATGGGACCAATTCAGTGAAAGTTCAGAGGTGGAAAAGGTAACATCTTCTTGCTAGTCAGTATTCATATGTGTTCTCCATAACTAGGTATTCCAGAAAACATTAATAAGGGCTTCATGCCACAGGATGGTAATGCGCTGCTTTTTTTCACCTTAAAGACATGGATTTGATTCCTGCCTGTTCCGGATTTAAGTCTTATTAAACATCACAAGTAAAATTTGGTGTGACATTCCAATCTGTCTCTTTAATACTAAAGAGGATAAATAGTTGCAGGGTGCTAGTGTATGTTTCCGAATCGAAAACCCACAGAATACGTCCATTTGAATCAGTGTAAAGAGAAAGCAAGAGGAAACTGTTTTCTTTTGAAGACTCTCAACTCATTTATACACTTTCTCTGCTTGCCACCACTTTTCTTTATCACTTATCACCACTTTCTCTTTCCCCTGCTTTTTAAATCTCTGTGAGCGATCTCGTCTTTTTCTGTTCTATTCTGACTTGTTTTAGCTATAAACACTACCACTTTAAGGAGACAATCCCAAGGATGGTGGTCAAAAATGTGGCCTCCTTGTTGTGTTGGCAATCACAGTCTATCAGAGTAGAAGCCCATTTGCAGTAATCCAATTTTTTGTTAGCATTTCAGAGAGCCAGCATCTTGTCCATTTCAATTTGATTCCTGACGTACCAATGTCAGGCTGTAGAGAGTGGCTCATGGCCATGAGTGCCAACCTCAAGGCAGACTGTTAAAAAACAGGGCACAACCCCCAAACTGGTTATGCATTAAATAAAACGATATGGAGATATACCTATCTCATAGAACTGGAAGGGACCCTGAAAGGTCCACAAGTCCAGCCCCCCGCCTTCACTAGCAGGACCAAGTACTGATTTTGCCCCAGATCCCTAAGCAGCCCCCTCAAGGATTCAACTCACAATCCTGGGTTTAGCAGGCCAATCCTCAAGTCCCTGGGCTATCGCTCCCCCCTCTAAACACTCTATACTTAGAGTTTACCAGCCAAATATCAAGTGTAAAAGCCTTAACATGTCTTGCCACCCAGGCAAGCTTGCCTTTGTGATAGATGGTCCCTTAAATCAAAAACCACAACAATATTAAGGTTACTCCCAGTCCCAAGAGACCAGTCAGTTACCCCAGGTCAATTGTAACTTAGATCTTTCACCAAATACAACGCTCGTAGCCAATCCTACAATAAACTAACTAAAGATGTATTAGCTATGAAAAAGAAATAAGAGTTATTTACAAAGTTAAAGCAGGTAAACTTACACACACAAATGAATTACAGTCAAAGGTTTGAAAAGATAATAGAAGCTGCTGTAATATGCAAATGCTATATTTCTTTTAGGACTAACCCAAGCTAAGCAGCTTAGGGATCCCTCGCTTATGCTTGGAAATATTGTCCTCTCCAAATTTCAAGCAGCACAGTGATACAGTTCCTTCTGGTCAGGCATTTCTCTTCCCTTCCCCCACAGTTCAAACAAATGGAACAAGTGTCAGCACCTGTCTCTTCTCCATGGGTGTTCAGGATGGAGAGAAGACAATCCACAAAGTCTTTATCCTTGATGTTTCACATTGGCTCACTTGGTTTCAGTGGGCCTTCTTGTGCAGAGGGGCACTTTACACCAATTAATGCTTCTTTCCTGTTTGAGTTACACAATTACAGAGGTCTGCAATGCAAATACTCAATGTAATCTTATACCGTGGGCTAAAGACATTTATAAGTGAGATCAGTACATGCAGCATCCTACAAGTGTTTCATCAAGTCTAAACATGAAACTCATTTTTGTCAACTTAGCAACTGTTTTAGCAATCCCAACACAGAGGTGAGTCAGCCTGGTTTCCAGCAATGCATTTGTCAGTGTGCAGTCCTTGATATGGGTTGACACCCGGTCTGCCAGCATGACAACCAGAGCCAAGCATGGTGGGGAAAAGAACATCATACCTGTATGTGCTTGATTCATGCACATGTGTTTGCTGTCATTGCACAGAAAAAAACCGCACACTTGTAGGCGATTGTGTGATCCAAATCAGTGAGTATTTTAGAAATGCCAGCTTGGCAGAAGTAAGCTAATTTTCTGGGCAGCTAGGGATCAGGGATCTGAAACTGGCACCCTGTTCCCCACACACACACTCTACATCTTAGCTTAGCCACAGTGGAGAATTGAGTCCAGACCATGTAAGGAGGAACAGAATTTGGTGTATTGCAAGGACATCCTCTTATATCAAGCTTTGTCTCCATAATAAGAATGGTTTGTTATTTTAAAAATATATATACCCCAAAACCAGCTTCATTAAAGCAGAGAAGGGAGGAAAGGAGTGCTCCATGACGTTCACTAGGGACCTGGGCCCCGATGCTCAAAAATATTTGGGTGCCTAAACTCCCATTGAAATTAATGTGACTTAGGTGCCTTTGAGGATCCAGGCCCCGGAGCTAAATTACCCATAAAATATTTAGCTATTTCAGTGATAAGAGGTAGGCACAGCCAAAAAATAGAGTTAGGTCCTGATCCAAAGCTCCTTGGAGTAAATGAAGATTCCCATTGACTTCATTGGATCAAGCCCAAAGCCTAGATGGATAAATAATATTTTTGGCCTGTCAGCTATGACAATATCCCTTTCAGGAATTCTAAAGCATCTATTAAAATGGTATCTGAGATTATTGAAAATGAGGTATCTGGTGATTGTGCTTTTTATGGATAATAATTACCTCATCTTTCCTAAATCAAACTTTTACTTGCTCATTTCCAAGTAGGGTGACCAGATAGCAAATATGAAAAATCGGGACTGGAGTTTTTGTCAGTCGTCAGTGGTGTGGCCCTCTCAAACTCATGCCAATAAAACCTTTATTCCAGCCCCTTTCTATCTAGGTTTCTAATGCATAAAAAGCCTGCTCTTGGAGCAGATTCATCTCTGGAATAAGCAAGTGTAGTAATCAGTCAGGGAGAATTACACCAGTTTGCCCCAGGGATAAATGTGTTTCTCTTTTACCACATTTCAGGCTGCAGCAAATTCACATCCCAAATTATAAACCTCTGAAAATATAATGAATATGCTGACACAGCCTTAACAGTTGCTCTGTAAATGGCACTGCTCTAATAATGAGATCAAAAATCCTTCTTAATCCCACACTTTCCCTAAAGTGGTGTTATGCATTAGCTATGGATGAAAACACAAACAAGTGCCTGTATATTCTACAATAATGTCAATTAGGTCAGAGAAGAATAGGAAATGAAATGAATTTGTAACACCTCCGGAAATAGCTTTCTGATACAGACAGTTTTCTTTTTGATTTACCCTCATAGACTGTGTTCGTTGTAACTTTAATATATCCACTGAATTGCCTTTTATTAACACCTGGGATAATATTACCAAGGAATTCATTCTGTAATCTCAAGACATGGTGTTCTTAAGTTTAACATAGTTCTATACAGATCATATATGCATACTTACACGTATCAGTCTCTCAAGAGGACTCAATTTCAAGATCAGCCCATACAGACAGTGTTGGAAAGTACTGTAGATACAGAGCTATTCTGGCTCAGGGCTTCGAGGCTGAAATGTGTTACTTCTCTAGGTATGATGATTATGAAACAGTCACCTTGGATTAAGATTGCTGGCAATCTTTAAAAGCCCTTATTGGGCCTTGAGTGTGATCAGATGCCACTTGCTTATAAATGGGAGTTAATAGAAGCATTAAATGTGCAAGCCACCATGACGCACTTCTCCAGAATATTAAACACATTTTAAAATAGTTGAAGAATGTCTAAGTCCTCCACTTTCTGTAAAATATTACCTCCTTCTAACTAATATCCTCAAGGAGGAGGCTTTCTGAACTCTTGAACATTCCACTTTCATTTATGCATACTGTATATTTTTGAATTTATTCCCTCACTTTTTGCTTTGCCATCTATTTACTGTTGATACCATATTCAGTTTCTCCCTAATTATTCCATCTGCCACTAAAGAATGATGCATTTTAGTAGCGGTGTGGTTTGGTTGTTTAACCTTTGAGTTGTGTAACTGAATGTGATGACATATTCCTCATATATCTGACCAGGCTAAGAAGAATTATATACTCCAAGTGATAAGCTTGGAACCGCTAAACAAATACCCAAATCCAATTTTTTCCCTCTCTCTAGTCTTCTAAACATCCATTAGTCTCTTGACGGGAACTCGTAAATCCTGCAGATTTAGTTTATCTGAAACCAACTCCAACAGGTGTCCTTCCTACTAATCATCATATTTTATATCAAATTTATATTTTTCAATTTTCAGTATAAACATACCTACTGCTTACTGTACTGTTAGAAAAAGTCCATAACATGCTTTATAAGGACAGTTATTAATCAACCCTTTTACAAGACTGTTTCGTAGGTATATTCATTTATCTTTTTGTGCTTGCTTCTTTTTATTTGTCTGATACCGAATTTCTTTTATCCTTTTGGTTTACTTCAACAGAATATGTCAAGAAGAAATTTAACATGTAACAAAATGAAAAAAGGTGCAATGGCTAGAAAGAAAGAAATAACCCTTTAGGCTTAATTCATGAAAAGGTCCTTACCCTTATTTTTCTTAGCTCTGAATTTTGTTTTAAATAATACAGAGTACATTAGCTAGCAGTGCTGCTTTAAAGAGGCAGAATGTTTTGCATATTTAAGTGAGATGTAGGTTTTAGAAGAGGAATTTAGGATTGAATTAGAATTAAGAGTCACAGCGATGTATCCACACATTAGGGTGGTCTTATAGTTCTGGGTGTGTTGTCCTCAGAGTATATCGTGAACTCTGATGATGCAATTAGGGGCTATGGATAGATCAAGCTGGAGTGATCTGTTGTTGTGAATGGTGCAGCAGACAGTGCCACTGCAGAAACAAATGAATGTGTCTGCTAGATAAACAACATAAAAAGTTCCCATTCATCACTAAAATCTAGCCCTCTAAAGATTAATATTTCCTGCAGATTTCTTAGTTTTGAAGGAAAAGATTCCTTATCCATACTTTAGACTTAATTCCATGAGCTCATATTTTACAAGGAGGCATCTGACATTTATCAAGAGGTTAATGACTAGTAGTTTCATGTCCAGATACTTTGTAACCACTGAGCTGCCCGACAACAGAGGTCACTAAAAGATGGATGAGTTACTAGCCAGTTAAAGTTCTCCTTACACTTTCTCTTTTAAAAGCAACAGCAGGGTTTGGAGAGGGCTGATATTTGACCAGTTGGAATACTGTCCCCTTGTAGACAGCCATGATTTACTGGTAGTCTTCAAACAAAAGACCAGACAAAACACTCATTGATTGTTACGGTTATTTAAAGACTAACAGTAAAAATTCATAGACTCTAGTCTTCATCAACATGAAAAGAAATCCGTAATTGCAATTTGCAAGTCTCCTGCAGAGGTGGAAGGGGATCAAAATAGGACAGGGGAAGCTCATCAATTTCAGTGGCTGTCATGAGAGGTCTTGATGATGCATGCTGATGCGTTGTTCCATCATCTAGTGATAGAGGGATTTGGTGAAGAAAAAAGACCGTGGTAACAGAAGAAATGTAGCCTAAAGGAGTTTGTGTTCCCAAGAAGGCCCATTGCCACTCACACAACGTAGGTACGGGTAGTTGGATAGGTGCGTATACTTGGTGGTTCCCCACTCTTATTCTATGGTCTCTAGACTTCAGGAAAATGGAGAATCTAGAGTGATGTAAAAGCAAGTAAAAATGGTTTCTTTTCCAAAACGTGGCAATATCTTATTCCTGCATTTTTAAAATGTACAGATTTATCCAAAGAGAGCTGTTGTATAAAATAGGTAGTAATATAGTAGTATACATTTTTCATCACTTTCCCTTTCAAAGTGGGGAGAGAGCTCGGGGCAGCATGGTCTCTTCCTTCCCCTTGTCCTGTAGAGGAAACAGGGAGTAGTGGTGTGACAGATTCCCCTGTAGAAGGGAGACCATGTAGAGGAGATTCCTAGCGTGGAAAACTCCTGTCTTTCCCTCTGATACTACTGTACCTCCTGATAGGAATGCTGGAAGGCCCAGAAATTCGTCCAACAGGCACCAGCTCCTCCCAGTGTTCCCAGTTCACAATGCCCTGCCTGGTGGGTTCTCAAATCACCAGCCAAGAAAGATCAGGGGCAAGAGTCTAAGTCAAGAAGAAGGGGAAGCCCTTTCTGTGTTTTCAGCAAAAGAGAGAAGCTGTGCTTCCTCTTATTTAACCCCACTGTCCCAATCTAGGAAAACCCATTTGTGGTAAGCTACACACTATGGGTCAGTCAGCAAGTAGAAGGGGACATGAAAGAGGGGCTAATTTAAAGCATTTGTGTTGGAGTCATTTTCAAAGTAGTCCATCCTTGCCTTTATTCACATAAAAAGGAATACGGTGGTCCTGGTGTACTCACAATTTCCTTTTATAGATCCTGATTCTGCTGCAGTTGAAGTCACTGGGAGTTTTTTCACTGATTTCACCAAGGGTTAGATTTAGCCTATAAGTTATAAAATTAGTTCATTAAATGTAACGATGGATTATTATTTTTTTTTTAGAATGCTCGAAGATGATCTAAAACTCAGCAGTGATGAAGATGACCACGAACAGGTAAAATTCTGACGTGTGCATGTGACATACATATCTGACGATATCTTCATCAGTTGAATGTGGTTGCATATTATTTTATTATATCTATAATATTTTAGTATATTGTATCAAATCCATTCCTGGGTAAACTTCTCCAACCCATCACCACGAGGCTTGCCTGCACATTGAATTATTCTGGAATAGCTGTTCCCAAACAACTGATTATGAATAGTGTCATGTTTTGACACGCTTACTCCAAAATAAGAGTACCTTGTTCCAGTTTAATTCACTTTGAAAGTGGATTAAGTTTAACAGGAACAAGGTACTCCTGTTCCAGAATAAGGCCGTGTCTACACTACAAGATTATGTCAACCTAACTTCTATCAGAATATCACCACAGCAGTTATTAAATTGCTTGTGTGGAGGGCCACCAGGAGGGCTTATATCAATTGTATTGTCCATGTGGGGCACTGTGAGACAGCACCTGAATGCCAGTAATAACCAAGTGTCTGCACTAACACTGTGTTGACCTAATTACATTGACCGTGACTCTACGATGCTCGGGGAGGTGGTGTTACTAAATTGGCACAAAGAGGTGCTTATGTCAGCAAGAGCCAAATGTAAGTGAAGACACTGCCACAGCTAAGTCAACGTAAGGTAGTTTACGGCAACCTAACCCTGTAATGTAGACCAGGTCTAAGAGTGTCTACCCATGGTGTTATTCAGGAATAATTTTCCAGGGGAGACAAGTCCTGTTAGCCTTTGTTTTAGTTCACCAGTTAATCATATTGATTCCACAGCCTTGCACCCAGCTTATGTCGCTGTTTACACCTGTGCAAAAGGTTGTAAAATGCTCCCAAATCAGAATTCTCCACTCACTCCTACCTTACACTCTCTTTCCACTGATATAAATGACTGTAGTCAGTACAAAGCAGTGGAGAACCAGTGGAACTTTTGTTCCAGCCATTAAGTAAAGGGTTTAGAGCCCATAGTCATTAATCCTAATATAAATATTAGTGATACACTCCCTTTTCCCAGACGTACAGCAGCAGGACCTGGCTGTGAATCAATAGCAGACGTCTTTCAGCCTAGAAGGGACATTAGTGAAAAAGCATTTGCAGAAAACTTGCTGATACCATTGTCCTTTCTTTCATTCTGCATTATAAATATTTACAGTTACTGCTGAGAAATAAAATGCGGGCCAGGCATCTTTTCAGCATTTTTAATAAGAAAGTCTAGACACCTTGGGCCAAATTCGTCCCTGGTATAATTTCAGTGAAGACAATGGAGTTAAACCAAGAATGAATTTGGCCCCATATCATTCTTAGATCATAAAACAGTAAAGCAATTTTTTTATTTTGTTGCCATAATTGTTATGATGTGAAAGGTTGTATTGTGTGTGAATTCTTACTTTCTTCTTTGATAAGACATTCTACAGTCTCCAGCTGATCATTAGGAATATGAAAAGGGAAGGATGCAAACCTCTTTGGGATGTCTGTTTACCAACAGCTTCAGAAATGTTGCTTATAACTGAGCGATCTCATTTATTCTTCAAATTATCTGAATTTTGCCACTACCCCTCCCACTTCCTCCTCCTGGGCATGCCAAGAAATATATACTTTGTAGTGTCCATTGGCACCTGGATTGTATGAGTCAGTTTTTTCTAACACAGAAACCCAATGTCAAGCACTCACAAGTCGAGGGATTAAAAGCCTACATGTTTGCAGTGCAGAGTTGTATAATCTTGTGCAGCTTGTCTGACTAACAAGATTACTGCTTGATTGGAAATGTAACATTTATAATGAGAGGCCCGATGTAATCAGTTTGGCAACGTCAGTCCCAGTTCAAAACTAGAATAACAGCAAGCAGAAACATACTCAGGGCCTGATTCTGATCTCACCCCAGTTTCATACTGGTGTTACTCCACTGACGTCAGTGGAGTTACTCTATGTTCACACCAGCAACCATGAGAGCAGAATCAGGGGCTGAAATGAGTAAGGGCCTGACTCAAAGCCCAATGAAGTCAATGAAAAGACTCCCATCAACTGTGATGGGTTTGGTATATAATCTTAATGTCTTTCAGAAAAACAAAGAAACTGTGGGTCTTACACTAATACCATTGCACTAAAAATCCAGATGTCACTTTCTAGTAATGCCATTGGCAACACCAGGTTCAAAGAGAAGAAGGAGACACAGTAAGGAACATTCATATGGTTTCTTAAGGTTCTGCAATACAAATTCAAGAGTTTCTGATTGGCATTGACCCTGTTTTCACACTAGGCAGGAGGTTCAAACGTTCTGAGCAATCCCAAGTATCTTTTAAAAAACAGGAACATTTAGGTATTCCAAGAGTGCACTCTTCAATCAGGTATTGAAAATAAATTATCTATCTGGAAAGGAAAAGCTCTCTCAATTGTCCTTTGTTTCAAGGAGCATCGCTCACTTCCAGCGTTCCATCCAAATGTGCAGGCACTCACTTTTAGTTACATCAGACATAGAAGATCATGAAATGGAGAGAATAAAAAGCATTGAATACATTAAAGAGAGGAATCCCATGTTAAGTCTCCTGGATTAATAACTTGTGCATGTCCTTCATTTTGGATCTTTGTCACAGATTGCATCCCACATTGAGACCTGGGCAAGCAGAGAAATAGAGCTCTGGTGTAGCAGTCAAGTGTTTCACTTGTTGGATTCTTTCACACTTTACAAGTTTTGATCATGTTTCTTTAAAAAAAAAAGAAAGAAAGAAAAAAAACCATTGATCAAGTGTACTGGTCAGATGCATAAACACTAACAAAACAGTTATGGTACATTTATATGCAAAATGCTGTTTCCTGGAATATATAAAATGATCATTCATGAGAGCTGGAATGAAACTATCACAATATGCAAATTATAAGATACCAAACGTTCAGCTGTGGGGCACTGAGGTACAAAACTAAATTTTTAACGTAAGAGTTTACAGTCAAATAATGCTTGAAATTCAGATATACATATGTGCATACCTTACCTGAGAGAGAAAAGATGAAAATCTCAGTTTGAAAGCACCTTAGCAGTTTGTCCAATATCTTTGTATTCTGTCTCCTCTCTTATATTTTACCTTTCAGATTTACCTTGTTCTCCAAAATCGCCATTTTTGTACTTTATGAAGCTTGTAACATAGGCCAAGCGCAGGTTTACAGGTGTAAAAATGTACCATTTACTGATTTTTCTCAAATGAAAATAAATAATTTTAGACTGATTTGCTGAGCTATCTAGTGCTTCTAGTCCCATGAGCCAGCACAAATATTTGCAATCGGTGTTATAACTAGAGTAGGGTCCAAACCCAAAATCTGAACTGCATCCTGCTCTTTCCACCTGCTAATCAGGTTCTTCCTTTTGTTTCACACATCTTGGGAGGAACCAACTAAACAGGAGTTCCTAGTGCAATGCTGTAACTAAGAGAGTGAACACAATTCTTGGATGTATAAGCAGAGGAATATTACTTCTGCAACAAGTATCAGTGAGACCATTACTGGAATTCTGTGCCCGGTTCTGGCATCCAGACTTTGAAAAGAATATTGAAAATGTGGAAAGGGTTCAGAAAAGAGAGCTGAGAATTATTTGAAATCTAGAAAACATACCTTTATAGTGAGAGACTTAAAAAGCTTAATCTGTTTAGTTTATCCAAGAGAAGGTTAAGAGGTAACTTGCCCATACTCAACAAATACCAGCAGGGGAAATTGATTTCTGACAGTAAAGTTAGGCTGGAAGATGAAGCTAGAAAAATTCACACTAGAAATAAGGCACTAGAAATAAGGTGCACATTTTTAACAATCGGGGTAATTAACTATGGGAACCCCTTCCCTAGGAATGAGATGGTTTTTCTATCACTTGCTATCTTTAAGTCAAGACAGGATATCTTTTTTAAAAGCTACAGCTCAAACAGAAGTTGTGGGCTCAATACAGAAATTACTGAGTGAAGTTCTTTGGCCTGTGTTATTCAGGAGGTCAGACTAGATGATCTTAACAGTCCCTTCTGACCTAAAAATCCTATGAATCTATGAACCATATCGATCATTGTGATGAAGCAGGAGCAAGTTGCTCCAAGCCAGGTGCAGAATTCATCACATTGCTTTATGGGCCACCATTTGAAAGGCTACAGTTATCTCCTAAATCTCCTGCTAACATTTTGGGGAAGCATCATCATCAACACAATCACCTTAGAACAGAGCAGGGGACACGTGCTTTGTGTGTCACTTACGCATAACGCTGATTCTTTTGCTTTCCGTTGCGGGTGATTTGGGATTAAAGGAACGCAGAAGATGAGGGGTTAGATCTGGAATCAATTTTCATTTACAGCTGAGAAGCAGTTATTGATGCTGTGCTCACAGTTCAATAAAAGATCTAAAGATATAGACCTTGTGTTTCTCTTTCAATAGAAGCAACACAATCAGTCTCAAATGTTTTCACAGAGAAAATTGTATTGACAGTTTTATTAAAATTGCCATCTTTAAAGTTTTACATTATCTACAATTTGACCTATTCCAGTGGTTTTTAATATGCACGCTGACCAACCCAATATTTATGGCACAAATTCATAACGCCAGATAAACATCTGCTTAATGTATTATTGTGTAGAATCATTATATTTAACTTAAGCAGTTGCCTGGATTTTAAACTGTTACAGTACTGTCATTAAACTGAATTTTGGTTCATGCTTCACTAAGATACGGTTTCTTTGCAGAGAATATTTCCATTACCCAATAGTTTCAGATTGGCTGTGGGATTATAAATACAAAGAAAATAACAGACATATATTACTAAACCTATATCTTGGCAATACATTTCAGGGATTAATGTTAACTAATGTTAATAGTGTTCTGTAAGGAAGGATAGAGCCTTTAGATGGTCCTATTACTTAGTTAAACAAAAAAACCCAGAAATTTAGGAAGAATACTTTTTTTTATTAGTGATTAGGTTCATCTTAAAGAACTTAGATAAAACACAGATTAGTATTTTTTGTTCTTTAAAGTAGCTCTGCATAATTCCATTTAGCTTTGAGCTCAGAGCCATCCAAAAGAATTGTGCCCTGATAAAGTATTGTAAGTAGCTGTAGTGTGCCCAAGTTTCTTTAACCAACTCTTCTTTGTTCTTCCTAAGGAATAATCTTCGTAACCTTTGAAACATGCACTTTATTTAAAGCACATTGCTGGATATCTGGGTATTTTTGAACCAAAGAAATTTTTATACCATTTACAGATCTGTTCCATTATTCTGAATATTTTATGTACATTGTATTTTTGGAAGAACAATACATGAAACATTTTTATCTTTTCTATTTGTTTTTTCTCCTTCACTTAATGATTACCTTTTGCATGTGTGATAACCATGCATGCATGAGACACCTTCTATATAATCCATGTCCATGAGCTAAGTTTTATAGTTTATCCAAACAGTCTTTCTTGGCTAGGTTAGTATTAGATAATTGCATGCAAAATGAATTACTTTGTAGCTGAGAGTCTAAAAATACTGTCAGCCGTAGGGAGAGCTTCTGATTCTTGTAATGCACATTGAACTTTCAAAGCATTTATTCAAGTTAAATTAAAACAGACTTTTTGGCTTAAGGTTTGTGAATATAAAAGATTCAGTACATTTTCACCATGTAAACAACACTGTTTTAAAGATATCGTAACCATACTAGTTGCAACAATGGATATCCTTTTCTATTGTAATTTTTCCTGTTTTTTAGCTAGATCCTGAAGAAGTTGTTTGCCTCCCCAAGGTTTCTTCATATTTCCATTTACTTTGTTATCAGCAGAAAGGCTGAGGGACAGCTCTTCATTAATGACATCAATACTGCAAACACAGCGAGAGAGGTCGTCTTGTCAACGCTATAGAAAAATCAGATGGATTAGGATGAAACTAGGTGCAAAATAACTTTGATAGAGTCTTTTAATGTAAACAGTTTATCTGTCACTGGGTTTCATTGAAATCCCAGACAAAGCAATGCAACATTGGTGGTTGTCACAGAAGAATTTGTTTTGATGAAGACCCCCACATAGCAGTGTTTAAGATATACAGTCATGCTTTATAGCTGTAGAGAAAAGTTTTCATTTAGCCATTAGTGAAAACAGAAGCCATTAGGATAGTGTAGTCCTTCTCCAATCTTTTTCATTCCATAGGCTAAGAAAGATCCTCTGATGGAGAATTGTCTCTTCTTGCTACCCCATTCCGTTTTTGGTTGGTACTCAAAACATTTTATTCTGTGCAACACTAATGAAACAGCCTTATTTCCCATACACAGGGCATACTTCGCCCCAGGATACTCCTGATTCACAAGACTAATTTTTGGCAATAAGAGATTGTATGGCTGGTAACTGCCTACAGTAGTCATGGGGATTCATTTCATAGTATTTCTGTGCCCCACAAACACTTGTGGCCATTGCATTCAGCAATGCCTGTGAGGTCTTGTAAAGAATATGTCAGATAAAGTGTATACACAATTTCAAATCACTAGAATACCAGAGATTTTAGGACTTTCAGGTCCATGACATTTTATTTAATCTTTTCAGTCCGTCATCGTATCTACCGATGACATGGAGATTTAAATGGCCCTCAGAACATATGTTTGCACTGTATGGTACTGTGAAACTGTGCTGGAAATTGACCAAACAAAAGTTTGTCATGAAGGTTCCAGTTGTGGCCCTCAACAGGGCTATGAAACACATGCTGCACATACCAGAAAAGCAGAGGATGTAGCAGCCATTTTAGTCAGAGGACACTGGATTGTCTTATCCTTGTTCAAGTTGGCTGGTGTGAAACAGCTCTCAGCTTCACCAGACATAGACAAAAATAGGGAAAAACAAAACACGAAGATGCTTGGCAGCCTGACAGACCTAGCAAAGAGGGAAAGGATTTGATAAATGATGTTATAGAGAGGTCGTCTCCTCGCTTAGCCACAAACAAGCATTCACTTAACACGCTCCTTAATACTCTCTTAACTAGGCACTTCACCTTTGTTGGGTTTTTTTTTTCATGCTACCCACATGAAATGACCAGGTAATATCGATCACAGTATAGTATAGACGTCATATACATGGAACTGAAAATACAGCCCTACTAGCTCCTTAGCTAATTCCAAGCCTCCAGTGATAACCAGCAAAAGTGGGGGCAGCCTTTCCTCGGCTTAAGTTAAGGGCCAGTGCAGATGCAGACACACAGACATGGGGAGCTACTATAGCTCAAGGTGGATGGGTCCACGGGGGGCCAGCACAACCCCAAAGGTTTGTCGTCGGCTGGAAAAGCAGCAGAAGGAACTGAGTTAGCACATCCAGTTGTCAGCCTCTGCAACCAAGAAACATAGAATCCCAGTGGAGATTAAAGTGACTCTCCCCAGAGGAGCACCTGTGGGAGAATGGTGATGAGACCTGACTGCAGTAAACCCCATTGGGGTGAATCCCCCTGCACACAGCAGAGATAGTGGGCAAAGGGAGGTGCAGTTTACTGGGCCAGCAGGGGGAAATCTGCCCTGTGAACAGATTGAATTAGCCCCCTGCCCCTTGTAGGAATATAGACTATTCTGCACCTGTTGTGAATTTGGTTTGCACAGAAAGAGAATTGGTCTGTCACAAAATTACCCAAAAAAAATTCCAACTCAATTATTGTGCAAACTATTTGGCGCCTCATTACTTAACTAAATGAACTAACGAGCCGAGCAACAAACAAAAGCAGCCTGAGGGCAGCACAGAAGTTTTTGATGTGTTGTTATGTCCATCTCTCCAGTGCCTGTTTGTAACGGGTTATGTATGAAATATATAGTATAGTCCCTGAACTCTTCAATCCTGCATAAGCAATAAACGAGCAAGGCGAACAATACCAATATTGCCTCACATCTTTCCCAACACTGCCACTGCTGTTGCTCTTTGACTCTGCCCTTTTGCGTCTCAAGCCTGGGTAACTATTCATTGATTTAGAGGAGGAGAAGGATGAGGGACAGGTTGGACTCCCTTAGGAATGAGATAAAGACCTTCACTACAAAGGGGAATCTAAGTGCATAAACTGCAAGTAAATTGGGGTAAGAAAGGCTGCTTCTGATGTGGCTGTGTATACTTCTTCCTTTTACTGTGACAAGAGGCCATTTTAACCCATGCAAGCTTTGGAGAAGTTATACTAATTAATAGCACTTAGCAATTTAAGAACACATTTATCCAAGGATCTCAAAGCATTTTGTGAATATTAATAAGCTATACCTAGCTGTAAGATAGTCATGAGGTAAATACAAAATATTATTCTCCATAAGTTATAGGTGGGGAATTGAGGCACATCTAGATTATGTCAGTTGCCTACAGTTTCACAATGGTCCGTAGCAGTAGCAGAAATACTGTTCTCTTGGCTCTCAGCCCTAGGCTTTCATCTTAGGTTTATTTTTCTTTTCTTGGGGCAACTTTTAGGGGTAGTTTTTGTTTTATCCTTTGTAATTTTCTGGTCTTTTCCCCTTATATTTCCTTTGCCTTTTGAGGATTTTTGTCTCTTGTGGTTAACTTGCGGGGGTAGCATCGGAAGTCCATTCTCAGCTCAGCAACAGAATTCCTGTGTGACCTTGGTCAAGTCCCTGAAGTTCTCTGTGCTTCAATTCCCCCTCAGTGGATTGGATATAAATAATACCTACTACACCTGTCAGGGACATAGTGAGAGTTAATTATCACTTGGAAAACATCTTGAGACCCTCCCAAAAAAAGGTGTTATAGAAGGACAAATTACTGTTTACCCTTCCTCTGTCCCACTCCACCTTATCTGCTTTACAACTAGCATCTATCAGCAAATGATGTTTTGGAACATCCCACAGTACACTGAGAAGCATTGCTGAAGACACTGGGATTCTTGTCTCAGTGGCTTCTTTTCATTTGGGACATGCCATGAAGAATGGGAACTGGCCATGTTTTGCATTACATGCTTCTTCAGTTTGGCATCCACCATTTCCCTTAGGAAATATAGCAATTTGGGGAAAATGCTGGCCATTGCACACAGTGACCCAAAATCATCGTGTAACCGGGCGGCCTCACCCCCGCGGCGCCTTCTGCTGGTCACTTCAGGAATTAGCTCAATATTCCAGCTCAGAGCGCCCTCTGCAGGCCAGTAATCCTCCTGTCCCAGCTGGCCCCCATGTCACTCCCTGGACTCGGTGCCGTTTTACATGGGGTTCTGCCCCCTGGCAGCAACCCCTTTTCCTTAGGGTTTCCCCTCCCTGGGAACCCTCCACCCTCTGTCCCCACTTTGCTTCAGTATTGGCTACTGCCAGTCATTGTCTAGCCCCACGCCCTGGGGCAGACTGCAGTATCAGCCACTCATCATCAGCAAAGGGGTTTGGACCTGGTGCCATGGCCTACCCCTGGGTTACACCCTGCAACCCCAGTACCTCTTGGCCTAATCCTAGGCCGCAGCCTGGGGCTTTCCAGGCAGGAGCTCCCCAGCTCCACTGCCCTTCCCCAGCCCTGCTCCATGCTAGGTACCTTGTCTAGTTCCCAGCAGCCAGGCCCTTCTCCCTCTACAGCCAGAGAAAGACTCTTGGCTCACTACCTCTTATAGTGGCCAGTTGGGCCTGATTGGGACCTGGCTGCAGCTGAGCCTGCTTCCTCCAAATCAGCCCAGGCTTCTTGCTCCAGCTACAGCCCCCTCCTGGGCTTTTTTAAGCTGCCAAGGGCAGGAGCAGGTAACCACCCCGCTATACATCCCTACAGGAACTCAGTTTAAAAACAGTGGAGTTTGCTGGAAGGTGGTCCCCCATCTGTAGATGTACTTGCCATTTCTTTACAAACTTTGTTATCCCTAAAAAAAATCTACAAATTTTACACAGCCTGCTCTGCACCATCTAAAACAGGAGTTTCCAACTTAGTGGAATTCCACCCTAAATATTTCTGAAGTACTCTTGTAAAGCCATGAAAGGTGCTGTATTGTTCAAAGGTGTAGAAAGGTGAGGAGACGCTCTATGTCTAATTCATACCCATGAGGAGTCCTATGGGAAGTATGTACACCATTTGGATCTATAGCCACCCCTGGATGTGGTGATTTCATCCTCTCTAAAACTGATCTCAGCTACTCTACTCCTTTTATTTGCCTCCTCAAGGAAACCAGGGGCTACACGCAAGAATATTCTGGTATGAGAAGAGTGCATCCTCACTCCATTTTTTTTGATCGTAGATTCAGTGATCCCAGCTTTTCATCCTCAGGGTGAGACTGTCCTAGAACACCACATGCAGCATGTCCGTGACAAGGTTTCCAACTTCATGTCAGAGATGATTAGCACGAAAGCAACAGCATCTTCTCCATTGATGTTCGGGGAAAGGTAGAGGAGAATGTAACCACAGCATTAAAAAAAAACCCAAAGATTCCTTGAGGTTTGTGACCCCCAGCACAATTTTCCCGACTTCCCTTTTGCACAGCATCCTTCATGCACACTGTGCTCTTCTCCACCCCCCAGAAAATTCCACCTGAGACCAATTATCTAATTACAGAAGCAGATCAAGGTCCAGCACTATCCATTCATAGTAGTTTAATTCATGACTCAGCACCCTCTCCGTGACCCAAAGGACAGAGCGCAACCTCCAAGAGTGGTGTTAATTTGCAAAAGGCCTGATTTAACTCCCATTGAAGTCAATGGAAAGATTTTCATTAGTACCAAGGGCGCTGAATTGGGCCTTCGGTGATGGTCATCTGTTCCACTGACAGAACAAGAGTAAAGGATGGTCAGTCATGAACATACCTATAGGGGGTAGTTCAGCTGCTCACCCCTGAGAGCAGAGCTGATCAGAAAATGTGGGAGAAGGGTTCTCCAGAACATTTCAACGTGTCACCCATTGTTGGCTGCAAACTTTTCAGATTTCAGTTTTTTCAGTGAAAACTCTACCTATTCCATAGAAAGAAAATACTTTCAGTAGAAAATTTCATTTGTTCAAAAACCCAGTTTTCCATCAAAAGACAATTTTGACCAACATTTTTTAACTAGCCGTTCTTGAGGGTTTACTGTACGTGTATTTTCGCTGCTCTAGGCACGTTACACTAACCAAAAGACATTGTCCATCAGAAAGATTAGTACCTTGATTGTTAAACCAGCAAAACAGACACTATATTGGCCCGCAGTGCAGTTCATGGAAGGAATGCATTAGGGTGATGGTTATTTGCCAGTGCCGCTTTTTGTATGACAATTAGTGAAACTTGTCTCTTTATCCAGCCTCTAGGGACACATTTCTTTCACTTCTCTATTACTGTTCTGTGCTGCTCACATCTGGAGTTCACGTTTGAGTTCCCTCAATGCGATGGAAAACCGTCCCCCAGCACCCAAAAAGTTTCTATGAATGTATGTTCTGCAATTGCTGCTGCCCTTCATCTGATCCTCCAATTTATCTTCTTTCTCCTTCTCATCCTGTGTCTGCCTAGAGGGGCAGCTGTGGAGAGAGGATAATTTTAGAGAGATATGGTATATAACTAGCACCATAATTGTAAAAAATCAGAAGGAAATTACAAATTAAAGCAGTATAACTGTCTAGTTCAGTCTGGTCTCCATTTTCTAATCATCTTAAATTATTTTAATGTACACTTTCAAACTCAAAATTAGCCGCAATCCCATGATGTAACCCTCCTAATGCTCATTGCATCCCATTATATTATTTCATTTTCTTTCCATTCTTTCGTAGTGTGATCGCCCACTCACAGCACATGTATCATGATTTGGGAACCTCCTACCTACTCTATTTATAGTCATTTTAATGTGTGAAGTTCAGGAATCATTCTGGGTTTTAAAAAGCTTTTCTTATTTGTAAAAGCCCAGAATATAAGTTGCACAAAAAACTCACTTTTAAAAATGTTTGTCTTTGAAATATCTTAAATTAATAATCAAAAGCTCACCTCACGTCTAAAACAAATTGAGTCATGAAGACGAGAAACAGAGAATTGTTAACTCTATAGCAAGGCTGATGGAAGCTCAATGAGATCATTTTGTTCAAAGATTAAAGGTGATGAGCACTAAAGTAATTGACGAGGATGACTATGAACACATCTGACTAGAGCTGTTAAATTCAGTAATGATCAAAAGTTAATTATCAAAGCAGAGAGAACTACTCAACGTAGACCAGTTGAGTCAATAGCGAAGCAACCTAGAAATAGAAGTAATTTGGAGGAAGTATTTTCCTATAATGAAGTTGTATAAAAGATGTACATTTCAAAGAAAGCTGCCTAAAAACAAGATAGCATTCTTCCTGATCAGAGAAAAAATAATTAGCTCTAATTGACAGACCTGCTCCACACACAGTATTTTCAAACAATATGTTTCTGCATCAAAGCTTAATATGTATAGTTACTCAATGTCACTTTGATTCCTCTGTTCTGTATCTTCTGCCACTGAGCATGCTCAGGATATTGCAACAAATATACCGTGAAAAAGAGTGAGCAACACATACAAGAGAAATGAAAGCACAGGGCCAGGTCCTGTAGTACTTACTCAGATGGAATTCCTTATGTCTAATTCTGCATGGGCAGCTCCCATCCTCAACTCCCATTAAGTGGCAAATAGGTTCAGGTAATGTAATAAATGATCAGCTACTTCATCCAAAATGCAAATTGAAACTGAGTGCAGCCTTTCCTGGTCGTTTGAAAGTTTTGGTTAGAGAGAGAGAGAGAGAGAGAGAGAGAGAGAGAGTGTGTGTGTGTGTGTGTGTGTGTGTGTGTGTGTGTGTGTGTGTGTGTGTGTGTGTGTGTGTGTGTGTGTGTGTGTAAAAAGTTTATACTACCAAACACTTTGAGTTACTGAAGTGCCTTTCCCATGAACACAATCACAAGTAATCTAGGAAATCTCTAGCTAAGAAAACAATGGCCTGCTACCAATCTTCACAGCCGCACAGAATAATATGTAGGCAGATTCCCATTGTACTCATCACCACCACAGTTTCCCTTCCAATGCAAACAGCTGCAATCCACATGTTCAATTACTCAAAATTGAATGCGCTGCCTAGACTCTGATCTTCAATATTCTATGATTTTGACGTTACCCAATTCTCTCTCAATTTCTGAAATAGCTTCATCGTCTTTATACAAACAGTTAGGACATTTCCTCATTTTGCTCATTTGCTATAGATTAATTTAACCTTATAATTAATTGTATTTGCATAGATATTTACTTCCTGTTCAAAACACTTCCCCCTCTTTCTACTGTTATCTGTTTATTTACAATCAAATTTGTGTGTAATAAGTTTGAAGAATTTGATAAAAGTAACTGAGATTTAGTTTAGATTTACACAGTCCTAAACTCTGTAGTGTTACAGCCCAGCTACAGGCTAGCTAGACTGATCATGAGAATTGTTAGACTGCAGTCAAAAAGTAGACTTCTGCTTGATAAAAGAGAATTTGTAACCTTTTAAACACATTTAGTACCTCAGGAGGAGAGGATAGAAACTTGAAATTTAGTAGTCCACTGAAAATCCATGTAATAGGCTCAATTATAAGATTTTAAATAAATAGTTTGTACACACATACACACTTTTCTTTTATTAATGAGGGTTCCTTTGTCAAACAGGGTCCTTTTGGCCCTGAACATGCATGCGCACATCAAATAAATTGAGTATATTTTGGAGGGTGCCTATGGAGTGAAGCAGGACCCACACCAGCCAACTGACCACTTCATAAGGCAGTGACGTGATCATAGAAACACAGGTCTGGAAGAGACCTCATCATATGTTTACACAGTGGGGCAGAATTAAGGTTAACTTTCACATTTCCTGAGTTCTGAGTGCTTCAACTGAGCAACCTTAGCATTCTTTTCACCTAGTCGGTTTGATTAATATTCATTTACTTGCTTACTATCTTGTTTGTTTATGTTGATTTCACTGTATAAATATAAAACAAACGCTTCTCCCAGGCTCTACCAACCTATAATAAATAATGTAAAACCTAATCTAAGACACAAAGAACAAACCTTTCTCTGCACAAAAGGAGCCAGTCCATAAAACAAATACTTCCCCATTTCAGATCTCACAAACCTTAATTTCTTATCTCATGTAAAAAAATCAATGGTTTGGGATGCTGATGGATTTAAATGTGGATCTTCCTACTACTGGGGAGGAGGGATATATATATATATATTTTTTTTTTTGGCAAAATTTCTGGTCCCACTGATATCATATAACAACCTATTCTCAGAAGATTTGTAGCCCAATATTGCAAGGTCAGGGGATTCACTTCAGAGTTGAGGCCAATTTAGACAACAGATCTAATCCTTTTGTCCTTATCTAAACATTTTGAATATCACCCTCACTAGGAATTTTTACCAAGGAATATTTTTTTCCTTGTCCCTGAATGAAGCAAAAGTTACAATATTTCACCCAAACACCCTTAACCCTTGTGCATCATCGCCAGTTTTTCTGGCTTTATTTTGTTTCCTGAAATATACTAAAATGCAAGTAAGCACGAAAGCTTTCTATAGTGTAATGAGTTTATGGATCAGTCAGCTTTTCAATTTGCATTTCAGTGCTACAGTACACTTAATCTGACTAACGGTTTGACTCCTTTCCCCATTTAAAACTGATAGCCTAGAACTTCAAATACTAAAAAGAATGCTCTGAAATGATTTGACAGCACTAATTTTGTCTTAAGATAATATTTCAACCTTCTCTGTATCACAGTGTGATTTATGTAGTCTATGAAATTCTGGGGGAATAAAAGTTTGGTTCAGATTACATAATTATGCCATAGAAGCATAAAAAAAATCACCACTAAAATCTCCAGCAGCTTAAACAGTTTGATAGACTGTAGCCATTCTGCCATCAGTGCCCCCAGCTGTGTTGCTTAGCAACATTTTAATTCAAGAAGAATCGAAGGAGATGAAATCCCCATGGAGAGGGAAACAGAAATAAGAGGGCCGTTGACAGATGATCTGAGTTGTTTCTTCTAATATACTGTGAAGATCACTGGCTCTTTTCATGAATGATAAATGGACTGTACACAGATCAATGGGTTCAGCAATAAGCTGGAACCGGGCTCCATGTCTGAGGCGGAACAGGCCGAGAGGCCCAGAGATTTACTCATTTAGATGATTTGGAGTGTGTTTTCTCAAAGGTTTCACGAGAGGAAATTAATCTGAGCATTTGGTCATCAATTGCCCTTTTCTGTTGTTGGCTAATAAAAATGTTTTTGGAAACAGAATCCGTTCTTGCCTTTATTTTTTCCCATTGCTGCTTGTGTTCTAGATGTAGGGGGTAACGTTGCGACAAACATGACCAGATCTCAGACCGGGAAAGGCAGTAATCGTTCTGAATGAACGGTTCCTATACAGTTGCAACCATTCAAAAAATCAAGCATGATGAGATCTCAAACACCGGGAGGAATGTTTTAAGAGTTGTAACATGATTGTGGGAAAGAGTTCAGCAGTTGCTATCTTTACTCAGTTGCCGACTTAACGATGGTAGCCTGCTTTGGTTTGCTTATTCCATTTCTGAACATCATTCTATTTTAATATCATTTTGGTTCCAGGAAACATTGTGCTTGATAATGTTGCTTAACTGTTTCTTTTCCCTCCCCCTTCTATTTATAGGCTGCCGAAAAGACAAAACCTAGAAACATTCCTGTAAAGTAAGTTATTTTTATATCTGTTGGAAAATTCAACTTTAATGAACTTCATGCAAACAACCACAACAAAAGGCCCACAATAGGGCAATAAAATAGACATTGGAACTCAAGTTAATCCATAATCAGAGCCATAAAAAAGCCCCTGATCATCAAGGACAGATTTTGATTTTTCATGTGTCCCTCATGACTGCATGCCCTGATTTGTGTCCAGTTTACATAAATTAATATGTGCTGTCTATGAATAGCTGCCAAATAATATCAAACTCATGTTCAGTACATAATGCTCCTAGCCTAGGGGGGTTGCACATGCTAAAAAGATTATGTTTTTTAATTGCAATCCTTGGGAAGATCTGACAGAGGGGGAAATAACTGCAAGTGTGCCAAATGATTTCTAGACACTTGGGAATATTTTGCACAAATGTATCAGAGCTTTGCCATCCTGTTGGTTAAGAACTCTCTCTCACACACACACACGTATGTTTCCGTTCGTTATACTGGGGATCCATGAAGGATGAGCAAGCTACCAGGGACCAATTTCCAGGGCATTTTATGATAAGTTCTTAAATCTTAGGGCTCTAGCAGCCACTCTGTACAGTATATCATTGAATTAAGAAAGTTGCTATATAGATGTCCTGGTACTTTCAGGAGAGATGTGTTCAGTTAAGGGTAATAGCATTCAGTGGCCACTTTTTCTGCTTAAACAACATATACTCTAGTTTTAATGTTCTGTTAAGTACCAATAAAACACATACTTCCAGCTTTGGTGGGTGATCAGTCTGCAGTTTAACTAAGTCCCCAGGAACTATATCTTCCTATTATAGCCACTGTTTTCATTGCACTTTGCTGATCATGATGTCTTTTGGAAGTGATTTTCCTCCTAGAGATTTTTCTCCTAGAAACTCTGGGAGGGCTCATGAGTGGCTGTGTTTTGGGAGGCACAACGAAAAGACTACAGGCCTCACTCTCCTTTGCCTTCCACCTTGGATAGTGATGTAAAATGCTCATCAGAACAACCATGCAAGGTGCCAGGCAGTTGTAAATCAGACTCTTTATGTTCCATTTAATCTGATGAGAATTAGAAATGGAAACCAGGGGGGATATAAAAGCTTAAGGAACTTGTAATGAGACAGGGGGGCATTCATTTCTGGGTAACTAGTTCCAGTCCAGGCCAAGCTGAATTAAAAATCTAGCTGGTGGTTGTTATTCAAAGTGAACTGGCTGCTCCTCTTCAGCTTCTAGGGGACAAGAGAAGGGAGTGGGGTGGCTCCCATATAATATTTTTCATTCATGGATTTTTTTAAACTCTCCGCTGGTGTAAGCTGGGACCACTTCGTGGCAGTCAATGGTGCAGCACCAGTTTACAGCAGACAACGCCACTCCTAAGCAATCTGTACTTTACAGCGATGCATAATTACACCATCTAAAATGTTCATTTCTTCATTTTGAGTAAAATCATTGCTTTCTGGGACCTGAAAAATATAGTAACATTTTGGGATGGAAGAAGGCCATATGGCCATACTAGCTCTCTCCACCTCCACATGCATATTTCACCCTGTCATGTTTTCCCCAACTGCTTGTTTTAACTTGCCTTTGAATATGTTAATGATTGCAGCTTCAGTTAGTACCCTGGGGAGTCTATTATACACATTAATTACACCCTGCATAAAGAAGAGCTAAAGTATCCGCCTAGTATTTTTCAATGAAATGTAAGCACTTAATGTACTTGTATGGTTTTACCCTAAAACATTGCCTCTGTGAGCAAGAGGAAAATAGTATCTTTAAGATAACTGTAATAGATGTAGATTGTATTTGGATAAGCAAGGAGACCATATTCAGCACCACAGACTCCTGTCTAGTTTTTAATGCCATCAGTGCTGTAGCTCTTTCAAATGTCAAAGAGAATTTCACTTGAATTTTAATGTTCTTCAGCGTCACAAAATAAAGTTAGTTGCTTCCATTGTCAAAAGGGCTGAAAGCTGTACAGCTTCCTTCTACCATATGTGACTTATCACATACATTTTTAAAAACACACTTCTGTTATTAAGACATATGTGATAGTACACTTCTGCAAATGTGAATTGCTTTTGGCTAAAACCCATACACTAATAAGTTGAGATGAATCTAACTGCAGTTGACATCTGTTACAATATATATCTATATATTTTCTCAGTTGTCATTAATACAAAAATTTTCCTTGCTTTTATACTTTGCTGACATAATTGCTATCTCCCAAAACCAGACTTAGAATTAACTCAGTTTTAAAGATTACAGTTTAATTCAGTGTCTGCAAATAAGGCCTTGTACCTGTGATGTTTTGCATATTCGTAGAGGTGCCACGACTAAGGTTTGTATGGACATTATCTACCTGTTTCGTCACCTAGAATTATTAATGTTCCAGTTTTTTACACAATAACGTACCCACAGTTGAAACAATTCAACATCATGTTTTACACAGTGCGGATCACAGAAGATGGCTGCTGCCATTTATTCTATAAAATCTCTTTCATATTCTTGCTCTTTTTGAGAAGAGGAGCAATTAACCTACTGAAGTTGTATAGGCACATCAAAGCTCTTGTTTGTGCTTGTCTAGAGGAGTATTTAGACAAACTGGAGTGAGCTTCTTTAGTAGCTAAATATGTGCAGGTGGCATTCAGATTCACTCCTTTGGAATACGTGCTCTCTTTTGGACAGTTACACAAGCTTTCAGTCAGCCATATTGCACACAGCAAGGAGAGCTGTGGAAACCCCAAACACTCAAAACACATCTGTCTGGATCAGGTACCCACAGGGCTCCACTTCCTACAATATTCTAGTACCTTATAATTTTTAATGTGGTTATTATCATAACACCCCAGTGAATTAGGGAAGAATAGTTATCCCGTTGGGAGCCAGGACTATGCCACTTGCCCAGGCTTAAACAGAGCATGCGTGGCAAAGCAGGGAATTAAACTCAGGTCTCCCAAGTCCCAGGCTCGTGCCCTGTCCACTGGATCATGTTTCTGCTCTGTAACACCTTTCTCTAAGAATCTCAAAACACTTTACAAACATCAGTGAATTAAACCTCCTCCCCTCCCTGTGAGATAGCTAAGTATTACTATCTAACTCTACAGATGGGGAAAATTGAGCCCTTGGAGTTTAAGTGACTTGACCAGGGTCACATAGTAGAAGATTTCCAGTCATCCAGGAAATAATTTTAAGTCAGCACATAGCTGAAGCCTGTAAATGTCTGTCTTGTGTGCTGTGCTAGCGTGGAGGAGGAGAATTACACAGAATTAAATAGCAGGGTTTGTTCTGATACACAGCCCTTCCTGTCCAATGAATGAGATGAGGGTTCCACTGGGAGAGCTTGTGGCCAGGATAATGCATAAACTGGGAGCCTATATTAGCCAACTGCATCTTAGGGAGGAAATCACAGATTCTGGAGGAATCCTGTTCATTTTTCCTCAGATCTAGGCAGCAAGGACAAGGGAGATTCCATTATCCGGCATCCAAACTTGTACGATCCTCAGAGATCCATGCAAGGGCAGGGCCATCCATGTGAGAGGCCTTCATCTCTTTCCTGAATAAGCTGGTTGCAATACCAGTGACTCTTCTTAGTCAAAATCCAGGCCAGATCTCCTCTTTGCAGAAGACTCCACAGGTCAGGTAATACAAATCCAGACCTGATCTCTAAAGCTAGAGAGGCAAGGATGTGAATCCCCATACCCCATTGTAGGGCAACCCTGTCCCCACCTCCTCTGTCTCCACAGCTGTAAGAAGTGGGGAATGGTGCCAAGAAGACAGTTCTGTTTGCCCTCTTCCACATGAGAGTTCTGCATGTGGAGAGTCCCTTCTGCACACAGATTGACCGTGACCTAACCCCAGAATTTGGCTCTTTGTCAATAATGGCTAAAAGATTTCTGGGGAAAATAGGCAGGTACAAGAGTCACCTGGCTAAAACCTACCATTACTCACAGCTTCAGAGTCGAGTATTTAAGAGAGGTTACATTTCTGAAACTGAAAAATATGCTTACCATGGAAATTCACCTATTATCTTAATTATTGGCTAGTGATGAGAACGTTTGAAGGGAATACTTGCCCCAGGTATATTGCATTTGGCTTTGATTTCCTTCTGTGTCCTTTCTCCCCTAATCTTTTATCGTCCTTTTAAAGATCTTTAATGGAAAGATAGCAATAAAACCTTTCTTTAAACACCTGCTTAAGTTAAGTTTTGCTCTAACCTTAATGGTATCCAGATACCTAAACCTGGGATACAGACGGTGCTAACATCCCAATTCTTTCAAACGTTTCATTTATTTTCAATTTCATTCATTTTCCTTCGCTAACAAGACCAGCATGAACTTGTTAACCAGAAATGCTGGTAGTAGTTATTGTTCTTTCTTGTCCATAAAACTCATCTTCTGGTTGTAATCTCTCTTAAACTGAAGGGCATCCAGCTTTACTTCTTAGGGTTGTTTTACCCATCCAGTACACTGTAATCTGAATCACAAACCCTTAAAATCCATTACAAGATGTCCTCTCATTTGTCGGTGCATTGGTATTTCTTATGGCCCTTTCATATTTTCTTCTGTACAGGGTGGGAGTGATTGTTTCTATTGACTACATTGTAAAAATACCTATAATTTATCAGCTGGAGTGGCCCCTTTCTCCCCCATTCCACCTCCCCCTCCCCCCCCGGGATAAGCTTAATACAGCATGGAAGGTCTGATGTCTTAGTGAGTCAAGCAGAGCCCGTGGGTTTTCCTGTTGACTCACCCAGCTGGAGGGCAAGAAGATCAGGCTCAACGGTTCAGCTGATGTACACTCAGTTTGTTTGGAGCCTTAAACAGCCCTCTGTGCACCAACTGGCACCAGTGCAAGCTAATGGGCTGTGATTTTTTTGTTTTTATCCAGTCAAGTCAGACGTGTAGCAACCAATAGGGGGACAAGAGGAGTAGTGTCCCCATTTATACATTGTTGGGCTGTTGCACAATGTTCTTATTTTTTATTTTAAAAAAGGAAAAGGCAGCATTCAGAATAAAATGGGGTGTCCTATTTATTGGCAACCGATTGGGAAATTGGCCAAGTTCTATTCTCATGCAGAATCTAATGGAAACATGTTCCTTAAAAACATCACTAGGAATGTTACAATCCGTCCATTTTAAAAAACAACAACATAGCTCTCCCAGGCCATAAAAGTGCTGAGCAATTTATGTGGCACCGCCTGTTTAATCTCTTTATTTCCAAAAGCTCCCCTCCTATTACTCTTTAGACTGTACTCCCAGCTAACTACAAAATGAGTTAGCACCAATTAAACTGGTGCTAGAAATCCATCCCATAATGCCACAGTCCCTGAAGTGTCCATACACATTCATTGCTCAAAGAAACCCATTCATATTTATGTTTTAATACTTTAAGTCTAGCATGCAAAAGCGCTCAAATCCCCAGTTAAAAATCCAGACAAAACCTGCTTACTAGGAATTAAAAGAAGAGATCCATAGGCCCTGACTCTGCAGTTCAGTCCATATAGACACCTGCATCTGTGAAGAGTCCCATCAGTTGAACCAACTTGCAGGATTGGGGCCTAAATCTTATATATACCAGCATGCATTAACATGTTAATCAGTTAAATAAACTATAGCGTAATATGAAAGAGAATGAAAAGTAGTTCAAATGCACCAGAGATAAGTAAACAAGGCGCTGACCCTACAAGCTGCCCTAAGTGTTTGTACATGCCTAGTTCAGTGGGGTCCTGGCCTATGACTAAGAGTTCCTAGGCACCACTGTAATAAAAATCAATACTAATATATGGATTATTCCCTGTGCCCTCATAAAGCTCGTTGCAGGATTGGGGCCTCAGTCATTACTTCGTGAAAACCAATACATGTGCGTGCTGCTGTTGGTTTCCAACGGCTTATGTTGAGGGGGCAATGGTTTTCATCAGCAGAGTGTGAACTGCAAAAATATCGCAAGGGATTATTTTACTCTTACCCGTTAAAGGTTAGTGTTGGGAATGGATTATAAAACATCACTTTTAAACGGTTTGCAAGGAAACACACGTATTAAATCCTTTTTGATTATATTGCACTAAACCCTAAATACTGATTTTTATGTAAATTTTGACTCTTGCAAAGCTCCTACAAGTCAGCTATCCCCAGGTGGTTTTATTTGAGCTTGTTGCTTCCCTTAGATCTTTTTTTCCTTCTTGAGATAGCTTTTTCCTGTGGTCCAAAAGTCGTCACAGCTGCTGAAAGATGTAGTATTTTAGACATAAAATAATAACTGTTTAATCTTTTGCCTTTATTTTCTGAATTGGTTCCTCTGACACATCTTGTTAGATGTTTTTTTATCAGTCCAGAGGATAACCACAGCAGGGCTATTTTTATTTCTAGGGAAATGATGCATGATAACTGCCAGCAGGGCCCAAAACAGTAAATCGTCCAGTTCCAACCACAGAATGTATTAAAAGCCTGTAGCCTGTGGTAATAAGTTATAATTTAGTTGACTACAAGTTTGCTTGGACTTCAAACTGTACAAATGAGTCTCATTGGCTAGGAACCAAAAATATAAAGTAGTTTGTGCTTTATCAAGGTTTTCAGCTACCTCACAACAGGTACCCAGAGAGAGTGCACATTTTTCAAATGATTGCAATACATTTTTGCAGTGAAATGGTTCCAACTTGATTGTGTAATTTATCGTATTTGCTTACAAGACAATGAGATGAAGAGACTCAGAAAGCTCATTCGTCTTCTCTCTTTCCAATGTGATCTCACACCACAAATACTGAGCTCTATTGGCCCTTCTAGCTGCAAAGATCCCAGACTGGAGAAGTTCATTGGCCAGATTCAACAGGCCAAGTTCTGCTCTCCTGAATCCCACAGATAGTCTCATTGTTCCCATTGTGACTACTTTACTGAATAAGTAAGGCTGCGTTTTAACCAAGGGTATTTTTGGTAAAAGTCATGGACAGTAGACAAAAATTCCCAGCTCGTGACCTGTCCCTGACTTTTACTAAAAATACCTGTGACTAAAACTTGGGCAGGGGGCTGTGGGTACTTGGGGGGGGTGGGCGATATGTGGGCACCGTGGATGCTGGGGGAGGTGGCCAGGGACCTCCGCTGATGCATCTCCTAGGCAGTGGAAGGGCACAAATGCCGGCTGCTGCAGCTCCCATTGGCCAGAACTGTAGCCAATGAGAGCTGCAGGGGCAGGGCCTGTGGGCACGAGCAGCATGCGGTACGGAGGTCCCTGGCCCCTCCACAGCCTAGGAGCTGCAGGGCCATGCCAGTGGGAGCTTCCCACCCCGAAATAAGCACCTCCTGCACCCCCTAGCCCTGAATCCCCTCCCCCATAACCAAACTGCTGCTGCTGGCCCAGGGGTGACTGCAGAAGTCACGGAATCCTCTGTGACAGACTCGCAGCCTTAGGACTCAGTCCCACAAAGGACAGTGCGTCCTCAATTCCAACTGATTCAGGACCGAATCTTGAAAATGTTTAGTAAGTGTTGTGCTTGCTGCCCTACCATGAGTAGTACCGACTTCAGCATAACAAGTAACCTCTAGGGGACCTGTCCTACAAGGACATCAGTAAAGTCTATTCCTATATGTAAACTTCCCAGGGAGGGAGTGATAGATGGATGGATGAAGAGAGAGAGAGGGAGAAAGAGAAATAGACTGACTTTAGAGGGAGGGATGGATAGGTAGATAGATCCTCAGCTGATTTAAATTCTGAAGATTTGGACCTCTGGTCAATATTATTTTTAAATAGCTTTACATTTATTTAAACACTCTTAGATGCCTACTTTTGGGTGTTGCAGTAAATAACAGATGCTTTGTATGGCCTGTGAATTTTTTTGAACTAAAGCTTTGTGTTGGTGTACAATTAAGATTCTAAAATAAAACAACAAATGCCAATATATTTGCAAAGAGGGCCAGATTCTCAGCCTGTGAAAATTGATGTAACTTCAGTGGTTTCAGCTGAGTGATGTTGATTAACTCTAGATGAGGATCTGGCCTGTATAGCTCACACTCTTTTCTTATGTTCCCTGCTATGCAATTTTTTTCCCCTTCAAAATATTGCAAATTAAGGAATTAGGGCTAAAGCTTTCTGCTTGTTGCTCATGGAAATAGTACCATTGTACTCACATGGGCACTGGCAATTATAATTATGATGATTTGTTTAGAACCATTCTCGACACTTTTCAGACAACAATCCAAACACTGAGGAGTTTGGTACCTGAATAGAAAGGGAGTACAAGGTGCTGGAGCTTCGACTGGTGTCAACCTGAACTTTGAAACCCTCAGGCCCTGTTCCATTGATTTCAGTGGAGTTAACTCCTGATTTTCACCAGTGTAAGAGAGTGGAGTGACACTCATAACTTTTGCTGGGTTGTGACTCAGTGTTAATATGGCTCTTCCCCTCCCCGCCCCCCCTTTGTATTCCACTGAAGTGGTTCAAAATAAAAATGGCCTTCACTACTATAGCGTAATATATGTTCAAGAGCACGGGGATGTCGTGCAGCAAACAAAGCCTGTAACTTTGGCAGTGATTTAAGTAAATTAAAAGAAAAACAGGTCTATTTCATGCACCTGTTTCTGAATACAAAAAAAAACCCTTTTGATTCTAAGTGAGAGAAGGAAGGGAAGAAAAAATCCCAGTCATTTAGGATCAATGAATACAAAAGAAAGGCAAAAACTAGATAATGTTTCAGGAAATAACACTGCTACAAGGTTAATTTTGCCTGGTACTACATTTCCTAGTATTGAATTGCCTCATATACTCCCTCAGGGATTGATCCTGCGCTTGCAATAATCAAGGCTGATTTTATTGGAAAATCACCTCTGGATGAGAGACATACTCTAGAGGAAACTTTGTATGGGTACAAATAGGTTTTTGGTGCCAGTGCCATGTTGCCCACGCCAGCGCTGTTATAGTTCCCAATCTGTCTGTGCATTCAAGCAGCAAATTCATTAGCAACCCTTCTGGCAGGATAGAAAAATAGACTTATTAGAGAAATTTACGTGGAATTGTTTTCGGGACTTGCTGGATAACAGTTCAGTAATCGAATTGTGCCTCCTTACAAGAGCATTACGTCTTTTTATTAATAGTGGCAGGGAGGCTGTAAATATTACTTTAAGAGTGGTTTGTGCAATACACTTTTACATAATACTATATGACTAGCAAAGATGATGGTTGAAAGGCGGGATTAGCGTACTGGAAGTGTGGGGCTGCTTTTGAAGTCTCGGTTGATGTTTATTTTCTGTTGTATGTCAAGGTCTTATTAAGTCACGTAACTCTCACATTACAGATGTAATGTTTATTCAAATATTGGCTCATCCTTCAGACTCTGCCAGCTTGCTGGCTTTTTAATTATAGAAGTGGGCTATATCTTGACAGCATTGTGTACTAACTAAGGGACCTAAACTCAGATATATATGCTGGCTTCCAGGCCCTGTCAAATGGAAACTGAGCATATTGTAAACAGAGCACATTTAGCCTCCAGCTGGGAGAAGGGACACATGGAGAACCCATGTACTGGGGCCCTCTGCTGACCTTGGAATGACTTTGACTGTGTAAGGGCTGAAGGAAAGTTATAAAAAGACTGATTCATACAGACAGGTGAGCAGGAAGGAAAATCAAGAGGATTGTCTAGGCAAACGGGAGGAAAAATTCATAAAGAGATCGGTGAGAATCCTTACACTCTCAAGACCACCACCAAGCCCTTGTAATCAACCTCCCCTGGAAACAGACTGACAGACGCAGGAGCCGGAACTTTCGATTGCAGCTTTCACGTGAAATCTCTGCATGTGCCTCCGTTTTAAAAAGAAAATGAAGAACTCTAAAGCTTGATGTGAATTTTCCCAGAAAAAAGATTAATTTTAACTCTAAGACCCAAAAGGGGTAAAATTTAAGACTGCAAAGGATAATTCATACACACTGCTTGCTAATTCCTGTTGCCGTGATTGTTGTTGTTTTACTGTGAGACGTGGATCTCCAGGATCAATCATAGTAAGCTATTTAGACACAAAAATAAGTGGCATATGGCTTAGCACTTTTGGGTCTGGCAATCAAGTAGCAACCTTCTGCAGTGCAACTGCAGTTCAGTTCCCAGTGGGCATCACTTTGATGACTAGATATATTGAGTTCCTTGTGTCATTCCAAGAGAGCAGAATCTCATACAACTTGGTTTTAGCTTCGTCTCACTTCATTTCAATTTTCTATAACCAGTGTCATCACATGTAACAGTTTTTTCATAATCGAACTTCATGTCAAATCAGATTTGTCTTTCATGTGAAAGAGCATTGTGAAAATTCCTCTGAAATACAGATCCCTGGAAAAATTCATACTATAGTAAAAATGGGGATAATTTTTATTTTAAGGAATTGTATGTCCCAGAGCCCAAGGCAAAATCACTGCTGGTAACACTGAGAAATATTTAGTGTTGCATTCGGAGATGCTATTAGCATTCTTTACAGGATTTACACTGCTGCTTGCTAAAGTCATTGCTGTGTTAAGTAATAAATAAAAAATATTTGTGCAATCACAGTTGAAACCGAAACCCCAGGTTGAAATTTAGATCCTAATTCTTTGTCAAGAGAGTGACGTCACAGGAAAATTTGACCCTGGGTTTTTAATTTACCCCTTGTGTCTCAATATCACAGCATGTGAAATAGTATTGTGTTTCAGTAGCAAAGTACAAATGCCGTGAGATAAAAAGAAAGCCTGCAGGCTTCATTCATCACGCCTTACTCCCATTTTACACCATGTAACTTCACTGATCCCTTGTCTCAGCTGCTTTGTCCCCTCTCCCAGCCTCCCATGGCTGCTTATGCACATTCTCTCCCATCCACATTGCTGCTTTCCCCTGTTCCATCTCTCATTCCTGTCCTATGCAGGCTCCTTGTACATTCCCTACTAGCTGTCGTGCTCTCAGGCCAGGTCCACACTACAAGGTCCAAATCGATTTAACGCTGTAACCATCCACACTACAAGGCACTTAAAATCGATTTTAAGGGGTCTTAAAATCTATTTCTGTACTCCAGCTAAACGAAAGGAGTAACCCTAAAATCGATATTACTAAATCGATTTAGGGTTAGTGTGGATGGATATCGAAGTTATTGGTCCTATTCTTTTACTGAGCTACCCAGAGTGCACTGCTCCGGAAATCGATGGTACCCTGGGACCATGGACGCACACCACCGAAGTAATGTGCCCTAGTGTGGACGCGTAAAATCGATTTTATAAAACCTGTTTTATAAAATCGATTTTACTAATATCGATTTAAAGCTGTAGTGTGGACGTTGGCTCAGTGACAGCCAGCTCCAGCTCCACTCACACTGCTGAGAGAGAACTGCAGAGGGAAGGGCTGGGACACACTTTTAAGAAAAAAGCAGTAGGCAGAGTGTATGGGAAGATTTAGGGCCCATTCGGCTACTGCGAGGGGAGTGCTCAGTGTAGAAAAACTGCCTCCTGCACTGCCACAGATTCCCAGGATGTTGGCTGGGAGGCCAGTTCGTATGGCAGGTTTTGAAAACATGACTGGCCCAGTTACACCAACAGGTTTGTGTCCATTGGGGGCGGAGGGTGTCAAGTCACCTTAATGTAAGGTGAGAGAGAAAACAAGGAGGGGGAAGAAGGTACAGAATGGATAGCAGAGATTGTGCCTGGATTTATCAAGGATATGAGGAAAGCCACAGAAGGGGCAAGCAAGAAGAGTTCCACTCAGGGAGCTCCCACGGAAACTGTAGACAGAGCCGGATGGTTGCCAGAAAAGGGAGGGATCTGATGGGAGAGCACTAGGATTGGAAGAGGAGCCACAGCGAGAGTGGAGATAAATAATCAAGACAGGATATAGAACCCAATGTTGTTAATGACCAGACCACATGAATTCCTGTTTGACCTAATGGACAACCTGGTTTTAGTGTTGTCTGGGTTGTCTTATCACCTGGACAATCCACATGCCCCTGTTGGACTCTTCATAGAAACAGATGTCAGGTGGCGTTTGTTTGGTTTTTAATTTGCTAAAAGAAACGCTCCCTTTTCTATTACTATGATCAGTGCAGTCTAACTGTGGTTTGAGGTTCTATCCAGAATGTTCCCATAGGAGAACTAAGTTGCCAGTTGAACCCTTCTGCATACCTTACCCCTGAAATTTCTAAGGTAGGGGAGCCCTGCTAAAATACACTCTGATGAAGCATGTGCATTTACATTCATGTAAGTATCCCAAATATAAGCAAATATTTCCCCGTGTATGTGCACGCACACATGTAATTTGTGGCAGATGAAATTATATTGCAAATGTTGCTTTAAAAATAAAGTGTTAAGTTGCAGCCCTCATGACTAGATACTGTGTGTAATTCTGCAATTAGCCTGAACATACTGGAAGAAGAGCGATTGCATACAAATGCGTCACACTTTATAAGCATCACACTTAACTGAACGGGGAAGGGCAATACGGCTTTCTGGATCAGATAGCCAAGGCTGTCCATCCCCTGGTTTTATTTCTTGGCTGTTTCCTACAATTTTGCGAAATATTTTTTAATGTGACAAAGTCACTTCAATTACACAGTCATTATAAGTTTTGCCAAGGTTGACTATGGATCGTTTTGTGTTCATTAGAGCACAAAATTAGAATTTTCATTGCAGCAACTATAAACAGTGTTGGCTCAAAGGAGTCAAGTTTTTTTTTTTCTCATAAAATCTTGGATGAACTCTAGTTGGGAACTTACATAGTTTTTTTTTTAATATATTTTAATTTTCTGTCTTGTGTTGGGTTTGGTTTGCATTTGGTTTTATTTTCCCATCTCCCTGGATATATTTCTTTTGCCCTGGAGGTTGAATAAGTGAATCTCTTCAAACTGATGACATTGCCATTCTTTGCATGAATAAGCAGGTGAGTCAACATCTTCCTAAGACTGAATATATTATCCCCTCAACATCATCAGCTTTAGATGGTTCAGTGCCTGGCAGTTTAGACCCAGTCAAGTTTGGAAAAGCCATAAACTTTCTTTGGGCATGTGCTTAATTCTCATTGACTTCATGCTTAACTTTGAAGTGATTTCCAGAATCAGGTCCCCTGTTCGATGGACTCACGAGCTTAGAATCAACTGGGCCTGATTCTGCTAAGGAAGAATTTAATTAAAGGCAATGGAATTATACTGGCACAGAAATGGAGTGAGTTAGAGGAGATTTGTGTCCCATGCATTTCAAGCAACAGATTAAAAAAAATCAGGCTGGGATTCTCAAAAGAGTCTTAGGGAGTTAAGTGCCCAGATCACATAGAAATTTGGGTGCCTAACACTCTCAGGCTCCTTTCAAAATCTCAGCCCAAGCTTTCAAAGGTGACCTGCACAGGTAAAAGATTGGGCTGTTCCATTCTTTCCTTCTGTAGACATATAAGATCTAAATGGCTTTCGTGGGGGGGGAGGGGACCTTAAACTTTTCTGTTTGACTTTTACACTAATTTTTAGATCTCTTGAACCCTTTCGTTACTGGATTAACTCACTACACAAACCACGTATCTAAGAATCAGTTGAACACTTAGTTTAAAATTTAAAGCAAAATGCTCAAGGTGAGTGCTTACTACCCTACCTTCTTCCTCCTCTCTCTACGTCCTGGATTCCATCACAGGCAGCTAGAGGAGTAACTTCCAGCTCAGGTAGACATACACACACTAGCTTTGATAGAGCTAGCATGCTAAAAATAGCCATGATGGGATGGTCTAGCCGCCCAAGTAAAATTCAGTCCGAGACCCTCGCTATATACTTGATCTGCTAGACCATGCTGCTGCCCGGGCTGCTGTGGCTACGCTATTATTTTTAGTTGGCTAGTTAGATCAGTCTACCCAAACTAGAAATTACACTTGCAGATGCAGTGTAGATGTATCCTTAGGGTAGTAAACAGTTTGCTACATCTCTCCTAGCAATCCAAAGAGTATTCTTAGCATGTGGTGTACTTAGAGTTTTGCCACCGGGGTACCCAAGCATAGGTTGTTGGGTTTTTTAGATGTAGTATGCCAGGATAATGTCATCCAGAATAAGAGATGTCAGTGAGTGTAGCAATGGGCTTTATCAGCTTATACCTCATAACCAAACGTGGAGCTACGCAGAGCATGGACAGCATACCAATAACAAAAGGCACATCTCTTCTTTTTAAAGAAATATCTTTAATGTTGTTATTTACTATTTGCATTGCATTCGCAATTAACCTACAATGAATGTAAACGATAGGAACATCAAAGTTTGTGCATCACACAGGGTGCTTTAATTATATAATTTAACTTTTGTATATTTATTTTCTTATAATTATGTAGTAGTACATGTACTAAAGTATATTTGGTGAAAACTCAGTAACATGGGGCCTCATTAGACCATGGTTTTATTAAACCTTTGCTGTGTGTGTATATATACATGCATGTACAAATTATAATGTACAGATTAACACATTGTGGATTGGTGATGTTTTGCTGTGTGCAGTAGGGGATTTTGCTTCAAGCTGCATATAAAAGTTTGATTCAGAAACTCTTCCAAATCCTATCATTTTATACTGGCTGGTATAAATTAGCAAGCTAAAAAATCTCAATACATGTGTATAAAATGTCTATCAAAGGAGATAACAAGACAGACAGACACAGTGAAATATGAGTAGTGTGTATAAAATATCTAGACGCATTTCTGCAGGCAGGTTAAATATAAGTCAGAGAAGGTGAAGAAAAACCCTTCTGTTGTTAAAATGTATTTGATGTTTGCACGCGAAAAAAATTTTTAAAGTGCTTTTAGTCTGTAAAGAAATTGGTAAAGCCAAGCATTCCCTCCTCACTGAATGTGATCATTGCTGAACTCAAATAGTGGCTTGCTTGCATTAATGTGCTCAGTGGTCTGGTGGAAATCAGGAAAATGACAGGGCGGGGAAGGCCGCCTTCCTCATTTATTTATTCTGGAGAAATGGTGCCCATTAATCTATCATGAAAATGTAGAATTAAAAGAGAAGGAACTACAGTTGAGAACTTGGCAGTTGCTTGCAAACACAGATGCAAGCACAGATTTGCAGTGTTTCAAGATTTTCCAGTCTTTTGTTGTTGATAGCAACATTAAACATGGTCCTTGTATTCCTAGTGTTTATCTAGAATCGCCATAGAAAAATAATTGTGTATATTTTGGATTGCTCAATTTCCTTTCAGTGTATTTGCGTAAAGTTTTTAACCTTAAATGCAAACTTTGTACACTGCTTACTTGCTACAGTGTAAAAGGCCAGGTTGAGACCATATATCCAGACAAAGGGGACAAGAAGAAAGGCCCTCTTGTATAGTTAATCGTTTGGATTGTTGAACAATGACTGTAGATTGTTAGTCAGCTTGAAGCTCCTATCCTTAGAGATTGTAACCTGTGTGGTTTATGGCCCTTTCTCCCAACCCGCAGTCCTCATGACCTAGGGGAGGATTACCCCTTTAATAGGCTGTGGGAGGTGTGTCTGTTCATTATGTAACTTCTTGTAGAAAAATGTAGGGCCAGATCCTCAGCTGGTGTAACTCACCATAGTTCCATGGAAATTGAAAACCCAGCCTAAACTACATCTCCATTCTTGGGAACAGGGGAAGGAACTAAAAAGGGGTGTCATCTTCTGCTACCTATCTATGTGTGTGGAGAACATTTTGCTGTGTCGTGTAAGACCAAATGGAAACAGTCTATGTAGGAAATTGCTGCGTAATTTTTGAGAATTTGACTCAGAATTTCTCCTGCATCCAAGTAGGCAGCGTAACGGCAGTTTGTCCCTTAATGGGAATAGTCTAAAACTTCTCCAGTGAAATATTGCAACATTGTACAATCCAAACTATTTATAGGACAAGTACATGTTGGGCAGACATCCCAGGTAAAAATCAGTAAAATCAATAGAAAAAACAACAAAACTTGACTCAGCTGTATGACAAATTAAAATGAAAACTTTTAATCTTGTTCCCACAAAAAGAAATCTGAGAGCGAGTGCTTCACTGAAAAGCCTACGTGCAAGGGAGAAGGGAATCTTGCAAAGGGATCCATGCGAGCAGACCTGGGATGCACATGAAGTACCATGGAAGGCCAAGGGACTGTTAGGGTATAAATGTACACCCATGCGGCTCATTTTGGAGGATCAGGGCCTAAAACAGGGATTGGCAACCTTTGGCACGCAGCCCGTCAGGGAAATCTGCTGACGGACCGGGACGGTTTGTTTACCTGCAGTGTCCTCAGGTTCAGCCGATCACTGGCCGCGGTTCGCTCCTCCAGGCCAATGGGGGCTGCGGGAAGCAGTGGACAGCACCTCCCTGAGCCCGCACCACTTTCTCAGCCCCCATTGGTCTGGAGTGGCAAACCGCAGCCAGTGGGAGCTGCGATCGGCCAAAGCTGTGGATGCTACAGGTAAAGAAACCGGCCCGGCCCGCCAGAGGATTTCTCTGTTGGACCATGTGCCAAAGGTTGCCAATTCCAGGCCTAAAATCTCAGTTCTGCCAACATATATCAGCACAGTGCAACTTTTCCTAAGGAAATACTAAAATGCTAGCTGCTTAATGGAGGTATTTTCTAACAATGGTGAAGAATTACCCTCAACATATTTTTAGATACTTTGGAGCTCTCTCTTAAGGCAAGGAGTTGCTTTAAATGGTGGTCCCTGCTGATCCTGCACTTACCTGATTTTTCATGTCATTCCCATGAGAAAAACATTGGTCGTGTGGTTAAGGCATTGAACTGGGACATCAGATATAGAGGTTTAATTCTTGGTTCTTCCACAGACTTTCTGGGTCCTTGAGCAAGTCACTGAATCTTTTGGGGCCTCAGGTCACTATCTGTAAAATGTGGATAACAAATGCTTTCTTTGTCTGTCTTGTGTATTGAGATCTCAGGCTCTTTGGGGCAGCGACCATCTCTTCCTGTGTGCAAGTTTTGCAGCTCACTTAATGAGACTGTTGTGGATTGCTGCCCCTTGCTAGTTCTATAATAAAAATGAGAAATAATAATGAGGATGCTTTTGGCAAATTACATGATCTGCAGTGAATTTTACAAAAAAAAAAGAAATTGCCTATTAAAATGGTTACACGTCATGCAGACCTTTTCAGTGGCGTGGAAAGGTACGGGGGGAATGTGAACTTTCCAATAATTTTGTGCAAATGTGAAGTTTTTTGGTATCAAATCACAACAATTTGCAAGTATCAGCAGAGCACTTTTCAGAGGCCCACTGCAGCTCTGATTGCCTGTTCGCTAACCTACTGCACATGAATTTCATAAAATGCTTGTTGTAAATATTCTTGCAGCACCCACAATTCTTTTGCTTTAGATGTTCCCATTTTGTCGTGAAAACTGTGCAGAGTAAAATCCAAAAAATTCTCCCAACTCTGCGTGACATTTACCTGAGCGGTGCAGATCCTAGAAAGCTGGCAAGGATTGTTCAAAAAGAGGTGGAAGTGGCCAAAACCAAACCAAACAAACATTCTCTGCTAGACCAAACAATGGGCATAAAGCAAGAGCTTTGTTATGTACGTTAAAACTGACCCTGGTCAGCTCTAGCTTGCATGATCCTCACTTATACCAGATATCGCTAGAGGAATTTCTTCATTTGTTTAATATCAACAAGCAATTCATCTAGACTTCACTCAACATTCATATGCAATTATATCATCATTCATGCACATTTTCCAAAACCCATCCACACTCGTAAAACATAAACCAATATATACAGTAATATATGCAGATAAAATATGATTGCTCTTGTCATACAACACATTTATTATATTCGTTTCTTGGCAGAAGTCAACAATCTTTATTTATTTTATTATTTTTTTCCATTTAATCATTTTAAATCCCCATGACCTTTGAAAAACGGCTCCAGCTTTTGGTTGCACGTTGCCTAATGTAATCATGCAGTCTGTTGTGTGGCAGTCCACTACTGCTCACGTTTTCAATATCCCCATTCCTCACTCTCCCTTCACCCCAAAGCAAATTGCCCCCGACATGATCTTCCAGGGAGACCACCCTGCTCTACCCTGTATGCAGAATAATTTTGAAAAAAAAACACCACCCTCATCTTTTTACTTATTTTTCCTCCTTGTTTGCTCAGTCATCAATTTCCATCCATTCACCTCAGTGAAAATTTACCAGAGTAAAGATGGCCCAAACTAAGTGAGGACCTCATGATTTGGCTTATTAATATTATTATAGCAAAACTCTATAGCATCCTTTTTACTACCTAGGAAGATTCATGGTGAATTTGGTGGAATTTCTGGGTGGAAAATAAACACAACTTGGCTCCAGACTATGTAGGATGATCCGAGCCTTTTAGGGACAAATCCAACCCTCCAGCACCAAGCCCAGATGTCTGTTCTGGGGAGGCCAGAGAGGGGGAGCCAATTGCTCATACATTTTTACATGAATGCAGAATTACTATCATTGTTCATGCAAATGGGTATTTCATTATCTAAAAACCCATTGCATTCACGGTGTTAATTGCACATTCACATGCAGGACTCAAACAGGCAAGGATTTTTGTGTACCGGTCCTGGTCCTCCTCCTTTGAAAATTTGGTCCTAATGGGCCTGTGTTTCAAGCGTGGACAGCTACATTAGGATATCCAATCCTGCCCTTGGATCTTCATACCATCACCTAGCTACCTACCACTGGTATGTGAGTATGCAAATAGTGATTGTGAAGGCCAAATATGGGGTGCCTTGTTAACTTAGGCACCCCGCTGTCTATTTATACTTCATCAGGGCTTGTGTTGCAGGAGCAATATCTGAGTGGCCTAACTGCAGCGTTTTCACTTCTTTTGTCACCATAACTCAATTTAATGTAAACGTTTGAGGGCAATTAGAAATGCAGCACATCTAGCATTCTGTACTCAATTGTGTAATATAAAACACTACCCCACTTCACAGAGAGGCAAACACCATCAAGAAGATGGGCTTATTGAAAGTATTGGCTGTGTCCTGAATAAGCTTTACGCTTTGTTCATATACTAGACTGTATCTTAAATATAAGCCTATCATCAGGTTTAGCAAATCAATACCATAAGAGTGTGAAATGGTCCCCAGAAATCTCCAGAATGCCATTTCACAGGAAAAGCAATTGAAAAAGAAGCTGCAGTGGAATATCTTATGAGATAGCCATTTAGATCACAGAAGGATCATAAAAGTCAGAAGCATTTTGTTTGAAGCAAGGTTCATAATATAACCATACAGGGCTTGCTGGGAAGAAAGGAAAATTGCAAACCAATTTGTGGTTATGGTTTTTTCTGTCAGTTCTACTGGGATTTAAAACTTGTAAAAGGTAGAAACTACTGCCATCTTACATTACTCAACTAGAAAGTGATAACTATAATCATAGAAGCTAAACAAACACCAATTATTGGAAGCCAATAAAGTCTTTATTAACTTCAAAGCAATTAGTGCTTCATGTGTTCATTTACTACTGAACAAGGAGGTGTCATACAATAACATTCATCAGTGACAGTCTAGGATTCATTCAAGGATTGTTTAGCTATATGTCTCAGAATATTTTTGTGAATGAAGGTTGAATACTTTCCAGTTGTGCCTAATGAAAGAAATAGCAAAAGAGTTAGTCTGCGTTTCTCTGTGCATTTAGCATGCCATCATATTTCAAACCCTCTATAATCCTCAGCTGCCCGTTTTTACAGATCATTTTTTTTCAATACTCAGAGCTCTAGATTGAAGATGCAGAGAATTCCTGCTGAACCAGTATTTCACAAAATGAAAAATGTCATAAATAACCCCGTTCATTTTGTCATACATAATATTCAGCCCAAGGAATCTCTCATATACACTCTGAAAATTAATATGTAATCTTTATTTTTCAGTGGAAGCTGACAGATTTCCTGGCCAGTTACAATGTCTTGGGCCAAGTTTAAATGAATCGCCAACCACTGGAAACCTAATTAGATTGCATTTGCAAGTCCTTTAAAAAGAATCTCTGTAGTTCATGGCTGATTACAGGCTAATATGGAGCCAGTCTACCTTCTTCTTTTTTTCTTTTTCTTTTTTTTAAATCCACGCAATAAAAATAGTATCTGGTTTCTCTTCTGCTAAGATTTCTCTTTAAAGAGCAGCACTGCTTTAATAAAGATGTAGGAAATGAAATTCTAGCTATGTTATGCTCAATCAGATTACTTTGGACAAATGAAAAGTCACACTGCCTTCTTTAATGCCATTAGACGAATTGATATTGCACAATTCTTTTTAGGTCACAATGTAGTGATGGTTAGAGTCTTGATGTCATTTACCCTTTTGTGACACTGATGTGCGTCTACCACTGCAGAAACATTGCCACAGCATATTACTGATGGAGGAGGAGGGCTAATATGTTGTGATCTACTGGGAAGCAGTGTTACAGGAGGTAATTTTTTGTACTGATGGTCCCATGAAATGTAAGCTTATAGATGCAGATTACTCTTCTGCACCTCCTTAAAGGGGCAGCACAGAACGTGTAGGATTGGTCATTTTGTGCCATCTTTGTGCTGCCCAGATTCTAGGTCAGCTGGGGGCCAGAGTGACCCCTGGCATGAGGGAGAGCAGCCCCAGGAGCTGCTGGTATTTAAGATATTCTTCACAGGGTATTCTCCTGTGGGCTGTGTCACAGCTCAGGATCTCCATGGCAGCATGCACAACAGAATCACCTTTCCTGCCCCTGGCATTCCGCCAAGGGCCCCAGGGCAGAATCAAGGATTAATTCTGCAATCTTTGTCTCATGGTAGCATGAAGCAGGGATAGCTCAGTGGTTTGAGCATTGGCCTGCTAAACCTAGGGTTGTGAGTTCTGCCCTTGAGGGGGTCGCTTAAGCATGCAGGGCAAAAATCTGTCTGGGGATTGGCCCTGCTTTGAGCAGGGGGTTAGACTAGCTGACCTCCTCAGGTCCCTTCCATCCCTGACATTCTATGTTCATACAGTCAGGGTAGACTCTGCTATTCAGATACCTTCTAGGCACTTTGAACTGGTCTGCCAGCCACAGGAGGATCACTCCAGCTATAGTGTCATATGAACAGCAAAAAAGTTCTTATGCTGCCTCTTTCCTTGTAGCCTGGCCAAGGCTTCCCTGCACCTCTGCAATCCTCAGTTGCTACACCATTGGGACCACCAGCAGCAGACATACAGATAAGTTGTCCGGCTATACCGAAAGAAGGACAGGAGACATTTGATATGGGTTTAATTGAGCCGCAACTTTAATCTGCCGGCTAGTCCCAGACATCTAATAATAAAGTGTACAGTACAGGTAACCCCATGATTATTCCATAATTACCCAGGGGCTTCTGCCAGCTCCCACTCTTTTTCCATCCAGGTCCCTCAAGCCAATGCACTGCTGGGACTTACCATCCCCCCCCCATCACAGGAGGGTTAAGGTGGACTATAAGAAAGGGGAGGTGGCCCCCTGCTATACCAAGCATAGGAGTCCCCAACTGCCCATCCCCTGTTCGTTCCTTTAATGAACACCTCCTTTTTAAGTCCTTTTCCAAGCCATATATCTGGTCACTGAATCCCTTCCCTATGGAGTACCTGCACTGGATATTCTCCCTACACTTATATAATGAGTTGTGACACAGCTTACTGCCCTCCATGCCATGTATGAACAAAGTCCTTCCTGAACCTCCTGTTTGGAAGGCAAAAAACCCCAACTGCACCTAGGCCAATCTAGTGGTACGGGAAAAATTCCTTCCCAACCCCCTAAAAAAGGAGCGGTTGGCGTAATGCCCCCCACAGGTCTTGACCAAACCTCGCATCTCATCACCTAAAGAGGAGGGAAGGTGGGTGCTGCCTCAGCCTGCTTCATGTGAAAAGGGGACTTCAGGCACAGGGCTGCCCCTTTTAAACCCTTCATTCCCAGGGGATGAGTCAGCAACCATGCTAACCCTTTTGCAGCAGTTTTCTTCTTACTCCTCAGCTAGGGTGACCAGATGTCCCATTTTTAAAGGGACAGTCCTGTTTTTTGGGACTTTTTCTTATATAGGTGCCTATTAGTTCCCACCCCTGTCCCGTTTTTCACAGTTGCTATGTGGTCACCCTACCCCCATCCGTAAAGCACTGTTCCCTTCATTTGGCCTGCCAGAGAAATTCCTCTTTCCCCTGCCCCTCGCTTAAAGGTGCAGTGCGGTCATTAGAGCCATCCCCAGGCTAATTTACACTAGAGGACTGGCCAGGCACACGGTAGTCCGTGGATCAGGCAAGCACAATGTGGTGCTTTCCCCACTCCTGATTTGCACTGTGCACTCCCCAGCAACTGAGGATATGGGCCATGAAGTGCTATGTGAGTGCTTGAAGTTATTAATTATGTACAATTCTGGATCATACATTTCATTCATATAATCATTTGCAAGCTTGGGATGTTTTTGCAGTTTCTCTTTTGGGAGGCAAGAACGGTACTCGTTTTGCTTTTCATAACCCAGAATTATCTCCCAGCACCTGCTTTCTCTATTGCTGCGTGGTTTGGTGTTTTTTCAGTTATACGTGTATTTATGAGAGTGAAACAATGAGGAAAGAATCCAAACTTGAGCAACCATTATAATCCATTTATCAGAGAGGGACAATTACAAATAGTATTTCACCAATTAATTAGTAAACTTCTTCATTATATAAACACAAATCACGCTAAACCCCCTTCTCTTAATTTGCATGATTTGCACCATTTTTATCTTCTAGTATGTCTGATGCTGTTGAAATAAATTTCTTAACGTGGCTCAGAAAGACAAAGGGAAATTATCTCGTTTCCCCAAGTGAGTGTTAATGAGGTGGAGGCAGAATAGCATCTCTCTCCCTCTATACAATATCTCTTCTTGTGGGCTGAAAAAATCCTTAATTATAAAATGCATTAGGAAATCCTATGTCTGGATTGGTCAATAGCTAAAGCACTGTCCTGGCACAACACCATAGGCCAGCTCCGTCATGGGCCAGCCAAACCACATCACAAACTAATGTCAATGTACCACCGCAAATGATGGGCCAGTGAGACAAACCAGTCAGTAATTATTAATACTTCTTAAAATAAAACATATTCCCGACAAATTAGAAACTGTCTAAAAATACAAGCAAAGGGACGCGAGCCAAGAATAGACGGAGAGCTGGTAGACGATTAGGGCCAGATCCTCAGCTTGTATAAATTGGAATAGCTCTGTTGACTTCCTTATAGCAGTGTCAGTCTGCACCAATTTGAGGATCTTGCCTATGTGTCGGATTCTCTGCTGGCATAACTCCAATTGTGTTATGCCAGCAGCAAATTTGACCCTGTGGCACGATAGAAATACCACAGATAAGCTGACAGATGAAACACTGGGGCTGACAGAATAAGCCAAGAGGTATAAGACAGAGAGAGAAGATGGACAGTTTGCTGCTTTGGGGAAAGAAGCAAACTAATTCTCCAAGATTAAGGTTTTGCTAATCCTGCTTTCTTAATGGATTGTAAATACAAGATAGTCTGGCCTAGGTAGCTAAGCTTGTCAGAGAATTAGACTCTCTGTGCAGGGCCAGATTCTGTTCTGAGTTGCACTGAAGTAAATCCAGAGTGATTCCACTGAAGTCAAGGAAGTAACTGCTGCATTAGAGCAAGGGCTCCCTCTCCCCTCCCCCACCCGCCCTGTTGTCTTATCAGCATTGGCTTTAAAGCAACATTATAATGAATGAGTAATAGGCTTAAGGCATCATGTCACGACATGAGGCTGTTGTTGGTGTTTAGCACCAAAGCAAAGTTCTGTCATTTTATGGCCACCAAAGTCACTGTCAGGGATCTTATGATAATATTATGAATAGTTTCAACAAAACCTAATATAAAGAAAGAATAATGTGGATCTTGCCTTTTGAGATTGTGAAAGTTCCATGTTGCTGTGGTTCTTCCTCATAGATTATGGACACGACATTTTGGTGCATGATTTAGGATCAAATCCAGCTCCTGATCAAGGCAGTGAGAGTTGGTGTTAGCCCTCCATGAATAGTAGTTTGATGCTAAGGTTGCAAATAGTAGTTTGATGCTAAGCTTGTAACTATTTCAAGGAGAGTCCTATGTGGAAATAACGCATGACTGAAACTTGCCCTTGTGTTTCAACACTTGCAGTCAAAATGAAACCTTTTGTCATTCTTGAAATCACGTTTCATTTTGTTTTGCTGAATAGACCCAAGAGGCTTCCTTCTGAGTCAGATCAACATTAAACTGCATTACACTAGTTCATTGCATTATCACAGTTGTAGTTCGAGCCTTGATTATCTCTTATGAGCCAGGCTCCTTAGAGGACTACGTCTTCCACAAGGCAATGCAGATCCAGCTGTGAACAGTCTGCAGGCACCTGAACAACTCCTATAAGGCAATACAGTAGGGATCTACAGCTTAATGGGTTTTGAACTGATTCAAAACTAAACATTTCTGGTTAGTTCCATAAAATGAAGTATTCCAACTAAAATCAAACAGAGCCAAACAAAAATATTTCATATGAATTTTCCCAATTCAAAAACTGTCCACAAAATTTGAAATTTTCCCACAGAAAAATTTAATTTTGCTGAAACTGCATTTTTTGTTAGAAAATCATTCTGATGGGAAATTCCTGACCAGCCGTAGTTTGTATCCCATGTAAAAACCAGTCAGAATTGGTGACACTGGGAAAGGGGACAGACACATGGCACAACCTCCCCCATCTCCTTTGTGGCACCTGGTAGCCCCAGTAGAGTAGAGCAGCTCCTGTGAATCTCCAAGTGCAGGGCCTGCAATGTTTCCTGGCTTTTATAAAAGCGTACAAGACACGGGAGGAGTATCTTTCGGCCCCTCCCACTGCACACACACCAAAGGGTCAGAAATAATCTGGCCCATTATGGTTATCAGGATCTTGTATTTTTTAAGTGCGGTTGCCCTCTGCTTGAGACTGGAAGGGAGAGAAAGGGCTCTAGCAATGCAGATTCTTGTGATCTCCTTCTGCCGTGTAATCAGAAGTGGCTCTGCACTTCTGATTACATGGCAGAATCATTCACAGTAATTGCTGCCTTTTCAATGGGAATGATGTAAAGGCAAATATCAAGGCCTTTGTCTGACAAAAGCAGAATACAGAGGGAAAATATGAAAATAGCAACTTACTTCAGCAATACAGAGAGTATATTTTATACCGCAGTTTTTCTTTTTGTTAAATCATGACTCTCTAGTAAATGACATCCCAGAAGATATTTATCAAAGCAGGAAAGCACTAGAAAGAAGCACCCTGCATTCACTTTAATATTTTTCCTTTTCTTCTTACATTTTCTTGCCTAGAGATCTAATTCCATTAAAAATGTACAGTTTTTGACTGGAAGACTTCTTCATCTTTCAGATGAATCTTAAAAGTACATAATGTCTGTAGGGCAGCTTTTTTTAAGTGCAAATGAGGCACACGGTAGAATATTGTCTATGAGGCTTTTCAAATTATTTATATTCCTGCAGTGCTTTACTTTTCTCTTTCTGTGATAATGATAAGGAAGAAGTGCGGTACACCTTCTGTGGAGCGCTGTCAAACAACATTAGTCATATTTAATATCTGATACAGGAACTTCCTTTGGATCATCTCCATTTTTGTTGGATTTATTAGTAGTTGTCATGTCTATACCTTTGTATGATGCACACAGTAAACAGAAGAGTTATAAGTCATTAGGGCTATGATTTTTCAGTGCAATACCCCATTATTTGTGTGCCAACAAATGTGTCTTTAACATTCCTTCATTACACTTACTTTGTAGTACACATAAAGTTGCTCTAGGGATACTGATGGTTACGCATATTTATATAGTATATTGACCTACAGCCATATCACCATGTGCTATTCTCCTGTAACCTTCAAGAGCTAAGCAGCATTGGGCCACATCAGTACTTGCCTGATAGGCGTGCTTTATAGATCACCAAAGTGCTGCAGGAAGTGGTAATGACAGATGGCTGTCTTCTCTGACTCAGTATTGAACCACTGCCCCAGCATTGCGTTAGGGACACTGTGCTGCTGGAGGTGTGTCATATTTCAGATGAGATATAAAACGGAGGTCCTGGCTATTTACAGTCATTAAAGATGTCATTGCACGCTTGTAAGGTTTAGAGCTAACTGTGGTAACCATCGTGTCCTGGCCAAATTTCAACTTGGGTAATTACATTCTGCCTGCCTAAATTTCCCCAGGCAGTTTAATTTGAATGTGTGTGCTGGTGTTGTTAAAGTCACTTTCCTCCCCTTTATCTCTGATTGCATCATCCCCATATTTTGGGTCCACCCACTGGCTTCCTGTCTTTTAACTACACAAAAGCCAAATGCCTCATCTTCACACAGCTATGTAACCTAGAGTACAGTGGTCACACTTTCTAATTTTGCCTTAACTAGCTCTGTAACTTCACCTTGCTGTTTATGTCCGTTACGTGGACTACTCAGAACTGCTGAAGGCACTGAGATAAGGGTCCCAGTCTGCTACGCTTAGTCACACAGAGTAATATCTCACTCAACCAGAGGAGCTCCTGCAGAATGAGGTACTATTTAGCGTGAGTCAATGGGTGGCAGAAGTGAGCGCTTCATTCTCTAATGCAACTGGCAAATTTTTAAACCTAACCTTTCTGTATTATCTCGCCTCCTCCTGCGTCGCTGCTTTCATATTCCCCAACCCCATCCACCCGTCCTAAACCTCGGGCCTCACCATAGCATCCTTTCTGTCATCCTGTTCCCAACACTGGGGCCCTCCTCCAGAGCTCAGCTTCACCCTTTCTCTTTCCTCCTTCAAATCCCCTCTTCAAACCACCACTGCAACTGCCCTCCTCTCCTCCCTCCCTTCATCTGGCATCCCAAGTCTTGTCTTGTGTCTCTCACCGAGGTCAGGACTGTGGCACTGAGTCACAGCCGTGTATCAGGGGGTGGTATGGAGCATTATGCCTCCGAAGCTACCTCAGGTGCAAGAGGGAGCGCTCACGTCACTGCATTCCTTTAAAGGGAGAGGCATACTCCCCCTCACACAGCAGCTTCCTGACAGTGCACTGCAGTGGGTGGGGGCAGTGGAGCAATGGTTCCACCTACCCTACCTAGCCCATTGAAAGCACTGTGCACACTTACGGGGAGGAGGGTAGTGAGGAAGCCGCACTTTCCTGACCCAAACTGTGATTACATCAGCCATGCAAGGTTGGTGGAAAGCTCCTTACTCCTGATCCTCATTCTGTCCTCCTGCTGCAGCTTTGCATAGTGTCTAAGTTGACTGACTAAATGTGCTAAATGTGTAGATTTAATCTGAACACAATACAGCAAAATTCCAAATTGTCTCTATGATTCAGCAACACAATTACCATAGTCTCTCTCTCAGAGCTGTTGCAGGCATTTACTTTTCTGTTTGCTTGCAAGGTACAGAGTCTAAACCTCATTTCTGGTCACCATTAAGACCGCCTTAAACCCAAATAACTAAAACCAACCTAGTGACACAAAGCACAGCCCTGGAGATAAAAGGGAACCCTATACAATTTCTGTAGCCTCTTGGTTGCCCCTTCGTATTTCAGCTTTGTGTTAGAGTCACAACTGAAGAGTCTCTGCATAATATCCACCTGCACCTTTCCCAACAAAGCATCTGCTTGTTTCACAGGCCAGTAGATGTGACTTTTGTCCCTTTGTTTCCTTCAAAGTTTAGCAGAATCTAAGAAAGTTGCCTCAGCAGTCAGTTCCTGGAGTGTTTTTTGGACTGGTGAATGGATCCTCCTTATTTTGTTTGGCTAATTGGCCCCAAATCTGGAAAGAAACAAATCTGCTCCTTATTATACTTGCTTCCTTCTAATTTCCTTGCTGCCATGACGATCTGCCATTCATCACTAAAGTCAAACATTGTGAATATGATTGTTGCCTTTATCCTTCACTGCCAACTCAAAGCCCTCTTTAGAAGCCTGTAGGCTCTTCCTATGGAAATTGGGTCATCTTCAATGTTTATCCTGAGAGCATTCGATGATAGTTGATTAAGAAATACAATTAAATCCTCACCCATTGGGACCCCCATCTCCGCATATGCTTATTCTTCCTGAAGTTCAGTCCTCAAGGTAAGGGCTTTGTTTTCTTGAATTGCTGCTGACTGCATTGTAGTGCGTTGAGTTCTTTCTCCTCTCTGGCCCTTAAGCTGGCTTTCAACCTGCGCTAGCACCTGCTCCAATAAGTGCATGTGGTTTTCAACAGTGGTAAATCTAAGAAACAAGCCACTCTTATCAGGTTGCAACAAATCAGCCCATGGTGCAGAACGCAGGTTGTTTTGTGTCCCAGTCTCAGGGTTCTGTTGTGTTCCAGCCTCTGAACTGTGGTACATGATGGCATCTGCACTCCAGGTTGGTACATTCCAGAGATGGCTTGTACCATTGCATCCGAAGTTGCATGGCAGGCAGTGACTGAAAAAGTGGCTTAGGAGTTCAACTTTGGGCTAGCAGGAGTTCTTCTCCCACATTTGCCTTCTGCGGGTTGCCTGGCTTTAATCCCCTCTCTCCTCCCCCACTCTTCCCTGCCCCCCACTCCATCCCCAGGTATTTTTGATAACATCTCTGCTAATAAGCTCTTGCAGTCCATCAACAAGTAAAAGCACAAGGTAAATAATTGAAGTCAGCAGTAACATATAGTTGAGACAGCACCTTTTGCAATATGTAGAGGTGAGAGCTGGCAATCCTTTGGAGAATCAGGACCAACATGCACGCTGCCATATGGTTCAGTACACCTATGGGATCTAATGGGAAAACCATCAGCTGTTTTTTGTTGCACTCTATCGGCAGGATGCATGATGCATGTGTTTCTTCATAGCTTACATGCAAAACATCTAAAGACAATAGGTGAGATATTAGCAAGAGGAATAAATGGCCAAACCCCACAGGAAAAAAAAAACGACTGCTGCTAAACAGCCCAGGGGCATGAGGGCAGGGAATAAACTCTATTTTACATTTGACATTCTACCTCAGGAAGCTGATTTAGAATGGAAATAAAACTAACGTGAGAATCAGCTTCTTATATTCTTACAAGGTATTCCCTGCCTGAATCCTGTCAAGCAAAAAAGCTGCTTTAAAGCTCCCGTTGTCCCTATTACACTGGATAATTGTTATATGGATCTATATTTTTGTTGGTATTTCTACCATTTATAGCAGCCTGAGGCGGGAAGGTGGGGAAATATGTTGCTTCTGCAAAATTGTCATAGGAAGACTAGCCAGAGCATAAATGATACTGTTTTGGCTTGAAAGGGGTAAGCAGGTGTCTTAGGAGTCCCAAATGAGCTATGTGCAACCTTGTACAAACAACCTCAGAATCATGCCTGTTTGTTATTCACATAAATGGAGTTTAAACCATCTGAATTCCACAGTTCCCAGAATTCAGATGGCGCACAATGGCCTATAATGAACAGCACCTGTGCTTACCTCAATTACTATAGAGAGCCACACAACAGCAAGAAGAGCTTTCAAGAATTTTTTTCCGATAATAGATTTAGTTATGTCTTTCATAATTGGATTCAAAAGCTCAAAATTTCATTTTGTAACTTGTTCATAAAATTTGTATGAAAAAGCCTGACATTTATTCAAAAGAAATACTCTGTGAAGAAGAAATTGCAAAACAGCCAACTGCTGGTAACTAAGCAGCCAAATTATAGTCCAAGCACTTGGCAAATACACCGTCTTTTTTATTATTTCAGTAATTGAATTTCTGTTAAAGCATGGAGCATAATTTAACATCAGGAATTTATTTATAATACAATAGTGTTTCAGTAATAAATGCATTATTATTGTCACTTTTAATGGAGTCTTGTGTATTTCCTCAGAGACTATGTGGCAGACTCTGAGACAGCCACTGCATCAGTGTTGTTTGTAGACAATTGAATTAATTGGAGACAGGGTCATTAACTCGACCTGAATACCTCTGATTGCTTCTGTAAATAAGGTTAGAGAGCAAATGGCTAATCTTCGTTGTCATTATAGATTCTTTTTACATTTTCACACTGCCTTGTGTATTGAGATCATTTTACTAAGCAGCTTCTCAGCTGTTGTCATATTTACAGTATTGTCTTGCATGGCATATAACCATAATTGTATCACACTTACATTTCATTTCCCATATCTATATGAAACATGATACTAGAGAGAGACCTGTGCCGAATCGCGGCTCATAAAAACCATCAGACCAACAAATTAATAAACCAAAATGAATAAACTATAGTATTAAATAAATAATCAAATCGCGATACTAAAGTTGATTTTGTTAGCGCTTACAAATTCACTGCAATGTACTTGGGGAAAGAATTAGATCAAGACACACACCCAGAAGATGTTCGCACAAAGAACTTGATTTGCTATTCCCTATTCAAGGGGAAATCCCCACTGAAGGCATTGAGAGCTTTTCCTATGTAAGTTCATGTCCTAACACAGAAGAGATCCATTCATTACTTGTGGTAAAATTCTTCCTTACAGTAGTTGCATTTCTCCTGCATGGATTTTATTTTTATGGAATGATGCTAAACCCCCATCCAGTGAAAAAATAAAATCCCATTGAGAAACCCGTAGTTAATTTGTTGTTCATCATTTGACTCCGTTGTAACTGCAAGAGTGATTAGCTTCAGATACGTTTTGTAAATATGGTTATGGTATAGCAACTTAGTGAGATCCCTTTAAACATTCACTTTAGTTTTATGGTCTCAGTAATTATTCATACCAGTGGAACAGGTTCTTATCCTGTGAATCCAATGTTTTATTTTCTTCTTTATTTTTTTAATGAAATAACCCCAGAAGATGTATCCCATATAAATGAATAACACAAAGGAATCATATGAGTCAGACATCTGAACGTTCTACATAGAGCTGGCTTGGCAGCGAGTTATGTTGTGCTAAGGAAACAGCTACAATAATGGTGATGAAAACACCCTAGGAGGTAGGTAGGTATTTTTATAATATCCGTTCTGCAGCTGGGTAAACTGAGACACAAAGAGGTTTAAAGCCAACTTTTTCAAACTTGGTTGCTTAATGTTAGGCACCTAAGCTAACATCTACAGAAGGCAAGCAGGTGGATTTTCAGATGTGCGGAACACCCTCAACTTCTAATATAATCAGTGGCAGCTGCATGTTCTCGCCATCTCTTAAAATTGGTACCTACCTCTAGATTTAGGTGCTATCTGAGGCATCAAAATTGGAAAATTTTGATCTATGTGACTAGCCAGTAATCATGCAGTGAATCCAGTGTTTAGCTGGAAATACAACCCAGGAGTCCAGATCTCCATATGCCATCACATTAATTAATCATTATTTAGGTTTACGGAATAGAGTTAGTGGCAAAATGAGCTACACGTTGTCATTTAAAGTGTAGATAGAACAAATAGATGTTTGGAAAGTGAGAGCCAATAAAGGATTGGAGTGCATTTTTCCATGTCCCAGCAAAATAAATAATGAATAAAATCTAAAAGGGCGAGGCAGACATGCTTCAGGAACAAGAGACGCCCTCAGTTTGAGCATGAGGACAGGTCAACACTGAACTCATGGATGCCAGCTCGTCATCACTGCAGTATTTCGCCATATACTCAAAACACACTGCATCACAGATGCCATCACCTTGTAATATGTATGGTATTACCATGTATTGCATTTATTTTAAATTTATATTCAGGATGGGTCTGAACCCTGATCTGCACCCTGTGTTGTTCAAAACCTGGATCTGAATGGCTGCTCTTGAGTCCATCTGTAATCTACATGATAAATCCTGATTTGCAATTCCCGGTTTAAAAAAACAACAACTCCTTTCACCTTCAAAACTATCATGTAAAACTTTCAGCTTCAGAACTCTGCCATGTGAAACTCCTCTTGCCAGTATGCTGGTGCAAGGAACCACTTTCTATGCCAACTGATTCCTACAAACATTGCACTTCAGCCTGGGAAAATGTATGCAATGAATAGCACTCTGCAAAGATTTCTTTTCACTACACCAAATGAAGGCTGTGAGCCTCACATTTTCTCTCAGCTTCTTTTGAGTGACTCATTTATATGGGCAATATAATCTGACGATTGTTTCATTTTTAAAAATAAAGAAGGAAATAACAGACTGGATGTACAAGGTCATGATAACTTGTTCCAAGGGTATGAAGAACCATGTATTGCTTCTCAGATCCTCAATAACCGTTACAGAGCTTCAAAACTCTGCAGAACAAGTCCTTGTGATACACAGAGTAATCTTGTTGGTGTGTGGGTGCATGTACATGCCCCTGTGTCCTGCCTCCCCACAGTCTGCTTACACCCTGCAAAACAACTGAGGTTTGATGTCTAGTGCAGAGACTTCTTAGTTTTGAGACCCAATCTCCTGATCTCCTTCCATCGGAATTCCCCTCGGGTTGTCATAGCAGCTTGGTGCCGGACTGTTCTATTCAGGTTAGCCCACCTTTGATTGTTTTGCTCTGCCTTCCATTTTTGTGGAAGCTTTGGTTTTCTTTGGCCAGCTTTTGAGCATTGAACCTAAGCTTGGGCTAATTTTGTTTCATTCTCTGTGACATCTGCAATACAGTTCAGATTGTGAGAAGGACAATCTATACATTAATACAGAAAATAAATAAATAATTGTTTACTTTTTCCCAATTTCTCTTGCTGGCTGAACCATACACCATCTCTGACTTTCGTCATTAACAAGCAAGAGAACCCCCAAGTCTCAGATAACAGGCAGTTAACCACCATGCTACGCTGGAGTATCAAAGATTGAAGCTGCCTGGGCAGATGTGTGAAAAGCACATTTGCACCTTACTAAAGGCATGGTTATCATGTTAAAAACAATAAGAAGTTTGAGAGAGCATTCCCTTGCTTATTTTCTTCCATCTCCTCCGGCGGTCTAGATCTCTGCAGGGTTTGCCCACCTCCATGCATTCGAACTTTCATTATTGATGCAATAGCCACTCATTGATTTGAGGAATAAATACATGAGTGATTTAGATGCATTCACTTGTGGGGAAAGAATGTCAGAATTCAGAAGGAAAACAGATTAACCAGTGGTTGTAATGACCAGGGTCAATGCAGATATAAATGAGCTAACCCTATAGGCTGATCCAGGTATTTTGTTTTATATAAACTCATTGGGCAATGTATATTTTCGAAGTCTGTCAGCATCCTAATGTCAAAACCCCGCTCTGTCGTCAGATTTACAGAGCAATGGACTTTCTCTGTCTCCTGATTGGCTCTTTGGGGAATTTGTATGTTTGCTTTCTGTTCTTTTCTGGGCAGATTTTAACTAGCTCTGGTTTTTTTCATACCAGAGGACTGGCGTTCCGGTTTCTTTCAGTCTGGATTAAAAATGCACACAGTGTCATGGTTAGTACAGTGTATTACAGTAACACTTTTATAAGGCCTCCTGTGTTAAGACTGTTTTACTCCTGGCAACCACAATTAGTCTTTGCCTCTTAAATGAAAGGTGAGGTGAGATTGGGTTCAAGTCGGTTCCCAGTGTGCCTATGGGAATGTGATCCTTTTAGTTGTATCGTTTTACCTTCGGGGCTCAGTCACACAAGGTGCTGGGCATCCTCAACTCCCAGTGATATCAGTGGCACATGAGGGTGCTCACCATCTTTCAGTGGGGATGGCCACTCTTTATCTTGCAAGATCTGGCCATTAATTTGGTGTTGATGGGAATGGCAAATATTAGCTGGCAGGCAAGATTTTCAGTCAGATAAGGTTACGGGATTAAAGATCCTGTATTTCCTTTGCTGTCATTCAAAATAACAGAGCTAGAAAATTCTGTTTAAAATAGCTGAGCCTTTTGACTTAAAGGGTTTTCTTGTAGAAGATTTAAGATGTCAGATTTAAACATGACACTGATAGTATTAGGCAAAGTATGAGAGCAGATTCTTGTAGTAACTGTCATTTTTTCTGACTGCTTATTAATAGTCTTTTGTGATTTATAGTGAATGTTGGGAAGGATATTCAGGTCTATTTATCATTGGAGGAAACATCCTCTTGTTCATAATGTGTATGGATGTCATAATTAGCAGTGGATGCAGCCAAAAGATTTAGCTCTGTTTTTAGTGTCACGTCCTTCAAGATGATCTTTAATTCAAAATAGCTTGAATACTTTTTTTTTATCAATCAAGTGATTTATTACGCAATGAAAAAAAATCATCAGCCATAAAAGTAGCTCATATTAGGCAAAAAACAGATTTCAGACTGAGATTAGAGGTTAATATGAAATATAGAGAAAATTTATTTTTTCACTCCAGTTGGAATTTTTCACTCCAGTTTTAATTTGTCAGGAGGACTCCTTTGTTTCAACATTTGCTTAAATTAATATTTCACAAGACAGATTTCTCCTTGTTGAGAGACTTAATTCACATGTCCTGAAATATAGTGTGTGTCCCTGCATCTGAAAAGAGGTCTGAATGTATCCTACAAATTCATAATTTGCATAGAAATACTGTTTTCTTTTTCAAAAAAGAAAACAGTATTTCAGAATGATTGCTCATTATTGCTATTGGTGACTTCTTATGTATAATTAAGAGTAGTACCAGCAAAGTTAAGGTCTAATGTGTTTTCATTCATTTCTTTGTACTTCTGTGGCCCCTGTTATCAATAATATTTATGTTCTTGACAATCATAAATGTATTTACTATCACCGCCTAAGTCCCCTATGAACAAAGAGAGGCCTGTTCTCCCCATTTCACAACTGGGGAACTGAAGAACAGAGAAGAAATATTTTGCCTGAGGTCACACAGGAAGTCTGTAGGAGAACCAGGAATTGAACCCAAGATTTTAAGTCCGCGGCCGATGCATAACCACAAGACCACCTTTCCCCACAAAGGCAGCATAATAATAATGTCATGTTGAGGGAAGTGTGGCACTATTTATGCCTTAATTCCTTTAATATACAACTGCTAGCAACACTGCACAGTTGCATTCAGCCTCTGATCCTCCACTGCCTAGCACCTTGTATAGTCATTTACCTCTGTGCATAATGGGTTTAGAACTCTACCACTGTTACAAATGTGTGGAAGATTCTGATGGTGGTAGTGTTTTACACCAACTTTGCTAAGGGCTCAGTCCGTCATTGTGGCCAGGTTTACAACAGTCTCCCCCTTTCCCCATCCTGAGAATAGCAAGGGTCCATTTTGGTCACTGCAGAGCTTATGGCAGTCTGAGGGCTTTTCTAAACAGTGACAGCTGCAACAGCCTGCAAGAGGCTGACATACCCCTACGGCATAGGAATGGCTACATTGGCTGTATGCCACCCAGAGATTCCCCATGGCGAGTAAATCTGCAGTAGGCTTCTGAAGTTATGTGCCACCAGAACAGTACAAAGAGGCCACTGCAAAGGACAGAGAATCTATGTAGTGTGAGTGACCATATGTGGTGTAAGGCAGTGCAGAAATCAGCACCTCACTCTCTAGCTTTATACAATTTCTGATTTTAAAAATGGTTTAAATATTGGAAGCGTTCTATAGTGTACATTCCATTGCCAAATCATCCAACTTTCTCACACACTCTGTTTGTAGTTGCGAAAAGTATTTTCCCCCCATTTTTGCACACTTTTTTTAACCTTTTCCCGCTTTCGGGAAAACAAAAAAGAGACAGAATTCAGAGGGGAAAAACCCCTACAAATTCAAAAACTGAAAATGGAAAACTGAAATTAAACCAGTCAAATCAAAACAAAAGGTTTTGGTTTGTTTCAAAATGTTGATTCAAACAGAGTTTTGGTGTTTATTTAATCAAAATTGCTGTTTCTAAGGAAAATTTTGTTGAAAACGTATTTTCCAATGGGAATATTTTTCAGTCAAAAATGCTGAACAACTCTACATATTGTCTCCATAGTTGTCACTGTATATTTTGGATTTTTGCCTTCTTAAAGTGATTGAAAATCATAATCCACAATGCAGTCAATAAATACAGAATTATTCCATTAGTATTTCCTTGGCATTAAGGCAGAATAGACACTTGGCCCCAGTTCTGTTAACACTGAGTCCTAGAAGCTCAGTTCCGGTCCCAAATATATTTAACTGTATTAAAATGCATCATGTGAAATCTGAAGCTGTTCCTATACATGCATGCATGGACGATTTAGCTGATTTTCAGTCTTATGCACCCAAGTTCAGGCCATATGCGACAGAAGTAGAATTAAGGTTTGCCATTATGTGTCCACCCCAAAAGGGGAAATGAAGGTACACTTCTACCCTGATATAACGCTGTCCTTGGGAACCAAAAAATCTTACCACATTATAGGTGAAACCGCATTATATCAGACTTGCTTTGATCCACCAGAGTGCGCAGTCCCACACCCCCGGAGCGCTGCTTTACCGCGTTATATCCAAATTCATGTTATATCGGGTCACGTTATATCGGGATAGAGGTGTATTTTCTCACAAACATACTTGGATTCTTTGGTATAATAAGTGCCGCATTAAACCCATGCTGACACTCTATATTCACTTTAAATTATGAATTATTGTGTATGAATTAGAATATATATATTTACACAGAAGATCCACAGCAAACACTGAGGAAGGGAAATTAGATCTATGTATCAATATATACATCGAGTTTGATGTGGTGGAAATTTGTGTGTTAATATTTATATAATAAAATAGTCCCATTTGACGTTAATGTGTCATGGTGTGACAGCATTCTTGTTCTGCTAAATCCCAACCAAACAGTAGCACTTTGGGGCATCTAACAAATAATATCCATTGACACGTGAATTCAAGGATTTTGCATATTAAGAAGACTATATGGTATTGTATTCTCAGGATCATATCACACCTTCAAAATAGCTTCCCAGCCCTGAGGTTAGTGGGAGTTGCATGCACAAAGCAAGGATATGGGGTGCAGAATTCCCTTATATATGTCAAGTATGTGTAAGAACAGTCTGGAAGGAGAGGGGGGAGTGGTTCTGATTGCAATAGTTCAAAACTCTTTTATGGTTGCCATTAGGACTGTGATATTAGAATTCACTTTCTTCTTCGTTTGTTTGTATTTTCCCAGGTAATTTGATGTGTTGTATCTATACTTTTAATATAGATATGATTAAGAGCAAGAACTCATCACAGACCAAAACTAAAACTAGCAGTAAGGTTTAGATAAGAGTTGGCAGTAGGAGCAGTACTGTGGTTAAAGTCACATTGCAAATGTGTACACACAGTTCCACCTAGGATTTGTGGCTAATGTAATTCTTTATTGGAAGGCTTAACCTTGTTATGGATTCTTGGCAGCTTTTCCCTGCTCTATTCATTACTAATGCAAGCTGTCAATCACTTTAGTTCTGCTTTGACATAGATTGTGGCTCACAGGAGTTAGTTCTGTCATTCTTTTTACTTATTTCATCTTTACTATCCTTTTTTATGGTCTTAAAAGCTGAAAGTACAAAAGATCCTTATGTATATGAATAAAAAAAATCTGTTTCGGTAACTCTATCAGCCTTGTTATAAACAGTCTTTGATTAAAACAGTTGCTTTTGAACACAATAAAATGAGAGTGTGACTTTTTACACTCCACATATTATAAATTATCTTCCTCCTCAAAATAAATCAGAACTCATATTTGCATTACACTGTTCAGGATTGATCCAGGCAGATCAGCTGCCACATCCTGAATAGCATATTATAGATGCCTTCCTCCTTCATGTTTTTTGGCTTGACAGAGGTGTCATAAATGATGTCTTCTTATGCACCAATGTTAGCTAAAGCAACAATTTCCACACCTTATTTCATTTCACTGCGGCTAGGTACTGATTAATACTTTAAAAGGGGCTTGAAACAGGTTTCAAATCCTGTGTCAGCCTGATCTTTGAAAGTTTAGATTTGAGTCCAGCCAGCTAGGCAATAAATAATTTAATACTGACCAATGAGAAGGCAGTGAACAAATCATTCAGAGTGATCCTTCCTTTAAAAAAAAATCTCATGGATGCCATATATAAGTTTGGAGATACAGACATGAGCAATTCATTATAAAAACCATGACAGCTCCCTTTCAAATTAGAAAATCATATTACTTTCTGATAATGGGGCAGGAATAGAAATAAAATAAAACTTCATTATTGAACAGTTACAGTATTAAATTCTGACACTAAATATTAATCAGCAAGGTGTCTCAGTATTATCTACTGGAATATCCAAGGAAACTTTTTCTTAAACATTTGCACAGAATTCACACAAGTAACATCTGTGAGATTTGTGCGATTGTTCTCTGTAGATAGACTTTTTGGGTGAAGATTCTGAAACTCTTACCCTGGTTAGCGGTTTACTCCTCAATCACTCCCACTAGAATGAAGTAGAGTAAATGGGAAGTGCTTAAAGAGTTATGGCAGTCCTCAGTATGAGTAAGGGGATCATAATCTGGCCCATTATTACTGTATTATGATAGTGTCCAAAGGCCTCAACCAGGATTGGGGCCCATAAACATAGCCCCCAAGAGCTTATGGTTTAGATCAGTGGTGGGCAACCTGTGGCCCATGGTCCGCACGTGACCCGAAAACAGGGTAATCCGCTGGTGGGCCGCCAGACAGTTTGTTTACATTTGCACAGCCACCTGCAGCTCTCAGTGGCCAAGGTTTGCCATTTGCCGTTCCCAGCCAATGGGAGTTGTGGGAAGCGGCAGCTGGCACGTCCCATGGGCCGCAGGTTACTCACCACTGGTCTAACTAGACAAAGTCAGACAAAGGGTAGGAGAAGTATTATAATCCCCATTTTTGGAGTGGGAACTGAGGGGAGATTCTCTGATTCCAGTCCAGGGCCCTGAACCATAAGACCAGCCTTTCTCTCACATCTACAGTCTTCTTTTCTATACAAACATCTATCCTAATTCTTTTGTCAGAGGGATAGCCGTGCTAGTCTGGATCTGTAAAAGCAGCAAAGAGTCCTTTGGCACCTTATAGACTAACAGACCTATTGGAGCATGAGCTTTCGTGGGTGAATACCCACTTCATCGGATGCATCTTTGCTACTTTTACTAATTCTTTTGGTTCAACTTTGCCAACAGTTAAGTCGCTTCCAAGACCCAATGCTTCTTGTGAAAATTCATTCCTGGCATTGATGTACCATTAACTCCCTAGTCAAGTCCCATATACATTTTCCCACTTCCAGCAGCAATCTGTTTTCTCGGATATTTACATTTGATTTCACAGAGTATGATTGAACAAATGGTCAGTTTATCACTCCTCTGGGATTCCTAAAAAAAATACTTTTGGTGAATAAACCCATTGTAGAATCTCTAGTCAATTAGCCCTGGTCTACACTGAGGGGGGGATCAATCTAAGTTATGCAACTTCAGCTATGTGAATAATGTAGCTGAAGTTGACATACTTAGATCGACTTACCGTGGTGTCTTCACCACGGTGAGTTGACTGCTGCCGCTCCCCCATCGACTCTACCTGTACCTCTCGTAGCGCTGGAGTACAGGAGTCGAGGGGAGAGCGCTTGGGAGTCGATTTATCACATCTAGACTAGACGCGATTAATCGATCCCCTGCTGGATTGATCGCTGCCTGCCGATTTGGCAGGTAATATAGACATACCCTTAGCTAAATTCTCTTCACAGGAGTTAATGCAGCTAAGTGTGATAGGTGAAAAATGTAGGCAGATGTCTTAGACATTGTTGCTCATTTTTGTCATTTAAGGAGTTTCAGTGCAGTAGTGTGAAGTTACGCAACTGCTTTTTTAAAAGATAAATATATTTACACACTATGGAGTTGATTATTTCACATATTAGAGGTTAATGATTTTTAGAATCAGACATTATCTTGTTGTAACTACCAGGTTTAGTCATGAAAGTCATTTATTAAAATATTAGAGTAAATGATGTGTTGAAAATAATATAAGAACACTCTTGGTGAAAAAAGAATGCTTGAATTGCACATTTTCCCTGCAGAATAGTAAGCCGTGCACATGATAACTCTGCGGCTGCTTCGATGGGTGTTTGAAAAATGAATTGGTGACTTTTGAGAACAGATGAAGTGGAAGTGGGAATTTAAAAATTTAAGCAGATCACCTATAGCACCAAGTGCAGAGAAATAATGTTGGTGTTTTGGATAACTTTGCCGTAGCACCAGGATTGAAACCACAGCAGTGGATTTTAAGGCCTGGTCTTAAGATAGCTGCAACTTCCATTCAAGACAGTTCAGCAACTCTCTGCCTTAGACCCTTGAGATCAACTGGTCCAGTAACCCACTTCTAGATGCTGGTGCCTGGTTTGCTCCATAGGGCCTTTTCTATCAGGTACTTTGTGCTCACCACCACAATGCTGAGTATCAAGTTACACATGAGGTGTCATACACTCATACGCTGTAAAAATTTGTGGCAGGGAGTTTCCCCACATGCACCAACAAAGAGAAAACTAGATCATGGGGCTGGCGGGGGAGGAATGGATGAAAGCTGCTGGAGGCCAACAACAAAGATCAGTTTCCCTCCTACCTGATTCCAGAATCCCTGTCTATGTGCTTCATCCATTGACCACCTGTGTACACCTCATGCTTGCCAGCTGCTCTGGTAGGCAACCACAGATGTGTCTGTGATGGTCTGCGCCAGAAGATGGAGTCAGAGAGGTTGGTCCTGCTGTCAGCTACACTGTGGGTGTAACTCCAATGGCATTAGTCTCACTTAGAGCTGGAGTGAATGAATAGGTAGGGAATCAGGCCTGCAATGTGTAAGTAGCAATGACTAGGAGCATATACCTATAGCGCTGCCTCTGCTGTCATAAAGAGCCTCTTATCAGCACTGTGCCCGATGTGTCTGTTTCTTCTCAGTAAACCCACTTCTGCAGTCACTTGTCATGGTGCAGGCAGTTCACAATCTGCTTCCCTGCAGGGTGCAGCTAGAGTGCAGAGTATTGGGATAGGACAGGGGTCGGCGACCTTTCACAAGTGCTGTGCCGAGTCTTCATTTATTCACTCTAAAGTAAGGTTTCGCGTGCCAGTCATACATTTAAACATTTTTAGAAGGTCTCTTTCTATAAGTCTATAACATATAACTGAACTATTGTTGTACGTAAAGTAAATAAGGTTTTTAAAATGTTTAAGAAACTTCATTTAAAATTAAATTAAAATGCAGAGCCCCCCTGACCGGTGGCCAGGACCCGGGCAGTGTGAGTGCCACTAAAATCAGCTCGAGTGCCACCTTTGGCACATGTGCCATAGGTTGCCTCCCCCTGGGATAGGATCATGTGGTAAAGGAAGAATAAACTGAAAAATAGGACCAAGCACATTGTCCTGCTAACTTGAGAGGCACTCAACTGGGTCTTCAGAGAGCAGGGTTCAGTTCCAAAGCCAGAGTATGTATGATACTTCCAGTATTTGCTTTGTCTGGTCACACTGAAAGCTCTTTGGGGCAAGGACTGTCTCTCACTCTGTGTCTGCATAGCAGGTCCCTGGGGCCTACAATCACAAACAATAGTAATTGACTGTCTTTTATTTGCACGTGCTTTGCCCAGATTGTGTTTCATTCTTTTGTGCAGCAGCAGCATTTTTTTGTTGTTGTTGTTTCAATGAGACAGAAACGTAGTTTGTAAATATTCAGAGACAGAGGGAACACTCAGCATCTACTGGAAAACAACAGCTCAGAGGCCCAAATACCAAAGCTTTCTGCTTCCTCTAGTCACTCTGAGGGCTTGCTTCCTGTTGATAAAATGCTTTAAATCAGTTTCAAACCTCATCCAGGCTGGCATTCTGAGGCTGGAAACTAGCAACACAGCAAAGCTTGCTTTGCATTTCTCTTACAGATGCAAACCTCAGTTTGTTCAGTCCATACTCAACGTGAGTCAGTCCCACTCAAGTAAGCACTACTCCCTTGACTAAATGTTTTCAGGATCAGCCCCAGAATCTTTATAGAAAACCACTTTCTAGGCTTAGAGCCAAAAGTGGCCTCAGGGGAGAGATCAAACTAACCAATATTTTTTCACTGAAAGGCAGATTTTTATTTTTATTTTTTTAAAAAGGAACTATAATCTCTCCATTAAACTCATCTCGCCCTTGGAAATGAGGGGTTTTTTTTCCCCATTCACTTGTGTGTGAAAGGTCTGTATACATTCTTCTCTTCTGCTGAACAGCATTGTTAGAAGGTGATTGTGCGTGGAGCTATATGCAAGATGTTCTTTATCTTTAGCTTTGTGAGATGTTAGGAGAGGCATTTCAGGTGTTATCTGATTGTGTGCATAAGTTTACTCTTAAACGCAAACTACATGATGAAAAATGAATACGTTTACTTTAAAAAAATCTGGTTTGGTAATGATGTCTGCAGCATCAAACAGCCTGATGTAGCCAAGGCATAATCTGATTAGCCTAGATTAAAGACAAATATGACCTCATTGTTGTTTTGTAAGAAAAACATTATTTTGAGTCTGTCCGGTCCCTCCTGCAAGCTTGCCCAGCTATGTTATTCAGTAATGTTTCACCCATGAGATCTTCTCTGGGAACAGTGTGCAACAAGAAAGAAAATAAGGCCAGGTTGGGACTGACATCTATTTCCATGGTTTTGTTCTTGCTCTTTGAGTTCCTTGTCACAGTTACAGACCTCATGTACATGTCTTAGATGTGCACGTACTGGCTACAGTACCTATTCACTTCCAAATACACTTCACAGTATAGGTTACGTTTAAAGGCCTGAATGATCTGAGATCTGGCGACTGAGAGACCAGCCTCTCCCATTTTGATCCATTGTAGGAGTTTTTATCCATTATATCAGATATAATATAGAGTGAACTTTCCACTGCCATCAACAGAGCATTTCTAAGGTGTAGAGCACAGACCTGAGACTCGGGAGACATGGACTATAATTCTGATTTGGCCATTGGCCAGCTGATTGACCTTGGGCAAGTCATGTCAACTCCCTATGCCTCAGTTTCCCCATCTGTAAAATGGGGATAATGGTGCTTTTCTCCTGGATAATGCACTTTGATCTCTACAGAGGAAAACACTAGATAAAAGCAAGGTATTATTATTATTATTATTATTATTATTATTATTATTATTATTATTATTTCATTTGCTCTATGTCATTCAATCAGAACCATATTTGGGAACCCTAAGAGCATCACATAAAGCTTCCATATTTCCTCATAAATATAGCTGGCCAATCATACCAGCAGGTCAGAAAATTGTGAGGTTTCAACATTTGTTTCCATCCTGAATGGGGATGAAAAGTTGAAATACTGAAACTTTTCACAAAACAAAAAGTTCCAAAAATTTTCAATTCAGAAATGTCAATCCAAAACATTTTGACTTTTTCAGATGAAAGTATTTATTATCACATGGACGTGTCAACATTTTGTGGTTTATTTTGATTTTTGGAGACTGAAAAATTTCGGTTTTCCCATTCAGTTTAGAGATTTTCAGGGATTTGTCTCCTTTTCTCTCCCTTTTCTTACCTTATTTCCACTGGAAAGCAGGGGGAAAGGTGGGAAGTGTGATCTGTTGGGAAGAACCTAGTTGTCACCCATTTTTACTGTTTCCCCCTTTTTCTAGTTGGAAAGCAGGTTTTTCCTCATATTCCAACACTTTCTTACTGTTTTCTGTATTTTACTAGTTAGAAAGCAGAGGGAAAAATTGAAAAATTAGTTTTTGTCACAAGAGGGAACGTCCCCCTCCCCAAAACAAAATCCCAAAACTGAAAAGGAAAACTGGAATTTTGGAGTTTGCAAAAATTGAAATGAAGCACAAAATGTCTAATTCATTTTCAAATTCAGTAATGCCCAAAAAAGTCATTAAAAATTGTCAAAATCACCATATTCCTAAAATTTTGATGTTGGTTAACCCATTTTTTTTCTGGTGGGTAAAAATGTTCTTGTGATTTTATTTTTTTTTTACCAGTTCTACTATTAATTTATTGGAGTGAAATTTCCTGGGTTGGGTTTGGTTTGGCTGGATTTTTGTTTGGGTTTTAAAAAATACTTTTGTGCATTTAATGAGCAACTAAAGTTAGGGATCTGTCACTACCCAAGTGGATAGTTTGTTTGATAATGAACCACAAAGCACCCAGATGTTTTGTCAGTGGACACAAGACACATTTGTAAATATAACAAAACTATTAAAATGGCAGGGCGGGTACCTAATCCGACTTTCATCCTGCATTTTTGGAACCTCCATTCTTAGGCCTCAATTCAGCAAAGTACTTTTAACGTGTTCTTAACTATAAGCATGGGCTTAAGTCACCTTGACTTCAATAGGAATAAGCACTTTTCCTGACTAGGGATGCTTTCCCAAATAAGGGCCAAAGTGAGTAAAGTTTGGTGCTCATACCTGGGTCAGTGACAAGTAAGAAACAATTTGTTAATATTGTGATAAGTTCATGATCACTTAGGAATTTGATGGTTGCTGCTATACTGGAAACTGTGGCTACTCAAGCCTTAACGGCTATGTCAGGGATAGATGATTAGACCCTTCGGTTCCAGAAAGCATCAATCTCTATCTTTAGATCCAAAGGAGAATCTGCACTAGCTATTAAAAAAGGAACTTTAATGCAAATCTGGACAGTCCTGATTTCATCCAACAGAGGGCAGTGGTGCACATACATGTTCGTTTATTACATGCATCATTAAATTTGCCATGTTGCTAGCATGCTTGAAACTTGCAAGTTACAACTTCATTTGGAATGTTTTTCTTTCCTGTCCAAGAAGGGCCCTTTTCATCTGCATAGTTCACTTGAGAGGTAATCATTAACGTTTAGATTAGAAGCGGAATCTCTTTAAGGATGGGAGGACATGCTGTGAGCAGACTTTTCCACTCCCACTAGTGGTGAGAGGGGAGGGGCATTGCAATGCTTAAAGAGATAATTACCTTCCCAGCCATGGGGTGACATATTGGGTGTACAAACAGCTAAGTACATGGGTGGAAAGAGAGAGTAAGTTAGAAAGAGGGAAGAATTAAGGGGTAGATATGGCTGCCACTGAAGTCAAGGGCAACATTTCCACTGAATATAGTGGAAATGGAATCAGACAAAGAATTTTTATGGACCTCACCCAGACCAAATGCGTTGGTTACTGCATCTTTCTTGTGAGAGTTCCTCATGTACTCACCTACACTGACCTGGTTTGTTTGGGGTCAGGGAGAGCACTTCCACACATGGCTGGAGTCCTTGGAAAAAAGGAGACTAGAAAGTTAAGAGAGGGTAAAATAAGGATTATTGCTCACAGAAAACTCCTAGGCTTGCAAAGATGTGTCTGTATGGGATTCACACATCATCTGATATATTAATGTGAAGTATTGGATACTCATAAAGGAGTACTAGCAAATTGTGTCAGTTTTCAAGCACTTTGCTTTGTCAGCTTCACCAAATTTAAAATCAATCAGCTGCAGTATAGATCCGTTGAACAGACATAAAATCTTATGGTTATCTCTCTGAGAACAATCTGAAAATTAAAAATGAGTTTTTAAAGACCCTCATTGGCAAACTTCCATAATACTAAAAACGGGGTTCCTTTACACCCCTTGGTGTTAAAATAAATGCTAAAAAGATGACACCAGAAGGTCTTTTCATAAATTGGAAAGGGAGTGGGGGTGTGCTGAAAAGTAAGTGCTCTAGGAATGTTCATTCCAACAGGAGCTCCATGTCCTTACTACACGGTCACAAGCAATGGTGGAAAAACCTACAAATAAAGACTCCGTGGAAACTCTGGAGGGTTGTCATAAATATGTAGCTTTTGTATCCTACAGTGTAAAGCAGTCATTTAAAATAAAGCATTATGTCCAATATTAGTTGCCTAATGTCTCTCATTTGGACATCAATTATAAATGTACTGACAAAAAATGAAGAGACCATTTTTTGCGTTTGTACGTTATTTAAGTATGAGTGTTAGTTTTTGCAACCCTCACGCTAATAAGCTCAGGCTTGTGGCACTAAGCTCTTTCTCATTGGGTTGTTGTTATTATTATTATTTATTATTAACAGCATCATAAATGTGTCCCATGAGGCATGAATCCAAAGTATTTACAAATGATGGCTGGATCGTTCAGTCCTTACTGAGCAAAATTCCCATTTGAGACTTTGTGGAGTCAAAATGAAGTGAGTACCGAAAGTACCAAGGTCATCACCATCAGTTTTCCTAGGTTAGACTTTTAAAATAAAAATTGGTCAAACAGCATTTTCAGCTGAACATCTGTCTTTCCCCACAGTGGCCTTCCTTTGCAGACAGCACACAATGCAGTTTTAGCACATTCCAGCGGAGGCTCTGGGAGCTCCAGTGAGTCCGAGAGCAGCTCCGAGTCCGATTCCGACAGCGAAAGCAGCTCCAGTGATAGTGAGTGTAACGAAGAGTCACGCAGCGCAACTCCAGAGGTAAAGCTATGAATTCAAGCCCCTTCTCCCAGCACACTCTCAGGAAAAAGCCTGGTCACTGAAAGCCAAATCCTTTTATCTTTCAGAAAACATAGAAGTCCCATTCTGTTTACTCTTGTTTGCTTTCTTCTCCCTTTATACTATCAAACACATGATCCACAAACTCATTTTAGCTTTGGGGAAAACCTTCTGGTCCACGTTTCAGTTACTTCAGAGAAATATTTAGATTTTTGCCCAGTACCAGAGAAGATTTTATTGGCATAGTATTTGTCTGGGACTAAGGAAAGGCAACATGACAAAAAATACATCTTCAGGGACTTGGTTAACTTTTTCGTTGTATTAAATTTCTCCAGGGCCACATTGTAAACTAGATGAGGAAGCCTAATTAACTATAAATACTATAGTAAAAGTAGCAATAACCACTGGTTGACTGAAATAAAAAGGCTGTGTTAAAAATGTAGTTGTGGTTTAAACTAAAATGCATTGCTTCTCTAAGATTTGTTCTCTATCGTTCTTCGATCTAGCCTGAACCTCCCTCAACAAACAAGTGGCAGCTGGATAAATGGCTAAATAAAGTGAATCCCCATAACAAAACCATTATCAACAACCAAAATGAGACTCATAGTGAGAACAGTTCTCAGTCTCAAAGCAACCAACAGACTGAAGGACAAAACAAAGGGAAGCTTAATAACAGTCTGCCCCAGACCGATTCCAAAGACAGAGCCATCCGTAGTCCCATCCGGGAGAAAGCCAAACCACGAGTTGCCCAGAAAACTCCAGAGGCAAAAAGCTCCAAGCAGAAGTCACCAGCTCATAATGAACCAACTTCACAAAGGACTCCTGGGAAAAAGCAGCCCAAAAAGGTAGAAAGGACTTCCAGTGTAGAAGAGTATAACTGGCCCAAACCAAATAATACCAGCAACACTCCCAAAGAAAAAGATACACAGGAACCACCAGAGCAACCAAAGGTTCGCACAAAAGCAGCAGCTGGAAAGACAGCTCCAAGAAAAGAACCAAGGACTAGCACCGGACTTGCTTCTGAGAAGAAAAAGTACAGAGGCCCTAGCAAAACTGTCCCAAAATCCCGTGAATTTATTGAAACTGATTCGTCTACTTCTGATTCAAACACAGACCAGGAAGAGAGCCTGCAGGCTAAAATATTACCAGCTTTCAGTGGGCCTGCCAATGGCATCAAAGTAAAGGACTCCAATAGCAACATCCTCAGCGTAAGTAGTTTAACTAGCAACAGCAGCAACACATCAATAGACCAGACCAGCAATGATTTAGAGGAACAACTCTTTTCACCGATCCCAATTGTGCAAAATGAACTTCTGTCCCCACTGAGGGAATATGAAGAACTCAAATCCCTCTGGGTGAAAATAGATCTTAGTTTACTCTCTAGAATACCTGGACAAGAGCCTTGTGAGACAATGACTGTGAAAACTGAACCACGAGAGGCAAATGTGAAGCACAGGCGACAATCTCGAGAGTCCCCCACCGCAGCAGCTGAAAAGCCCTCCACAAAATCCAAAAGGAAGCACAAGGTAAGTAATTTTTATAGTCCAAGGGAAACCACTCCATATCTGTGTGTCAGCTGGGTAGGTACCAGATCGAACCTTAGTAGGGTGACCAGATGTCCTGATTTTATAGGGACAGTCCCGATTTTTGGGTCTTTTTCTTATATAGGCTCCTGTTACCCCCCGTCCCGATTTTTCACACTTGCTGTCTGGTCACCCTAAACCTCAGTCATCTGCATTTCTTCATATCTGACCCAAAACCTCTCTGCAAAGATTTAATTGAAGAAACAATTCTGTAGAGAGGTATCCGATTGCTAAGACATGATTGTTTTTTTACAAAAGATGCTATACTACATTTACCAATGCATTGTGAATTTTCATCATAAACAATTTAAAACCAAACTCTAACTGTCAAAATCAATGAACAATATATGTTTGGTAATGTGTCTTCTGTGCTTTTCCATTGTGATTGCTCACTTTCCCATTCGTATGCAATGGTCAGTAATTTGCAGTGGGATTCCCAAGAACTAGTGCAAATTACTGAGGTTTGAGTGTAACTAGAAAATGTGACTTCTGTTTAGAAGGAAGATTTTTATTGTCTGGAGAGTTACAAGCTGATTCACACTGATTTAGGCACTGCTTCATTCAAGTCAATGGAGTTGTGCTGGCTTATGCCACTGGTGAATTCTGACTTTAAAAATATAATTTTGTTATATAAACAAATGTGATTTATAGAAATATGATTTGCTTAATTAGCTGCTCCCTCTTTGCAATTACCTGCAACGCCGAATATATTTGGACTTAAGGGACTATGTTTTATCATGTGTTTTATGTTATTTATGCCCAAGGGTACCCTCTCTTGTGGGATATGACAGTATGCTTCAAACTAAAATGTGCTTTCAGAAAAGAAAGGAAGGTTTTATATCATAAATGAATTTTTGTAGAAGGATTTTCCAGCTGAAATGGTTATGCACTGATCTCTCCGAGAAAAGACATCATTTAAGATTTTTATACTCCAAATTTTATAAATCATTGGAAATGTGACTTCAGCTGTCAGTTCTACTGGCCTCCTGAACTGCATTAAAATGCTGATTTAGAGTAGTCTGATGATAGAAGGAGGGAGTTAGTGCATGATAAAGGCTTGCGGCCCTTACTCCTGTGAATACTCACATTGACTTAAGTGGGAATAGTCATGAGTAAGGTCTGCAGGAGCTGAATCTCTAGTTTTACTCTGGCCTATGAATTAAAATTATGCAGAAAGAAAGGCATTTTGTGAATGTGTATTTTGTGTGCATGCACCTGTGCTGGGGTTTATGCGAATAATACGTTAATAACTTGTAGAATTGCTAACTCAGTGGGGCGATAGGCAGGAAGAATCCTGGCCAGAAGAAGACTACAGTACTGGTAGCTAAACCTGGGGCTCAAGGAAAATGATGGTTATCTAAAAGAGTTGGGGGAACCTCCTCACTGCATTAGCTGGGACTCTGGATCAGGAACTGCCAGGACGGAAAGGTACACTCTCTGGGGTGCTTGGGCGTTCCGCTAGAATGAAAATACTCAGCTGAGTATTAAAATAGACCGTTCCCTTCCATTTTGATTGTTGCATGCTCATCAGTATCGCTGCTCACGGTGACGCAGGAGGAAGCAAGTCAATTAGGGTTTGTGCTGCACGTGTTTAAAACATGGCATGAAGAGGCTGATTTGGGTTTCGAAATCATTTTATTTAAAGATTTATTTAAGGCACAAGCACATGAGCTTGAGACGGTATGAAGGTTCCAGTGATAGAGCAGTAATCAGCTTTACTTGTATCTTCTTAGTTCAGGCACTGAGGTCATGCAACAGGGAATCTGTCAAGGTAAATTTTGAACCATCTACCCCTTGCTAATCACTACCACTTTAGGGCTCAGGTCTGCAGCCTCTCAGTCATCTGACTAATCCTTACTCATTAAAGTTGTCTCATTAACTTCAAGTATATTAATGAGTAAAAGATATTCATGTGAATAAGATTTTGCAGGATCAGGTCCTGAGATCTTGATTATTTATTCATTATGATGCAATACAGAAGCACACTATAGTAAAGTGAGGCATTTGCTTTACAATTATTCAGCTGGGTTAGTTGTTATATAACTTAGTCATGTGTTTGCAACACAGATCACCACATTTAGGGCTTTTTTTTTTAGTTATTTTCACTTCTCTTAGATATCAGTATTTTAGCTGCTGCTACTACAAAGGAAATATGCTGAGATTCTTGACTTTCTCTCAATGGTAAGGTGAATTTGTGCTTAGATGCTGCCTTTTTTAAGCTGTTCTTGTTTTGTTCAAGCAGTCTGAAAGCTTGGAAACATTTGGTGAAACCAAGAAACAGCGTCTGGAGGACACCTCAGCCTCATGCCTGCTCCCACCATGTATTTCTCCAATACCTAATCACAGATTAACCAGCACTAAAGAGTAAGTATTTCTTACTACTGAGCTGTGATTTAATAACTGTACTTTTCAAAAGCATTTGTTATGGAACTCTGTGAGAAAGCATGGATGTTGCCCAGTGGCGTGGTGTCATGTAGAGGGATCCGTGTTTTCTGAATGGACTTGAGCTATCCTTTTGCTGGGCTTGCAGAAACCACAATATCACCGAGGCACTGAAGTGTGGATATACACATGTATCCTGTCCTCTCAGCCAGGTCCATGCTGCCCTGATTATCCCTACCCTGAACACCGGGAGTTTTCTACTGAAAAAGAAATCTGTTTTCTGAAGGCCAAATCTTGGTTTTACTGAAAGCGACAGTGGTTTTGCCATTAACCTCAGTGGGATCAGGATTTGCCCCTTATAAATAGACGTGTAAAATAAAATGATATTTTTGTGACAGAATTGTCTGATTCTAGTTAAGGAACAAAGTCCTTATTCTAGATATGATTCCACCTCCACTAAGAGCAGTCCTGCTAAATGCCTAGTGGAGTCCTGGCATGTTAACCTCATACAATACAAAGCTAGTAGAAAGTACTTAACTTTAAGTAGCACTTTATTTTTGCAGGGTACATATAACCATATAATTGGTGTCTCTCTGAAGTATTGCATTTTGTTTGAAATGGCTATAATGCATCAGCAATCAGGCACCGCATGAATGACATTGAATATTATTATAATCACAGGATTAACACTCTGTAAATAGAGAGAAAGCCTATCAGTTTTGCGCTTTATTGGCTTCAGAGGTATAACTTCTGATTTCCACTGGTGCAAGCAAAGATTCAGGCCCAGAAAGTACATGATCTTGGGGAAAAGGTATCATAGTGACAATATTTAAATTTATGAAGAAGTTCTGAAATTAATTTTTTAATTTGCATCTTTTAAAGCCATTATGAAGTCTACAGAGCAGATTATAATCTTATTTATACTGCTTTAGTTACAGAGTAACTCCACTTTGTCCAGATTTACAGCACTGAAAATTAGATCAGAGTCTGATCCTCTGTGTTGTTGAGTCTGGAAAAGGCAGATGATTTGCAGGTGATGGTGTGGTGCATAATATGTTACACATTTAGTAAGCATCATGATGGGTGTTCCCAGTTGTCATTCCTGAAAATATGAGCTGAGATATATTGAAGAGGGAATTAAAAATTATCCATCCCCACCACTTCCATTATCCATTAAAAAAAAATTCTTTTCCTGTCTCAAATAAGCCCTAGGGATCCACCCCCAACCTGATGTTTCCTAATTTGAGCTTGTTTTCCAGGTCATTAATTTGATTCCTTAGAGCTTTCAAGCCTTTGGTATTCTCGGTTAAAATATAATTGTGTCCATCAGTAGTTATTTCCATATGTTAGCGTTTTCCCTCACCCACTGTGAATTGTGAACCAAAATTATTGACTCCTTAGTCACTGATGTGATTGAGGCCTGGATCACATCGAGTTCATTATTTATATTTTCCGAGTTCATTTTAAACAAATCCTGTGTTGTTTGATAATTCAGGCCTGCAACTCCCAGTGATGTGCAGTTGAATGTAGATCAACCCTGATCCCAAGACTAGGGGATTGAATGTGTAATGACAAATTTCTGCATAGCCCCAGATAATTTTTAAGCATTCAGGAGCAGTTCTATTTTCCATCAGGGATAAAGTACAAAAAATGAGTCCAACTAATCACTGATTCGAAGGTAAGGGGAAAATAACGCGGCAGTGGCAAAATGGTAAAAGAGAGCCTTATCACTTAAGTTCGAAATTTTATTCCCAAAGGTTCTACATATTAATACAGTAGAGCCTTGATAATCAGTATTTAATTATTCTGAGAACAATTGTGATATAGCAAGTAAAGCCCAATCCTACAATCGTGTCTGAGTGAATTAATCTTTGCCTGTATGCAGATCCCCATTGGGCACAGGGATCCACCCACACAGATCCGATTGAAGTATCAGGATCCAGAGGGTTATATTTTAAAAAGTATTTAGGTGCCTAGCAATGCAATAGGTGCCTACTAGGATTTTCAAGAGTGCCTAATTACCTTTAAACCTGACCTTCAGTGAACAGAAACAACAGAACAAGCAACGATACCATATCACAAAGACAGGTTTTTAGAAAGCCACATGCATCGATGTTTTGGCAATGAAATGCCTAATTTGCACATGCTGTTTCCATAACTGCAGAAGTAAACTGGGTGTTTGCATTCTCAGATGGTCAGTTATGCACCTAATAACCACTTGCACACACAAATACCCCATTTTTATTATGCAGCCATAGTAATTGCATAAACAATTAGGTATCCATGTGCTTGTATATTCTCATACATAAGCCTTTTCTCAGGTCTGAACCAAGATATACTATATATAATTATTTTAATAATTACAGTTCAATTTTAATTAATTCTAATATGTCATAATGTGCTAGCGAATGTATTCTTAGTAACATGAAATCTCCCTATTACACTAGGGGATTGAAGTCAATGGGAGTCTTTCCGTTCACTTGTGGGTTTAGGGTAATTCCCTAGGATACTAAATCTTTCTGAAAAGTGGGAGGAGACAACCTTTTTTTTTTTTACTGTGAATTGTAAAGTTTGTAGGTTAGGGAGGATCGGATGCATTAATTTTATATATACTTGATGAAAATTGTATTAACTCCATCTTGGTTTTTCATTTCAGGGCAGACAAATAACATTTTTTGTACAATCTTTCCTTATTAAGTCCACAGGGTAACAGAAACAGAGAGGAGAGAGTATTTAGTGGTTCAGAAATTAAGTATTGTATTCCTAGAGTATAGGATCTCAAGTTGACCTAAATATCTGATTTCTAGAGATTGCTTTGGACACTAAGCATACAGAGCTTTTTTTTTTCAATTTAATAGATCAGCCAACCATTTTGCACTAGCAATTTTATTTTTGTTATTATTTTATTATCTTTGTTAATACAGTTATTTACTTGCAAGAGCAATTTTGCAGGTGTAATTAATTGCACATGCAGGTGATGGCAATTAATGTCTAACTACCTAATTTATGGGCACAGTCCAGTTATTAGACAGCTACTTGCCAGCATTTGTACATGTGTAATGTCTCCAGCAGTTATTTGCAGATATGGGAGCCTGGTTTTCAAATTAAGCCCATACAGTCCAAACATGCACAACATCTAGCAGACAAGAGTCTGTCTTAAGCAATCATTTTAGACTATTTCCAAGATTTTCAGGATAGGTTTGTTTGACCTTTAGTTAAAGATGCACCTGTACTAGGCAACATATATTTGCTGGTCCCTTGGGTAGTCACAACAGCTTTCATTATAGTGTTGTTCACAATAAAACTACCTTAGTACATCTGTGACAAAGACTTCAGCTTAATTCAGTTGCTGCCACATGGTCCTACCTAATGTGAGAGTGACCTTTCCCTGCTAACCCCCTGCAGAAGATTAGATACGCCATCAGTGTGAAGCTTTTCTTTGGGGACAGGGAGAGTGGAAGGAAGGTAAAGCCAAGTGATTGGCATAGACAATGGCTTTGTCTCACTAATGGGCCAGAGATACTATAGCAGACTACAATGAGTGGATAAAGTAAGGGTAAAGAATGGCCCCTTGAAATTCAAGAGTAGATGAAAATTCTTCATCCTTCATACGCTGACTCCCTTGTGGCTTGCTTCATACCCTACAATAAACAAGGCTGAAAAAACCAGACAGGGAGACTTCTCATTCCTTGTTAATTGGCCTCCTCTGACACAAAGATTAAACCCTGCAGCCACAAGACCATCAGTTCTGCTTGTATTTTTTCATGCATTTTTACGTCTCTCACTTGATTATCAATATAATTTAACTAACGATGATGTCAGCAAATTAAATCATTGAGTCCGGGTGATTATTGCAATAAATTCATTCAAAATTAGTGATTATCGCAATGAAAGACCAGTTTTTAGCTCATTAACAGCCCAAAGCAAAGTGACAGTCCAGTTAACTGCTGGTAACAATTGATTTCATGGAGGTTATTATTAACATCGTGAATCTGAAGTGGATAACATTGCTACAAACGTTATCAATTTAATTTTCCTGAAACCTTGTTTGTATTTAAAGGGCAATTAAGGAAATGCATAACTGCATCTGGAGCTGAAACAATCAAAGGGCTTTTGTTGTTTTAATTTTTATATATAGATATGGAGAAAATATTCCTCTGTGTGTGTGTATAAATATAAAAAATAAACACACACACACAGAGGAATATTTTGGGGGTGACTAGGCCCCACCTCCCACAGAATGACTTGTATGCCAAATCTGAGTAGCTGCACCAGTAACTGAGGTGCCCTTAACAGTTGAGGTGTGGGTGCAAAATTTTAGGCAATGCCCCCAAAACAGAGGCCAGCTCTCTGAAATATATACGAATGCTGGCCAAGAGAATAGGCAGCTATCCTGGCAGATGCTGCCTTTTCCAGCTACCCAACCGCCAATGCTGAGCCTATTCTAGATGTCATTAACTTCCCCCTTAGTATCAGCAACTGGGTAATGCTGGTTAGGGTGTTATGTGGCTGCCTAAGATTGCCCTCTTCCAAAAGTCATAGTGATAGACTCCACACAGCCTGAATTCCAACAGTTGGATTATGAAACTATGAAGGGAGGCTCTGAGTAACCTTGACATCCTAAAGCAGGGGCTGGATTAGGTTCTAAAGTGAGGGATTGACTGACCTTCAGTCTTTCTGCAAAAACTTTTGAAGTGGGCCCATCAGACCCAACTCCCTTTTCCCCAACAAAATGTTTATTGGGAGAAGATGTGCCCCTCAAACTTCCCAAGGTGGGGACAGGATCACAAACCCCGCCCTCACTTTTCTTTCATAAGTGGATTCCATTTCCTACCTACCTCCCAGGGCCCTATTGGCGCAGGCACACACATGGATGGATCTTGGGTTAGGCCAGAGCTGTCAGTCTATCTCTTCACTCATAGTACGGTCCAGTGGATAGGAGGCTGGTCTAAGAATCAGGAGATGTGAGTGTCCTGCTCCAAGCCCTGCCACTAACTTGGTCTCACTGTGTGGCCTTCCTGTGTCCGGTTTCCCAACTGTATAGTGAGATAACAAATGTGTAGCTGAGTGTTGTTATAACCTAGAACTGAGGTAATTCATATGAGCTCCATATGAGATCGGAGGTCCCTTGTTCTGAAGAGCTTTCATATAATGAAGCGCTTTCAACAGGATAATTTTAGCCATATATTAATTGTACTGAAAATGCTTCTGAGTGGCAATGACAAATACAGTGTATCGGGTTTTTGTTTGATTATAATCTACTAAGGTTTCAGGAATATTAATACACTTTTGTATTATTAAAATTGACACAAAAGCCACAATTAGAAAATGATTGAAATAGACACAATTATCATTAAAATTGGTAACATTATGGAACACAGCCAGGCTGGAATAAGGAGGATGGTATTGAATATCACCAGATTGAGGAATTAGGCAGCTTGCATTGCTTGTTCCTTTCTGATTTGCTGCTTTGAGGTATTGTAAATCTATAATTCCTGACACTTACTGAAATTGACTAAGAGGGACACATACATTTTTGTTAACTTAATTTGCTATTGAAAATTTTACTCAATAATCATGAAAAGTAAATGACTCTGTAGTACAATATTAGTTGTCTGTGAAAAGATTAAAATTCAAGTAATCTTCATAGACTGGACTAGGACAGTAACTAAAATAAAAATCCATGACCAAATTAACATGTTAAACAGTCGGGGGTGGGGGTTACATAGCTGCAGTTTTTACACTAGTGGCCATTCTTCTATATAAAACAGGCAATCAACCATAGCATTGTGTCAGCTTTCACGTTAAAAACATATTTATTTTCTAAACCAGGTTCATTCATTAACCGGTATTCACTCAAGAGCTTTTCCCAGCTGCTCTGAATCATTTTCTGTAGTGGGGCACATCAGTTTTGCTCGTGAGATGAAATAATTCCTTGTTATTGTTATGGTTATTATTTGGTAGCTGTTACAAACCATTTTGTTCATTCACATGCTGTACTGTATGATAGATATTTGCTAAGAGCAGGCATATGGGCCCCAATGCAGCAATGCATTAAAAATGTTTATCTTTACACATGAGAATAGTCCCTTTAACCTCAAATAGGGCTATTCCTATGTATAAAGTTAAGCATCTGCTTAAGTGCTTTGGGGGATCAGGGTCCCTATGTCTTCCGTGATGACGACTGACTCAGTATAGTGTTTCAAGTGTCCACAAATGTATTAATACAGTCAAACAAAATAGTCCCCCCAGAACAAAAGGCCTTTGCCGTCATTGAAGAGGCAAAGAAGGCAAGAGTAGCTTTTATTCCTTCCCTGGCCTCCTGCTTCTCATAGTCATATGAGGGCAGAATCTGGCCTCCAGTTCAATAATATCAAGTGCTTGGCGATGTAGAGAATTTAAAAATACCCAAAGGCTTGTCCCACAACCACTTCTTGTCTGTGTCCCTGCAGCGGGAGTTCAGTTAAAAAGGTGACTAAGAAAAGAGAAGAGAAGTTGTTCCCTCCTCCGTTATCCCCGCTGCTGGATGAGCCAGCACACAGGCGGCACAGCAGTGACAATAGCTCCTTCAGCCAAGAGAACAGCGTCACAAACTCCTTGCAGACCGGCAGCTCTTCCTCTTCCTCTAAATTCGGAAAGAATGAGAACAAATCCTCTTCGAACCCCAAAGGAATCTGTGTAAGTAATTGGTCAGAGTGGCTGAAAGTGAACAAGATAAAACAAAAGTAACTAAGCTTTGTTCTGTTTGCTTCTCTCTTTTTTTTAATATCTGTGTTTAAATCCTTCTGTAACCCCACTGAAGAGCGGCTAGGCACGGAGCGCTCCAGAGCAGTACACAAGCTCTCTTGCAAGTTCCATTTTTAGATCGGCATTAAGCATCCATTTGACATTGTGTGTAACTGACTAGAACACCTGTTCCCTCAGCTTTATAGGCTAGATTTACAGCCGTGGACTATCTGCAATTTCTCCTCCTGCCTGTGTAGTTTTAACCACACACATAAAGAAAAAATCTTGGATGAATTTTCTATAGTGTTAGCATATTTCTTACGACTAATATCCCCAAATTCTCAGCTGGTAATTAAGCACTGTAGCTAAACTAAGCATTGCAGATTGACCTGACCTCCTGATAAAAGTCCAATGAAAAATTGCCTGTGTGTACACACTCAGCGACCAAATGTCTGAGCACCTGCTTTTCTACCACGAGCTACCTCCTGATTTGCTTTTTTTCCTCATCTGCCTTCATCTGCTTTCCTCCTTCCCTCTGTTTGCTTTGATTTGGTTTCTGCCAACTCAAGACCTTTCTGACTGGGATACTACATAATACACAAAACTCTCTGTTGTGGAGTAGTTAGGGTTGTTACACCCACTAAATGCCTGACACAAACCCACAATAGCAAAAAAATAACAAGTGAAGTTCCTAACTTTGCAGATCTTCTCGTCCTCCAGCCCCAGGCATCCGCATTCCCATACAGACCACATGACGCAATCTGAACTCTGCCCTGCTGTCGCCTGTATGGGTACACCCTTCTACCAGATTACTCTATCCCCCACCACTAGCAGTTGTTGAGGTTTGGCACAGGTGTTCACTGTGGCAGGAGAGACAGGTAGGTAAAGGAGCGTGTGCAGAAGAAGTGATGAAAGGCTGGCATCCCTATAGTAGAATGGCGGTTGCCGTTCATGTTCCATGGTATAAAGTAGCTGAAATGACAAGGGGTGGATGGTTGTGAGTGAAGGAGAAGATGTTATGTGCTGCTAGGTGGCCTCACTTCCCAAATCCTTGCTTTTGTGTCAGGCATGTCCTACGTGTAGCAGTGCTTCACACTTCACAGCAAAGTCTTTTGTGTGGGAGTTCCCTTGGTTTCTTGTCATGCTTAATTAGGGGTGGGCATTGAATGAGGGGTGTGGGGAGGGGAAGTGGAGACCTTAGAAGTGCAACAGGAGAATATTTTTTATCCATCAGCAGGTGCGCATGAGGCCTGCTCTGCTGTAGGATAAAATCTGACAGAAAGCATCGCTCCTCCTTGGGAAGGTTTTATGTACGCCCAGTCAGGTTTGAACTTACCATCAATCGAGTTTGCTTGCATTGGGCCCCATCAATCAGGCTTGTGTGCACCAATCTTTCTCCCTCCCTCCCTCCCTCCCCCCCCCATCAATCAAACAGTCAGGCTTGCATGTACTCACTCCCTAAGCATCAACCAACCAGGCTTGCTCATGCCCAGCCCCTCTCGTCCTCCTCCACTGAACCAGTCACACTTATGTGCACCTGGTCCCCATCAACCAGTGAGGCTTGTATGTGTCCATCACCCCCACATCCCATCAATCAGACTTCTGTGCACCCAGACTCTCCCATCTATCCGGCTTGCGTGCACCTGGCCTCCATCAATCAGGTTAGTTTGCATGCACAGTCCATAAACTTGAGCTGTTACGAGAATAACAGCTAAAAATGACCATAAATTCCACATTCTTTTAAAAATCTTCCCATTTGAGCAGTTCTCCTCAGGGGCCTCCTCTCTGCCAAGTTTTGTCTAGATAGGCAATGGAGGTTTTAAAAAATATCGGTCAACAATGAAAAGTAGGGCTGCAAAGGAACCTTTTTAGCCAGTTTCAAAGGCTTCTTCTTTAACATCTATGAAAAGAAACAAAAAAAAGATGTTTAGAAAATTCAAGGGACGTGAAAATTAACCCTGTATGAATTTTCACAGCAATTGGATACCTCCTTTTAGAGAAAAATGATAATTTATACTTAATTTTAAGACCATTTTAGAAAGGACCTCTCTTTATGGAGTCTCCGTAATGAAAGATTTTCTTGTTTGCTTCCATTGCCTTTTGACTGTTGCAGAAATGGGTGTGTTTGGCCTCATTTTTCACAATCTCCCATGTCATGAAAGGTTGCCAACCTTGTAGTGTAAAATGAAAATACTCAAGTTGCATTAGAATGTAAGTGACAATTCACTTTACCTTATTCTCCTGTCCCTATTGCTTTCTGATTTCATGTCACTTTATTTCAAACTGCCAGAGCAGTACACATGCCTTCCACCAAAATCAATGCCAAAATGAACTGCATATGTCAGCAAATAAACAGTGCTATGTAAACCACCGGGCTGTTTCCTCCCTCAATCCCAGATAGATGTTTGATTTATCCACTGAGTTGGTATCTGAAATATTCCCCCACTAAAACATATTATAGGGCTCTTCCATAGTTCATTGGCTAATCTGTAATTTAGTTCATCTAATTATAAACAGAGTTCACAAATGAATTCCAATTGCCTAGTCTAACTGCTTATGTTATATCTCTAGCTTGTAGAGATCTCTTTCCCCTTCCAACACTTTTAATAAGGGTCTCTAGCGAATAGTGTTCTGTGGTATCGATGCTGACTTTACACCTTTCTGAAAGCATGTGTTAATGAGGTCAGGCATGTGAGCAATATGTAATCACGGTGCTTAATCAGTCTAATGGGTTTGTAGTAGAAGGGAAAGCAGGGTGATTTGTGAGGTTCCTAAAATGTGAAAAAGTATCTGAATTTTAACCTCAAGCTGTGCCACTGATGTGTTTTTCTTGTTTTGTTTCAGTGTTTTTAACACATAAAGGTGTTTGGGTCAAAGTTTAAGGAGTTAATGAAAATTCTCTTCCGTAGGAGGAGGAATCTCGCCATAGACCAACAAACAGTCTCCTTGATACCAGCCATCTAGAAACAGACATCTGGTCTACAATGCCTACACTCTCCAATGGGAAACCCGAGTCTAGAAGACCTAAAATAACATTTGATGACATGTATGTAGTATTAAACAGTCCAGAAATGTGGAGTAAGATTTTATCTAAATGTCTAATAATCCATTTGTGCTAAATATGAGATATATGCTTTGGGTCTGAATCAACAGTCTTCACACAGGCAAAACAATGGGAGCCGTGCCTGTGACGTAAAGGCAGAATTGGGCCCGTAGCGGCAACATCAATACATGATGGTACATAGAGTTTTTCTCTTGACAAATGAATTTTTATCATTTATTAAGAGTTTTTTAACAAATGTTTTCAGATTATAAATGTTGAACTCCAGGGTAATTCTTCCCTAATTTTTTATTTTAGCTTCTCTAATGGAAACTTGTTAATCAGTTTGAGTTATTTTGCCACTTCCTCTATTCGGCACACATTAATGGTCCCCTTTGGGCTGCTGTTTTCCACAGCTAGCCACTTGTGTTCATCAGTCACATGCTCACTAAGCATATCATTACATTCAGCGGCTTCGTATTAATATCAGAAAAAAATTAAACAAATAAGTGGGCATATTTGTCTATTAGAAATGGTCAGCATTCTTCTCAGATAATGTTTGTCCAACAGCAGGAAAACGTAGCCCTGAAGGAATTTAATCTGTCTCCCTAGGCTTCACAATGCAGACTATTACATGCAAGAGGCTAAGAAGCTAAAGCACAAAGCAGATGCACTGGTAAGTGTCCGTCCATTTTCTGCCATTTTTTCAAGCATTGAAACTGTGTTTCTGAAGGGATCATCCAGTGTCAACTTATACACTGTGGGCTTCATCCAAAGACTATTGACTCCAAAAAGAGTATTTCTATTGACCTCATTGGATTTTGGAGCAGACTCCATATAAGCTGACCACAGCAAACCCAAGTCTGAACACTGTTCCTGACTCTTAACGCAGTGTTCCTATTAAGGTGGCCTGCGGAGCTGTGCAGAGAAAAGCAGTTTTGTTTTCCAAAGGATTTCAAACCTGAAAATTTCAGAATTCTCCATGAAGGAAAATTCCAAGCGGAAATTCACATTGGCTCGACTGAATCATTATGATATAATTGTATTATATTAAATGATGTATAATGTGATACAAATTTTTTTAAAGAAAGTCATGGCAAATGACATGTTTCATTCTATAAAAGTTGAAAAAAAGACATTTTTATAATGGCAAATGTTTTTTCTGGTTTTCTTCCAAAACAAAATTCTCACAAAATCAACCCAATTTGGCGAAGCATTTTGATTTAGATGGAGCTGCTTATTTTGATGGGCTATGACTCCATCAAACTTTATCTGAGCAGCTCTGCAGTACAGCCATTGCACTGTAATGTAGATTTTGATCCTGTCTGCTGCAACTGGTACCGTGCAGCCGCGCCCTTACGCAGCCTTAGTAATATAGAACTGTCTTATTTCTTTAAGTAAGGTCACTATAAAATAAAATTGAGCCTGGCCTCTAAATTTCCCCCCACAAATCATATACGGGGACAACTAATAGTCTTTGGGTGGCTAATTATCTTTTTTAAGGGTGAAAACAATATTTTTCCTGCAAATCAGTTTATTTGACAGCAAAGAATCGTTCAGTCCTGCAAATGACTGTGGTTGCAAACGAACAAAAAATGTAGCACCCATTGTTTAGGAATGTTACAGCTTTAGGGGTATGTGGCAGAGAGGGAAGGGATCAAGCTGCCAATTTCAGCTCCCCATGCTCATTTTCCCAATTCAGGGGCACGAAGCTGTTCAGCATGTTTCCTGCAGAGCTCAGGCTCAGGTTTTTGGCAACATCCCGTGATTGTCACTAAGCTAGAAGTCAGACCTCCTGACATGCCCATTTGCAGAAGGTGGCCCACGCTGATCACTTAAGACTGACTTAGTAGAGCATGTTAAGTCAGAATGCTGACATCTATACACAGGGAAGGCTCACAGAAGCAGACTGACAACACCTCCTGCAGCTGATTGACCTTTAAGGAAAACACACATTGTTCTGGCATAAACCTGCCTGCTTTATGCTAGCAAATATTTACAGACTCAAGCTCATGATGGTCTCAACATGCTATGTCAATCCGCTTTTCTCCACAGCCTGATTGACTCAAGACAGTGTTGACCTGTCTTCCATCTTCTTACCTTTGACTGTGTCTTACAGAATTAGGAGTGTTCTCAAGCAGAACTAACATGAAAAGGCATGGCACATCATGTTGTGGCCCGCAGGCAGGCCTTTCATGTCACATGTAGTTTGACACCCCCAGTGCTCTGATCGGAGTGCCAGGCCAGCAGCTGGGGTATAAGTTGTTAGCAGCCACAAATGCCCACGAACTGTGTATCTGCCTTTTCTTTCCACTACTTAGATCTTTTTTTTATTTTTTTCATCAAATGCGGTTGCACACATATTTCTCCAAGCAACTCATTTACCGTACAGTCCCTTGGCATTAGTTGTCCTACAGAAACAATTGCTTCTGGTTACTTTGTGCTGACACAATGAAGCACGCCACGTGGAAAGATGTGGTGTTGTGCCTGGGAAGATAATGCGTGTGACCCCTGCAAGTGTCAGGAAATGTTAAGGAGATGTGGAAGCGATGCTGCTGTGCTTGCACAGAGAAGAGACTTCCAGCAAAAGTGAGGGTGCTTGAAATATTCTGAAATGGCCCACTGTAAACCCGTCATTGGCTGGAAGAGGGGCAAGAGATCCACTCATTTATGATTAGGCACACTGTCATCAGAACACAGAGCACACAACATGCCCAAGATAATAGGCCTAATTGTGCTCTCCTAAAAGCACCATCAATAAACTAGAGAAATGTTATTGACTTCATTGGAATTACCCTGGATTTACACTGCTGTTTGTGAGAGCAGAATTTGGTCCCATGGCTTTATCGCCATTGATTAAGAGGATGCACCTTTGCTATGTCAGCTTAAAGCTACAATAATTTTCTGTAATATATAGAAAACTAGCTTCCAAAGAACACCCAAAAGAAGGTTTTGCCTCAGGTAAAACAAGGAAAGTGATTGGTGGAAAAGAGAGAGGAATGAGATGAGGTCTGCATTCCCTTTTGACTGTTCAGAGGGTACTGTAGAATAAGTGTAACCAACTGGTGAAGGTGTTATATGTCCCCCTCTGTGCCAATCCACAGAGAATATAACAGTCTGCAGCTACGAAGTCTTAAGCTGTAGCAGCTCGTTCTGTTAACTCTGGAGATCCCTGGTTCATTCCCCATGGTGTCAGCCAAGAGGGCATCTGTCACATAAGCACACACAAAACAAGCTTTTGTTGCCAGACTGAATTTTGTGCAATTAGAACAATAGGGTAAAAATGTACATGAAAATAGAGAACGTGGAATGTGTCTGGTGAGGAGAGCTACTAAATGGTAGCAGCAGAGTAAAATATGCCATTACAAAGCTCTACTTTAATCTATTGTTATAATCAGCTGCCATTTTGTGAATAAAAAACGTGTGCAGATACATTGAAAATATTTTGATAGAGACATACAAAGACATTTTTAAGACTTCAGTTTTATTGATTCCTTTATATTAAATGTCATATTAGTGAAAGTCTTACATCCACCTATCAGAAACTGAAAATGTTAAATACTGTTATAAAATACTTACTATAAAAGTGTCATATATAATATTCATTACACATAAAAAAGAAATCAGTATGTCTAACTCAGTTTAATCACAACCATTATCAGGGCTAAAAACCTTTTTGCAATAAAATTCTAGTAAAATAAAATATTTAGCGGTGCTATATTTTTTTACTTTTGTAATGCTATTTCAGGGTGTGATTTGCAAGATAAGTGATGAGATTTTGGAGTGGGAGGAAGGAGGGTCAACAATCACAAAAGAATGTCACATTTTCCTGACACGTGGCATAGATTTGTTACTTACCTCTTGCATACTAGCGTTCAAACTTAGGCCCTAGTATATCAAAGGAGCAACATGGATTTTTTAAAGACTGTACTGAGTCTCACCCTCAGCTGGGATAAATTGGTGTAGCTCCATTGAAGTCAACAGACCTCCACTTTTTTACACTTGCAGAGGAATTGGCCCTATGTTATCTGTCCAGCTTGGTGAAAACATGACCTGGCTTTAATTCTTTAATATATGCATTTTTAATGTCAATGTTGCTTTGTATACATTGTGCTCTATCAAGCTGGAAATAAAAGCTGAAGCATCGTCTTGATGGTTTCATCTTCCTATTTCAGTTGGAGAAGTTCGGCAAAGCAGTGAATTATGCTGATGCTGCTCTCTCCTTCATTGAGTGCGGGAATGCTATGGAGCGAGATCCATTAGAAGCTAAATCTCCATACACCATGTACTCAGAGACTGTGGAACTCATCAGGTTAATGTCCTTTCTGTGATCATTTTCATAATCTCATTTCAGTCATAATTAGAACCTGCTCTGTTTTAAAAAATATCATTTCAACATATTAATGATTTGTCCAAGGCATCTTCATCTCAGAAGTCATCATAATTAGTTCTTGCCATTTTATTAATGTCATGGAAAATTTATAATTGATGGACACTGCTTTTATAAATTATCCCCTTTAGAGGTTATAATGTGAGTGTTATAATTTGCAATATTCATAAAACTAAAATTGAAATGTAGTGGGGGGAAGTAAAGTATAGTAATTTCATCGTTTGGCAATGACACTTGTCTTTTAAAAGGTGTAGTTTTATAATTCAAAACATTAAAATGAGTCGATCAGGATTTCTATTCTAAACTCTGTTTTTGCAGAGGTTTATAACTTGGCTGTAAAAAATTGTTCCAGGCCGTAACTTGGTATATAAGGTCGCATCCAGAGATAAACTTTTGCACATGTATATCTAGACAAACAGAGAGTGGTTGGTTGGGGTTTTTTTTAATGTTAAAGGAATATGAAAAGCCACTGAAATTCACTGAGTTAAATTTTTTAAATGTAATTTTTCAGTACAGAACATAAAAGATTTTGCCTAATATTAAAATGCCTGAGTTAGTATTTGAAAATCAGCGCCTGTTTTCTATAGCTGCCCTAAAGGATCAACTCTATAGAATTTACTCTATAAAATAACTAATGGGCCAAATTTTGCTCACTTTACTCACAGATAATCTCATTGAAATCCATAGGATTAAATTTAATTGTGATTAAAGCAATCAGGATTTTGCCCATTTGCTCTCATTCCCCTCTGGCTCTCATCATTTTTACACGGGTATAACACCGTTAACTTCAGTAGGACTACTCCTAATTTCCACCAGTGGGGGGGAAAAAGCAGAATCAGGCAAAGTGTTTGTTTTGATAGGACTTGTTTATATGAGAGACTCTATTGTGTCAGATTAGTTATTAGAGTCTATCAAAAAAATGCCTGTTTTACGTTTTGAAGGAGGAGATATTTACATACTAAAATGTATCAGATCTGAAGAAGCTGTTACTCTCGGGTAAATAAGAAGCCTTTTAAGTTTTTTAAAATATGTATTTACATACACCACTTGTTAAAAAGAAGAACAAAAAAAGAGATTATGCCACAAAAACGATGTTCACACAACATTTAGGATCGGAATTAAACCCTGAAGAACAGTGAAATTAAGAATTAAGGCCATACCAGTCTTTCACTTCCATTCCATTGTGCCTGCATCTTAACTGTGAGTCACTTAATATAGTCTATGTTCTACAATACATAAGCACAAAATGGTGTAAGAAAGTAAACAGTAACGTTATCTTTTCTTCAAGTGGCATGAGTGCTATGTCAGGGATGGGGTGTGGCCTAATGGAGAGAGCCCTGGACCGGGATTCAGGAGAGCTGGATTGTATTCCTGGCTCTGCCACTAGCCTGCTGGGTGGCCTTGAGCAAATCTATTCCGATGCCCATCTGTAAAATGATTGTAATCTTACTGACTTCCTTTGTAAAGCACATAGAGATCTAGCGATGAAACGTGCTATGTCAGAAGTATTGTAATTGTTGATAAGTAGCTTGCATGTTTTGGAGGAGTGTGAAGCAAAGCTGAGTGGTTCTATCTGTCTAGCTTAGGGTTTTTCTGTAGCACGCTTCACCCTAGTGTCTAAGGGTTTGTCCTGTGCATGTTGAAGGCAATGGCAAAGCCTCGACTGGCTCTAATAGTGCAGGATCCGAACCTGTCTTCTGTGCAAGTGAATTAGGCCTCCATACTGATGTCTGCAGTTGACGTCATAGACTAGGAATTTTGCTCTTCACCCTTTCCAGTTTCTGGGAGCCATCCTGACACCTTTCCCATATGAAAGAGGATACTCTTAGAGCCACTGGTAAATGTTGTGTTTATATACATTTTTAAAGCAACACCACCCCTGTGATGATTGGGGTTGATCATGAACCATTTGATGAAATTCTATTTCTGTTGCCTGTGCGAGGCAGGAGGTCAGATTAGATGATATAATAGTCGCTTTTGGCCTTCAAATATATGAAGCTATGAATGACAGATGGTTCCACTAGTAAGAAAACTAAAGCCTTTCTCATCTGCTCGTGATTCACCAGAACTCTAAAAGATTCACACAACATGATTCTTCACAAAATAAGAGAGTTGGTGGATTCTGGAGCAGTGAGCACTGATAATTTAACAACATAATGTGGGTTTCAGTAAGCCGCATAGGGCCTGATTTTCAAAAATGCATGTGCAAAATGGTGCATGCAGGAGTTGAGCCTAATTTGCACATGCAGTTACCATAACTGTAAGCATGGTCACTTGCACATGCAAATACATGCTTTGCATATGCCACAGGTGGAACGGTGCAAATTAGGTGTGAAACCGTATGTGTACCTTTTTTAAAAAAATCGCCCTTAATGTAACTTCAACATCAATTTGTTGGATACTGTGTAGAAGAGATTTATATTACTTTTCCCTGTCACGATGCTGTCTACAGGCAGACTCTTGTTCTATCTATTCCAGTCATTTTAACTGCTCTGAGATGTGGGTATCTGCAGCAGTCATTTATTTGCGAAAACAAGTGGAGCATCACGGTGACTCAGAATGCCAGAGATCTGACTCTCAGAGGTGCATAGACTAATTGTAACACTAAAATCGCTAGCGTAATGCTGCAAATCCTGAAGAGGAACACATCTCTGTATTTGACAACGTTCATTCAATGTGACTGGAGCAATAACAAAGAGCATGAAAGACAGAATACTAAGGAGCTAAAGGGTGCCTTGCTAGAAGAGCATGCAGGGACGTGATGACGGGTGGCAGCAGGAGAGCAGTGCAGCCTGCCACTCCATTACCTCCTTGTAAATGAGAACTCATCAAGACTGCCTGGATACCTTAAAACTTCCTTATGCAACACTGAACCCTATTACTTATTCTAACACAAGTACCTGTGAAATTGCATTAAGGCTCAGAACAATGATTTTATGTGATGAATTGATTTTCAAGAGACTAAATGCATGGAATGGAGTGTGCTCCGTTAAAGCAACTTTAAAAAACAGGAGGGGGGAATGCTCAACCTTTTATCGCCCAAATGTTGGACAGCAGCAATTAAATAGAAAGGAAAGACAAAATATACAAGCATCATAAATTAATGGGGCTGGGAACTTAAAAAGCTATGAACATGACCTTGCCTTTATTTAAACCACTTCATATATAAATATTTTGAAGACGTTGCAGAGGCATTTTTGAGTGGGATTTGGAAGGTGTTATTCAAACCCCATGCTATTAAATGTAAAACCTAGCTGTAGATTATTTTCCTCTTCAGTGCAAACAGGACTGAGACCTTACATTTTTGGCCGGCACTCATTGCAAACTAACTCAGTGCTTGTCACCCCAGAGTGCTGGCTGCAATGTTATCTTGGCAGCATTAACGCACTCCGAAATAATTCACCTCCTTGGCCCAGAAAATGGGCTGATGATTTGCTTTAGTCCTCCAAACTTTAAGTGTTGCTTTCTGTTGAATGTTACACTCATCCCATTACTGTGAAACATTGCGGTGATTATTTATTGTAGTTTTAGAAGCGGATCTAGTTATTTCTCAGAGTGTCACCAATTTTCCTCGAAGCATCTTAATGCCCAATTTCCTCTTCCCCTCCCCTTTCTTACAAGGTACGCAATGAGACTCAAGAATTTCACAGGCTCATCTGCCACAGAAGGAGACAAGAAACTAGCAGTTTTATGGTGAGTCCCATTGTAACAATGTGGAAACAGCTAAAATCCTAGAGGACTTTAAAATTACTGAATTACTTAAGCAGCTTACACGAGATCTTTATTCTTGTTTTCCATTAAACTATTAAAGGATAACAAATGGATTTCTTCACCAGCTGACTGAACATTTATTTGTCTAATTTATACTGTTCTCAAGTTAGGATTTTAATGCTTTCGTGCATTTTTTTTCTCTATTTGCTTATGTTTCTCAATCTAACCTTGGAAGAGAGACTGCAAAATATAGATCAGCATTTGTTTTATAGTTTATAGGTTTCACTGAGCAATGGAATTAATACAATCCTTTCCTAAATACCGCAGCTACCGATGCTTATCACTCCTCTACTTGAGAATGTTTAAACTAAAGAAAGACCATGCTATGAAGTACTCCAGATCTCTGATGGAATATTTTAAGGTAATCTTTAGTCTGTTTAATTTATGCTGATACAGAATGACTTTCATCTCAGCACTGAGGGCTCATGCAACTCTCACTGCACCACATAAGCCCCACCTTTGCAATGGGAGACGTGGGCAGGATACTTGTGAGGAGCAAATGGAAATAATCCTGTGTTAAAACCTACAGCCGTGCTCTGACCAGCGTACTGATTCTGGCCTGATTCGGATCTCACTTTCCCCACTTCTGCACTTGACAACTCCCTGCAACTTTAATGGCTTTGTTCCTTGGTCAGCACCTCATCCAAAGCCCTCTGAAGTCATGAGGAGCCTTTCTGTTGACTTCATTGGGCTTAGACCCTACATTCACTGGCCTAGAATCTTCCATGGAATGTATTCCTACTTGCTTCAAACTCATTCCGTGTTGAATTTAGGCTACTGGCTCTTAGGGAAAAAACAGCCTGGCTCTGAAGGAAAATTTTGATCGTTTGTTTTACAGTAGACCATTATTTTTTAAACGTTTCTTTCTAAGAAAAGGCTTTGGGCCTGATTCTCTTTTAGAAAAAGGCCGCTTTACCTTGCTCAAGTTGTATAAAGGGAATTTAAGGTGCATGTAAATATAATTTACTCTCACTTTAAGACCCCTTGACTCTGCCAGAGCAAAGTGGATTTAGGGTAAATAAGAATCAGGCCCATATTTTGAGCAGCAGTTAAAAAATCTCAGAAGTGTTTTTCTAGAGCTTCAGATTGAATGACACAAAAGAGAGACTTCCTCTCGTGAAGGTGCTGTGCACTAGTGTAAAATTGGGTAAATGTGCACTAGAAACAGGCTTGAACTGTGTGTGAATTGTATGTTCAGGCTCTCTTTGTATTCAAAGTCTAGGAGACTCACATTTACGAAAGGAAAATGTTGACAAAATACTATTTTCCTATTGCTACGTGATGCTCTCTGTCTTTTATCTTTGCCACAAAGAAGCCATGGTTCAAAGGTTTTCAATAGGGCAGCTGGGGGAATGCAAAGCCTTTTATTAAATGGGTTGGGCCTTTAAACAGAGCTGTTGTTCAAACTGAAGTTTTGCACACTTTTCAATGTGGAAAGTGACTCACTAGGTCTTCGGGTGACCAGACAGCAAGTGTGAAAAATTGGGATGGGGTAGGGGAGTAATAGGCACCTATATAAGCAAAAGTCCCAAATATTGTGACTGTCCCTATAAAATTGGGACATCTGGTCACCCTACTAGGCCTGCAGTACAGGGACCAGGTTGGGAATTTTTCGACAAAACTTTTTTTCATCACAAAATACAGATTTATCAAAACCAAAACTGTTTGCAAGACAGGGTCAGTTTAGACAAATTTACTATTTAAAAAACAAAAAAATTTCAATAGTGTCAGAATGTCTCATGTTGATATTTTACAAAAAAAGTTCAGTTTTTCAGGTCAAAATTACTTTTTGAATTGAAATTTAAGTTAATTTATGTTTAAAAATATTTAAAAACCTAAAAAGTCAAACTCAAAATGTCATGTTTTAAAATCAACAAAACGAAATTTGAGATTTTTTTTTTCTTTTCGTCCTGATTTGGGACAAGAAAATTTTTCAAAATCTCAAAAACTCTCATGGGATGGGAAAACTGTTTTCTACTCAGCTCTAACCCACAGGGCTCTCCTGATGTTCAGGAGAGCTAATGTCAAAGTTGCTTTTTCATGGTTTGAAGATCTTCCAGATTATTTCAATGATCCCTCTTCTTTACATGTGTGGACATGCACAAAGATATAAAGTACACACACCATCTAATCCAAGCCACTCCATTCTGGGTTGACATGTTTAAGGAAATGCAAAGACCACACAAACAAACCAGTGTTTTCTGCTGGATAGTGTTATATAGTTTGGTCAATATTTTCTGAAAGCTATGATTGAAGAATGAGAAGATTAAGGTCTTATTCCTGGCTACCACTTACTCTCTTTGTGACCTTGAACCTCACATGCAAAATGAGTATGAAAGTAATCAAGTGGGTATAATAATAATAATAATTCAAACACTTCACAAAGGTGTTGTAAATCTTAATTGAATTTTCAGAATGCCTTTTGAAATATTTGCAGGAAAAGCACTATATACATTCACTATATAGAGAGGCAACTTGTTACTCGCCTTAGATAACTAAGGCCCTGATTCAACCACTCTAATGGGAATTGTTGCTGAATAAGATACTGTCCAATCTGAGTAAAGCTAGCCAAGTCTGGGCTTTACCTTTCGTTTGCTTGTGGTAGCACCCGCAATATGCTAGGTACTGTGCCAACACAAAAGAAAGAATGGGTAGGGAAGGTGTGTGTTATACACACTATAAAAGCAAGGGAATTCATTCATATCCCTACAATCAGACTCTTCCACCCCTCATGTTGTACATGTATTGCATCACATTCACCTACAATATATGAGATCCCCTAATTCCAAACGTCAAACCCCAAGCTTCCTTTGTCTGATGAAAAGTGTGCAGATCCCCCTGAAGGTGGAAAGCCTTTGAAGAGCTTACTTTGCAGAATAAATTTTAGATAAGGATAATTAAACCACTTCTTTACGAACTGCATCTGATTTTACTGGAGTTTTGGTATATCGAGTCTTTTATCAAGTGACTTTCACGCTTCTGACTGGAGCCTACTAATTATCCAACCAGCTATTTTATTATGCACCTGTAATGTTGGGCTGATATTCTGTATGCACCAGAGCTCTTACAGCTAAAACAGGAAGTGCCAGGCCTTGTAATCAATATTAATCTGCTTTAAATCTTACTGGCATCTCCTCCTGAACCAACAGAGAATTATCTCCTGTATTTACCTTTTGATTTTGTTTCTTGCAGAACTCTTCAAAAGCCTCCCAGGCCCCCTCTCCTTGGGGAGGCAATGGAAAGTGAGTATTGCCACTCAATACTTTGTCATGGAAATACACAGTTAATGCTGGGGGTGGAGGGGAGGAGAGGGATTGTTGTGTTAATCTTTCAAAGGTAAATTCAGCTCTTACATCATACTAAAACTTTACACAATTTGCTGTCATGTTCCAGTCACACAGCAGGACTGAAAAGTTCATATGGGCTGGTACCAAATTCTTTGACAATTTGATCCTTAAGTCAAATGAGGGCCATAAAAATATGTGTTAATTAGATAGCAAGTACCATGTCATTTCAAGAAGACAAAGTAAAGTTAACCACCATTGCAGTGATTTTTTTCAATGATTCGTTCAGTAATGATACACCAATGAATATTTCATTGATATATGGTAAGTGCTGTTTAAATAAAAGTGAAGGCGTAATAGTGGTGAAAATGTGAAGGCACTTAGTCAGCCAATTATCTGAATCTTTATATTAATGCTGAAACACCCTCACCTCCAGTGTAAAATCACAGTAATGTAATTATGTTCTGATGGTCAGTGAAGGTATGGTACCATTGCTACCTTACTTTAGGACATGATATATTTTGTACTTTGTGACGCAGATTCCTCTTGTTCCCTATTCAGGGCTATGCATACAAGTCCAGACAAAATTAGTAGGTTGCACTTGTCCACGTTTCATGGACCAAATGCTAGCTGGTACCTGGAGACAAGTATAACACCCCCTAAATGGGCAAACTAGGGTGCTCCAGAAGCAGCTCTGATGTGTGGATGTACCCTGGCTAAGGCCAACCAAGAGGGCACTGAGTAAACAGACCCTGAGTGAGCAGACGTAAGGGAACTTCCAGAGCTTCACAGACGTCTGAAATGAAAACAGTTCAGTCTATCTTACAGCTCTTCAGATTCTGAGCTTCTCAGAGCAGAGATCATCCTTAAATGCTTGCAAAGCACCTAGCACCTAGTAAGTGCGGCTAAAATAAATAATAATAGTTGTATGGAGACAAGGCACGATGACACAATTAACACACTTATTCCAGAAGGGACTCCACCCCCCAATATGCGGTGTATGGGACAAATTTTGCACCAGCTTCCACCCGAGTAACTCCATTGAGTGCAAACGTATTTGCAGTAATTTAGCCCACTACTTCCATTAGACTTCTCTGGGGGGACACGTAAGGAAACATATGAGTGCCATACCACATCTGGTCATTACATCTGGTCTCTTTCCAGATGTGCAAATTGTGCAGTGCAAGATGTTACAGATTTGATGCTGGAGTCACTTGATGAAATTCTCTGGCTGGTATTATGTAGGAAGTCAGATTAGATGATCATGATGGTCTCTTTTGGCTTTAAAAATCTATGATTCTGCGGTGAAGGAGAAGATTCTTGTCCAGCCTCTGAACATAATCAGCTGCCACCCAGCATGTGGCTAGCTATCGCTTCCATTTGACACCTAAACTGATTTGACTGTCTTGCAGCTATGAGTGAGTGAGTAAAAGTGCATCTGCTGTGCAATGCCGGCTTCCTTCTTTTATTCAAAGATAGGTGCTTTTATCACATAATAAGAACTAAATGTGAGGAGGCTACTGTTAAAATAGTATACACAATCTCACATACTAAAGAAATGCAGACACAATACTGCAGCCTACCCATAGCTGTGCCCTATGCCACCTAGAAATTACATCATTGGATCCTCAGAACAACAAGCAATATCACATTCCACCCTGTAACAAAGTAATATGATAGAGTTCACATGTGTTACTGCAAAAACAATGGTTCTGGGGCATGGCGTTACCGTGGCAGGAGAAATCACACATATCAGCTGATGTCAGCCAAGAAGAGGAACATAGACTGGAAGGTATCTCCTGGGTCATTAGTCCATTCCCCTGCATATAATCCCATTCTCCTATTTGGGGGCTGTTCCAGAACCTTACTCCTCTGACGGTTAGAATCCTCCTTCTAATTTCCAACCTAAATTTATCTGTGACCAGTTTATACTCAAATGTGTATGATACCTAAGCCATACAGCTCACAGTTTTGGTCCAAAGGAGGCTTTGCACGCTTTTCTTTTACTTTCAGTTTGGATGAGTTTGGAGCCCACCTGAGCTTTGATTTGATCAGTCAGTTAAGCACATTTCAGGATTCAAAGCCATGAAAACCTCAGCTTTGCTCCCTGGACGTTCAGGCCACTTCTGCTGAAAGAGTTGTGAACCTCTGCAAAGTTGGCCCAAGTTCCAGGCTGGCAATGAAACAAATTTTCCCTCGTTTCATTACAGAAATTTTCCTCACCTCAGCTGCAATAAGCATGAGGATAGAGAGATCTAATAGACTTGCCACAGTAATAATGGCACTGCACCTTCCCCTGCACAACAGGCTAGATCCAATGAACAAGGAACTTTATTTGGCTGAAGTGCATCAGCTTGTTTTAAGTAGGCTTTAGTGAAATACTCTCGGTCCCTTTGGATACTTATGATTGCTAACTGCTCCCAGACCTAATCAAGTGTAGTTCAGCTCTTCTGTACATTAAAGATGCTCTTCGGAGTATGTTTGGAGACTGAGAAATAAAACATTCATGCTGCAGGATACCCTTCAATATAACCCTTTGGCTGTGCAAATAGCTGCTAACTGCTGATGCCATGTGGGTCTCTTGCTATGGGAGAGCTATGGAGCTCAGCCAGGGGAGCCGTTGCCAATGATACTCCGGTAGGAAGATGTTTTCTTCCCTTTGGGTTAGGAAAGGTGTAGGTGCAGTATAGGTCAGACCAGTACTCAACTCTTCTGTGTTAGTCCAGGAGCTACCTGGCAGCAGCCAGTATGTGCGAGATGTGGGGTGTTCTTCACATATTCTTGCCCCCATGCATAAGTAGGCCTGATCCAGCACCTATAAAAGTCAATAGGAGGCTTTCCATAGAATATTGTGGGTGATGGCTCAGGTGGAACTAGGGTGACCAGATGTTGAGAGGAAAATATCAGGACCGCTGCAGGGGGGTGTTTTGTTTGTTTTTTTTACACTCATCCGTCCGGGAGTTCAGCGGCAATTTGGCGGAGACCTCTTCAGTCGCGGACAGTCTTCGGCAGTATTTCGGCGGGGAGTAATAAACCTTGCCATCAAAAACAGAAGCATGCGCCGCCGAAATACTGCTGAAGACCCTCCACGACTGAAGGACTCTCTGCTGAATTTCTGCCAAAGACCAGGAAACAAAATATTGGGACAAATGGCATCCCAACCGTACTCTGGTCGGGATGCGGGACAAACTCCTCACAGTTGGGACAGTCCAGTTTTTATCGGGATGTCTGGTCAGCCCAGGTGGAACAGAAGCAGTGCAGTCTTTCAGATGCTCCACAGCTGCAGCAGTGAGAGCTGCTAGTGATAGGGAAAGGGGCATGTAATCCCCCTCAGCAACATTTGGCCCCTTTCTTCCATACCGAGGGGCCCAGAAGCAATTCAGCCTCTATTTAAAGTGTTTTTATGGCAATCCAATGCATTTGTTTGGTTCCAAATGGGGGGTGGGGGAATAAAATTTGGAACCCTTAATTTTGTTCAGAAAGACCAATTTTCAAGGAGAATAGCTGTGCATGAGCATTCAGGGCTGTAAAGTCCTAAATATGTGAGATTGCAGTGGACGACCTCCATGCTGTCTGCAGCCAGCAGGTGATTCCTAATTGCTGGTGTTAGAATTAAAAGAAAATCTATATGAGAACATTAGTGCTGCACTAAGTAGGTAACTTAAAACACTGCTCTTTATAAAACAGTGTGCAGACGAACGGCTGGCAATTAGAAACAAATCTTCATAGCAAGCCTTAAAGAACCCTATAGAGATATTCATAATTGTACAGTACCCTAAGCACCTAATACTGCTCTGCAGGGTGCTTTTAAGAATTGCACTTTGCTTATTGTGGTGACTGTATTTGTAGCAAACTGTCATTGTGGTTTCCACAAAATTCTTTGATAATAATAAGCCAATATTACACATTGAGTGTTTTCTAACTGCCAATAGCAGCTTCTGGCAGCAGGTAGAAAAATCATTACAGTTATGAGCAGCAAAGAATCCTGTGGCACCTTATAGACTAACAGACGTTTTGGAGCATGAGCTTTCGTGGGTGAATACCCACTTCCTCACATGCATCTGAGGAAGTGGGTATTCACCCACGAAAGCTCATGCTCCAAAACGTCTGTTAGTCTATAAGGTGCCACAGGATTCTTTGCTGCTTTTACAGATCCAGACTAACACGGCTACCCTCTGATACAGTTATGAGATATTTCTTTCTCTAAAAGATTGCTATATTTGTCAGAGTTTGTTTTTTTTTAAATAACAGGTGCATTTGTGGGGGGAATTAAAGCCCTTTTTTAATTTCAATCAGTCCCAGTAAAGCAGATCATCACTGACCATCTCCTCTGGACTGGGTCTAGATTTGATGTTAAGGTTCCAAGTCTGCTGGGGAGAGACATGAAGCAGGGTGACCAGATGTCCTGATTTTATAGGGACAGTCCTGATGTTTGGAGCTTTGTCATACATAGATGCCTAATACCTCCCACCCCATCCTGATTTTTCACACTTGCTATCTGGTCATCCTAAAATGAAGTGATATGGGCATGAGAATAATTCTCCTTTCTTTTTTCCAGGAGCACAGAGACTCCATCCCCCATGTCTCTCAGTCCATCTCCAGTCAGTTCTGTAGGGAGCAGTACTGGCACTGCTGGGTCCTCATCAGCAGGAACTATCACCATCCCCCAGCGCATCCACCATATGGCTGCCAGCCATGTAAATATCACCAACAACGTCTTGCGGAGCTATGAGCACTGGGACATGGCTGACAAACTGACTAAGGAGAACAAAGGTGGCTTGTTCAGTTTCTTCCTTTTGCTATTTTGGTAGCTGAAATGCAGTTATTATTTTAGTTATCGTTGGGGATCATTGGGCCTCCGGAACTCAAGAGTATAAACCTCTACAGTTTGAGCAAATGGACCAGGTCCCCATGCTGGGGATAGTAGCCAACTCATATCATCTGTGTATCAAGCACAACGGGGGGCCTTGTAACACACACTCAACAGTGGGTTATAAAAGCAGCGGGCAAATAACTGAACAAAATGATGCCTGCTTCTGAGTTGGTGAATATGTTCCCCATTTCAGCCTATCACAGAGTACTGAGGCTCTTTTTGTATTGCGGTCGTCATCCAGTAAAGATTACTCAAATATAAGCTAGGATAATAAGTGAACATTAGATGTTCTCTTCGTCCACCTGTAAGCCTGATTATGACACGTTCGCTGGAAACCATGACCTTGACTTTCCCAAGATCAGTCTGTGATTCAGTTAATTTATTCAGATCAAGCATAAGTCTTTACCATGGTTGACACAGAGCAGTGCTGGCAAGCAGTTCATGGCTGGTTTACAATGACTTCAGTAAAGTAGGCGGTGGAGTGTAACTAAAGGCTAAATTTGGCTCACTAGGGACAAACCATAGATGGCCAGTACATCCCTCAGCCCGTGCCGCTTCCCGCAGCCCCCATTGGCCTGGAGCAGTGAACCGCAGCCAGTGGGAGCTGCAATTGGGCAAACCAGCAGATGCGGCAGGTAAACAAACTGGCCCGGCCCACAGGGGGCTTACCCTGGCGGGCCGCTGACCAAAGATTGCCAGTCCCTGCCATAGACCATCATTCAGGTTGAAATAAATGGCAAAGTTCCCCTGGACTTCAATAATGCAGGAACAGGGCCTAACTGGACAATGTTCTGCTCGTGATTTGCTCATCTCATTAGATCAGAATAAAATCTTATATAGGTGCCTGCAGCTCGATGTTGCTCCCATTAAAGTCAGTGGCAAATTTCCACTGACGTTAGTGGGAGCAGAGTTGGCTCTTGTAGTGTTCTACCTTGGCATGCTAACTAGAACCAGGGACAATATTAAAGTACATGTCAAGACCTCCCCACCATTTCCGGTGTTAATATACATTAATAAATTTGCTAGCAGTCCAATCATTTGGGATTTTTTTCTGTAGTTGCATTCATTTTCAAAACATGCTGAAGTAATTCCTTTTCAAATGTGCTGCAGAATTTTATCAGTGGCAATGCAGAAGGGTGTTCAGATAGGAGAATGAGATGACAATAATCGTGTAATTAGCTCTGTGTGTTGTGGAGTTGTTAAATGTTCTGCTGGATATTGAATCAAAATAGCTCGGGCATTCAGCCAGCAGACAGAAAATGTACCCAGCAAATGTTGTTATCAGTCCCGGAGCTGGATGGGGAAGAAGCCGGTGAATCTCATTCTGCATCTTTATGCCCCACTCTCTTCTTTGTTCTCATTTTGATTTATGTTCAAATGAGCCTGGTCTTACAAATGCCTTATGAGAGTAATCCCTATTCACATGAGTAGACCCATTGACTTTAGTGGGACTAGTTGCATCAGTAAAAGTTTCTCACATGAGCAAGATTTAGAGGATTGAGCCCCTAGTCTTAAATTTCTTTCCTTTTCTTTCCTTTTTTCATAGTCTGCAGTGGACACAAAGTTTGTGTTGCTGTTTAATTTCATTTTGGTATTAGAAGCCATTGAAGGGAAAAATGAAGTTTACAGCACTTCATATTTTGTCCTCTTTTGCATTTTGGGCAGAGAGACACATTTTCTAGTTAAATATTAGCTTAAAAATGCATATTTGAACACTGTTATACTATAATTTGAAATTTGGGTAGAACTAAAAGATAAATGCTAATATAAGTTTTTCTACTATAGCCACTTCATTGAAATCTACAGGTTTTCAATATATTGCATGACAATATATGAGGGGAGATAGCTCAGTGGTTTGAGCATTGGCCTGCTAGGGTTGTGAATTCAATCCTTGAGGGGGCCACTTAGGGATCTGGGGCAAAAATTGGTCCTGCTAGTGAAGGCAGTGGGGCTGGACTCAATGACCTTTCAAGGTCCCTTCCAGTTCTAAGAGATTGGTATATCTCCTATTATTATTATATTAAATGTCTTTGATGGGCAAATAAAAATATTTCAACATGAGAAATAAGTTTAATGAAAACTAGCTTCAATAGTAATAGTTATTAGTGGTTTTCATTTGTAGATCTCAAAGTTTTGTACAAAAGTCATTGTTAGAGCTGATCAAAACATGGTTGGTTGGTTGGTTTTGTTTTCCCTGCAGAAAATGTCAAATTTTTGGTGAACAGTCAAAATTTGAAATATTTCCAGCTGGAAGTGCCCCAACTGTGCTTCATGGGAGTTGTAGTTCAGGTGTCTCATATTTCCATTCTCCTCTGTGGAACAGGCTCCCTAAATGGACTACATCTTCCCCTTTTCAGTGTGAGAAATCTGATGGGAATCTGAAATTAGACTTTAAAAAAAGTTTTGACATTTAAAGAAATTATTATTTATTTGAACATACAATCATAAAGATCACTTGGTGGGAAAAAACACAGGAAGGAAGATTAAAGTACCTGCTAGTTGCCATTTCTTTACATATCTGGTGATATCCCTAAGCTTTTTTTACCTTTTACCTCCAGCCATACTGCTTTGTTCTGTGATATGTCATATCTCACCAGGTGATCAGATTGTTTGCAGAATTGTTGTAGCCATGATGGTCTCAGGGTATGAGACAGACATGGTAGATAAGGTAATATCTTTTATTGCACCAACTTCTGTTGGTGGAAGGGACAACTTTCAAACTTCACAGAGCTCTTCAAGTCTGGGGAAGAGTGAAATACAAGCTGGGACACATTGTTAAGAATAAGGAGTTAACACATGTTGTGGGAAATCATTTCAAATGAAATGGGCAATTGAGAATTAGATTGTTAAGCATAAGGGGGTCATACATGCTGTAGGACAGTGGTTCTCAACGTTGGTCCGCCGCTTGTTCAGGGAAAGCCCCTGGCTGGCCGGGCCAGTTTGTTTACCTGCCATGTCTGAAGGTTCGGCCGATTGCAGCTCCCATTGGCCATGGTTCGCCACTCCAGGCCAATGGGGGCTGCGGGAAGAGCGGCCAGCACATCCCTCAGCCCACACCACTTCCCACAGCCCCCATTGGCCTGAGATATCTTGTCAAGAATCACTCATGTATGCTAGGTCTGCAGGCTCCTGAGCTTCTGAGAACACACTAGTTTTTCATAACCACTGAGCGTGAAATAATCTTTAATTAATGTATTTCTGCACAGTTACCTGAAACAATGACTCCATTTCCTGTGTTACAGAGTTCTTTGTAGACCTGGACTCAGTCATGGGACCATTAACACAACACAGCAGTATGACCAGTTTGGTCCGTTACGTTCGACAAGGACTTCACTGGCTCCGCATGGAGGCACATTTGTTGTAGTGACTGCTGCCCTCTTCATAACATCCCCATCAGTCTACCTCTACCAGCGCACAGACGATCACTGGTGGAACTCCGCTCATTTCTGGATCTTGATTCATGTAACTTCATTTTTATTGCCTTTTTTGATATCTTATCTATTGGAAGTAGAAGTCACCATAAATGGAACTTATGACTCAAGAGCAGTATGTCTTGTACCATCTAATCATTTTTGACAATTTCTATGCCTTGCGTCTCCTGGATCCTGCTATCCTTATGTGCTTTATGGAACGGTACATTCCCTGCAGTATTGTTTTAAGTCGACACTGCCTTCAAGTGAAAATAGAAAAAGCACTTTGAGAAGATATGGATTCCTGAGAAACAGTACAAAACGTCTTAAATATATGAGGGTGTACACGAAAATTCTCTTCTGAAATAAATTAGTAGAAGTTATAGCCATTCACTCAGAATTGTCCTTTGAACCCAACCCAGCCTGTTCACTGCTTAGTTCTGGCATCGTTACCTGCAACTGTTTATCGCTAAGATTTCCTACTTTATATAGGCCTGATCTCTAAAAAAGGACTCTGGACATCTTAGAGGTAGGTAGCGTAAAATCACCAAAGGTGTTAAAAGATATAAGATTGGGAGGAATGATTAAAGAAAGATGCCACGCTACACAATGAGGTTTTGATATTCTTTTCTGTTTAATGTTGGCTTAACAGTTTAAGTGGGCAGAACAAGGCAGCTGATTAGGCAATTTCAAAATGTTAGCTTTTATAGTCTTAGCTACCATTCATGTACTCAGTCGGTGAATTTTCTTTCAGTCCTTACTGTTTGGTCTCCAGCAAATATTCCTCCATGATTTTTCTTGGCAAAACAATCTCCTCTTGCATAGCGACTCAGTGACAGCACGTCTTAACAGGAGTGCTACATTATAAACATTGATATTGTATGTGAAAGTAGGGATTCTTGATGAGATTTGCTAGTAATTTAACTGACTGCTTCTGAGGCACTTCTAACGCCCTGTGGCATTAATTTACGCCTGTTTTGTTGATTTCAAAGCTTTAGAAGCAGACACTTTTATCTTACTTTCTTGAAAACAATGAAAAATTAAAGGAAATCGCTAGATTTACCCCAAAACAACATATTTGCTTCATAATGTCCATGAATACTTCAGTCTCTCAATTCTCCAAATTAGCCGTTTTCCAAATTCCATTTTTATTTACCCACACTGTCATATTTTGACCATTCCTTTAACGCATGCATAATCATGAGACAATTCAGAGAAAATTTCAAAGCAATCTTGAATAAATGAGACCATTTCATTCACTCGTTCTTTTTTTTTTTCTTTCTAAGCTGCGCTGCTCTTGTGGCAGCCCTGCAGGAAGCAATGGTGCATGAAACAAAACAAAATGAATTTATATCAGTAATTCACAAGACTTTAAATGGCCTCATATCATTCTTGATGTAATGCCGGCACACCTTATCAAACTGTAAATTTCATTTATATAAACAAAAAAAAAACCCTCCTGGCAATGTAAATATCATTCTATGTCACATCTCAGTGAAATAACACGGCAGGTGTATTTAGTATCATCCAGACATTATTTAATTGTAATTGCCTTTTGATATATAAGCTTGTATATCCTTTAATCGGGCGAGATATTAGATTCTACTCACTGGATTGTGACCAGATAAATAGGACAAATTTGCATTTAAACGGTTCAGACTGCTAGGTTTTTAAAACAGGTCTTGCACATTTCCAATAAGGATTGTGCCCAATCCATATTTTAAGATAAACTTATCTTTTTAAACAATTGTCTATTAGCTCCTATTAATAAATACCTTTAAAAATTCTATAAATCATAATATTTTGATCCACAGCAAGGTCTTCTAAATGTAGCCAGGGTGGGATGTATGATAGGGTAGTCTATAAAGGACAGAACATGCACATCCTGGATTATTTTCACATTCCTGTTCCTACAGTAAACAACATTCCCTTATCTGTTCTTTGAGAGGTTCATTAACTATGCTTAATATATGGCGATATAACTATCTCATGGAACTGGAAGGGACCCTGAAAGGCCATTGAGTCCATTCCCCTGCCTTCAATAGCAGGACCAAGTGCTGATTTTGCCCCAGATCCTTAAGTGGCCCCCTCAAGGATTGAGCTCACAACCCTGGGTTTAGCAGGCCAATGCTCAAACCACTGAGATATCCCTCCCCCAAAAGAACTTATCATGCTGATTCTGGCCCTATTTCTCTAATGAATAAAAGCAGGATAACAAGAACCCTTCATAAATATAAAAAGAGGGTGATTTTTTCAAACATGCACCTTTTTTAACAGATGAGCGTAGGTGTTTCTGATAACTGAACTGAAGTATTGATAGGTTGGTTGTGACCTATGTTTTCCATTCTCTTTGTAAGGCCTCTCCTAGTGGATTGACTATCTATTCCGCCTAATTAAGAACATTGTTCTCCCTTATTATTTTAACATAGACTGAAATCCTAGACTGCCATGGATTTACGAAGGATATATATATATACATCTTGAAATACAATCTTCAGAGACATGACTGTTTTAAGAGTCAGCTACCCTCCCCAAGTCAGGGTATTATCTTTCCCCTGTTGCCTGTAGTAAACAGACACCTATCTCAAAATTTAACATACATTCACATCTCCTGTACCTAGACAGCTTAGAGAGTTAGCCCACCTGATTTTGCCTCCTGTGACTTAGTTTGAAATGTGTGTTGAATCAATGGTACGATTATAATAAGTCCAGCAGTCAAACCTAGAATCACAAGCCAATATACTATTTAGAGGTCTTGTTTCAAGAGCAGCTTAGAAACAAATTAAATATGCAGAGTGAATTACCTTCTTATCCCTGGGCATGATGCTTCTTTTGGGTTAGTTATTAAGGATTATTGCACTTTTATAGGCACTATATTCATTGCCTTTCGAATGGCAACATGGCATCTTCCTGGAGTAATTTTGCTCTTGAAATTATAATTTCAAATAGATTTCATTGAATGAAATTGTTTTCTTGTTTTGAAGGGGAAGCATTTTGATGTATGAGGAGGTATCTGCTTGGGCTTTTTCTCTGTCACCCTGTCAGAAATGCCAACCTCAAGCATTCAAAGATCATGAGTGAGGTCCCCAAAATTATGAGGCTGTCTTCAAAATCATGAGGTTTTTTTCGTAGCATATTTTGTTTTCCTTTTATTTGTCTTATCATTGCTGAGTCTCTAAGCAACACTCAAGTCATGTTTTCAAGTTTTCCTCCATAACCAGGAAAACGAGAAATAGCCTTTTTTTTTTCTTTTTTTTTTTTAAATGAAAATGAGATGCTCGTGAAATTTCCTGATACCTGCAGCTGGGTTTTCAGAAAGACACCAAATATTGCAAGAGTCGTGATAACATTGCAGGAGGTAGCCTGTTAAATAATGTGTAGATCAATATGTGTAGTGCTGTGGTAAAGGGAACACACACGCTAAGGACTAAAGTCTAAAATATCGGGAATCCATCAGCGCAAAATGACAGTGCAGCAAAGTCCAAAGTGCTTGAGCAAGGTCCTTACACACCTTCTTGTGGGCTTCATTGGTCTTAAATGGTGTGTATGGCCTTGTACCTACTCTGAGAACAGTATGTATCTCCAGCCACATGATGTTCAATAAGGAACTGAGGTCCATAATAGTAGATGTTCTTGAGGGGAAAGATTAGGAGAGCTACCATATGCCTCATATGGTTCCATCAGTTGCTAGCCTGAAATATAAGGCTAGCTTTTTCTAGGGCAGCTCTCACTCAAGCAAACTTCCTTTGCAAGTAGGGAAAGTTTGGACCCGAATACAAATTGCAGGATTTGGTCCACTGTTCACATTTCTTTAGCTTTGCTTATTTAAATTTTATTTTTATTTTTTTCTAATTGAACTCGTCATTTTGTTGCTAGCATTTGGTGGCATCCTTCCCAGCATGTTTCTCAGAGTTGAATTTTGCCCTCTTCTTGTTATTGCATGGCCTTTGGACCCTTGATCACTTAATAAGCTCAGTGTGTAAATACTGATTGTTTTATTTATAGTTGACCTCATTGGAAAGATAGGGGAGATCTGTTGTCTTTAAAAAGACTCAAGGTCTTATGAAACAAAGTGATTGGCATCCTAGTTTAGTAGATAAGAGGCTAACTCTGAACCGTTAGCTAGAATTAATTTCTGGGATGCTTCTAAATTATTCTTCCCTAAAAACTTTTTGACCAACTTTTAGCTACTTTGAAGGAAATATTTTTGTCATGTTGTTTTTGTGGGTATTTAATTCTATTTTTTTAAACAAATTATTATTTCAGGGAAAGAAAACTAAACAGGCTGAAAGGCCCAGTTGCAACAATAGGACCTTTAATAAATGTTTGGAGATGTAAGAAAAGTTCGGTTACAAGGAAATGAGCCGTGAGCTTCCTTGATGATGCATTACTTTTATGTAGTAGTGGGGATATTAATGTGTCCCTCTGTAGAAAAGGGCCCTTACTCCCAGTCAGATAATGTGCACCATTCTGTTGTCCCAAGCAAACTGAAGTACAGTAGAAAGCAATGGCATCTGCACGGGCTTGATCCTGCACTCATTAAAATCAGTGGCATAGCTCCCATTGATTTTCATCATGCAGGATCAGGTCTTATATGCATATTCCATCAACATACCATAGGGAGTATTTGCCATGCTTACTCAGACCATCAGGCCATCCAATAGCCTTCCTCCAGCAGTGACCAGTGCCTGACACATCTGAGGAAGGCAAAAAAAAGTCTCAATACACCTATAATACTGTATATTAAACATATTGTATGTGTATCATCTAGCTGTACAGGCCCCACCCACTGAGGTGCTGTTATAGTACATGAAAGAGCCTTCGAATTGCCAGAAAGTCTGCCTGATTTTATTGTATTTCGGTGGGCATTTTGGAGAAGGAAAGATTGCAAGAAAGTTTAAAAATAAACCATCCTTATGCTCCTTGCACCATTTGCACGTTTTACTTTATGTAGCATTTAATGATCAAATGTGTGCCCTCTAGAGGTGATTTTTATAAAGGCAAATAAATAAGATAAATCGTCTTAGTACTGGAAGGGATCCATTTCTTGACCCTCCCTACACTTCCATAACAGAAAATCTGGTTTTGTCCAGTTTTTGTACAGTGTCTAGTACAATTGGGGTCCTGGTCCTTGACTGAGGAGAAGACGACCCATAGACACAAAAACATATCCAGGCATTCTTTATTTGTCTAATAATGTAGAGGCTAAGTGCTCAGAGCAACCAATGTTTTCCCCTGGTTAAAGTTCAGTTGTGGTCATGTTTTGGAGGTCTGTTACACAGCCTGTCTCCAAGTTTTACTCTCGACAGTTTTATTTCCGCTAGCACTTTTCAAAGTGGTATGATTTATTTGGGGGGGGAGGGTCTTCAGACAGCAATATGCCTGATTTTCATCTCGCACCAGTTTAAATCCATTGAAGTCAAAGGGCCTGATCTGGCTCTCACGCAGCATGTAGACCAATGTGACTCAGTAGCTTCACACTGGCAGAAATTAGTGCTGTTTCAAACAAAAGGAGTTACGGAGTAAAGCCGGTGTTAGATGAGAACCTTACTGTGTCAGAAGATAATTTATGAGAAATACCATGGAGATAAATTGTCCTTGGAATCAGAGGGTATGTAGAAATATGTATGGCAGTGCCGTTACATGTTCCTCATGGTAGAAATGTGAAGCCCTGTTTAATGAACTTGGAAACCTTCTGAAGAAGAGGTGACTTCATGAGTGTGACTTTGTGAATTTGACCTGTTTGTACATCTATGAAAAGGGGATTTATTATTATTGCTACATGTGATGAAACATGTTGGCTGTGATATTATGTCATGAGAAGGCCTTGTGCACCACAAGCTGGTCTGATGAATGAACTCGCCTTACTGTGTGGTTCCGTGACACAGTGCAGTAACACTGTCATTACAATCACTTTCTTGTAGCAAGGTCATTTTTTTCCCCACAGAACTTCACCAAGGACTGAGTCCAGGGACCCAGAAACCAGCCCACATAGCAGTCTGTGGCCTGGGTACCTCTGGCATAGGTAGATGAAGAAGTCCCACCCCCAGCCTCACCCCTCCCCCAGACTATGCAGCAGCTGCAGATCACGAGGGTACTTGAGCTTCCTGCCTCATGGGGTCCCAGAGTTCAGGCTCCAGCCAGAGTCCAAACATCTACACTGCAGCTTTACAGCCCCCCAGCCTGAGCCAGATCCTGCTTGCCTTACTCCTGCTGGGTCCCATTAATTTCAGTGATATTAACCAATGAGCAAGATGAGCAGGATTGGTTTGTGAACCAGTTTGGGTCTTTAATTCTACTTCACTGTAATCTGAGTTCCAGTATATGCAAATTCCCTCTGCTTCCCATACTGGGCTTGATTCTACTCTCAGTAGCAACAGTTTTGCACTGGTGTAGTAACTTCATTGACCTAAATGGAGTTACTCCTGATTTAGAGCCCTATCAGTCAGAGAATCAGGCTCATAAATGAGTTTCATTCTAAAAAATACTTAGGGAAATGTTACTAATAATGTAGGCCTAAATCCCACATTACATACTGGGGGCCAAATGGTGCTCTGACCAACACCAGTGGCATCTAGAACAACTCAAATGTCTTCAGTGGAATTCATTGGTCCAAATTCTGTTCTTATTTTACACTTAATAATGGAGTGATTGAGATCAACATTGGGCTCATTGTACCAGACCCTCAGCTAGGTTAAATCAGTTACTTTAGCGACGCTACCATCAATTTTCACTATACCTTAGGATCTGACTGAGTTCAGTTTGGTTACGCTGGATTTACACTGGTGGATCTGTAAGCAACTTGATCTGTGCTCAGCCCATAAATATACTCAGCCCCTACTTAGGTAAAAGAACTGTGACTTCAGTGGGATACAAGTGTGAGGCAGAACAGCAGGGATTTGACCTAGTGGCAGGATGCATTTATTCTAAAAATTGTCAATGAACTGAATAGCTGGCAACAGGAAACACTTTCTATTCTTCATGAAATACCAGAATACAAGATCCTCACATGATCTAATTTGGTGCAGCTCTGTTGACTTCAATGGAGCTATTCCAATATACACAGGCTGAGGATCTGGCCCATAAACCCAAATCTTTTTTTACTTTTGGCCAACATATCTCTGTGCAGGTGAACTCCCAAAGCTTTATCATCATGCTTCTTGTTTATTGACCATGCTAATGAAGCTATTCTGTTTTGTTTGTAAGGAAATGGACTTGGCAAAGCAATGAAATCTAGAGTACTTTGTAAAGCTGCATTAGACCACACAGTCTGGAAGAAGTATCATCAGAACCGAGAAAAACTCAATAGCTAGTGCCGTACTGCATTTTGTCTGATGTCTTTAAAATTTTCACTCTGCGCTTCCCCTGCTGATTTTTACATAGGAAGTGAACAACAATTGTAGGTTTCTGAAAATCATCAGCCACATCCCCAGATGCCTTCCGTCAAGGTAGCCGCATTGATGTCAGAGCTGATTTACACAGCCTGAACTGGGCCTGTATACTTTTACCGCCTGTGCTGTATGAACTGAGTGCAGCTTTACAAATATACACACAAGCTGTTAAACTATTTTGAGCATCAGATAATCACTGCAAAAAGAATTGGAGGTGACTTTCTGCCTGCAGTCTAGTCCTGCAGATGGTTGTGTTTTGAACTAAAATGCAAGATGCAATTTCATTACCGCTCACTTTAAATATTTACTGGCATCAGCATTAGCTTCCATAGAAAAATGGCAAATACATTCAAATGTCTCAGAAATACTCGCAGTATAAAGATGGAATCTGTTACTCCTGCTCAAAGGCATTGCAGAGAGTTGAAGTGTATTTTCTAAGCCAAATGAGTTTTGTATATTTAAAAATGATTGAAAATATTTATTAAGGGCCCAGTTCTGCAATTCTTATTTGCACTGAGCACCTTAAACCACAGTTAGTTCCAATTCAATCAGTGGAGCTAGCCACAAGCAGACTAAATTACCGCTCAGCATTAGGATGGCAGAATTAGGCCCTAAATAAGTTACTTGGATGCAATCAGGAGTTTAATTTTAGCCATATATGTCATGTGAGGACACTCATAAACTCGATGTACATTTTATCCAAACTGACAGTCCCAGTAATTCCACAGACTATTGTATATTTTATTCCTTTGTGTATTTTTGTGGCATCTCTGGATTGCATATCTTTGACTGAATCTGAAATGCTCTTTTAAGAAAAAAAAATCAATGTTCATAAGACCTAGGAACATTATCATTGCAAAGTTTGAAAACAGATTTAAAGATCTGGTTATTTTTGTTTTGACTTTCGCTGTAGCAATCCCATGCCCGTTGTTTTTAAAAGGGGACAGTTCAGATTAAGTTTTCTGGTTGCTGAAAAACCGAAGAAGATGACTAAAGTATGGGAAAAGTAATAATGGCAAACTAAAGGGATGTTTGTTCTTTCTTCATGTCTTGTTTTTTACCAGCTAGTGTTGGGATTAGTCTAGAAGAATGTGTGATTTTTTTCAACTCCATCTCTATTGTGGCAAAACGCTCAAATTTGTCTTTTGGTGTTTGTTGGGGTTTTTTTGTTCGTTTTGGGTGGTTTTTTTGTATGTGTAGAAGTAACCAAAATATCAGGAACATTTATATACCCTCTGTTCTGGTTACTGGCCATTATGACATCATGAAGACCTCTTGGTCTTCCTACCAAAGTCAGATTTAACTTCTACCTTGATGTTCTTCTCAATTAGCCATTGAAATTAGATTGTAATTTACTAAATACCCCTTTAGTTTGCATTCTTACTTTTGATTTACTATTGAACTAGCCTTTTCTCTGTGTGTGCAAATATCATATCCATAATCTCTGCAATCCACAAGGTGTCTTTGTTCTCAACAAGCATGTTATTCTTGTAAAGTTTTACGTATAAGTTAAGATGTTTTGTACAGACCAAGGTAACTGTTAAAATGTCAAGCAATTACTGAAATGTTGTATAGTTATAAAGGTTTGATTTCTTTTGCTTTATATGTATAAAATTGTATCCTGCCTGTTTTGCTTTGTATTTCCAATGTGTTGCACAATTATGCATTTTGTTTACATTTTGTTCCTTCTTAAATAACAGTAATACTTTATGTACAAACATTTTAAATGTACTTTTGTTGTTTTTAAACACAATGTCTCTATATAAATAATATTGGTTGAACTGGTACATTTGTGTCTCTCATAGAGGGGTTAATTATACTGCCAGTGCATTGAATTATTTAAAAAAAACAGTAAAATAAAATTTTTATGAAAATGTAATCCATTTTATAGCTATAAATTATTCTGCATTAAGCTATTTTCTCATTCCTCTCCCAGGATACAAGAAGTGTAAGTTCTCATAAGCACAGTTTGCAGGAGAATTTTCATTGTTTTTAATTTTTAAAGAATTCATTTCAGTAGTGATGCAGAACTAAAGTGAATCAATATTATGGAACTAAATTTTGCTGATGCCGCTTCTGGCAAGATAGGTATTGTGGCACACCCTACCGGGAACATCCGCAAGATGGTGGGAAAGGATTCTCTCTACCCCAACCCAAACCTAAATGGCTAAGGAACCAGTCTGAAAAGAAATTAGTTTCAGAATTTGCTGACAACCAGCACAGGGCTTAAGCACAAATTTAATGGTGCACTTAAATGTACTGGCCTTCTGCACAGGGGTGAGTTTCATCCCAGGGGCTCACTAGGCCTGACCCAGACCCGGAAATGCCAGGCTTTATAGCCTCATTTCAAAATAGCCCAAGGATTCAGTGCCAAGAATAGCAGCTCGAAAGAGCTGAAAAAGCTCTCCGGAGATTTTTAAGTAGTAGGTGATGTGACTGCGTAGTCCACAAGACATGGTCTAATGCAGAGAATGGCCACCAGGGAAGAATTAGAGGGCTACAAAATCTGAGGCCCCTCTCTGGCCACTGTGGACTTCATGCTCTGAAGAGGGGAAGTTTGGGAATGATTCCAGCTCCCATCCTTGGCAGGTTACTTTTTCCCCTGCCAGGAGCTCCTGTGGGGGGGGAAGTCGATGGGAGGTCACCACTGGGTCAGCATACAGGTGATTTTAGAAATGTGCCTGCACTATTAAAGTTAATGAAAAGAATGGAATTAGAGGTTGAGTCTGGTAGTAATGTAATACTGGACACACTGGGCCAACTTCACCGGTATTCTCTGAGTTCTTTGCACCATTTTGGCGACAGCCATCAGTGCAGATCAGTTAAACTGGGTTATAGGTTTATCAGTTTTATTGATTTTGCTGGGGTATCCATAACATACTGTCTCATCTCCCAAAGTCCTACCCTGGACTTAGTGGGAAAACTGGGATGGATTCTCTGGAGCCGGCTCTTTCTTGGTTCTGTCAAAGTTATGGTCAAGAATCCAGAGAAGATATTCCCAGGACACTGTTGAGACATACCTCTGCTTGATCATGTAGGCTGAGTGAACCAGTCTAATGCTGCCTGTACAATTCACCTAGTGTTAGCAGCCAGTAACATGCTGGCAGGCACAGAAACTACCGTGAGAATTAACTTAGAGAAGTCAGCTCCTGTCATTCTCTGCATGTACAGACTTGTAATTGGCTGTGAAGTGTTCTGCGATCCTTGTGTATGAATGATGAATGACTCCATATAAACCCAAGCTGTATTTCATTGTTGGTGCCACTGAACGACTCAAGCAGGAAAGGCAAAGTGTCCACTAAAAAGGCATTATTATTCCAATAGCCACTACCCATGTAAAGCCCCACAGTGCCAAGGACACCCCCACACACACACACTTCATGGCTGGGTTTCTGGAAGAATTGACTTTCCAAAGCAGCCCATCTCGAAATGAAAGTGTGCCCAGGGTGGGCTCACCAACCTCCCTGTAAGTGCAGCAAAAGGTGAGTTGGGCTTCCTTGCTTCAGCCACAAGTATTTTTCAGGAGAAAAAAAAATGAGCTGGCTCAAGAAGAGTGCCTAAATATCCCAGTCACAGAGCCTAGGCCAAAGTTCATTGACTTCCATGAGCTTTCGAGCCAGCATCATAATGGCCACTGGTGCTGCGCTGAAAATGCCATTAGAGCACGTTGCTGTTGCCCGTAACAGGCTTGAATTGGAGCCTGCTCCTGAGAAGTGCTGAGCTTCCAAATTCCCATTGGCTTCAATGAAAGCGATGGATGTATAGCAGTCCCCAGGGTCAGCAGCTTGGCGAGGCACGTAGCTCTGCAGTCCTGTCATGGCAAGTCACTCATGTTGCCCTGTTTCCCAGCAGTAAGAGGAGGATGGTCCAGCCCTACTTCACACAGGCGCCATGAGGATAAAAGCCAATGACCAGGAGGTGCGTAAGTACTAGGTTGATATGGGCCATGCAAATACTTAGATAGAGTAAGACCCCCCAAACACCACACACACACACACACATTTTTGCAACCAACAAAGATGCATGCACATACTCGGGAACAAAGTTGCCTTACATCTGGGATGAATCTGGTCCATGTTGCAGGCTGCTGGCTACAGCTAGAAAGCTGTGGTGCATAGGTGACAGAGGAGAAGGCACAGAGCATGACAAAAACCACTAAATACGAAAGATCCAGTTGCCTCTTTCCATAGCCCAAAGAGAGAGGGAGGAGAAAGAGCAAGCTGAACTATTTCACTAAAGTCTTAGAGAACCACCAGATTAGCCCAAGAAGCCAATATTACAGTGATGGGTCCAAGTGCTGGAAAGGAATTTCTCTTAGCAGCTGCATTTCAAAATGAATTTTAAAATCACACTGAATTTTTAAACGGGCATATGTGGGGCTTTTCAGTACGTTTTTCCCCACACAGAGTCCCTGAAGTTGGAAGGACTTTACTATCAGTGAGGTAATCGTGTAAAGCACGTTACCCATATGTGAAGCTAATGTAGAACGTTAGATCAACGCTATCTCCGGGTGTTAGGTACTTAGATTTCTTTCTGGAGTGACACGGGCTTTGACATCGTGTGGCCATTACCATCCAGGGCCAAATGCTGTGCTCTGCCCCACTGCCCTTAACATGAGAATTAAGTGGTGCATAGCGCCTCATGTGAGCCCTCATCACAGGATGAATTTCCCCCTTAGAATGGTAGAGCACAGAGAAAACTCTGCACTAGCATCTTGGCAACTCTGCATTAACTGCCTATCAAGCAGTAACTAAATAAAAAGGCTCGTATTGTGCTTCAAGCCATTAATTTAACAGCAATCACCTATGTGTTCAGGCTAGGCTGGCAGGGAATTATCTGCAATGGGAAGATGCTTGCCAATAAGTGTTACAAAAGGCTTTAGCTGTACCTCAAAGTGGCTGCAAATCAATCAGACAAGTGTAACGATCAGGTCTGCAATGCCTTTTGTGATTTGGGAGGCCAGCTAACCAAGAGGCAGCCTCTCTCTCTAAGGACGCAGAGGACCTGCACAATGACCGATGCACCTGTTCACTTCTACTGAAGCCCAGAACTTTAAACAACATTTCGGAAGCCCTTAAATACCTTTCTGCTATCAGATTGCTATGTAAGCAATAGCACTTGCAACAGGGATGTCATCCAATTGCCACATGGGAGGGTGCAGGCTGCACAGTTGTGAGTGGGAGGGGAGATGGCCATGAGCTGTGAAAAAGTCTGAGGACCCTTAGCATATGGAAGGAAATACATTCAGTTGGCACATTCATAAATGCCATGACTGCTCAGGCTTGGACTTAATTGGTGCCCAGGGCCTGTTCAAATCTAGACCTACCCATAGGGTAGGGTGAATTCCACCCTAAAGACTATTGTCACAGTACAATCAATTGTGTTCGCTTGCTAACAGTCCCTAGAGCTGAATGTCTGGAGAAGAGATACAAAGTCAAAGAGTGCCTATATCTTCAAGGGTATTCAGGCTACATTGGAATTGAGATTTTTTTAACATATTAATGGGGCAAATGCTGCCTGTAAAAAAAGAGAATTAATTAATTCATGCAGCAAGGACCTTCAGGCCAGAGCTGGTCAACCAGAAAATGCTGATTTGACAGAATCTGGACATTTCACAGGACTGTATCAATTTTGTTGAAATTTTTCAAGAAAAAAAATTATTCAAATGTTTTGTTTTGATAAGGTCAAATCATCTCATCTCAAAGGATAAAGTTAAAAATGAAGCCCTTTGAGTTTGTCGAAATGAAGTGCTTTGAGAAGGTCACGTTGCTATTTTGACTTTTCCTCATGATTCAGGCTAAAAGGACATTTCAAAATGTAAGACTTTCCCTTGGAATGGCAAGTCCATAGTTCAGCCAACTCTGTCTCAGACATTAAGGAGGTCAGCAGACAGTTTTCTGCAGTTCCTTCCCCTCTGCTGCCTGACTTTCTTGCAATCTCAAACTCCTCTCCTCATCCCAGAATCTCTCATCGCCTCTTCACTTCAGCCTACCTCTTGCTAACCTCCAGTAATCCTCCCTTTCTGCCCCTCATCCTACTGACTTCCCTCCCTTCACATGACCACCTTCGTTCCAGTTAGCTAATCCCCTCGGAGCAAAACCACCCCAAAACAGTAAAAAAACCAACCAACCACAGCATTGTGGTACACTGAAAACTGTGTAACAATTACTAGTGGTCACTTTAAATGTAAGGGCAATCCTCTGGCCTGTGATATTCAGAAGGCCAGATTAGATGACTATAATGGGCCCTTCTGGCCTTAAAAATCTAGGAATCTATTAATCATTTGAGCTGGCCTTTTGGAGACTATGGGCCAGATTCTAACCTTCCTCACACTGGCATAACTCCATTGATGTTAATGAAATGCCACCTGATGTCTGTCAATGCAAGTGAAATCAGACACCTGCCCTCAGAGTTTGGTTACGTCCAGCATGAAACTCATGCAGCTCCATTGACAACTCTGGTTTTACATGGGTGCAACTGAAATCTTTCAGTCTGTGCATCCCTTCTGGTGACACCCAGACTCCACTGACTCAAGGAAACCCAAGGCGGCCTCTCAAATTCAGCCACCTCAGAATCAATGAGGGGAAAAAAAAATCAACCATGTTAATACTAAAAGGCTATGAAATGGCCCACAAAACTCCCATTGGTGTGAGCAGCATTTCCAAATGCTGGCAGACTATAGCACAAAACCCAGCATTGGCTAATCACCGCCACTAATACTACCAGCCCCCAAAGTTGCTAAGAGCATGTGTTTAAGGGTGAGTCATTGATTACCCAGAAAATCCCTACCTTCCCCTCCCTTTTTTAGCATAATCATTTCTCACAGAGAATGTCAATAAATGCTGGAGACAGCAGCAGCAGCAGCAACCACAACAAAAAAGCCCAACTGCTAAATAATTCCTGGAATGACTTGTCAGAAACCTTTTATTTACTGATTCCGCGCATTTCATTTATTTCTGGCACGGGGCCAACTTGCCTGACAGTTAAGATTTATTGATTTAATTGCCTAGGGTAACCATGCAATAAAATCATCTCAAAGATAAATTTTCATGGCACTGTGCAGCACTGAAGTAATTTTTCAAGTGCTACGGCTATATTTCTGCAGGTTACAGGTGCAAAATTTGCTTAAAGCAGAAATATGTCATTATTGTAGCCTCAGTGCACCAGTGTGGTCCCTTTTGTGGGTTTTTTCTCTTTTCTTTTCTCTTTTTTTTAACGAGGGAGAGACAGTGCAGATCTGGCCGAGACGAAATGATATTTTCTTAATTGGTTCATATATTCAATGCCCAGGAGAAAGTGAAGCTTCAGTTTAATTAGAGTGGGCTTAGAGGTTATTTACAATGTTATACAGAATCATTTGTTTCCAGCTGTGAGATGCGTTTTAATGCTGGAGTCTCACATGGTAGATGATTGCCATTTGTGACATTATAGTTTATTGAATCTTTAGATCTTTTTATTTACATTGTTAAAGGGCTCATTATAGTTCAGAACAACAAGTAAGTGAAAAACTCTGATTAATTCCCAGGTTAATGGTAACATTTCCGAAGTCAGAGCTAGCATAAACTTTTAACAACGCGAAATCTTTTCTTATCTCCGATGATTTATTTTGCAGAGGGTTTTCATTGTGCTTTGATTGCAGTATTTAATGGCTTATTACTCTTGCAGCTTCGCTCTCCAGAGCTAAGTATTTTATTTTTTAGTTCTTATACTGTACAAGGCTGTAGATTTTTTTTGCCCCCCCACATCAAGTCAAAGAGAGTCCTAACATACTGTTAGCGCAGGCATGGTCACATGTTAACGCTGCAGAAAGTACCACTGTTGTGGGCTGATACACAGACTGGCACCAGCCCCCGTGCACATGTGAGAGGCGGGGAAGACAATCTATGGTCCAGTGGCTAGCATAGCAGCATGGGACTTGTGAGATTCTCTTCCATAGCCTTCCTGTGCAACCTTAAACAGGCCATTTAGGCTCAGATCCTCCATGGCAATTAGGTGCCTAACTCTCATTGACATCAATAGGAGTTAGGTGCCTGAATACCTTTGAGGACCTGGGCCTTAATTTCTCTGTACTTCAGTTCCCCATCTGTAAAATAGACATCATATTTCCCTACCTCGCAAGGGTGTTGGGAGAATAAATACATTAAAGATAGTGAAGTTCCCAGCTAGTTTGGTAATGGGGGGCCAGATATATACTTATGACAGATGCCTGGAATGTATGTATACTAAGGCTCGCCCCAGGATGTTAATAGAAGCTCTTCCATTCACTTCATTGGGGGTTGCATAAAGCATGCAGATGCTGGAGTGAAATCCCTGTTCTGCCTCAGAGGCCCTTCATGTTCGAGCCACAGTGTCTCAGGTGTGTGCATTTGGCCCACTGACTCACAGGTGCTCCCATGCTAGCCATAACATAGAAAAAGCATCCTGATTGGTTAATAGTTTAGATGGGTTAATAATTAAATTACACAGTGTTTTGCTATCACATGCTGCAAAGAGCCACAAGAGACTCATTAAAGAGCCACTTGCGGCTCACAAGCCCTCAGTCTGAGTATCACTGAGATAGACTAAATAAGTCTTTGATTCCATGTGGAGTACATATGAGTGTTTATACATGTGATACAGCAGTGCAACACAGACACTGCACCTTGCTTGATCACTTCTTATTCCCTGTTAACTGTCCCTGCTGCAGGATGGCCCTCTTTTAGGAACCTTTCCCCCAACAAGCCTTTCTGAGGCTGGTCTTCGAGGCTAGGTGCACTTGGCTGCTGCTTGCTTCATATCTCTCTGTTCCAGCTGGTAAGTACCTGTTGTGTTTTCCTTTTCCCATTGCTGATCTGGCACACGGGCACAACAGGAATAGCGCAATTTAAGTAGCATACAGTCATATCCAGCCACTCCCAGGAGTCACAGCAGAGATGATAAAGGTGGCAAGGAGAAGGAACTGCCTTCTTCAGCCTTGGAGATAGAGCTTCCTCTAGGGTCAGGGAAGACAGAGCAGAAAGAAGTATGAACTGCTAGCACCAGGAGACAGCTGCTCACTGACTACATGGAGGCCTTCTGTCAATTGGGGGCCTTTCTAGCTCACAGCTCAGTTTTTGAAATTAAACACACACAAAAACTGCTCTATCTTGGGCAAGCAGCACTTATTCCGCAATCACGGTAGCTTATAGAGACCTTGACAGGCGTCACCTTGTGTTTTCACGTGGCTGAGCTGGTCTCGAACAATTTATCCCCAGTATCATGCAGAAACAGGATTTCTCTTAATGCCATTTTATACGTCTCCGTTCCCCAGCGATTTATTTTTAATGAACGTCTCTATTCTGAACACTGCAAGGGAAGGTCTTTTTCCCATTAATGCCTCGTTTGTCAATTTGCACCTTACATTTATCCAGAGTGCATTTTAGCTGCCATTTTGCTCCTGAATGCATTCAATTCCATCTGCAGTTCCCCAACAGTGTGTTCTAGCTTTTGCCAGTCCAAAAAAACTTCCCATCATCAGCAAAAATCACAGCTTGTTGTTCTTGCAGCAAATCGCTAATAAATATACACCTAATACCAAGCCCTGGGCGCTATGCTATTAACTTATCTTTATGCTGCAGAGCAGCCACACAGTATGACTGCTTCCTATCTCATAACCTGTTCTTACCAAGACTAATTGCTTTCCCTGTGGTTATTTGTTTTTCACACTACTGTAACATATTAGTGCCTACTTTCAGTATCATATGAATGATACGGTTGTTACTGTACTGCAAAACATGGCCACTTATGTCTATGCTACAAGTTAACAGTGTGATTCCCCAGCTCATGTACAAGCCCTCGCACTGAATCGCATCACACTAACCCAAGTATAAGTAACTGAGCAGACCCGGTAGTATGGGGTAGCTGCAACCATACTGAGTATGTACCCATAGGTTTAGGATGAGTTTGTGCCCTGCATGGCTCAGCCATCCTCCTGGTGCTACAATCAGTGCTACCACAGCTACACTGCTATTTATACTTGCGCTAGTTCTCATCCAGCACGCACAGGTATGTGTACACGAGCAGGGGACTCGCACCCCTAGCTTATAGTACAGACATGGAACTTCCTGATGTCAGCATAGCTAGAACTAAGAGCTTCCCGCTCAAGAACGGCCTAACCCTACAACATGGCGTTAGCTATAAGGAAGTTATAACAGACCCTTTGGCGCCCGGGATTCTATCCATTAGAGGGCGCTGGTCCACATACACATTCCTCGATTCGTTACGATGGGCAAAAAATTGAAGGGAAAAATTGCATATTAAATTTGGATTTAATTTGCAAGCAAAAGACCTACAAGGTAAATACCAACTCTGGTCTGTTAGTTGAAATGAGAGTGATGATAAATATCATCTTTAAGAGGCGTGGATGAGACAGTTTGCTGCCTTTGAAAAAAACCAAGCTGCCCCTGAGATAGGATGCTCAGGGCTAGGTTATCATTGGTCCTGGTAGGTTCAATTTTCGCAAAAAAAGACCACGATACACTTCCTAGAAGCAGGAAGATTGAATAATAATGTGCTTGTTTTGCACAGTCTGTTATGAATATGAAACTGGTTTGCTGGATTGTTTTCCTGTGAACAAAATAGCTGGACTATTGACAACACTGTTGTGGTTCTTATATAAGACATAATGAGTCCAAAGCTCAGAACCTTACACTTTCAATGTAACCTCTTTGACCTCTAACCCCGCAACTTCAGCCTTTTATTAGGAGGAAAAACCAAAGCGGGTTAGAGACATTAGAAAGAGTATTAGTCAAAGAGAGGCAATAGAATCAATGATGTCAGTAGGTTAGAACTATTTATAGAGAAACAATGTCAGCAAATGATAAACTTGTGAGTAAATTGGATGAAAGCCCAGCGCTTTGCACTCATTTGGAGAGCTAGAAGGGAGCCAAACGGCAACAAACATTATAAATAATCACAATGCACAAAGATGTCAGCCATGCCAAACAGGGATCAGAAGAAGCAAAGAGTGTGCCAGGAGAAAAAGAAAGACAGAAGGGATGTTTTCAAGCGTATTATCAAAGGGAAACGCTGCATCTTCCTAAAGGCGAGTTGCAAGAATGGAGATTGGGGTAAACAATAACTTAGTTCATATATAGTGCTGTCCCGCCATAGATCTAAAAGCACTTTACAAAGGACGGTAAGTACCATCATCTCTATTTTACAGGAGTTTTGTGCACTAAATAAAGCCCTTGGCACTTTCTGTTTCCAAAGACATTCCAGTATTAGGCAGCTTTGTAAGATATCACAAATGCCATGGGTTGCAATGAGTTTTCTATCCCGGTTAGTCTGGATCTGTAAAAGCAGCAAAGAATCCTGTGGCACCTTATAGACTAACAGACGTTTTGGAGCATAAGCTTTCGTGGATGAATACCCACTTCGTCAGATGCATGAGTCTTCTGGCATTTGTGATGTTCTGGGATATCTTCAGTGAAGCAGGAAGTACTATGAAGATCATAGGCTGGGACAAAAGTTTAGATTTCAGTGCATAGTGCCCCTTCTGGCCTGGATAGGTAAATTTCCATTTAACGCAGTGTCCATTTTTCCTTTGTTGTTCACCCTTAATATGAACAAAGTGGGGAAACTAGCTTGTAATGTTAAATGAAGCAAGGGTGGCTGCATAGTTCAGTGAGCAGATGAGACGAAGCACCCAAATGAATCCTAAAAAAATTCCAAACTCCCAGAACTAACCGAACTGTTAAAGGCTCCTTCAGAAACCTATTTAGTGAGACCAACCCTCTTCCTTAACCTTCACCAAACAACAATCAAAGTGAAAAATAGCCATATAGGGGCTGATAGGCAGCGTATAGGTGAGTATGCATCCCTGCAAACCTACTTCATATGCATACCATTGGAAAAATGGGGTGAAATTCACCCCTGTGTGCAGGGCTAGTGCAAGACCTATGAAATTCATGCACCCACTGAAACACCACCAGAATTACTAACTTATCACTGCAATTCCAGCCATTGGCCTGGCTCTGCCCTGATCAGAACTCTGCTAGTTCAATAGATAGATATGACAATGGTGAGTACAGTATAAAAACATAGATTAGGTTAGATTTAAGTCTAGCATAGTTTCAATGAGCAACAGGAATAGGGTCTTCTGTGAGCCATGTGATAAAACCGTGCTGTAAGCGTACTAGTGCCAATGAAACCTACTAAGTAATCATGCTAACACAGTGGCTAGCACAGTGCTGGTCACCATGCGGATAGGTCCGACAGTCATGAACATAAAATAACCAAAGACGTATAGGTCAATAAATCATTTTATGACCCCTGCCAAGGCATACTGTGTGCACACACATAACATAAACATCCTTGAAAAGCACACTTTTAAAGACTCAGAATTATGTGCCATTTCAAAGCACTTGTACTTTATTAACACTGAGACCATGTCCTTTGAGATCAACTCTTATTGGAATGATTCAGATAAATTAGCACAGGAAAATCTTGCTGAGTTAGAAAGCACTGAATCGGAAGCAGCGAAGTCAGTGAGTAATGAAAGTAAAGCGTCATTCTTGAGTATGACTGATGGTGACGTGGCCTGTCTAGAAGAACAAATAACCAAAAGACATACTACTTAGGCCAAAAACTGGGCTGGACCTTTGTTAAATGACTTTACTACTATATGGAGACTATCAACCAAACGGGACACACTACCAACTTTTGGGGTAAAAGTTCAATTAGGAGAATGTCACTTGTTGAGCAGACAGATGGATGGCTCACGTTATAAAAGAGCAGGACATTACTCTTTGAGGCTCTGTTAACTGATACATTCAAAATCACCCATGGAACTGAAATATCGATAATGCCAAAGATGCTGAATTGAAATATGTGTCAAGAAATTTGAATCTACAAAATAAAATGCTGCAGCAAAGTGATTACATTTTGTGACTCCTAAAACACTTTTATCAAAGCCTGACTTTGTCAAAGCATCAAGCTAACTAAATGCTTAGTACTGAATGTCAGTCAACACCTTACGTTTATTATTCTAGGTGTCAGGCTGAGATTGGTCTAGGGCAGGAGAAAATATAAAACCCAGGTTTCTGAAGTGTGTGTGTGTGTGTGTTTTGGGGGTGGATATGGAATATCTTTTGTAATCTGTGTAGGATCACCTTGCATCCACAATGTGAATCCACTAATTTAAACAAAGTTACAGCTGGTAATTATTTGACGCATTGTGTCTAATTTCAGAGTCCAGTGCTATCATTTTAAATATGTGGGGCTGGAGTCCTTCTTTGGCACTGTATGGCTCAGGGGACTGGTAACAGCTAGAGAACTTTTCATCTATAGGCCACCAGTTCAGTTCCAGGTGGTTAATGACTGAAAGTTATTACCATATGATGGCTGACAAGAAGACTGGAATCCCTACATTCCCACTCAGATTTAGCCACAGTGATCCTCCTTGCATTAGTGATCTCCAGGATAGATTATTGTAATTCTCTATACGTAGGAATGAAGCCACACACTTTAAAGCTCCAGATGGCTAAGAACACCGCAACCCACCTGCTCAGCATCACAGGGCACCGAGAACACATCACCCTAGTGCTCCAGCCTCTTCACTGGCTGCCCCTTGAATACAGGGTCCACATCTTCAATGTCCTCCAATGGATTGGCCAAGGTTACCTGATAACCAACATGAGCATGACTTCCCACCATAGCTACATTCCACAAAACTCTATCTCAGGAGTGAAACTCAGCTGTGTAGGAGACAACTCTTCCAGTGTCTTGTGCATGAATCTGGCAATTATTCCCGGAAGAGTCTAGGATGACCATCAGCCTATAGATCAAAACACAAAACCCACGTCAAACAGCCTTCCCACAAAGACATTAACAAATATTAAATTAAATTAAAATAAAATCACACAAAGTCGAGTGCCTGTAGACTGGAGGGAACTCAGAGAGAAATTCATCTTTATCTATATACTTAACAATCTTCTGAGGCTCCCAGATAACATGGTGATGGGCGCTCTATAAGAACCTAGTTGGGTAAATTGAATTATGTGGCTAAGACCCTGGGCAGTAATGAGCTGGCAGTCTATACAGGTGTCAATGTCATAGAACGCATCTTCACAAACAGCAAATTGATGCTCTAATCCTGAGAAGGTATTCCAGGTACAGGGACAGGCATTCCACAGCCACTCCTCCTAATCTTAGAAATGCAGGGCTGGAAGAGTTCTCGAGAGGTCAGCTAGTCCATCCTTCTGTGCTGAGGCAGGATTAAGTATCTCTAGCCCATTCCCCACAGGTGTTTGTCTCTCAGGATCAGACAACCATGCAGATTCTGGGCTGGCAAGTACAAAGGCCCTTTGGCGCCAAATTAGTATTAGTCAGCATATGCAATGAACGCAGTCAAGTTGGGATTAACGTTTCCCTTATTGCTCTTTTCAGTCTGAGCTGTAACACTGCAACATTGAATAAACATCATTGAGTGATGGGATGCTTAGTCGTAACGCCAGGCATGTGCTGTTGAAAGGATCCCCTGTTTGAACACAGACCTCTGAAGCACTGCAATAATACCTAGGAACCTCATTATCCCCCTTCTCTGGATGAGGAAACTGATGGTTAAGCACCTTGCCCATGGTCACACAGGGCAGAGCTGGAAATGGAATCCAGGTCACCCCCCCTCATCCCTGTGCCCTATTCACTGAACCACACAAACGACTGTATGGCTAGAAAGGCTGCATTCATGTTGCCTTGTGCGGCCCAGTTGAAGTGAGCAGGGTTACCTGGTAAAGGATACAGTCCTATTAGTTCCCTGTTAAATGTGTGGAGGGCACTGAAGGTAAACAGTGTCTTGTGCTTGATATGGCTTTCTCCTCCCAAGTGGCTCATTGCCTAAAGGGTGTACAAGGCAAAAGTAGGCGCAGAAATGAAAACACTGCTTTAAACATGCTAACTACACCTCTTAGGAAAGAAAGCAATTCTCCTAAAAAGCATGTGAATCAATTAAACCTTTCAGTGGAAAGATCTCGCTTGTATTCCAGGCATTCATACTGGCTAGATTACACGGCTCTATTTTCAATGTTAATTAATATAAAGGAGCAGCTACCACAGCAATTATTACATTTTATGATGTACATAAAGTTTCCAATACAGTTTAGAGCTACAGTCAACAGTTCAAGCTAATCTTGGCTCAGCAGGTATCAAGTGAAACCTTTCTGGATATGCTCATTAGGTCAAGTTTAGCCTCTGCAATGCAACCGAGTACTGGGAAATTCAGGGGGGGTGGGGGGGATTAGTGAGGGGTCTGGCTGTTTGGACACTGGGTCCTAGAGGGACACATTGTTATAGAGTGTGACAAAGTTCCTCCTCTACCTTGGTGGGTCCTGCACTTATTGGCAGATTTGCTCACCTCAGTGATCTTCCCCACAGTCTGGGTCAACTCCTCCTGTGTCTGATCAGGAGTTGGGAGGTTTGGGGGGAACCTGGGCCCGCCCTCTACTCCGGGTTCCAGCCCAGGGCCCTGTGTATTGCAGCAGTCTGTAACAGCTGCATGACAGCTACAGCTCCCTGGGCTACTTCCCCATGGCCTTCTCCAAACACCTCTTTATCCTCACCACAGGACCTTCCTCCTGGTGTCTGATAATGCTTGTCCTCCTCAGTCCTCCAGCAGTACACTCTCTCACTCTCAGCTCCTTGCCTTCTTGGTCCCAGCTCCTCACACATGCTCCTTCTCCTCTGGCTCCTCCCTGCCTGACTGGAGTGAGCTCCTTTTTAAACCCAGGTGCCCTGATTAGCCTGCCTTGATTGGCTGCAGGTGATCTAATCAGCCTGTCTGCCTGAATTGGTTCTAGCAGGTTCCTGACTACTCTAGTGCAGACCCTGCTCTGGTCACTCAGGAAACAGAAAACTACTCACCCAGTGACCAGTATATTTGCCCTCTACCAGACTCCTGTACTCCACTGGTTTGGGTCTGTCACAGGAGCTAACCAAATAATGAAATGAAATGAATAATGGCATGCAGGATCTGGAGAAAAAGAGACGAGCCAGCGTCTGATCTCACTTAAGTAACGTAACTCCAGAATAACTCCACTGGAGTTACCCTGGATATACAAAATGGTAGGGGTGACATCTACACTGCACCAGACATGTGGCTTTTGGGGGTGGGGTCACTTGGAATAGCCCTAAGTCTGCGCTAAGGGTACATCTACACTGCAATCAGAGGGAATTGTAGCATTCATAGACAGGCTTTAATCTATACAAAGCTGCCCAAGACCTTGGGTACGTACTTGTGTGTTAGCTCATCCTGCTGAGGCTTCACTGTTGTTGTTATTCAGGCTAGCCAGAGCAAAGCTAGCTCAGATACATCATCGTGCTGATGTCATCCCTTTGCTGCCGTGCAGGCATACCCTAAGTGAGATCAGAAACCAGCCCTACAGCTACTAATTTGTTGAAACAACAGCTACCAGCGGTGCAGGTGTCTGTCTGTATGAATCCAACTGCAGGATTGAAGGCCTAGTTTTTATCTTCAGCTCAACCACCTCCAGCATAACTTGGAAAGGGAGTGTCGAGTTGCACAGATGACTGGAGCTGGAGTGTGAGTACAGGAAGATGGCTTCTGCTAATATTTTATTGAGCCCATAAAATACAAAATCCAGCTGTGCACGTTGGTTCAGTTTGGCTAACAAAAGAAAGTCATTTTCTCATGCATAGGATTGATGATTTTTTTTAGGCACATCTGTGTAGTTACTTAACCCGCATCCTGCCCCCTCCCCACTTCAAGTCACTGCATAGACATGAAAGATGGGAGTTTGTCTTTGGTACGTGAGGGTATAAAATACTCCTTGACTTCCTCCTAAGGACAGTTGCTGTGCGTGCACTTTAATGCTCCTTTCTCTCAACTTTTATCTTGATGGAATGCCATTGAGTTACTTCTGAGACACGCCATGTGAAATTACAATCAGACCCTTTTGTCACCGTAGTCTTGGTTGTTTTTGATAACTTCAGCTATGCAAATTTCACAATGAATAATCCGAGAGTTTAGTAAAAATGCCGGGGAAAGCATTTCAAGTAAACAGTCCACAAAATTTGTAGCTATTTATCAAATATGAATGTGCTTTTCAAAATGAGTATCTCATTTCCCCCGGTGTTTTTGTTCCAAAAATAATTAGTAGTGACAATAGAGAGAGAGATGATGTTTCAACTTCATGTTTAAAATAAATATAAGGCTGTCACCAGAGTCTAGCTGTCTTGTGAAGATCCCTCTCGTAGAAGCCAACAGGCAGCTCTGCTGATAAAGAATTGTGTTCCATTATTGATTAGCTTTTAAGTTCTTGTTACATATTAGATTAGGATCGCTGTATGCATAGGGAATGAATAGCCCAATTACAGTCTAAAATAGCTCATCTCAGAAAGGTTTAGAATTTTGATATTACAAAGGGAATTTTAAGGAAATTACAGAGCACATTAAGACAGCCTTCGGGGCTGATATTTACATTTTTGATGCATCTCCTTTCATGATGAGGGCACAAGGCTCTTCGGCAGCATGTATTAGGTTCCTTTTAGTGCCCGTCCAATTATCTGGGCCATCAGCTTTTAAAACAGGATCTGCAGAATTTTTTAAAAGTTCACAGCAGGTCTTGGGCCAGAGGGACCAACGTTGAGTTACACCAGCTGTAGATCGGGCCAGCTCCCTTTCAAAGACGGTCCCCTGCCATGCAAGCTGGACTGGATTCTGCTCACTGAGTTACACTGACGTAAAACTGGAGTAACTGCATCAAAGTTAGTGGTGTTACTTTGGTGTACACTGGCGTAACGAGGCTCAGAAGCTGGCCTGTTGGGTCAGAACCTCAGGACCAGCCTTTTATTGTTCGGTGAAGGGTAGGGTGGGTACAAAAGCGGCTTTAAACCACCTTTTGTGGCTTCCTGATCCTGGCAATGTCAGCCACTGAGCAGATCCCAGGGGGTAATGTAGGGCATGGCGCCCCCGCCATCAGAGCGTGACTGCAGCATACATGTAGGCACACCTGAGCTAGCTTTAATCTAGCTAGCACACGTACCAACAGCCACGTAGCTGTACCAAGAGCAGGGTAGGTTAGCTGCCCAAAGAAGTTCCAGGGTCCCAAGGAGCCTTGTACAGCCCATACCGAAACCCACGCTGCCACCGCTTCCCTGTCGTTGGGCCTCGCACTAGCTGGATTAAAGCTAGCTTGGGTATAGTTACACAAGCTCCATCACTTTTCTGACTGCAGGGTAGACCTACCCTTCGACCAACCTTGGGGGCTGTTCCAAGCTGCACCAGCTGCCAGTGGCAGCCAGGCATCACTGGGGCATAGGGACACCTTGACTGTGTCCTGCACTAGTGGTTGGAAGATGATAGCGCAAAGCTGCCACATCGACTCTATGTTACCCAGGAGTCCTATAGAATCAGAGAACTGTGGGGCTGAAAGGGACCTCACGAGGTCATCTAGCCCAGCCCCCTGTGCCAAAACCTGTGTGTACACTCTTAAATCAATGCAAACCTGTCTTTTTCTGAATCGACTCCTTACCAGATTAGGCTAAATCAATATATGCAAGGCAATCAGTTTAAAAGTGCCCACCCAAGGCATCGGCACTGGTTTAACTACACTGATTTAAAAACTCACCTATTAATTAAACTGATTCAGATTTGTGTGTATCCAAGGCCTTACGCAGGTGTGATTCAGAATTGTTGTTGCAGCACTGTGTTGTAAGCACTAGATTTCAAATTAAGTACTAGAAGGTGGTTTGAATAGCCAGATCTCAGACAGTTTGGCATTCTCCAATCTCTGTGTATAATGCAAACATTGCATTTCACAGAGTTCATTTCAAATAACCACCCAGGATATTTTAATAGGGAACAACGCTGTGACGTCCTTTTGCGTCTGCAGGAAGTTTCCAGCCTCTATCAGTTGGCTAAAAATCGATCTTCCTTACCCTCAAATTTGTCTAATTACACATTGCCCTTTTTGAAGGTTAATCTCTCATACGAGGCCGGCGTTGACAACTTCACCAACAGAGCATAGAAAAGGTCACCAGAAATAGATTTGCAAGGCCTTAAAAATGACTTTGTGGGCAAATGCACAAATGTACACCATTACCTGCCATATTGAGAAGGTGCAATCAAAGGCAAAATGCAGATGGGAGAGGTGTTTGACCCTAACATCCAACCCAGAGGAAACACTTATTAAATACTCCAGGCCCGCTGACTCATACTTGCTTCTATAAGAAATAATTGAGCTCTTCTTCAGAGAAAGGCCTGTTCCCTGACTCTTTCACTAGCTCTATGTATAGCGCTACCGTTCTGATCCAGTCCCATGACTTATGGCAGGCCAGCTCATGGGGAAACAGGGAGTCTTTCTGTTTGTGATGGCTTTAGAGTAATTCAACCACCCGACATAATGTTAGTCACATAGTTGTTAAAGTGTAAAAGAATTAGACCCCAATTTTCACTCAGGTGCATGTGCCTGACTTGAGGTGTACTGCAATTGTGTGTGGGGGGAGCGGGGGGGGGAACGGGGACACGGACGACTGTCACTCATGTTGACACACCTGAGCTAGCTTTTATCTAGCTAACTCAGGTACTGGAGCTGTGACGCCCTGGTTGCACAAACTGTTCAGACCCATCTGGAGCTCTGGGCAATTATGTGGCCAGCTAGCCCATGCTTCTCTGTCTTCACTGCTCCCGTATCCAAACTGGCTAGATTAAAACTAGCTTGGCAATGTCTACCCAAGCTGCAACTGTAACCCACGCCTGCTTGGTGTGGCACTCTGTCCCCCTCTCGTGGCAGCCAGACCAGCGGTTACCAAAGGCTCCTTTTAATTTTAGAGAAACTCTTACACTCTCCCACCTCTCCTTTACCATCATCCACCCACTCCCAATCCTTGTCCCCTGACCGCCCCCTCCCAGGAACCCACCCACTATCCAACCCCCCACTCCTTGCTCCTGACCACTCCCTCCTGGGACCCCACCTCCTATCCAACCCCCCCCCCCGCGCTCCTTGCCCCTAACTGCCCCCTCCTGGGACCTCACCCCCTATCCAACCCCACCCCGCTCCTTGCTCCCAACTGCCTCCTCCTGGGACTCCACCCTCTATCCAACACCCTCCAATCCTTGTCCCCTGACCGCCCTCTCCCAGGATCCCTCACGCCTAACCACTCCCCCAGGGCCCCACCCCTTATCCAACCCCCCCCCGCTCCTTGTTCCCTGACCACCCCCTCCTGGTAACCCCCCCATCCAACCCTCCCCACTCCTTTCTTTCACCAGAGTGAGGCAAAGTAGACAATGATGCACCAGTGAATCCAGCCTGTGGTTCAGAGTCTACAGAGCTTTCAAAGCAAACTTACTAGCACATAGTTCATAAACGAGTCCCTCCTCCAACAATGACATTAGCTCAGAATACTTGTGTATGAAAAAAACCTGTTTATTTAGCTTCCACGAAGGGTGATCTTTGTTAGCCAATAGAAGTTTTACAAGCAAACAGACAAGTATATAATGGATGTGCTTCTCTCTCATTATTGCCCTGTTTGTTTGACAGGCTACACGGAGCATCATCTACATTAAATAATTTTCTTTAATTAAACACGCCTTATCAGTACATGCACAATACTTATCTGTCTAAGTGGGTAGTTAGTCAGGAGATAGTATGTACTTTGTAGCTAATTGTGCACTGCGAAGCCTTTAAGATAGACCAGAACTCTCTTTTGCAAAACATCCTATTTTTTTATTATTGGATACTTTTAAATGTTTCATTGCTTCCCCTCACCTAGATGAAAACAGAGCAATTACGCAGCTTTCATCCATTTCTCTGAGAGCCGTATGGAAAAACACTGCTTTCAGGAATAAAATGTTAATTGTTAAAATAAAAATTTCAAGGCATTTTTGAGAGGCATTCTGCAATATTGCTGAAATTACATGCAGCGTGCTGAAATTTGCATAACAAATGTGACAAGATAGTTACTTAAGAGACTGAAACAGAAGGAATAAAATATATATCGATACCACCATTCTCATTAATTGTTATTCTGAATGAGATGCAATGCCAGAAGCAAGAGAGGTGCCAGAAGTAGTAGAAGGGAAATATATTATCATGTATTTAAAAACCCTTAAAGGGTGTAATAATAATTAAGAAAATATTACACTGCTGATCTTTCTCATAGCAGAGCAACCACCTGTTCACTTCTTTATTAATCACCTATTTATTCTCTTCCTTAGTGCTGCCCTGTAAAGATCATTAAAGGGAAAGCTTCAGGAATAGCGATGGCGAGAAAGGAATCATGTTATGCAGGGGAAAAAAAATCCCTTAAAATGCATAATTTTAATTAAGAGCCACATGTGCAAAGATGGTAATATTTTAAGACTGGTTTACAGCTAACTATAATTTGACTTTAAACAATAGCCATGGAGCCTAGTGATTATTATTATTGATTTTGTTAATTTGCTCCAAATTTATCGCCTTAACCAGCTTCCTTTCCTCGGCGCTTCCAAAAATATTGTCATTCCAGAAGTGTATTTAAAGGAGCACACCGTGGGGTTTGTTCAGCATTGTGTGACTTCACCGCTGAGCGAGGTTTTTATTTCATTTCTGTAGCGATTCAGTGGAACGGGGCCTGCTGCCTTCGGTGGGCATTTGATCAGGTCCTCCGTGGTCCGTTCTGAGCCCAAAGCAGCACACGGCCTAATAGCAGTATCCCCTGTGCCAAATGAGTGCCACGCTTGGCTACTGCAGTCTTCCTATTTCAAGAGCTAATGCGAGTGACGTATGTTTGTGCTCGGCTGTACGCTGGGGACAGTGCTGCACACGCCCCCCTCTTCTTGGCTCTTTCCTCGTCTGACTCCTAGTGCAGATGGAAATACAGAGGCATCCTATTGCTGGATTGAGCCCTTCCATATTGTGGTGGCAAGGTTCTCTCCAGAGCTGCACTCCTGGCCAAATTGCTGTGCACTGTGCTATGAAATGCTGACTGTTCAACAATCACTTTCCCCTCCCTTCCTTTTTCTTCATAGCTAATTACATTTGTGTTTTATCTCCTTATTCACTTTTCCTCTTTCTAGGTTTTTTTCCTATCAGCAAGTTTCCTTCAACCCCACACTTGCAGTCAATGCACAGTTTCCCGTTTCCTACCCCTATTCCATTTAACCCGTCTATTTCCGTTTCCTCAAGAGGCTGAATTTTTCTTGTACTTATCCATCGGCTCCCCACAAATGATCACAGATGCTTAATAAAGGAGTCTGTTTACACTTTCCTTGCCATTTTCCTTGTTTCTTTTCATCTCTTCCTTCACCTGTGTCTTTTCTGTCATAGACTTACACCTCTACCCCAGGCACTGATTTGCCTTGGGAAAGATAATTCTGGGATTATTTTTCTCTGCACTCTCCACACCTGAAGTATTGTGAGAAATCAAGGACTTGCGCTAAGGGGCAAATCCAGCTGCCACCTTAGTAGCCACAGAGCGCCCCCGGGTGGTGTAACTGATGTGATTCCACTTTGCAGAGATGTCGGCATTGCCTGGCACAGCGCTCTGTTGCATGTGATTTCCCAGCAGAACAGCATGCAGAGTGCAGATAGGGTGAGCCAAGCATGGGAAGAAGGCAGGAGGAGTTGGCAGAGATGGGTGGAGCAAGGTGTAGTTATGCAAATCGTTCATCGTTGCCCCACTGGGGTGAAACAAATAAGGGTCCATGAAGGTTACTGCCCTGGGAAGAGCTCTGTAGTCATTTCACACCATGCCGGGGATTATTTCTAGCCCCACTGGCCCTGCTACCCAGACTTGGCCCTGCACTCAGGATTTGCCCCCTAAGTGGCTGTCTCTTAGTGCTACTCTTTTATCAGGAAGCCTTTTTCTTTCCCTCAAACAGCTTCATTATTATCAGCAGAGGTGAGCACTAAGGGTTGCATCCTGCATGTTACGACACCAGAACCCAGTGCCTCAAAGGCAGTTAGGTGCCGAACCCCCAGGCATCTAAACATCTTTGAGGATCTGGGCCCTTGGGGTGTCCACAGGCCTGCAGTAGAATCAGATTTTTGCGATATCTACCTCCCATGCGCTACATTGATTCCAAAATCAATCAAAAATTATTTTAAAGGGAAAAATAAGGCTCTTTCTGGCAGAATGATTTCTAAAGCCTGTTTTGTTCTGTCAGAAATAGAGTTTTGGAATGCACAAAATCTCTTGGCACCAGGGCAGGTAATAATGGCTTATTAAAAGACACCGTGTCTGTGTCCTAATGATCTATCAAAGATTCACTGAAGAAAATAGCCCTCTCACTACCCTCATCATCTCTAAGACTTTCCATCAAAAAAAATGCTTGGTCAAAGGTTTATGACAATAAGTGTAACTAATGTAAACCATGCACTCACTTTGAATTGGGCTTACGTTTCAGAGGTGGGAGGGGTGGTAAAAAGGAAGCATCAAATAAATATGTGCATTTCATGGGTGAAAGCTGGACCTGGTGTAAAAGCCAGACTACATGGTGTACACAAAGCCAAATTCACTGCTGCACTGGACAAGCCCAGGTCACGAGCTGCGTGAGAAATCAATGGTATTACATCTATTTACCCTAGTCATGACTTTGGGTCTCAGAGGCTAGGTACTGAAACAGTGCAAAGCAGCTGGAAAGAGATCCTTAGGCGGGAGCTGAGGGAGCCTTCAGTGGTGAGCTAGGCTGTTCTCAGTGGTGGCAGATGACAGAACAAGGAGCAATGGTCTCCAGTTGCAGTGGGGGAGCTCTAGGTTGGATATTAGGAAACACTATTTCACTAGGAGGGTGATGAAGCACTGGAATGGGTTACCTAGGGAGGTGGCGAATCTCCATCCTTAGAGTTTTTTAGGGCCCAGCTTGACAAAGACCTGGCTGGGATGATTTAGTTAGTATTGGTCCTGCTTTGAGCAAGGGATTGGACTAGATACCTCCTGAGGTCCCTTCCAACCCTAATCTTCTATGATTCTATGATGAGATGGTGTAGCCAGCTCTATTCCACCTGCTTCTGGACACACACTTCCCCCCAGGGTAGGGACATGCCAGGAGCAGGCTGGGGGCATGCATGGGGTGGCCAAAGTACCTTGCATCCCAGTGATCCCTTGGTGGGTCTCCCTTTACTGCCAAAGCAACATAGTTAGCCTCATGCTGCTTTAAGTTACATCCCCAGCCAGCTCAAAGATCAGAGGAGTGGAAAGGTGGCACCAACCTTCCTCACCCTTACATCCTGTGTCAAGCACAGTTGAGTCTGATGGGGGGGGGTCTCGTGCTTTATTTTGCCAAATACGGACCCATAACTTAGCGCAGACCAGATAAACCCTGTGCTCTCCATGTAATCCACAGCCATATGCAAAATATGTTTGCTCTGGCATAGGTGCTGGAACTAGGACTGGGGATGGGTGCTGCCACACCCCCTGGCTTAAAGCGGTTTCCATTATATCCAGAGTTTACCATTTGGTTCAATGCTCTCGGCACCCCCATTGTTCCACTGCCCCTGCTGTGCTTGCTCTTAAAAACTTTCCAGTTTTACCTCAATGCTGTAAGAAGGGTTTTGTCAGTATCACCAGGTTACTGGGTACCCACTTTACCAGAGGAGATTAGCCCTTCAGTGACACACTGGATACTTCAGCTGATCCTGATAAAGGTGGAGTTGCTCCTTCCTTGGAATGTCACCTCCTAAGCAGCATTCCTCCATTTTTCTAGTAAACGACCTTTTTCTAGTGTCATAAACGGAGGAAAGAAAGATTACCTTGGGGTTAAAACACAGGCCTGAGACCCAGGAGAGCTGGCTTCCATTGCCAGTTCTGCCACTCACTTCCTGTGTGACCTTCAAGTCAGTTAACTTTTCTGTGCCTCATTTCCTCCATGTCTAAAATTGGGATAATGCTTCCCAGCCTCATCGCATTACTATTTATGAGGTGCTCAGCCACTACAGTGATGAACACCATTTAAATGCCTATAAATATGCAACTAGATCATTTTGTGTCATAAGTCAATCAGGGCACAGTCATTTAACACAAATTACTTATTAAAATATATTTAGTGAGGTTTCGCAGTGATGTACTGTATACACATTTATTTTAAAAGTTGCTAAACTTCTAAAAATATTACACACACAAAAACCCCTGTGTTAAAATTACATTATTAGGGGTGCAAAGTCAAGCACTCCGAAGTTAGGAAAGGCCAAAATTAAGGTTGCCTGTGCACTGGCGGACTGTGGAATTTCCTGTAACTCGTGATGGGGTGTCCACTCAGGTTCCCATAATGCTCCCCCTCTGGGCTCACTGTCCAGGTCTCAATCTCCTCACCCGCTGCCCCACTCCCAGTCTCCTTGCCCAGTCAGTCTCAGTTTCCCCAATTCCTTGTCCCCAGTCTCTTTGCCCGCCATCTCCCTGTTCCCACTCCCAGCTCCTCAGCTGGTACAGTATATTTCTCCCCTTCCCCCACTGGCTTCCAGTCCTCATCTTTCTCCCTAGGATCCTCGTGCAATCTCAGTATCCTCCCACCCAGGGCCACACCCAGCTTCTTGCCCCAGTCTCCCCCCTCCCTGGCTTCCTGTGCCACTCTCTGCCCAGCCACTCACAGCCACAGTGTCTCTCCTTCCACTTCCCATCCCTGTCTCACCAGGCTCCTTGTCATAATCTCCTCCTTTTCCTCCCCTCCCAGACTGGCTTTTTTCCCCTCTGTCTCAGAATCAGGCAGTTTCCTCCTCCACAATTCCTGCATGCTGAGGGGAAGCCACTGAGTGCATAGGAGAGACAGACTCCCTGCTCTAATTTCCAATGCTCTGCCCCAGTCCAGCCCAGCCCAGAGCAGACATTCCCAGGAAAGTTTGACTTCATCCTGTGATGTGTTGGATCACAGAAACCCCCTTGGGAGCTGCCAACGGATGTGCCGAGACTACTTCTGCCCCTGCCTTCCTGCCCTGGCAGCTTAGGACTTCAGTGCCCTGCCTGGTTGGAGCCAGACCAGCTAGCCTGCAGCAAATCCAGGACCAGGTCTGAATCACGTCCCCTAACTGCTGTAGACTTGACTGAAAGCAGCTAACAGAAGTGTTCTTGTCTTTAACACTCAGATGCCCAACTCCCAGTGGGGTCTAAACCCAAATAAATCTGTTTTACCTTGTATAAAGCTTATACAGGATAAACTCATAAATTGTTTGCCCTCTATAACACTGATAGAGAGATATGCACAGCTGTTTGCTCCTCACCCCCAGGATTAACACATACTCTGAGTTAATTAATAAGTAAAAAGTGATTTTATTAAATACAGAAAGTAGGATTTAAGTGGTTTCCAGAAGTAACAGACAGAACAAAGTGTATTACCAAGTAAAATAAAATAAAACACGCAAGTCTATGTCTAAGAAAACTGAATACAAATAACACCTCCTCCGTTCCAGTGAGCTTCCTTTTACAGACTAGTCTCCTGCTAGTCTGGGTCCAGCATTCACTCACACCCCCTGTAGGGACTGTCCTTTCTTCCAGTTTCTTTCAGGTCTCCTTGCAGGTGGAGAGGCTCTCTCTTTAGCCAGCTGAAGACCAAATGGAGCTGTCTTCCACAGGCTTAAATAGACTTTCTCTTGTGGGTGTAGACCCCTTCCTCTCTTCAGGGCCGCTGAAAGCGGCTTCGGGCCCTGGTGAAAAAAATTTTCAGGCCCCCCAGCAAGGGCAGACCAGCTAAATAGGGCCAACAAAGCCGGGGAAGCTGGGCCCTGGGCCTAATTCCGGACCACCAGGCCCTGGTAATTTGTACCAGCTCCCCCGCCCCCTCGTCAGCCCTGCCTCTCTCCTATGCAAAGTCCAGCTCCAAGATGGAGTTCTGGAGTCACCTGGGCAAGTCACATGTCCATGCATGACCCACAGTTTTTTCAGGCAGAAACCATTGCCCACATAGTATCTTGAATGTCTCCAGGAAGACTTCTTATGTGGATTGGAGCATTCCAAAACGCATAGATCCTTAAGTGCTTGTTGATTGGGCACTTAACTTTACAATTCCTTTCTCCAGGAACTGACAAAATGCTCTACTAAGGTTATTTAGCAATCAAGCCAGTACAAGGCCAATAATCATAACTTCGAATACAAAAATGATACATGCATACAAATAGGATTAATAGATTCAGTAGATCATAACCTTTACATAGATATGTTACATGGCATATATAGCATAGAACATATTCCAGTTATGTCATATATATACATAAGCATATTTCCATAAAGCCTTATGGAAGGCACTGCCGCACATCCTTGTAGCCCTAGCCTGGAGGGAGCATGCTCAGTTGCTCTCTAGGGATGGTGCATGCTCAGTCTGATCAGTGCAGGGAGCTGTGAGGGGATGGAGCATGCCCAATGAGGTGGGAATCTTTGGAGACTTTAGTGCTAAACTCAAAGAAGTCTCAACCTGAGTATGTGCAAACTGTGTTTTTTCAAAGGCTAATAAAATGGCCAAGTTGGAGCAGATTTCCACAAGATGACAAAAGACACATTCCTGACACAAAGGTCACCCCCTTCCCCGGCCAAATGTCAAGCCCCTGTGCCAAAGCATGAGGGTGCAAGAGTTAACCAAAGAAAAGGGTACTAGAACATTTAACATGGGCAAAACAACTATTGGAAACAGGTGAATTGTTTTGGCTGAAGTTTTCCACAAAAATTCAGCCTGAGATAGACACTCAGCGTGTACAATTTTAGCCTAAATGGTAAAGTTTGGCAAAATAATGGGCACTAAAAACAGGGGCTTATAATGGGAAAAGTCAGACAACCTTAAAAATCAACAATGCTACCAGCCCCACCTATAATACTGGGCTTATAATATTCATTCAGCTTCTTATTCTTAGCACACAACAATTATCCCAGTCAATATATCTAACATGTGTTGCTATTTGTATTAAGAAGACTTAATATTGCCATAATGCTTAAAATGACAACAGTTAAGTTATTTCAGCCTCAGGGTTACCATGGCAAATTGCATGCACTCACCTTTTTCATTTACTTCTGTCATATCAGTGATTATTAATGACAGAAACCATAACAAACCTACTTTATGCTAGAAATCACACATAATCCCAGTTCTAATCCCTGGGAGACTAAAGAAACTCTAATTGATAATCCAGGTTTAATATCCACCAGTAACGGATTCTGTAGGAGGAACAGAGCAATGTTCCCTATAATCATCCTAGAGGAGACAGAAAGCTTGGTCCACCAAACATCAAAGACGATTAGGCAGCAGAAGCCTGAGAGTAAAGTAGCAATTATGATTTGTTTTTTAATTCTACGCACCTGCTTCATCAAAATAATAGGCATCTTTTAGCAAAATAATCTGAAAACTCAGTTCAGTGACTTTCAATTATCTGGCACTGAGAAATTCATGTGGAGAGACACTAAAAAGTGGCAGCAGATACACAGAGAAAGAACATGGAGGGGAATAGAGTTAGAGGAAAATATGAGGGTCTTTATGAGTGGTTGAGTTATAAATGTACCATATTTGGGCTGGTTATGACAAAGGGATTTTTTGCTGAGTAAGGAAAGTGTGATCAGGCACACATGACCAAATCAATCACTGACATAGCTCATTTGTTTACAATCAACAGTTTACAAGAGAAGAGTTTTGCCCATTGCTTTTCACTGAAAATGAGGCATCCAATCCTGAAGACCTTTCTCAGGCATCATATCCAGTGACGTCCAGTAAGGACTTCACGACTGGGTCTCTACTGAATAAATCTTTCCCCAAACTCATTTCCTGAGATACTATTCTTCTCTGCAAAACTCCCAGTCACACCCAAATTCTAGTGGTGAGATTTGTTACTAGAGATGAATCCATGCAGAATGCCCTGGAGCTGGGCACCTCAGGGTTTCCGGGGTCCACTGCTCTGGGGCAACTGACTGTGCCAGGGCTTCCAGAGTTTCCAGGCTCTGTGCCACAGATCTGGGACCCTGGAAGCCCTTGCTCTAACTGGGGTTCGACTCCTGGATCCATAACAGAGTGCCTGAAAACCCTGAAAACTCCAGCAGGAGTCGTGGTTCTCAGGCCTTCCAGGATCCCTACCACGGAGGTTCTAGGGGGTGGCATCCCAGGAAGCCAGTTGGTCCAGGAATCTGGAAGGTCTGAGGTCCCCAGCCCAGGGCAGTCCCATGGCAGAGCTGCCTTGGAGCTGCAGACCCCAGCAGCTTTTGACTGAAATTGACATTTTTGCTAATAGCGGTAATGAAACTGACAAGAATGTCAATTTCAATCCACAGCTGATAGTCCCAGGAAGCAGATTTTGTTTGGGAAATACCATTTGTTGGTGTTTCCCAAACCAAAAAAATTTCTGGATTTCTGTTTCAGAGAAATTTCAGAAAAATTCAGAACGAACCAAATTTTGAATTATGGAAATATCTCCTGAACCAGAAGCCCAGAGTTTCAATTATTTTTGAGAAATGCTAACTGGTTTTCTGTTAAAGAAACAACTGGGTGCCAGGCTATCTGAATTAGGGGCAAAATCCTGCTCCCAGTAGTTTCAATGAGACAGGGCTGCCCAGAGGCGCAGGGAAGGGGCCCCCACAAGAATATAGTATTCTTTAATATTGAAACTTTTTTTTATGGAAGGGGCCCCCAAAATTGCTTTGCCCCAGGTCCCCTGAATCCTTTGAGTGGCCCTGCAATGAGATCAAGGAGCTGGCTGGTCAGGAATACTTAAAAGTTGGTGATTGATTCAAACCTTTCATGATTCCTTGCTCAGAATTCTCTACAAAGCACTTCAGGACTCTTACCAGAGCAGAGCGGCTGTTCTCAGACTCATTACGGGGCAGTGTTCTTGCCACCCTCTGGACAAAAACAATGACAGACTTTCCCTCCCCTCTCTAAATTGCCTGTTTTTACTAATTCCATTGCACCCACTCATTCCATATTCTGTTTCCTTCCCTACTGCATATAATCAGCACTTCTCTAGTCTAATCCTCTCTATAGCAGTCTAAAATTGTCACCGTATTAGTGCTTGGCATTTTGCCTTTGATCTTCTAATTGACTTCTTAACCTATGATCCCTTGCGATTTTGTCTCCTCTCACAAAACCAGAAGCAGTATGTGCACATACCAGCACTTCTTCCCTTCATCCTTTTGTCAGTCCCTGCAGCTCAGCTGAGCAGATGTCCCTATTTTATAGGTCCTGATTTTTGGGTCTTTTTCTTATACAGGCTCCTATTACCCGCCAAACCCTGTCCCGATTTTTCACATTTGCTGTCTGGTCACCCTTCCTGCAGCTAGCCCTGTATTATAACTTCCTTATTTTCTGAGTTACACAAGGAAGAATATCACTGCTGCTTTACAGCCCTGATCGTACACCACTGAAATCAACCAGAGTTTTGTCATTAATTTAATCTGGTGAAGGATCAGTGACTATATGAGCAAATATCATTCTACAAGCTTGTATGCTAGATCCTGCCCTCAATTACCCCACTGAAATGAATGGGGTTGCAAAATGCACATACAAAACTTAGTTCTGTACGCTGAAAGTTTAAGCAAAGAGTAGTTAACAGGTCAAATCTCGGGGAGCTTTTAGTGACCTGGGATGATTTACAAGCACGAACCTCTATGAAGGTTTGAACTTTTCTAGTCACCCATCCCTGTATATAAGTTTCAGTCATTCCATTGTAATTAAATTGGCCTTATTGTGTGATTTCCAAATGAACCTTTATAATGTTATCATTAGTTTCCAACACAGCCCTGATTTTACTTCATTAGGATTACTGGTAATAAATGGTAGTAATTGAATTGTAATTAAATAAGAATTAAAATATCATTTCCTAATGAACTACACCAAAGTAATCATTATTTCAATACACATTAATTGCTGCTCAATTAGGAATACAGGCAACACATTCTTGATGAATTAATACAGATTATTATAAATATATGGCCTGTTGTTTACTTAAACACACTCATGATTGATTCTTACTACTAGGAGTCAGTGGGATTGTTTCTGTGAGCAAGGACTAACCAGTGCTTGCAGGATGGGTTCCCTAGGGTGTTAATTGTTAGAAGAAAGGGATGAGTGACAACCCTTTCTTTATAAATACCTATATTTAGGGGGTTGCAACTAATTCACGAAAATGCAAGCCAAGAGCCACATCCTGCAGCATACCGACTATCTTCAGCTAGGCTGAATGCCCTGGGACCCCACTGAAGTCAGTTGGTGTGACGGGTGCTAGGCACCTGACAGAGTCAGAAGCTGAGTGAGTAATTACCCTGAATGGGTAAAAAGACAGGTCAGAAAAATGAGCAGAAAAATGTTAGGATTTTTTTCCTGCAATAAAAAGTATTTTTATGAAATGGGGGTTGCTAAATATATGATAATATGGTCCAGCACACTGAGTTGCTGAAGGGTACTATGACACACTATGTACAAATCTAAGGGGCATTTGGTATAAGGACTTGCAGTGTACAAGATGCAAGGCAGGGTATGGGACAGGTTGGATGTGTGGGTATTTTAAAACAACTAGTGTACCATTCAGTAATTGCACATATCATAACCAGGGTGCTATGGTTCTTCATTGGGTAGAGTTTGGGATGTGATCCCAAGCTCAGCATATATATGTAAACTCCCCGAGGTCAGCCTGGCTTTATGCATCTCCGGCCTTGGCTACACCTGCAAGTTAGAGCTCATTAAATCAGCCTCTGGGTGCCCTAACTCCTGAGGTGTCCACACTGGCAAGGCACCTAGAGCGCCTGGACTCTGCAGCTGGAGCACTCCTGGTAATCCACCTCCACGAGAAGCATAAAGCGGGCTGCGCTCTGGCTGAAACGCCGGCGTGTCTGTGTGGATGACGTGTTGCATTACTGCACTGTGATTGGCTTCCGGAAATCCCTTCATAATCCCTTGAAGTCAAGTGGCCACTCTGGTCATTGGTTTGAACTTGGCTGCAGGCATGCGGATATCCCCTTTCGAAGCTCCGTTTCTGACAGCTGGCATGCTTACCTGCTCCGGGACAAAGCAACCATTCCTGTGGAATGCTCCTGCTGCAGAGACAGGTGTTCGTGCCTGTGTGTGTGTGAGAGAGAGAGAGAGGTGGGGGGGCTGATGTCAGGCTTTCCCCCACCACTGTCTGAATTTACAAGACAGCATGCTGACACACTCTCTGCCCCCCAAAACACACTGTCTCTCCCCCGCACATACACACAACACACTCCCCATCACACTGCACCCCACCCCACCTCATTTGAAAAGCACTCTGCAGCCACTGGGATAGCTACCACAATGCACTGCTCTCTGTGGCGTAGCAAGAGCTGCTAATGTGGCCACGCCTCTGCGCTTGCAGCTGACGGTGTGAACACACGGCAGCGCTTTCCCTGCTGCGGTCTCCAAGGGCTGGTGTAACTCCCGGCGTTCTGCATCTGCAGTGTAGCCATGCCCTCCATTTTCAAATCACTAAGTCCCAAACCATGCTGAAAGATGCAAACCCCCTGCAGTGCTGGCAGCATGGGCCATATGTCATAAGCAAGTCAGCTTTGCAACCCACAGCTGCCATCCCATCTACATGCTACATAATATGGGGCTAAATTTTCTAGTCCTTAACAGGGTAAAATTCCTGCTTGAGTCAAGGGGAATTTTGCTGAATTAAGGCCTGGAGGGTTTGGCCCGTGACAACTATGTCATTACATAGATCCCCAGCCAGAAGAGACAGCAGATACCCCAAGCAATCAGCATGTAAAGACATAGGGCCAGTTCCTATTGCTCCAGCATCTGCAAAGCTCCAATTGATCTGAGCACAGGATCTGGCCCCTTTCCCTTTTTCTTTGCTCTCCAGAGATTTCTTTGTTCATTTTCAGTCTATCTTTTCGTGTCATTGATCACTGTGAATCCACATTTGTCTTGACATTTATTTACCCTTCTGATTTCTAGGCCCGGCAAAGGAAATACAGAATGAAACCCCAAAATGGCTAATGCGAAAGCCCCAGTTATCCCTTGTGCGCCCAGGCTTCCAGGAACAGCAGTAGAAGCAGCATGTGTTCCTGGGAGGGCTGCATGGCTCTTAGATATGTTTACTAGGCCCATATTTAAACCACCGAGATTGAACAGGGCAAGCAGGCTCACTTTTTCAATTTTGTTACCCAATCAAAACGCCAGTGCTGTCTTGTGTTGGAAAGTGTTCACATATCATCCGCTTTCCATATCCAATGCTGACAAAACAATAAGGCAAGAATAACATAAGTCGTGAGAAAACGAGTCTGTCTCATAAATCTTTGTGCGAAAGTGACTGCTGTTTTACATTATTGCAGTGTGTTGTTTCCAATAAAGTGATTACCATTAGAAGTATTTTTAAATTGCTTTTGGTATTTTTAAAAACACTTGACTTTGAGGGTGATAGAAATGAGATGGGGTGGTGCTACAATATGATTAACTTTTTCAGCTACTACTGGAATTAAGGTTATTGACTAACACAGTGATTGTCAACTTTCACCTGTTTGGAAAAGACTCTTTTGAGGCTGAAAAACATATGCAATATCACGGGCTTGCCTATGCCCTAGTCTTGCTTTTTGCCTAGAGTCAGACTTCAGGCAATGGAATTTTGCTTTCTGCTGTGAGTTATTTGATTAATAATAGCTAGAATTATTTTAAAGTGCATACAGTTATGTTTGCAAAGGTGTCCAGCCCACCTTTATTCAGGAAGACTTGGTTTCCATCTATCTAGGGGAGGAAAAATCTTTGTTTGTCTCTGAGGACAACCATGGCCCCACGCCATGTGCCTCTAACTGATGTACATTGTACTACTATGGAACTCAAGAGTTAAACTTATCCAGACATAAGAAGACTCAATAAGAAGCAAAAGGAAAATGAATTAGAGGAACATCAACAGGCAGCAAAGGAAAAACGAAATTTCATTTCATACATACACATTTGTTTGGCTGGAAGGGCAGAAAACGTCGCCAAAACTTGGATGTTTTTATTCTAAACAGTGCATCAATCCATTGATTAATTTTACACTTTGTTCCTTATGAACCTGATCTGGGGCCATGAATACTGCTATGAAAAGAAGAATATAGCCAAAAAAGAACTCTTAAAAAGTTGGCAGCCATTTAAAGGCAATGTGTCTGGCCAGCAGGAAGGAGATGGCTCCTCCAGGGAAGTGTACAGAGCTGTGAAAGCATTTGTGAACTGGCCCCCGCTCAGTTTATAAAGTGTGTGACTGAGTTAAAGTGAAGTTTCTTGCCCAAATTTGTGACTTGAAAATCAAATGATAAGGGTAGTTGCAAGGATGATTTTTCTAAAGGGGCATTGCAGGACTGGTTAAGAATGGCTGTAGTGAGGAAATCCTCACTAATACCATTAACTTCAGAAATTGTTTCCATTATTACCAAGTTGCACAAGGAGGGCTTACCGTAAATTGTTATATGCTGTACGGCCCCACTAGTCAGCTGTACAGCACACGCACAAGGGAGAAAATGAAAGAATACTATAAAATGCTGGACCAATTTCAACCCTGCATGCAAATTCAGATGAATAAGTTGCACCCACTTCCATCAGGCCTTTTAGAATAAAAGGGAAAGTGTTGCTCCTTTATTTACATGTCTCCCATCCATAGTTTTGGTGAGCAGCTGCAGATGGCATCTCATTATTCACCAGTTACTGGCTGTCTACTGGCTAAATTTTGTTCCCCCCCAAAATTGCAGATCTTCTTATGACTTAATTTAACTCATAATTTCCATTCACTCAATGCGTGTTTATCTCAGTAGGCCTGCATGGTGAATAACAACCTGGGCAATGATCCAAAAGACTCTCAAAGATAGGTCAGGGCTGACCTTACAATATGTGAAACCCCATGGGAGATCTCAAGGTAGTCAGAGAGGCTCTGCCTATGTCATCCACACTTCTCCTCCAGCCCACACTGCTGGAAGGAGAATATGGCCATGAGTTACATGTGGCTGAGGCTGTAGAGATACCATGGAATTGCTTATCTTGCTTGTGTCTGCCTGGAGGAAGCAGAATTCATACTCCCAGAGGACCAGCACAAAGCAGCACTTAAACCAGTGGTTCTTAGCCTGTGGCCCATTGGCCACTTGTGGCCCAATCAGCACACAGCTTCAGCCCATGTGACATCGTCAGAGCCATACAGGTAATATTGGATGTGGCCCACAATGGTAAATAGGTTGAAAACCACTGACTTAAACCCTCAATACAGGGTTTAAGTTGGACTTAAGTGACCCATAGGCTTTGTGACCTCAGCACAGTGATGAATTTCACCCACTTAATTTAACTCTTCCCTTGAATGTGTGAACACAACTGGCCTTGAAGTCAATGGGCAATAACTGTACACTTCGGAGAGAAGAATTTGGCCCATCTTTTTTTAAGTTCTGTTCAATTGACCTACATCTTCTGATTTAACTGCATGAAGCTGGTACTGGATGACAGGGGATGGATCACTAAATAATTGCCCTGTTCTGTTCATTCTCTCTGAAGCATCTGGCACTGGCCACTGTTGGACCATTGGTCTGGCACAGTATGACCATTCTTATGTTCTTAAGGAAAAATGGTGTTTGAGTAGGTTCTAAATCTTTGCTAGCCCAGCCAAAGGATTTCATCCTGATTAAATAGTAAATTTAGGGCCTATTTTTTAGAAGTGCTGAGTACCCAAAACCTCAGTTCACTACATCTGAGCATAACCAGGCCCATAGTGAAGTGAGAGTTCAAAACCTGTCAGCTCAAGTCTTAACTCACTTCCTGATTGTTGCATTTCAGTTTTGCTAGGGCCCTACCAAATTCAGGGCCATGAAAAACGCATCACGGCTGGTGAAATCTGGTCTTTTGTGTGTTTTTACCCTACACTATACAGATTTCATGGAGTCAGAACAGTGTTTCTCAAATTGATGGTCCTGAACCAAAAGGGAGTTGCAGGGGGGATGCAAGGTTATTTTGGGGGTCATTGCCACCCTTACTTTTGCGCTGCCTTCAGAGCTGGGTGGCTGGAGAGTGGCGGCTGTTGGGCTCCCAGCTCTGAAGGTGGGGCAGAATCAAGGGTGACAATACCATACCATGTCACCCTTACTTCTACGCTGCTGCTGGTGGCAGCGCTGCCTTCAGAGCTGGGCTCACGGTCAGCTGCCACCGCTCTCCAGCTGTCCAGTTCTGAAGGCAGCGCCGCCACCAGCAGCAGCGCAGAAGTAAGGGTACTAGTTCTGTAACACCCCCTACAATAACCTTGTGACCCCCTCAACTCCTTTTTGAGTCAGCACCCCTGCAATTACAACACTGTGAAATTTCAGATTTAAATAGCTGAACTCATGAATGGACCATGAATTTGGTAGGACCCTAAGTATTGCTAATCATCTCCTGTATCTATTACTTATGGATTCCACACAGACTTTTTTCCAATTTGCTGGTAAGCTTTTGCTTTAAATATGTTTCCCCTTGTTAGGAACGGAAGTTCTGAAGGGGCTGAGCTCTGCAGTGCATTATGCACAAGTTACATTTCGTTTAAAAGGACTCTTTAGTGAGAGAACTTTTGCATTAGTGTTTAGAAATAACTTTGAAATGATGATTTGAACTAATTTGTTTTCTTAGTGCCACAATTAACTTCATGATGAGGGCCTGTCTGCTGTACCCTCTGCCGTGTTTGACACATTAAATGAACTATTCATTCAGCTCATTGGGTAGAAATGCAGTTTCTAATATCTAACAAGTTACAGGACAAGCAACATAGCCGCAGAGCATCTCATATAGAGAAATGAGGGCAGGGATCTGTTAGTCTCACAATTACAATAAAAAGGTTGGGAAAGTGTAAAATAAAGTTGATATTTTTCCTACTACATTGCTAGGTCAGTGACATTCAGAAAACTGGCTCTGCTGCTTGTTAAGGATCAGATTGCAATACCTGTATTCACACTGACTAGTATCTTACTCTGCAAAACATCCCATTGACTCCAGTGGGCATACTCACAGGAGAAGGTACTATTTATTAATAAGAGCCCAATCTGTCCCCAGGCAATTTCTGATATCTAACTGCAGGTCCAGCCTATTGCCCCATGGGTGTAAACCCTCTGTTTGCCAAAGGTTCTGAAGATCTGCCTGTCTGTCTAGGTTTTATCATTGGCACCCAGCAGCATATTATATAAGCACCTTCTCAAAGAGCTGAAAAGTTGGGTAGAACAAGGATGCTGCTCCTAGGGCATTCTCACATCTAAAGCATGGGGACTTTGACTTATTGGTCAGATAGCATTATCGGCCACAGCACTGAGCATGGTCAAGCAGCATTATTCAGAGAAAGTATGGCTGTTCCAATCGGTATCATTGTCCCTGGTGGCTATCCAATAGGAAACCTAAACTAACGCAATGTAACAACTCAGGCTAGGATTTCATAGTGCAGAGGTCATATATGAGAGTTACCGTAACTCCTCACTTAATGGTGTAGTTATGTTCCTGAAAAAAATGCAATTTTAAGTGAAATGGTGTTAAACCAGTGGTTCTCAGCCTTTAGTGCAGCCTGCAACCCTTTGGTTCTCAAAATATGTTCTCCCACCTCTTAAACCTAAAAAATATGTTCTTGCACCCCTTAAACCTAGATATATTTTCCCATAAGATTTAATGTAAATGCGGGGGGTTAGGTTCCAAGGAAATTTGGGGGGGGCAGACAAAAGGCATTATGTACTCTACAGTACTATACTGTACTGTGGTTCGGAGGTGCCCCTGGCTTACCCCACATAGGCACAGCCTGCTGCAGACAATGAGGCAGACAAGGCCACTAGGAAGCAGCAGCGGCAGCTTCCCCACAGAAGAACAGACTTTGCCAGGGGATACTCCAGGCCTGCCTCTTCCCATCCCCGCTCCACTCCAGGCCCATCTCTTCCCACCCCCACTCCACCTCCTCCCCACTGCTCTGCTGCATCCTTCTCTCCTTCCCCTCCCTCCCAGTACTTCCCTTACTGGGAGGGAGAGGGAGGAATGGGGACATGGCACTTCCTCGCTCCCTCCCTCCGTCTGTCCCTCCCTTCCTGCAGAAAGTCCTAAGCACCACCAAACAGCTGTTTGGTGGCGGGGGAAGCAATGGGAGGGAAGGGGAAGAGGAACTTGTGCAATGCTCCCTTGTAAAGTCGCTGATCTTCCACAGAATCCTACAAGCAGTGGACAGAGCAGGCAGCCAAACAACATTGTAAGGGAGCCTTGCACAACCTTAAACGAGCATGTTCCCTGATGGAGCAGTGACATAACTTCGAAACAACATTAAGCAGCAGGACGTTAAGTAAGGAGTTACTGTATAGCGTAGAGTAAGGGGTATTTAAGTATGATGGATGGCTATGATGGACCTCTCTCTAGTTCACCCCTGCTTGTCAGTCAATAGAGTCCATAGAGCTGGGTGCCTTGGGTAAGACATCCAAAAAGAAGTGTCTTAAGTTAACCTCCTAAGTCCATGTTTAAGTACTGAAATGATTGGTCTGGTTTTCAGGAGTGCTGAGTGACAGTAAATCCACCTAGGATAAATGGGGTTTCTCCATATAGCTAACAGCTTGGCCCAGTGTTAACAATCATATCCCTATTTCCATTTTCCCAAGGAGAACCTATCTACTCAAATGCAATGCCTACAACACCTGTCAGGAACGGTCTAGACAATACTTAGTCCTGCCACGAGTGCAGGGGACTGGACTAGGTGACTTCTCGAGGTCCGGTCCTATGTTTCTATGATATATATAGACACAAACTTGGCCATGCCAGTTCAGCTAAGGCTGGTGCCATGTTATTAGATCCCAGTCAGCTTTATAACTTAGCCATTTCTTTGAAGTCCCATCTTGTATTGTTCCAAAAAGCAGTTTCCAACATTGTGGGCCAAATTCTAGTCTCAGTTTCAATTTATATCTGAGAGGAAAGGAGGTTAACTTCCCTTAGCTGTTCCATGAAGATTTCTATAGGGGGCAAGACAAGATTTCCATAGGGAGTAATGAGCTATAGCACCCCTTTACCTCTTGACTCAGATGTGCCAAGGTACTTAGGCTCTTATTTTTAAGGGAGTTAGGAGCCTAAATGCCTTTTGAGGATCTAGGCCCTAATGACTGTATATTCACCTCCATAACACTAATTCTAACCTGAATCAGGACTTGACTGATTCTTTTTTTGAAATCAGATCTCCCACCTGGCAGCAAAAGTCAGACCTGTGTAATTCAGCAGCATTCTTCAACTCTCATAATCATGAATATAAACAGATCTCCTGCTCAGAAGTTTTATAGGAAGGAAGAAAAAAAAAGAATTCTAATAAATACTCCATTAATTTCAGTGTGTATTATGCAAAATTTGCCATGAAATCTTTATCTTGCATAAATGTGAAGGTCACTTATTTGTTCATTAAATTCTCCTCAGAGTACATCATTATTTCTCATAGTTTTTCTTATACTTAATGAAGTAAGCTCCTGCCAAACTCATTAGACCTCAGCTGATAAATGGATTTGAACTTACAATCTGTTAAATATCACATAGATACATTAGAGCAATATTTCCATGGCTTAGAGACCACATACATTTAATTCCTCCCAGAGAGTATTTTGGGAATTTTTGATCCACAGCAGTGGAGTCAATGCATAATTCAAGCATGCTTGCTGTAAACATTTACAGGCTAGGATCTTCATATCACTAGTCATAAATCAGACCTGCACACTTATAAATGTTACAGTGGCAGAACCGCATGCTTGTGTGTACACATATTACCAGACTAGATGTCACACACTGCTGGGATGAAGAATAATATTGGAAGATTAAGTATTGCATACATGTTCCCTCTTTGGTTGAAATTTACACATAAAACAATTTCCAACTTGGGCAGACCTCTTGACAAGCGAGACTGTCTGATGCTGTCCTGGATTCTTACCATAGTGTCACTGTTTCAGTTTTTATTTTAAATGATATGTGAGCAGAGGAGAACTCGGGGCATGTTTGTGGTATAGTTTATGTTTTACTTTCTCATTGCTCTTTATTGTAATTTCCCCCAACTGATGCAAAACTGCTTACAAAGCACGGGGCTGATAATGTGCAGGCTCACCAGCTGCTCTGTTTGTTATAAAGCCACTGATGTTTCCAGGAGAGTTTTTCTTCCTTTTTGGATTTATGAGCCTAATGAACCACTGTTATTCTCCATCTCAGGAGCCAGTGATGCTATGACATTATAGCAGGAAGATTTGAAAACTTATGAGAAAGCACTTGAAACAAACTGCTGTTCTTTATAAGAGCCTCTTGCCTACAGCATGGTCTGAGGATGATCGAAATGAGCTAATGAACGGTAGTGTAGCCAGAGCAAATTATGTCTCATATCAGGCTGACAAAAAAGTTGCTGTCAAGTAACGAACCCTAATGAGACAGCACCTCAGAAGGTGTAAACAGAGTAGCTCCCTTGATCAATCGAGGCAAGAGGATTTACTCCAGCTAAGGACATGACTCAGGTGGAAAATAGACTATGGAAAATAGATCCTATCAAACAAACGTGATTTCTTTTTTGATGCAATTACAAGTTTGGTTAACAACGGTAATAGTGGTGATGGAATATACTTAGACTTTGGTAAGGCATTTGAATTGGTACCACGTGACAGTTTAATTAAAAAAACAGGACAATATAAAATGAAGATGGCACACATTAAATGGATTAACTGATGGGTCTCAAAATGCAATTGTAAATGGGGAATCATCACAGAGAGTGTATTTCTAGTGGGGTCCTGCAGGGATTTGTTCTTGGCTCTATGATATTTAACGTTTTTATCAATGCCCTGAAAGAAAACATAAACTCATCACAGATAAAGTTTGCATATGACACAGATTGGGGGAGTGGTAAGTAATGAAGAGGACAGGTTACTAATATAGAGCAATCTGACTTGCCTGGTAAACTGGCTGGAAGCAAACAGTATGCATTTTTAATATGGCTAAATGTAAATGTATGCAGCTAGGAACAAAGAATGCAGGCCATACTTACAGGATGGGAGACTCCATTCTGGGAAGCAATGACTCTGAACAAGTCACTTGGGAGTGGGGGGGAAGGTGGATAATCAGCTGAAAATGAGCTTCCAGTGCAATACTGTGGCCAAAAAGGCTAGTGCATTCCTTGGATGCATAAAACTGGAGAATCTTGAGGAGGACTAGAGAGGTTATTTTATTTCTGTATTTAGCTACTGGAATACTGTGCCCAGTTCTGATGTCCATAGTTCAAGATGGATGTTGATAAATTGCAGATGGTTCAGAGAAGAGCCAGGAGAATGATTAAAGGATTAGAAAACCTGCCTTACGATGATAGACTCACAGAGGTCAGCCTATTTAGCTTAACAAACAGACTATTAAAAGTTGACTTGATTATGGTCTACATACATACCTACATAGGAGCAAATCTTTAATAACTGTCTCTTCAATCTAGCAGAGAAAGATATAACACAACTCAATGACTGGAGTTGAAGATAGACAAATTGAGACTGGAAATGAAAGGTAATTTTTTAACAGTGAGAGTAATTAACCATTGGAACATTTACCCAGGGTCATGGTGGATTCTCCATCACTGACAATTTTAAAACGAAGATTGGATGTTTTTCCTGAGAGATCTACTCTTGGAATTATTTTGGGGGAGTTCTATGGCCTGTGTTCTACAGGAGGTCAGTCTAGATTTTACAATGGTCCCATCTGACCCTATAATCTGTGAATAAGGGGTGCAGGCACAGTAAATAATTCTCCATTCAAGGGCTAAGTTATTGATTCTAATTATGACTATTTACTTCTATCAGAGTAATACTTAGAGCTCCCAGGTGAAAAGAGGGCTCAATAGTACTAGGTATTATTGCAGTGGTCCCCAAACTTTTTACCTCACGCCCCCCCTTACTCCTGTCCACCCCCCCCCCAGCCCCTGTCCACCCCCGCCCCAAGCTCAGTCGGGAGCCAGACCTGGGAGCAGGGCCACTGATGGGGCTGGGGCTGCAGCTGGGGGCGTGTCTGGGGCCAGGAGCAGAACCGGGGCTAGGGGCGGTGCTGGGACCAGGAGTGGAGCCACAGCTGGATGCGGAGCTGCAGGCAGGCGGGGAGACAGGGGCTGAACTGGGGCTGCAGCTGGAGGTGGGTCCAGGAGCAGAGCTGTGGCTGGAGGCAGAGACAGGACAAAAGGCCAGGAGCTGAGGGCAGGGCAGAGCAGAGCTGGGAGCAGAGCAGGGCTGGGGGGCACTCCCTCCCCACCCCATGTGGGGGCTGATCCAGGCTCTGCCATACCCCCTCCTCCCAAATGTTATTGTATTATTGTATAAACATAGTAAGAACCAGGTCATGGCCCCAAAAGCTTACAATCTAAGACAGACAATTGCTGAGAAGGAGAAACAGAGGAGAACTGTCTTGCCCAAAGTCCTGTAGCAAAACCAGAATTAGAACCAAGGATTCCTGACTGCCCAACTAGTGGTCTATCTTCTAGACCACGTAGCCTGCTATCTAAGAGTGCTCCCTGAGAATTCCAGAAGTTACACATCTGAGACGAGTGGCCCTGGCAAAACAATAAGCAGGTTCAAAAAAACCCAAACATGCTGAGTTTTTGGTGTGGTTTTGGTAAAAAGGTTCACAGTCTCCAAATAATTCCCAGTCATCACACCCTTCAGACCTGCATTATGTCTTAGACTTTGTGGTCCTTACAAAGGTTGCCATGGCAGAATGTGAAACAATGGTATGTTTCTTCCTTTTTTTATGCTACAGTCGGGATGAAAATTCAATGCAGCACAGGGCACTGAACCACAAATATTAGTGGAAGACATGTGGCTAAATGCCCTGCACTGCTTTGAAAATCTCAACGTAGGTGACTTTGTTTGTTAACAAGTATTCGAAAGCCCCAATTACAAACAGTTAAAAGCAATGAGCATGCAAATCTTTTTAAAACAAACTTTAATTAATTTCAGCATATGTTTCACTTAGGCTGATTAGTCAGATCTGATTTTCTGAAAAGAGACAATAAACATCTGCTAATGATGATTTACATATTGCTGCTCACATGTACTGCAGTGTGTTCTCTGGCTATGGAAATTCCACACGACACAGGAAACAGGTGTGCTGATGTGATATCTGCTACCACTGAAGATTCATCAGGCTCTGAAAGCAACTAAAATCATACCACCACAAGCTTTGGCTAGACACATAGTAGAAAACTGTAGCTTGTCTGAATGATTGTATTACAAGAGACATGCAGTTAGTAATGGCTGGTGTTCAGTATTACCTCATTTATCTGGCATGGCAATCATTATAGCCATAAGGAATCTGGGATTTACTAACACTAAAGTCCTTTCTAACAGTCTTTATCTCAGATTGGTTGGAAAGCAGACAAATAGCACAAGAGAAGAATGGCATTTCAGAGATGATGATCCACTAACACCTTTCATCTTAACCCTGCATTCCCAAAAAATGGCTCATGTGAGACACTCACAAAGATTATCTAGCAAGTGGGCTGCAAATTAGCCCAGCTCCAAAGAGGATCCTGGTTCACTGATCCACCAAACCACATAAAGCAGGAGCTGAAATAGGTCCCTGGCAATAGGCAGCTAAATATGACAATAGCAAAGCTCCCCCAGTGTTAGCCTATAAGGGCTAGATTCACAAAAGGACTTGGGTTACCACTGGTGTCACTGGTATTCATAGATAATGCTTAAGTCCCTCTGTGAATCTAGCCCTAAAAGAAAGCGCAAGGCCACTTCATATGCTATGACTGTTTAATCCACCACAGCTATCACCACAGAAGTAGGCACAAGGATAACAATAGAAGCATTGTTTCTGTCTGACTAGGACCATTCTCAGCCCTACCGCTAGCATACGTTGCTTTCCAAAGGATTAATTCTGAATATTGATTATGCAGATGAGGCCTCTTAGTTCCTTGGTTATTAAAAGAAGGCCTGCACAAAGAGGTGAGTCTTGCTCTGAACAAGATAAGTTCAGACTCTTTTTTGGTACCCAGGTCCTTCCAGCAAAACTATAGTGCATTTGATTCTGCTCAAGTCATCCTGTGCATTCCTCCTGTTGATGATAGTATCATATTGTGGTGCAGAAAGAGAGCCAGTCAATTGAGGGCCTTACCTGAGAACCCTTGGAATAGGATGGGAATCCAGTGTGATGTTTCTTTATATCCAAAAGACTTTCATAGAGATATTTGGTCTGTCATGTACCCCTTCAAGCCCAGAAATTCCACAAAGAAGAAAATGTCTTGGAAAAGTGAAAGGTCTTCAACAACTCCCAGCAGCAAAGTTATGATTGGCTTAGAAAGAACAATATCCATACTCAGCGGGGATGTCGGGAGGGGGGAGGGAGTGGCAGTAGGTCAATACAGAGTTTGGTTCAGAAAGTCTTAGTGTGTTAGAGAGGAAATAGGGTTAGATCAAAGGTCATGGAGTTTGGATTCCTGGATTCTATTCCCAGCTCTGACACAAACTCCCTGTCTGACCATGTCTAAGTCACTTAACAACTGTAAAATGGGTATTATAATAATATTTCCTTCACAGGGGTTTGAAAGGCTTAATAGGCCAGATGCTCAGTTCTTGTAAATCAGCACTGATTTCAATAGAGTTTACACCCGCTGAAGATCTGACCTAATGTTTGTAATTCCCTTTGAGATCCTCAGAAGAAAAGCACCAATGAAAGCTAATTATTATTTGTTATAACAACTCAGAAAATCTCAGCGTTGTTGACCTTTGACCCCTGACCTGTTCGCAAGAGACCCATATTTAGAGGCACCCTATTGCTTATGTAGTCTAACAAATGCATAAAAATAATTAACACACTCTGAAATCCAAGTATGGACATAGTGAATATATAAATTATATATGGTATCTAGGCTTTGCCAGAGTCGTGAGGCCTAACAAGGCCTAGTAAAATGAGTTAGTTGGCATAGATTGGCACAAATGTTTGACCCAAGGTCGTAAGATTTAGCAATATGCACCTGGTGGCAAACAAGTAACTGCAAAAGAGAAGAACCAAGTTTAAAATAGTAGCATTTGGGGGATTTTGACATCTGTATCCATGGAGCTAACTACACTGATGTACTATAGGTATATGACAAGTAATAGCTGGAACTTTCATTACGGTTTGCATAATACCACATATGGAGAAAAGGATGAGACATGATTAAATATGGTCTCAGACATATGTGGGTATAAAGGGAAATCTGTATCAAAAGAGGTGTTTATCCAATCCTAGTTGGGCACATCGGGATTGACAAGAGAGTATAAACTGGATTATCACCTCCCCCTTGTGAGGTACTCCACAGACTGTTTTCTTCTATCTGCATTTCCAATGCTCTTCAAGAGTTTGTGTGTATGACAGCTCTAGGCACCTTTCTCTTATATGTATCAGGTTTTAGTGCAACTGCATTAATACTCTTGTTTATTTGGATTTTAAATAGAGTCTTACTGTCAATACTTCTGTGACTCACCATTCTCACTTGTGTAGTTTATGTAGCCATCTGAGTAAAGAACCTGTTAGTGGTACGTGTAATTTGCACACTGGAGTTGTTTACAGGCTACTGCTTAGAGATACCGTAATGTAAATATTTAAAGGTGTGTAATATTTTTACATTAGCAAGGCTGATAATGTGACAGTTTTAATACTCTTACTATGTCAAATCCAGATTAACATGATAATAGTGGCTGCAAAGAAGTTATTATTTGCACTACACACTGATATGTTATAATCCCGGATAAGGAAAATGCTTGCCAATGCATTGCATGAATATTGCACATAAAGGTAACAAAGGGCTGAATTCCAGGCATTATCATGCCAATGGTAGAAATGCCATGACTCCATTACATTGCACAGAACGGGGCTTTTATGTTGGGTAGAGGAAAGAATGGCCTTTTACAGGTGCTGCTTCAAATCTGTAGGAGATACTTATCAGAAATCGCTCCTAAAAGTGCTTCCAAATTACTAGTGTTCCTACGCCCACTGTTTTTGGCTCTTTTTATTCTTAAATGCATGCATTTGGCTCCATGGGCTTCTAAATATTTTAAACTGGTTTAATTCTCCCAGTAATGACATGCATACTGTGCAAGATGGGTGCATGATTTTTCTGAGACACACTTATTTAGTAGCAACTAAAACATGATATTAACGGGTCCCAAAAGGCAACTTAATACTTCCCAGCCCTTCTGCTTTAGTAAATCAAACCAATCATGAGGGGGTGCCACATTTGTTTTTCCCATTCTTACAGGCTGCAGGAACAATCTTTTTTCCCATTTAATGCCAATGATGATCCTCTGGAGATGTCTCTGCTTGATCCTGTGATTTCTAGCTTCTGTGGGAGTAGGGGGATGTGTGCTTTGGCTGACTCTCGGAGCTATGCAAACTCTGAAGTTCTGCGAATGCTTCAGAAGCCGGCTGCTCTACTAAACAATGCTTCTAAAGTATGGGCTACATAATATGAAGGATGCCATTAGCATTGTTCAGACGCGAGCAGAATGAGCCTTGGTTTGATTAGCCATATTCCCTTGCTGTCTAGGACTAAGAAGCAGAGATATATGTATCTGAAATACACATGTCTTGGGCTAGATGCACAAAGACAGACTCATTGTCACAACACAGCACCCAGATGCTACATATAGTGCATGGAGAGAGCTAGGTGCCTACCAAAAGAGATCCACAGAAGCCAACCAGCTGAGCAGAGAGCCACCTAAGCTAGCCAATACCAAGGAGGTGGTGCACCCCCTGATATTGATTAGCCCAAATTATGAGCACACTCAAGCAGGATGTGGAAGAAACAGATTCAGATCCCCTCTCTGCCTGATATGGAGCATAGTCTTGAATCCATGTCTCCTACGTCCTCTGTGAGCGCTGCACCACCAGACTATTAGATACAAGGGGACCACCCCCTGCAGCTGTGTTTTGTGCAAAGCCCAGAACATACCTACTAAATCAGGCAGGATAGGTGGGGGGACTCCTAGCTTTAGGTTTCTTCCCTGGCTTAGGTGTGAGCTAGGCAATGGGCATCATGATGGAGGCTGCATTGTGCATGCCCACCAGCAAAAACTTAGGTACCTACAGGGTTAGATGGCAGCTGAGTGGGATGTTTGAGGATCAAAATTTTGGATTTAGGCATCTAAAGTGGCAGTTAGGCACCTAAATTCTTTTTTGGATCCAGTCCCTTGTGTCTACATGCAGGTACGGTCACATCAGTGCCCGACAGATAGTTAGGCAGGTATCCCAGGAAAAATTCATGATTGCGATTTTATTCCTGGGGATACTGTCACTGCAAGAGGATCTTGAATTTTCAGAAATGTAGCTGGTCCTCAGAAGTATTTTTATTGACCCCTGAGTTTAGTAGTCTCTGGAGTGGAAGTTTAAAAAATACACATTTTAGGGGACAAACTTTATCAGAGATAAAAGGATCTGCCCAACTTTTCCTTCAGTTCAGTGGCAGAATTTTAACACAGGCCTCTCCAAGATTCCCCAGCAGTGCACTGCTGGTTTGTCCTTGACCTGGTGTCTTGCCTATGACACGATGGGGTGTGGAGGGTAATCACTATTGCTGGTGAGATCCCAAACACTGGGATTCGACATTAAAGATGTTCCTTCTCCCTAAAGCCATTGCTCCTTCAGGTGATGAGGCACCTCACTATCACCTGCCCTTAGCATGAGGAAGCCTTGTCTGAGAGTGCCAGGGGTCAGCTCCCTGACTCTGCCAGCCGCAGGCTACAAAAGCCCTCCCCTTCAGCCTATGTAGGCCACTGTCCCTCTGCAGGTATGGTGTAGGCACATTCCAACCCCAGAGTCCTGCGAGTGTCTCCCCGCAGTGTCCAGCCCTCTCTTCCACTGGGTGCTCACAGAATTCACGGATCTGCTACTCCCAAAGAAGCAGCACACCTCAGCTTACCAGTTATATCTCCAGGTCACCATGCCACTCCGCTCACTGCACTGAGACATGATCATAGAGAAAACGCGGATATGTTTCTTTAACAAAGGCCAGAGATTCAAAGAACAGCAAGTGGGTAGACATACTGGAAATGGTTACATGGAAAATAAAGCATAACATTCTTTCCAGAGCCTAGACTTTACTAACAAGACACTTTCCTGGTCTATCAAAGTTTAGCTCACCCAAAATCTTTCTCACAGTGATTAACAAGGCCGGCTGGGACTCTCTACTCATAAGACAAACACACAGGCAGCTTATCCCCAAGGTAAAGGATGAAGGGTGTCTCTTTGTACCTCAAGTTATACTCCCCACAGGCCATTGCCTTTGCTCACAAACAAGATATCGCCCGGACGTTTTTGTTTTTTCCTCTGTGCTTCTTTTTGGTCAATTTTACAATCTCTTGCTAAGCCCTTGATAAGCTCTGGCTATAGCGAGGGCACCATTGTGACGCAGACATTACACAGTTCACGCGGGACCAGCCAGAGAAAGATAAATGTCTCCTATGCCCTGCCTGAATATAACCTGTTTCTCACCGTCTAGTGACCTGCCTTACCTTACTTACCTTAAGAACATAATTTCCAGCACAGATACAGAACTCCTTAAATATTATCCATCCACACATCTTGCAATGATTAGGACAACCAGTGCATTACTGGCTGCTGGCAGAGACCTCGCGTGCTACTATTTGGCACACTATTATGTACTCATCAGACCCAGGGGAACCCTGTAAACCCCTAATGCCCTCTTCCAGTTGGCATCAAGGAGTCTCTGGGTCAGACATGGGCAAGCCATGTAGCCATTCCAGGCCTCAGTTTCCTCATCTGTAAACAGAGGATAAAACTTACTTACCTCGCCGTGCTAACATGAGACTTCGTTAAAGATTTCTTGCCAAGTAGTGTAAAGATGAAAATCACAATACCCGAGTGCCAAGTATTTTTATTTTATAAGGTGGCACTTACTGAAATAACAGAAAAAGATGCGCTTCCTCCATTTGTTTGGAGTGCCTGGGTGTGATGGGTTGTCCACCCCACACAAGTCATGTGTGGGTTCCTGCAGGCCAAGAGGGGTGAATTGACCTTAGATGCTGCACTTGGAGGGGAACCATGGCTTGACAGGTCCTAATGTCAGATGAAGCCCAGCTGTGGGGCGGAAATCATGGGGGAGTATAAGCCAGGAAATGAGAGTAGGAAGAGACCATAGGGAGGAGGCCTGCAGTTGCTCTCCAGAGGGAAAGGGAAGTGGCCAGGGACAAGAAGGCAATCCAGAGGCTGAGCCAAGGATGTCTTACAAAAGCCCTAGAGAGGTGAAGTAGCCACAAGGAGTGGAGGAAGCTCCGGGGTAAATCCTAGGTGAAGAGCTACAGAGATTGAGTAGGAAGGAGACTAGAGAAACAGCAACAAACTCTGAGACTGAGCAGACCTAGGTTGCTAGTTGGAGGATCCCTGGTCTGGAACCCAGAGTAGCAGGTGGGTCTGGGTTCCCCTACCAGCCAGTGGCACAGGACCTGGAGTTGGAACAGATAACTGCCTCAGATGGCAAATGGACAGCTTGTCTGGTGGGCCTTTGTTACTGCAGAAGGGGGGAGACTATATTGTGACCTGGCCCAGAAAGTCAAGTTACAAGGAGGGAGCACCCTGAGTCATGCAGAGAGAGAATGGCCACAGTGTGAGCAATGGATGGCAAGGGGTGCCAGATGGGATGAGAGCTAATCCCCAAACTCAAGGAGGCACACTTGTGAGTGGACCTCTTCGCACGGGGATATTTATGGGGGCACTTGTGCTCACCTTTATATATCATGCTAATCTCAGTCAGCTGCCATCCCCATTTAGACGTCAAACTAGTCAACTTTATTCTTGGGCAATGAAAAATGATCCGTTATTTGATTTAGCATGACGTGAAGAATGCAGCATGGTGATGTATAATGCAACAGATCTTGGGGAAATTGGAAAAGATCTGTCTTCTCAAAAAAGGACCCCACTGTGTTTTGGAGTTATGACTTAGTCAGAAAGGAATTATGTGTGAAAATATCAGATGAAGAGCTGGAAATCTTTGAGCAAGAACTCAGCAAATGTCAGTTTCACCAGTGCTTAGATTCTTCGAAAACAAGATCCTCAACAACTTGTATTGGACACCGGAAAAAATGTGTAAATTGATTCTTCGGTCTGTCGTCAGTTCCAGTGTCAGGCAGTGATCTTGCCACAATTACTTGATGAGTGTTTGCAGAAGCATCTTCTGTGCTTTTGATGGTTTTGCCTTCGGTACCATCTCCTAAATTATGTATCCTTTGCTCTGTGGATCCCAAATGACACTTCCCATCCTGCGGATGGAACTGACAGAAGCTAAAGATATTGTATGTTAAAAAAATAAAAAGCACTGTCTAGCCAACATGCATGGTGTCAATGGCAGGGGTAACACTGCATTAAAGGGAAACCTCTCATTTTGTGCAAGGAACAATAGAGAAGCCTGTGATAATGTGGCGTTTTAATAGCTAGATTGCTGAGGAGCTTACCTAACAGCTTCCTTGCAACAATTGCAAGCAGGGCATCTGCACAGCAGACCCTTGCCTCCTGAATCAATGGCTCCTAATTAGGAGCCAGATGCTGACATGTCCTAATGCAAACGTGCAGGAGTACGCTCAAGGCACTTCCCCATCCTCACAGCCCTGCACGAGAGTCTGTCAGGATTACAGGCCAGGTGCCTAGGGAGTACCTGGATAATGCTCAGCACCACAGCAAGTCTGTGACAGCAGAGCAGGAAAGACAACCCGGTTCTCAAGAGTTCCAGCACTGTGCTTTAACCACAGCACCATGTATAGCCTCCTTGCTTCTTCTTTTTAGGACTTGAGTCATTTCACTGGGCACTTTTCAGATCAGGTACTTTTATGCTCATGTTGACTTTGATTCCCCATGTGACAAGCAGAGAACACTGAATATCTTAGTGCGAGCACCAGTACCTGACAGTCTCCTGCAAAACCATGTTTTGTCCAGTGGAACTCCCAGAAAAATAGATCACAATGCATTGACCTGGCTGCACATGCAGTACGTGGGCTCTATAGGAAATGCTTTTATCGGCGGTTAACCTCTCCTGCAGTCCTCTTATCCAACGTTGGTGTCATCTTTCAAAATGTTAAGGGAAGTTCCGCCATATAGCTTACAGAAATAGAGAGAAGTGTTGATGGTAATTAACACAAGGAGAAATAATGTAAAGGAGAGGAAAGACTTACTTGAGGTTGGCCCTGTGCAATGTACAACAAGAGGCAATGGCTTTAAATTTAAGAAGGGCGAGTTTAGATTAAAAACAGCAACAGTAATTCAGCTGTGTAACAATCTGAGAAGAATGACTGCAGAGGTATTATCCATGGAAATGTTCCAAAGGATACTGGATAGCACTTTGAAATGGAAAGTATGTGGGATAAGCTATGCTAGAGGCAGGTGGTTAGACTTAACAACCTATAAGGACTGTTCCAGACCCAAAGTCTATGATCCTATGATTAACACGTGTCATCTCTAGCCCCAGGTGGCTCAGTGGCTGTTACTCCCCCATAGATGAACTTACCCATATGGCAAAGATAAAGAGTGGATAATAGACTCAGAACACAATCCTGCATTGGGTTAAGGGCCTGATCCTCCCCTCAAATCTCACCTTATATATATTGTTCCCTGTACCGTAAATTTCCAAAGGGGAAAATCCAGGGGTTTAAATATGTAAAATGTCTTTCAGTTATTGATTTAGTTTTTTGGCTACAGTTTATAAATGGGCTGACATCTTAAAATAAGACTTCTAATAACACAGCAACAACTACTATTTTATGAGTTTATTTGCCATGCTCATTATCATTCCGACAGACTGTGTGGTTATTTCCTTGGTTAAGGTGGGGTTTTTTCCTGTTCGGCTTACTGTCAACCTTTTTGCTGGTTGAAAGGGCAGTGGCTGAATTGAACTGAATCTCAAAATGATATCTTGTAACTCCTGGGTGCAGAGGGCAAAATTCAAGATGGCGCACTGCCTGAAGAAACAGACAGTGCTGGAGCATTAAAATATTGGAGATTATGTATGAACAATAACATGAGCCTTGCTGAAGAAGTTCAAATCGTGACTTAACATTCCATAAATATTTCTAAATGAACTTGTTTATGTTCTAGGGTGGAAAATTTCGGTTAAAACCTCAAAACATCCCAGTCAAGAATTGTGTAAGTTGCTTGTTAAATAACGGATGATAGGATATTCTATAGGAGGATCCCTACACAGGTTGATGAGGGAAGTTGGGATAAACAGAAAAGTAATCAATGAGGAAAGTATTGGTGGGTTAAGTAGCCAATAGATAACCAGTTCGCCATATATGATTTATGTCTAATTAATAACAAACGAGTGAAATGGCTAATATTGCTTATGCTTGATATTAATTGGAGGATGTATAATACTAATGCTGATTGGAAAAGAGCTAATGAATATTTAATTTGGATATGTATATATATATATGCTGGAGAAATCCATCATGGCCTGCCTTTGCCCCAAAAGGTAACTGATCATTATCTTTTTCCTCATATCTGTCACTGTTTTAATAGTAGTTGTTAATAGCAAGAAATGGTTTTTGATTCAAATAAAGCTTTGGATTAACAAACCTGAGTGTCTCAGCTTGTGTGTGATCAACTACACCCAACAACAGCCCTAGGATTTAATCTACTGCACCCATCACCACAGAATGATTTGCTACATATGCAATATCAGAAGCACTGGTTCAGACCACATCTCAAGCAATCTTTCACAGAAATGTTTATTTTGTTGTGCACCCCTCCAAGCCCAGAAATTTCATGGGGCAGAGGGAGAAAGTCTTGGAAAGTGGAGGATCTTCAATATCCCCAACTGCAGAGTACTGTCTGTCTCAGGAAGGACTATGACCACACTCGGTGGGTTTGCCTGGGTGGTAAGTTAATGCAGAATTTGGTTCCAAGCTTGTTAGTAAAGAAATCTGGTTAGAGGAAGGGTTATGAATTTAGGATTCTTAGATGCTATTCCCAGCTCTGCTACCGGCTCCCTGCATGATCTTATTCAAATCACTTAACATCTGTAAAATGGGTATTATAATAATATTTACTGCAGGGGGGGTGGAGGGGTAGGGGGTTGTAAGGCTTGATTGATGGCTTCCTATATGCTTGACAGATTTAGAGTTCCAGATGGTGGTAGCCAAAGCAGGGTATTTGAGAGTCAATAAGTTGGGAACCAGGAGGCAATCATGAGTTCTTTTCACACCTTTTCCATTGACATGTTAATTTTATGCATTTCACAGCCCATTTTATTGATCAATGCCACATATACCTGCTGTAGGAGGTAGGAAAATATTATTCATACATTTTCCATAAAAAGCAATTGAAAAGTTGCACCAGGATATATCTGGAAAAACTGGGCCTAGAATCCAAGTATCTGATATGGCAAGTTTCATCCACTATGCCCTACTGTGTGCTATGAGCCAGGGGCAGAAACCAGGATTTCTGATTCCCACCATTCCTCTTCTGCCTAACAAACAGTTGTGTAAGCAAAGTAGGTGTTGTCCTCCTCTATTGGCTCTTTCTCATGAAGGATAACAGTCTAATACTGCTGCCAGTAATGACTTCCAGTCAAATATTAGCATTCTAAGCTGTGGATCTAAAGGTCTTGGGTTCTAAGTCTGATGACCTAGGTGGGAATCAACGATTCCATATGATGACATTTCTGGGTTTTGGTTTTTTGTTTTGAGTGTTTCTCCCTCTTTCAGTTTTCTTCTTTTAAAAGAATCCGGGAAATTACATACAACCACCCCACCCCACCCCCCACACACAGAGAATGAATGTTATTTAGGCTACAAAGTCGAGCACTCCAAAGTTAGGAAATGCTAGGATCAAGGTTTTCTGTGTGACTTTGATTTTCAATTTTGTGTACATTCTAATAAATTAATCAATTAAATGGTCTACAGGAGCCCAGTCTCAGGCTAGGTCTACACTGGGGGCATGAGAGTTGACCTAAAATACACAACTTCAGCTATGTGAATAGCGTAATTGAAGTTGGAGTATCTTAGGGTGATTTACATGGCCGTGAGGATGGCGGTGAGTCGACCGCTGCCTCTCCCCCGTCAACTCCGCTTCCGCCTCTCGCCGCGGTGGAGCTCCAGAGTCGACAGCAGAGTGATTGGGTATAGACGCAATAAATCGATCCCCGATAGATCGATCACTACCCATCGATCTGGCAGGTAGTGTAGACGTACCCTCAGTCAATTTGTAGGATGGGCACAAAATGAGCAGATGGTTATAAGAAGTGAAAGGACTTTCTCCTCTGCTGAAGGCACCAGGAACTAAGAGGGCATCTAGGAACTAAGAGATCTGGGATCTATCTCTAGCTCTGCCATATAATGCTGGACAAAAACTATACATACTGCATACACAGAAGGAGGCTGCATTAAGGTTGTGTGGACAACCTTAATTTAGTTAATTCCTAACTTATGAGTGCTTGGCTTTGCAACCTTAATATTATTTTAATGTAGTTTTTGTGGATAATATCTCTAAATCTTATAAGTTCTTGAGACATTTCCAAATTTTGTCAGGAAAAAAAAAGCTCTACCTAATGTATCTAAATATAAATCTTCCTGCACATCTGCTTATAAGGATATTTATATAGTTCTCATCACTGAACTATTTGCGCACTGTTGCTACCTATATTAACCAAACCAAATGATTGCTGGCAGTACATAGTCCTGAGTTCAACAGCAACATTGGGTGTTTCAGATGCAATATAAGTCTTCTACCATCCCTCCACTGAACAGGTTAATTCACAATCTTTTATTGGTGCCATTTGTTGGCTATTATGATGGTGACCACATGTGGGCAGTGAGATAAGTGAAAAAGGGAATAGTGGTGGGCTTAGGAGGCAGTAGGTAGGGCAAGTCCCACCATCCAATTCATGGTGGTCTACAGGTACGGGCAGGTATGGATGGGTAGAACCCATGCCACCAAAAAATCCAATACATTGAGCTTCACTCATGTAAAAAAAAATAATAATTCAGAATCCAGATATTGTCACCCATGATTCCTCAGTCTGGAGAAAGGAGCCAAGTTTTCCTTCGCTTAGGGCTGACAAAGGAGGGAACTATCACCTTTACAACTCTGATACTAAAGCCAACCTGGGTTCAAGGACTCCTCAAGCTACCAGTTGGGTTACCGATCTAAATGAGTTGCCATTCTAAACCTAAATATCTGAAACAAGAGTCACAAAGTCAGGCACTTACAGCAGTTCTGGCAGATCCAGAGCGATGCAGCTAAAAAGAATAATTTTGTGGGCTTCAACCACAGTGCCATTTTCTTAATGACATGTCATACCAAGGGAGGAATTTTTGAAACAGAAAGGATAAAGGAGAGGGAAAAGCATTTGTTCAGAGTGATAGGATTCCTGCAGTTGCTAGTTACCTTCATTGTTATTATTGCAATAGTACACAATTAGTACCAACGGAAATAGTACAAGAGGAACAGGTTAGTAGAGTCACTAGGAACTGATATGATGATTTGTGAAAACAGTGTCATGAGTCCTTACACATTTTACCCGGCATGTACATATTCTAACCTTTTAAGAGAATCACTGTGTTTGAACAGAGCATCAATTTCTTCACTTCCTTTTTGAACTCTTGTGTTACCATGGACTGATAAACAGCTGCCATGTTCTACTGCAGAGGTGGCTGCATTTCAGTGGTGGATCCCTGCATGTGGAATGTATTTCAATTTGTTATTAGAAATACTAGACTCACTTCATGGATCTCAGCCCCAGGAGGAAAATTTACCAGCTTCAGGTTCCCATGACATGAGCTGGCTATAACCCTTGCTCCACCTTGAAACCTGGAGTCAGGTGTTGTGAGCTGGAAAGTGGATAAGATTAAAAGAGAGGAAGGTGGGGAAAATTGCTCCATGAGAGTGAATTTGGCCCTAAGATAGAGTTGAAATGATAGCACAGAGTAATATTATATATGGGCATTTTCCAAAGACCTCATGACCAATACCTTTGCCCTGTACAAAAGTCTAATGCCAAAGAAATGTGTCTTGAATTTATATTTTGAATTTCACCTAACAACAAAGTGTCCTATATGTCCAAAATATCCCAGAGCTCTAATATGTTCCCAATCATTATGGCACAGTTCTCTTGCTGCATCAGCTCCTTATCAACGTTTGCAGTGGGATGGACGACCAACAAACTATGTTAGGAGATGAAGTACTCTTAAAACTCTGTCTCTGGTTGGCTTTTTTGACTACAAACTTTAACCAGTTCAACACACACAAAAGACAGCACTTGGCCTGTGTGTGGGTTCCCCTGCTGAGCAAGGTACGCATATTGGATTGATTGAGTTATTATTAAAATCTACCTACGGGTGCTGATCACCCAGCATATTAACTGTCCATCTATCTTTTCATTATTGATCTTACCCTTCTGCCAATTTTCTCCACCTACCCCAGGTGCTAAGGCCTAGATCCTCAAAGGTATGTGGGCACCTATCTCCCATTGACATCAGTGACAGTTAGGCAGCAAACTATCTGTGGGAATCTGGGCTTACGTGTCTCTTCCTGCTAGTTAAAAGATAACGCTCAACACAACATTGAATAAGTGCATTTCAGTTTGATTACTTGACTGTCCCACAACAATAAAATCAACACACCAAGCCTGACAAAGCTCCTAGGACCTTCAGTACGGCAGCCCAACTACACATGATATACAGTGTCATGCCTGCTTTTTCAAAGCCTAATTCAATGGCCCCCTGATGTCAATGAGAGCCTTTCCATTGACTGCATTAAGCACTGGATCAGACCCTTCATTCCCAGCCAAGCTTACGTTGCCTCTGGTCCTGCTATACGGATTGTGTGTGGGTGTAGATCCTGACATCTGCATAGAGCCCAGTGACCTCAATGGGACTCCGTGTAAGTCTCGCCTGCCCAGATCAGAGGGCGTGACTGGGGCCTTTGGTTGCAATGTAATGAGGGGAGGAAAAGGCAGCAAAACCCATTTGTTCAAATGTTTGGAGTCAACACTTTTTACACAAAGTATCAAATTCTGCCCTCAACCCCACATGTGCCTCTACCGCTGACATCACTGGCAGCTGCTCATGGCTGTCTGGAGGTCAGAAGCTCCCCCAGATGTTAGGACCATTCAGGATTCCAACAACATTGATTCTAGAGTAAGTTTTTACAAGGCGTTTAGAATACTGTACATTCCTTGGGTGACCGAAATCACTCAGTTCCTAGTCTGCTGTCTTACAATACCCAGTGGCATATTATTAATGGCCCACTAAAACAATATACAGCCTGTTGTTCCTTAATTCAATAGTCTGTAATGACCAACTTATTGAAATTGTTTCAGACCTATGAGTTTTCCAAGACCTTTTGAAGGTAATGGCACTAAAATATGCATATATTAAAGTTAGTTGTGGAAAGCAGAATATAGTGGCAGTATAAGCAATAATACAGTACTGTAAAATAAAAACTGAAAACTATTTTCCCTAAGTGTAAATATAAAATACCTCTGGAGGACGTATCTAAAGGAAGAGTGTTTCCATAACACATAGTTAAACTCCAGATTATATTATTCAAAGCTATCCAAGTATAGTCTAATAAATAACCCATAAAATAAAACAACATTTTACAAGGGAGACGCACACTGTATTTCAAGCTCTTTTTTTTTGCCGCTCTCAACATTAGTTTTTAATATGGACAGTTTTAGTCCCAAAATTGCAAGAGTTTATTCAATACCTTTTATGTGCTTTACAAGGTTATTAGAGAATTTATTTTCTCTTTCCCTTACAGATTGGAAGGTGGGCAGTGATATATGAGCTTTCACATTTTATTTATTCACCAAACTGTTCCAGATGTGATCCCATCATTTATCCACTGACACATCAAACCTGCTGCGTGACCTTTAGAGTGACCTCTTTACAACATTTGCTTTCATGCTCTTAAAGTTATAGCCGCTTAGCCGGCCTCCCTTCAGGGGGAAGAAAAGAGAATTGATATTGTTGGGGCTATAGCTGAAAAATAATAATAAATTAATTCATCTTCTACAATATGAAAACTTAGTCCAGGTGGTAAACTAACCAGTGGAGTTATATTCCCAGAAATGACTCCATCACATTTTACCCCCAAACAGCATTTCACTCCATAGGCTTGGAATGTACTGGGTTTAAATGAGTTAAATTTAGCAGGCACTAAATCTTCCCCCCATTCTGTGTGATTTGTCACAGTAGTAAGCATTCTTTAGGTCAGTGGTTCTTAACCTTTACTGCAGCCTGCACCCCTTTGGTTCTCAAAATATGTTCTCGTACCCCTTATCAAAAATCATAATATGTTCTCACATCCCTTAAACTGAGTTATATTTTTATTTGTATATTACAGTAATAGTTAAAAAATGTATCATGTTAATAAATACATAGGTTTGATGAAACTTACATGCCTGTGCTTAATTTGTGTTTTCGATGATTTACCTTCTAAAAAAATCTGGCATATCGCACACCCCCAGAAAGGGCATCTCGCACCCTTAGGGGGTGCGTGCACCCTAGGTTAAAAACCATTGTTTTAGGTGATACTGCTTTCACTGCTACCCATTGGTAAGTAGGAAGAGGTTTCAATGTGCTTTAGCTTTTAAGAAAAAATAACAATAATGCCTCCAAAGTGTTAATGCACAGTTAACTAAAAAAGATTATGCTTCATTATAATCCTAACACTGTGCAAGAGAAGTCCTGTGTCGTCATGAAGGGAATCCCTTGGCCAAACCACATCAGATATAATTCCATTTTTGCCAACCTTCTCCCAAAACTCAAACCAAACCAGTTGAGAGTTTCCATATGTCTAATTAACTTTTTCTCTTTGTTTTTATCCACCTGCAATTTTTGGCTGGTACCAGCAACAAGGAGTCCTGTTTGCAGTGCTCCCAATATTTCTAGCCCATGCAGTATCAGGAAGTACCAGAAATCTTACAAGGAAGCCTCTGCTCACGAGATTTCTAATGCAAAGTTTCAACCCTGTAAGATGCTGGGCACCCTTGAACTACACATGACCAGAACCTACAGGCCTCATTCCAGTTTTACTCAGGTCTTACTCAGGCAAACTCCCATTGAAGTCTATGGGAATTTGCATAAGTACGGGGTCAGGAAAAACTGAAAGAAGATGGAGTGAGAACTTCAAGACTTGGCCTATTGATTGCAAGGGGATATGAGGCCACTCAGTATCAACAGGGGGGTTCAGTATCTTGTGGAATCAGGTTCCAGTTTTGCAACCACAGGAGATCAACAGAGTTCAAGAAAGCATCTGAATCTTTGCATCCAGACCAAATCTAAATTTTGAAACAGCTAGGAACTCCTGCCTTTCCCTCCTGACTTCTAACCCTCCCTCTCTGTGTCATACTGAGCTACAATTAATAGCTAAGGAAGGCTGGAAATGACTCTATTCCGAGCCCTACTGTGCTGGTTTTGGTTGAAGAACAATGCAAGGCATTCGCACCTGCAATGAGATGAACACACTTACTTGTCCAGTGCTCACAGTCCCAGTTAGTTTGGAATGGTAATTTGAAGAGTTAGCAGTGCTAACGGTAGAGGAAAAGTTGTGAGATCAAGGATCAGATTCTTGTTCTTAAACTACAGTATTACACAAGTTTAGGTCCTATGGCTCTTATTCAGGAAACCATCCCTAGGCAGCAAAGCACGTAAGCATATGTTTACCTTAAAGCACATGTTTAACTCCCATTAACTTTAAAGGTAAGCATGGGCCTAAGTGTTTTGTTGAATAAATATTCCTCTCACAGTAGAAATAAGTTTTAGCTACTGCCATTTTTTCTGAACAAAAGAAAGTTCTGAAACCAGGAACTTTTGTGCAGCAGCAAACAGGTTCCAGATCAGGATCTTATGCAGCCTTTTCAAGGTATTATTTTAGCAATAATGGAAAATGACATCAAAGAAAACAATCACATTTATTTAGCTGTAAATCAAAACACAAAGCTTAGCCAGTAGAACAACAATGCATAAACCTAATTTTTGGGGGGAAGGGGATTGGTTCAAGTCACTGCATCCAAATCTAAAGGCAGATGAATGGTACAAATAGTAAATCTAAAGGTGTCAGCAGGAGACAATTATAAACATATTTGGAACTGCAGCAGCCAGAGTGAAGCAATCACTAAAAGATAATATTAAAGTGTTACAGTTACATGATGAAGCCTAAAAGAAAGAAAGGTGTAGCCTTGTTTTGATAATTTCTCCAGTTCACAAATGCTGGCATTAGCAGGAGTCCTAACTTAAAATAAACAGAGTAGCGAGCCAAATATGAAACATTTTTAATTAAAAACCATGAATAACATGCAAGTGAGCTCCATGGATCACTTTCTATTGCATATGCCTGCCAGCAAAGAAAATGCAAGTGCTGTTTTTTGAAAACTGCAAATGTGCGAGGGTCTGGGGCATAGCTGGCAGGAGAACCAGGCTCCTAGATGTTTGTAATTGATAAGGACACAAAGCAATGAAGTAATTTCCCTCTCCTTATTCTCCATGTTTAGCCGAGGCCTGTTTGCCATGCAGAAAGAGTGACAGGGTAATCTGAACCTCTGCAGAAAACCTGCTTTTTCTCCAAAGTTATTTAGATTTCCATGAGCAGTGGCAGAAGTTTGGAAGGCATCCAGGCGAATGAAGGAATTTGGCTGCTCTGAAAATATCAGACAGGAACTTAAAAATTGAGCTGATTTATGCTTTGTAATGTTTTCAATACTGTGTAAATTAAGTTTGAGTTCCTAGACTGTTTTTTTAAGGAGAAATTTTATATGTTACAAGCCATGAAAGGTCCAGAGAAAAATCTTATTGTATGATAATTCCACCACTCACATAAGAAGTGCTAGACTTTGCATATATAATGTGTTCAAAGGAATAATATAGAAAATGCATTGCTTCAGAGCATCAAAGGATCTTTGAGAATACCTTGAGGTCCTGACTGCTATTTGGAGTTTGCTGATACCTTACCGCAGTGTGAAATGTGGTAGCAATATGAAGTTTATATGTTCTGTTCATCACTAAATAAGCTGTGGAGCTGGGCTTGGGAATGCTATAGGCTTCCAAAGTTTAGCACCCAGAAAGCGTACCCCTAACTGGGGAGATACAATGATCTCCTGCAGAAAACTGCTCAAAGCCACAATTAGTCTTTCACTCCATCCTCACATGCAGATGTTTAAGTCCAGTTTTCCTCAATAGACATACTGGCCTGGTGACCAGCAGGCTTCACTGAACTTTCTAGGGGAGTGCTCTAGTATCATTCAAAGGACGTGTGCTCTCTAAGGCTTTATGATAAAAGGTGGGGCATCTAATAAAACCATTATTTGCACATCTGACAAACATCAATATGTTTACCCATGATGTCTTGCCCTCACATGAAGGGAGATACTGCTGCAAGTAGCTAAAAATATTTTCTTCCTTTCATCACTCATGGATACAAACTCAGCTGGTGATCCAGGAGTTGATCCTTAACTTGATTAATTGCGAGTTATCATCTGGTCATTTGAGTCATGTCTCCGGTTCAAAGGTCAGTCACATAGGAGAGGCCATTGCCTTTGAGCTGCCTATCACCAAACTATTCAATACTGTAGTACAGCCCAATGCAGAAACCGGGTCTGTAACAGGCTAGGCTAACTTAGGACCCTGGACTCTGATGAGAAGTAGCAAGAGCCTGAGCAAGTGTAATTACAGTTTTAGAGAAATATGAAAATGGGAGCTTAGGAGAAGATTGATTTATACTGGAGCCTGGGAAGAGCACTCAGGAAATTAGCCAAAACTGGTGGAGACTGCAAAGAACACTCAAGGATAAGTGAAGTGTTAAAATGAAAGATGGGCTGACTGAGGAATCTCCCTTTGGGAATTTGGGAAGGTAATATAGGCGAAGAGCTATTCAACGGACTATCAGGAAAAAGGCTCATTCAGTAAACAGTAGTGTATGTATAGGCAGGACATCAGGATAATTTTGCATGTGTTAAAGGTGAGAATCTTTTGTTTCTGATCCATTTGTTACATGGCATTGTTTTCCCACCTCTCTATTTTGTCTCAACACTTCAAAACCAATTTCTCCTTTTCTGACCACAATTTTCCATGCATAACCTTTTATCCCCAGAGTCTGTATGCACAAATTACAGCCTATGTCATTCCACATACCAATAAGGTAATTAGATGTCTAATTACCCTGTTCGTTACAAGGGCCATGGTTTGCTTGAACAAAAGCTTATGTCTGGAGATGTAGAAGCCAGGTTGAAAACAGTGAAATCAACAGAAGCTATTCTCTTCAGGGCTAGATTGTTTACACTGTCCCTATTGTGTGCAACTGGGGTGTATGAGATATAGTTTTCCAATGCCGGTGCATTTTATCACATGGTAGGCCTGAAATCCTCACCCTCTATATCCCTAGGACATAATTATAAATCCCAACCCTTCGGCAGTTTCAGAAAGCACCCTTTAAAACAAAATCAGTCTGCCAGAAAATTATCATCCTCTTCTCTCCCCAAAAGTGGATTTATTTTCCCCAAATACCCAAGGCCCAGAATGAAAAGGAACCAGCTGCAGGCCAGTCACACCTTTTCTACGCAGGACAGTGTAACAGCCTTAAAGTCCAGGGATCCTCTTGGCTCCACAGGGCTAGGAATGAGAAGCTTAACCTATCTGAGATGTGAGACTCCTAGAGGATTATCAAATGGGTAGAGAGGGTTCCTGCAATTATAGCACACTGACAAAAGGACATTTTCAGCCATCTTCTCCATTGAAAGGATTTTCTCCATTGTAATATTAAAGCCATGTCTCTGTATCCTATCACAGCAACAGACCTTAAAAGGTCTTGGGATATGACTTGGAAACAGTGCCCCAAGAGGAAATTGTGCAATCAATTCCATGAGAATGCCTCCCTCAGCAATAAACATTGCCTGTGCCAAATAAATGGGTGATGCATGTCATAAATTTCCTTTTCCTGTCAGAGCAGCCACAAGAAATGGATGAAGTTATGCACATTTGTATAAAAATAAAAATATGTTATTTGTTCTGCAGCAATCTGCAGACAGGACATTCTAAACACGGAGTGCATTGTATGTCTGCTCAGGCTCTTCGCATATAATAACTGAGGGGCCTGGTGCTACCAAATTCTTGTCTCAGTTAGGAGAGGTAGAAATATGCCGACATGGCAATTCTGTTTTTTTTGATCCTCAATGACTGGATGTGAAAAACTAATATTCTCAGCCTGATTTTTCAAAAATGACATTGGGGTACCTCAAAGTTGGGTGCACCATTTGCGTCATGGTAAGGGGAGGACTTAATTTTCAAAGAGTGGGTGCTCAGCGCTGTCTCAGAATCAGGCCCCTCTAAGATGATTCCAGCTGGGCACCAAAAAAAAAAATGGGTGCCTCAAAATTTAGGCTTGATTCTTCCCTCTGTTTTCTTCAAATCTACCCTTAGTTAGATTTAGGGTGACCAGACAGTAAGTGTGAAAAATCGGGCCAGGAGTGGGGGGTATTAGGAGCCTATATAAGAAAAAGACCCCAAAATCGGGACTGTCCCTATAAAATTGTGACATACGGTCACCCTAATTAGATTTTCCCTCAGACGGAGTTTATGTGGTCAGAAAAGGTCCAGATTCTATCACTCTTTCTCCGGTTGGCTCAGAGCGTCAACTGAATCCAGTGACTTTGCTCATTGACCTCAATGAAGCTATGACAGTCTATCCCAGCTGAGCATCTGGCCCATTGCATAGTATCATATGCCAAGGCTGATGCCATTAATTTCAATGGGATTAGCAGTGAAATAAAACACCACTCCATGTGAATAAGGGTGGCATAAATTGACCCATAGTGTCTAGTTCTGCTTGAGAAACAATGACAACTGGATTTCTTTGCTTGTGTTTCCAGTGAGAAATGTTATGCATATCTCCAAAGGTTACCCCCAATAATTTGTGTGTGTTGATACACAGAGTCATCCTCTATACCGATTCATGCTCTTATCGCCCAGCCACCCTCCAGAAATAACTCTTCCCACCCAACTGCTTCTATAGGATTTCTGGCTCATTCAAAAAATAGAGAGCTGTCAACACTGATGTATTAGAAATACAATTCAAGCAGCTGTTATTTGTATTTTATTTTTAGACATCTTTATTTTTTTCCCTCAGCCTGATCTCAATTTCAATAATATTATTCCTTCTTCTAGGTCAAACAACATCTGTTGTATAAAAAGGAAAATAAACTAATTTGCACAGTCAAATGTACATCTTCCCATTTATATATTGCTAGCTATTTTATTCTTCTCTCAGAAGTAATTGTTCTGGTCCACTGTGTAATATTCCATGAATTAAAGAGTCTCTAATAACTTGGAATTATTTTAGAGTACGAACAGGCCTTATATATGATAAACCCCACTGCAGGACTATCACAAAATGTATAGACCCATATTCTCAGTTGGTGTAAAGCAGCGTAACTGATCTTTACACCAAATTCACCAGCTGAGGATCTGGCTCTTAGACTGATTACATGAGGTTTAGGAGTATTGTTATACTACTGTAATTTTGCAAAAAATCTGACTACCTTTTAATCAATTAAGAGATTCAGAAAGTAAAACTTCTATTCCTATGGCAGGGTCTGATTTAAGCCACCAAAAGCAAAAAAATTCAAACTTGAGGCAGGACCTTCAGTTCTGGCTCCTGGCTTTGTGTTTTGGGACAACAGGGAAAAGTCGATCTAAGTTATACAATTTGAGTTACGTGAATAATGTAACTCAAGTCAATGTAGCTTAGATCTACTTACCGCAAGGTCCACAGTATGCAATGTTGATGGGAGATGCTCTCCCGTCGACTCCCCTTACTCTTCTTGATCCGGTGGAGTACAGGAGAGCGATCTGCAGTCAATTTAGCGAGTCTTCACTAGACCCGCTAAATCGACAGCCGATGGATCAATCACCATGTGTGGATCCCTCAGTAAATGTAGAAAAGCCCCATGTGGTTAGTTCCTGAGTTGGTGTAAATCAATAATTAAGCTCAATTGATCTATGCTGATTTGTACCAGCTGAGGATCTGACTCTGTAAGTTTCATGATAGCCTGTTCTCTGGTCTCCTCCAAGATGGTCCTTCAGTTCCACTGTCCAGTGATTTCCCTCCCCCGCACTGAATTTCCGCAACCCCACCCCCGTTTTGTGAACTGGTTACATGCCAATTTAGTGACTGTTTGGAAATTTGAATTGAAATTGAAACATTAATACACACTTTAAAAGCATATACAGTGTGTGATAAAATATGTGTATCTGAAAAAGTTTTATAGATTTGAAAAGTATGAACATAGACTAACTTCCTTATACAGCTACAGTTTTTTATGACAATATCAGTGCATTAATTTCGGTGATGTTGGCCAACCTAATAATTTCAAAAGACGATTTGTAAGTAACGTCTTAATGAGCTCTCCCTGACTGCTAGTGATGAGCTGGAACTGGGGGAAAAAGACTTCAGGACCAGATTGTATTCACATTCACACCTAATCTACCTAGGTATGCAGCAAACGGAGCTGTGTTGCCCAAGTGATAGATTTTGGCTGGGGTTGGGTTACAAATCACTTGAATGAAATGTTGTTGTTCTTATTGTATGAGTAAAGGGCAGTAGAACTGTTCTTAACCTATGCTGATCGAGGGCATCAAGAGATGGTCCCTCTCCACTGTTTAAAGACAGAGCTGATTAGGCTCCATAGACAGTCTTTTGTTCTGTTAAGTGACCACTGCAGCTGAAATCACTGATAATCAGGTCTAAGTGCTTAGTGCTACTGTGGAGACAGTGTTTCGAGACAGCCCAAACTGCGCTAGCAGCGAGGTTCCCCCACTGAGAGCTCAGCTGAAATCACTGAGAACTGGGTGGAACCTCAAGAGACCAACTCGCAGAGGTCACAGTGGCCGGTGGTAGCAGAAGGTGACTGCGCAGGGCCATTGGCAACAGAGTGGTGGAGTGAACGGTGGCACAACAAGCAGCCGTGGCCAGAGCGAACAGTGAGCAGCTGGAGGAACGAACAAGGTGCCTTCTTGCCCCCTATCTGGGAGGAGTACTCACATGAAAGCACCTCTAAACTCTGAGTCTCCACTGATCAAGGACAACACCAGTGAGTGGGGTCTGGCAGAGGGATAAGTGAGGGGCACGTTAAATAAACATTTGTTTGTTGGACTATATTTTAGTGACTTTGCTCCAGAATGCTAGATTTGTGACTGGGAATGGAAACTTATATAAATATGTTTCCTAGTAGGCCAAGATTTTTAAAATGCATCATTTGTCAAACCTGTTATCTCACATCGTTGCTATCTTGAGAGGTCATTATGTTGGGGAGTTTCTGTACTAAACATTTTTAGTATTATTATAATTAATTTTTATGTAAGAATGGTCATACTGGGTCAGACCAATGGTCCATATAGCCCAGTATCCTGTCTTCCGACAGTGGTCAAGGCCAGGTGCTTCAGAGGGAATGAACAGAACAGGTAGTCATCAAGTGACTCATCCCCTGTTGCCCATTCCCATCTTCTGGCAAACAGGCTAGGGACACTCAAAGCATGAGGTTGCATCCCTCCCCATCCTGGCTAATAGCCATTGATGGGCCTATTCTCCAGGAATTTATCTTTTTTAAATCCTGTTATAGTTTTGGTCTTCACAGCATCCCCTGGCAAAGAGTTCCACAGGTTGACATCATGTTGTGTGAAGAAGTACTTCCTTTTGTTTCCCTATTAATTTCATTGGGTGACTGCTAGTTCTTGTGTTATGTGAAGGATTAAATAACATTTCCTTATTCACTTTCTACACACCAGTCAAGATTTAATAGATTTCTATCATATCCCCCCCTTAGTTGTCTCTTTTCTAAGCTGAAAATTCCCAGTCATTTTAATCTCATTCTGTTTGCCTTTTTGACTGCAGCTGCACATTGAGTGGATGTTTTCAGAGAACTATCCACAATGAAATCTAGACCTGTTATGTGTTTTGGTGTAACTTGCATTATCCTTAAATTAAATTTGCATTATCCTAACAAAACATTTACTTTATTCATAACTCTTTTATATGTTGCAGGTAAAGGTGAAAATGAAAAGACAAAAAAAAATACAAATTTTCCACTCAAAGGCCTCAAAAACTAATCAAGGTGAATAACATGTCAAGAACCAAGACTATATCAACATGTCATCTGAAGGTTCAAGTGGTATAGCTACATCCGACCAGCCCGAAGCACAAATACAGCTACCAACTGAAGAAACAGTGTCTCCAAAACCTAAAAACAGTTCTCGATGTTTGTCGGTCAAAGTGTTCCCATTTATTGAAGTTACAAAAGATGGCTACTGGTGCACCTCTTGCAAAAAAGCTTATGAAGAAGGAAAGCTTCCCAATGCTATAACTGGTAAAAGTGGAGGAGCATGGTTTGTCAAACCGATCAGCAAAGCCAATGCTGACAAACTACATGAAAAGGCTGCAAACCACCAGGCCTCTGGAGTGCATCAATATGCAGAAAGCCTTATAAGCCCACTTTCAAAGCCAATTTTAGAAGTACTTAATGAGGCTGTTAAGAATGCTGGAGACACAACACAGTTCATGTGAACAAACATGGTTGTGGCACCCTACTTTCTATTTAAGCAAGAGATACCACCAGTGGCGGTTCTAGACATTTCGCCACCCCAAGCACAGTGTCATGCCGCAGGGGGTGCTCTGCCGGTTGCCGGTTCCGCAGCTCCGGTGGACCTCCCGCAGGCTTCGGTGGAGCCGCGGGACCAGTGGACCTTCCAAAGGGATGCCTGCGGGAGGTCCACCAAAGCCGTGTGACCAGCGGACCCTCTGCAGGCATGCCGCCAAAGGCAGCCTGCCTGCTGCCCTCCCAGCGACCGGCAGAGCGCCCCTCATGGCATGCCGCCCCACACACGCGCTCGGCGTGCTGGGGCCTGGAGCCGCCCCTGGATACCACGCACTACAAACTGGAGGCCAATGTTAAGTGCATTGTCACTTGTTCATCCTGAAGTTGAACACTGGTTCCGAACAAGACCAGAAAATGCTCACTATCTTTCTGCAAGAAACTCAACTGACTGGCTACAAGCATGCGGTGGAACACTGAAAGACTCAACAGCTGAAAAAGTGAAGAACTCTCTCACCACATTCAAAAAATTTGCATACATGGCTGATGAATGCACCGATGCAAATGGGCATCAAGTATTAAGTCATTGTGTACGTTATCTTGATGTCAGGGGTAGGCCAGTAGATGCATTTCTAGATGTTCACGTTATAGAATACACATCAGCTGCATCTGTGACAACCCACATCTTAGAAGAGTTAAATGCTTGTCAATTGGACCCCAAACAGATGGCTACTTGTGCATCTGATGGAGTTACAAACTTCTCTGGAAGACATGGTGAAGTATAAGCTTTGCTCAGAGAAAAGTGTAACCCTAATCTCTCCTATACACACTGCAGAGGCCATCTACTCCAACTAGCACTAGTACGAGCTGCAGAATCTTCAAAAGACATTAAAAAAGTTATAAATTTAAAGTCTTCATTATATTCTTTTTTCAGCAAGAGACCAAAAAGACTGAATATCTTGGAAAATACAGAAGATACACTGGGATTGAAGTTCAATTTAGTCCAACCTGGGAAAACCCGCTGGCTTTCTCATGAGTGATCCTTGGCTGTTGTCTTAAAATTACTTCAGACATTATTACTGGCTTTGGAAAGTATCTACCAAGATGGGATGGATCTAAGTAGTGAGGCTGGTGGATTACTTTCGCTACTAAGTTTAGAGAAGACTATTGCCATTCTCTCTCTCGTAAGTCTACTGTTGAGGCAACAAGTCCAGGCATCTGCTACAACAGTAGTAGATCTTTGTGCAGCAATAGAAGCTACATTTGGATCAATTAGAGAGCTATCCATTGAAAAAGTACTGGAAGCAGCAAAGACTTCAGTCCAGAAGTTGACTGATGAAGGCATTCCTATTGAATCCTTATGTGAAGAAGACAAGAAGTATTTGTTACGATAACTGAAAAAGTACACAGTTGATTCTTAAAAATCTACATCAGTGACTTCTAGATTCTACTCAACCTCTACCTAGCTTTTACAGATGCCTGTCCTATAAAACACCAACAGTTGAGGGGAGTGAGGCACTACCAGCAATGAGGCTGCCATGTGATCATTATAGAATAGAGAATTTGAACACAGAGTGAAATATCATACTACGAATGAATGAAGATTTGACTTCAACTTCTTTTTTATCATCACTAGTAGCTTGACCCTATCTTTGTGTTCTGTTTCCTGGGATGAAAGAAGTAGGCATTCATCTCTTTCTATTCCCAGTCACGATGGCTACAGTTGAGCATTCTTTTTCATCATTGAATAGAATCTTGTGTTCTGAAAGGAGTCGCCTTCTGCATGATCATGTGAATGAACTAATGAGCATATCAATTGAAGGAATGGAAGTACCGGACACACAAGAAGCCACCATAGAATCATAGACTATCAGGGTTGGAAGGACCTCAGGAGGTCACCTAGTCCAACCCCCTGCTCAAAGCAGGACCAATTCCCAACTAAATCATACCAGGCAGGGCTTTGTCAAGCCTGACCTTAAAAACTTCTAGAAAGGAGATTTCACCAGCTCCCTAAGAAACCCATTCCAGTGCTTCACCACCCTCCTAGTGAAAAAGCTTTTCCTAATATCCAACCGAAACCTCCCCCACTGCAACTTGAGACCATGACTCAAGGTACCACTGAGAACAGTCTAGATCCATCCTCTTTGGAACCCCCTTTCAGGTAGTTGAAAGCAGCTATCAAATCCCCCCTCATTCTTCTCTTCTGCAGACTAAACAATCCCAGTTCCCTCAGCCTCTCCTCAGAAGTCATGTGCTCCAACCCCCTAATCATTTTTGTTGCCCTCCGCTGGACTCTTCCCAATTTTTCCACATCCTTCTTGTAGTGTGGGGCCAAAAACTGGACACACACAGATGAGGCCTCACCAATGTCGAATAGAGGGAAATGATCACATCCCTTGATCTGCTGGCAATGCCCCTACTTATGCAGCCCAAAATGCTGTTAGCCTTCTTGGCAACAAGGGCACACTGCTGACTCATATCCCGCTTCTCGTCCACTGTAACCCCTAGGTCCTTTTCTGCAGAACTGCTTCCTAGCCATTCAGTCCCTAGTCTGTAGCAGTGTATGGGATTCCTCCGTCCTAAGTGCAGGACTCTGCACTTGTCCTTGTTGAACCTCATCAGGTTTCTTTTGGCCCAATCCTCTAATTTGTTTAGGTCCCTCTGTATCCTATTCCTACTCTCCAGCATATCTACCACTCCTCCCAGTTTAGTGTCATCTGCAAACTTGCTGAGGGTACAGTCCACGCCATCCTCCAGATCATTAATGAAGATAATGAACAAAACCAGCTCCAGGACCGACCCTTGGGGCACTCCGCTTGAAACTGGCTGCCAACTGTACATGGAGCCACTGATCACTACCCGTTGAGCTCAACGATCTACCTTGCTTACTATCCACCTTATAGTCCATTCATCTAGCCCATACTTCTTTAACTTGCTGGCAAGAATACTGTGGGAGACTGTATCAAAAGCTTTGCTAAAGTCAAGGAATAACACATCCACTGCTTTCCCCTCATCCACAGACCCAGTTATCTCCTCATAGAAGGCAATTAGGTTAGTCAGGCATGACTTGCCCTTGGTGAATCCATGCTGACTGTTCCTGATCACTTTCCTCTCCTCTAAGTGCTTCAGAATTGATTCCTTGAGGACATGCTCCATGATTTTTCCAGGGACTGAGGTGAGGCTGACTGACCTGTAGTTCCCCGGATCCTCCTTCTTCCCTTTTTTTAAAGATGGGCACTACATTAGCCTTTTTCCAGTCATCTAGGACCTCCCCCAAGCGCCATGAGTTTTCAAAGATAATGGCCAATGGCTCTGCAATCACATCTGCCAACTCCTATAGCACCCTCAGATGCAGCGCATCCGGCCGCATGGACTTGTGCTCATCCAGTTTTTCTAAATAGTCCTGAACCACTTTCTCCACAGAGGGCTGGTCACCTTCTCCCCACACTGTGCTGCCCAGTGCAGCAGTCTGGGAGCTGACCCTGTTTGTGAAGACAGAGGCAAAAAAATCATTGAGTACATTAGCTTTTTCCACATCCTCTGTCACTAGGTTGCCTCCCTCATTCAGTAAGGGGCCCACATTTTCCTTGACTTTCTTCTTGTTGCTAACATATCTGAAGAAACCCTTCTTGTTACTCTTAACATCTCTTGCTAGCTGAAACTCCAAGTGTGATTTGGCCTTCCTGATTTCACTCTTGCATGCCCATTGCCTGAGCAATATTTTTATACTCCTCCCTGGTCATTTGTCCAATCTTCCACTTCTTGTAAGCTTCTTTTTTGTTTTTAAGATCAGCAAGGATTTCACTGTTAAGCCAAGCTGGTCACCCACCATATTTACTATTCTTCCTACACATTGGGATGTTTTTTTCCTGCAACCTCAATAAGAATTCTTTAAAATACAGCCAGCTCTCCTGGACTCCTTTCCCCCTCACATTATTCGCCCAGGGGATCCTGCCCATCAGTTCCCTGAGGGAGTCAAAGATGAACCAAAGATGAACACATCAAGAAGTTCATTAACAAAATGGTGCAAAATTATAACAAGAAACCAAGAAAGATGTTAATGCTAAGAACATCACCTCTGGGATGCTCTCCGATTGCTTCTTAGACGGCTTGAGTAGCCAACTTTAATTTGTGTGATGATTTTAAAACATGAGTTAAATCTAATAAAATGGTCATGAAACATTTTGCAGTTTTTCTATGGTGCCATACAGCCCACCTTCCCGTTCACAGTCTCACCCCTCATCAGCCCTGACACCCCCTTCTTGTAAATTTGAACACCTCCCCTAATTTCAGTTCCTGGGGAAACCACTGCCACTGTCAGAGCACTGGTACATCACAAGGCGCAATTAAGAAGGGTTTGTTTTGCCATGCTCAGCAGGACAGATGGGACAATCAGGGCTTCCGGTCAAGGCTTATTGTTTTTCAGTGTCTTATATCTGATCACTGGATGCACATTTTTCCCCCTGCTGCTGCAATTCAAGCAATAAAGAGGGCTAGAGATGTAATAATTTCCTCCAGGTCTTTTATAAAAACCCTGACTCTTCTGTCAAGCTTTGCTCTACAAAAATAACAATTACACACACACACACACACACACACACACATCTGTGGTGTTACATCATAAGGTTAAAAAGGCTGTCTCCATATGCTAACATTAAGTTTCAGATAAATATGCATGTTCCCTGTAATTTTTCTTAAATGCTAGGTTAGGACAGAATTCCACACCAGATTTTTTTTGCCTTGTGCACAATAGAAAAAGCCCTCATGCACAGAGAAGACAACACAGTGTGAATAATGTGTGCAGAGCTGATTTGACTCCTGATCTCCACATCAACATATTGTGAAACAACAGCAGAGAGTTCCATTTGTTGATTATCAAAGCAGAAATCTGCAGGCACATTTGACCACAGGAGCAGCCTCAGCATTTTTCAGGTTTTTAACACTCTATGCTGAGGGAGTGATTTTAGAGAAGGATGCAGAATCCCCTTCTGTTGAAATCTGCCCCAAAACCCATGGACAAAGCCATTCGCATCCCAGGTTGTCATATTTGGGAGCTTTGTTGATCTAAATACTATACGACAGTCAATGAAAAAGTTGGAATCTTTATCCAAAGTAGCGTGACCCTCTCCGGCTGGGCACCAGCTAGAGACACTGATGACAGAGAACAGTGCCCTCGATAAAGAGGAACTGCATTAGTTGCTGCTCATGACTCGGGCTGGGCAAAAAAATTTGGATGAATAGTTTAATCACTGAGAACTGCATTTTCAGATCTCTCTTGTGCCCAACTGGGAAAAGGCCAAAGGAATCTTTTACCCTTGACATTTATGCTCATTTGGCTTTTGCTCATGCCTTCATTTCTAGCTATTATTTCTACTTAAATGCCCCTTCTGCCTCTCCATGCCACATTGTAACTGAGAGACAGGATCTCTTCCACTAAAAATGCAGCAGGAGACATTCAAAAGCTTGCAAGAGAGTTAAGAGCAAAAGTCCCAGGTGAAAAACTCACCCATCATGCCTCTGTAAGCAGATCACTAGAGGGATCTCTGTGAGTAATGCAATATGGAACATGCACACGTCTAATGCTAAGAACATCACCTCTGGGATGCTCTCCGATTGCTTTGCCTTTAACATGTTACATTAAAACCCTCAGATTTTGAAGTGACAAACGCTGGTTAGTGTAGCAAGTTGCAAGACCAATATAATTCCACAGCTTTTACAGAAGTAACAAATTCTGCTCCAGGGGACTTAAATGGCAAACAAACCAGAATGAAACGAAAAACTGACTTTTGAAATATTTTACTAGACAGCTATATGATCGTTTTGCAAATCAGTCTTTTGATTTTTCATGTCAGTTAGCGAAGTGGAAAACCACCATTTTACTGAATAATTAATTGCTGGGATTTATGCTGCTGTGTTGTTTGTTGATGGTAATTAACAGAGTTAAAGATGCATAAAATCTAAAATGTTTATACTGTCTTTTTTTCCTGGTGATATGAATAGCTTTAAATCTTAGGTCAGCAACCCTCAACACATCTGTCAGAGATCAGGCCTGCTAAATAGAGGAGCAGAAGAAAAGGGTATTATGACCATCTGCCAACTGCACATCTTACCTGTTTGATGACTTTCTCTGGACATTGATTGACAAGCTTCTCATCATTCTAGGGAAAGCAAAATAAAATTACCTTGTACATTTCAAATGCATACTGCTCTCAGGTATGGCAGTGTAAATTCAGAGTGACTTAACTTACTATTGTAAACTCTTCGGACTGTGAAAGCAAAGACACTTCTAGAAGTCACTGCTGTTTGGCTTATGCAACAGTACATGCTCTATCTTCAGTGGGATTGTTGGGTTCTCCCTCTTATAGCATAATGACTTTGAATTCTTATTTATCTGGGAAAAACAACGCTCACCCCAGTTGTGAGGCCACAGGCCATGCGTGACAATTACTTACATTTACAATCTGTTCATTGGGGATGAGGCTCCTCTAGTACCTAGAAGGCTCAGAGGAAGCAAGGTGACGGTAGGAATGTTCTCACTTTCTTTAGAGGCAAAAATGGAGAGACAAGGCAAGCCACTGGGGGAATGTGAGAAGCAGAGAGGGCAATGAGAGATGCTAAAGGAGAGGCAAAAGTAGAGGGAACAAGAGAGAGATTCTGGAGAAAAATATATCTGACTTCACGATTCCTTTGTGATTGAAATTAAAGGATTACTCAGATTTTCCCTTTATATGATGAATGGCGGGCTCCTTGGAACCCTGCAGAGGGTCACCCCAAAGCCATAACCTTTGTTCCAATGGTAGATTCTAGAGGGCTGAACTTCATTGCCTTACTCTGCAGCACGGTAGCCAACGCTGCACATATTCCAGATGGGATCTAAGGCCTTTTACAGTAACAGAATTATCACCTCTTGTGTTTTATATGCTGTCCCTCTGCTAATGCCGCTTTGTATCTTGCTTGCCCTTTTACTACAGTTGTGATCTGGGCTGATAGTTTCAATGATTTTTCCATAAGAACAGCTCACATCCCCAGCACCACTAAATCCTTTTCTTAATCCCTTTGCTGAACACGTGCTCTGTTTAGCACATATTCCCTAGTCTGGGTCCTTGCTCCCAGATTAATTACTTTACACTTATCCACATTGAACTACATTTGCACATTCACCTAAGAGACCCAAAGCTTGGCGAATCTTGTTTAATGGTGCCTAGTTACTTACTCCACCTTTTTATCGTCTTATCTGCAAACCTGGAGATCTTGGACCAGATTCTGAGCTCATTTATTCTTTCATAAATCTGGAGTGACTTCAGTGTAGTTAATGGAATTACTCTAGATTTACACCAGTGTAAATGAGAGCAGAATCTTGTTCATTTTCAATTTTCAATACTCTCATCTAAATAATAGCTATATACAGTATTAGGCATAACAAAGGTCCTAAAATGACCCTGGGGGCATCCTTTTCCCCACTCAAAAAGTTTTCATTTGTGGCTACAGTTTCATATCTGCTTTTGACCCAGGTGTCTCTTCCGCACCCTCCATTACCATCTCTTCTTTTTTACCTTTGCTATTAATCTCTGATGTGGCACTTTCTACAGCACTCTTTGAAATTCTAAATGCACTGCTGAATTTCCCTTATCTAGCATGGCAGTCATATCTTAAAAGAAGTCCAGCAGGTTACTTAAGTATGACCCCCTCTAGATTCAAGCTCAGCTTCCCAGAGAACCCTTCATTTCATTGCAGGAGACAAGAGGAAGAAAAGCAGGGAGTCTGGGACAAAGAGCCACATCAGCATTACAATAAAACTAGTAGCAGATAAAGATGAGCTCCTCCTACCCATGGTGGCCCTGGTGACTTCTTAAAGTTACACCATCCTGATAGCTCCATCCTTTCGAAATGAGACCTTGGCTTTGTACAGACCCAGTGGAAATCTGTGTCTAGTCAACAGATTGCCAGTACACATAAAGGCTAATGGCTTCAAAGGAGACTCATCTCCATTGGCTTTGAATGGACGTTGGGTACCTAACTGCTCTTTATGCCTCTGGAACCCTCCCTCAGAGTTAACACCTGCATACCATTATTTCTGAGATTCCTCCCCTTCATCTACAGATGTATTATAGACGAAAGGTGAGCCTATGGCAACTGGTACCTCTTCCCAGGGCTGGCGTCAATCTGGTCTTCCAATGATCTTCCTCTTCACTTAGCGTCAGCCAGGGCATTTCCATAATTACTGGTTTCAGAGTAGCAGCCATGTTAGTCTGTATCCACAAAAAGAACAGGAGTACTTGTGGCACCTTAGAGACTAACACATTTATTTGAGCATAAGCTTTCGTGGGCTACAGCCCCACTTCATCGGATGCATAGAATGGAACATACAGTAAGAAGATATATATATATATATATACACAGAGAACATGAAACAATGAGTGTTCTTATGCTCAAACAAATTTGTTAGTCTCTAAGGTGCCACAAATACTCCTGTTCAATAGTTACTGACACTTGTCATATACCTTCTGAGTAAACCCACATCTGGTTGGCAGGAAGACATTTGAATGGGGGAGGGATATTTCCATCAGCTTCCACTAGCTGAGTGTGGCCCCAATTTATTTGTGACTTTCAAAGAGAAGGGTTACTTGTCTTACTAAGGTTGGTATCTTTTCTGTGCACCCTAACTCATCTTTCCCATTCCTAATTAGCTTGTTCTTGAAATCAGGAATCCAAACAACATCCCATGCAAGAGTTTAAATTCTGTGTTCCCATTTCAGCCATCCCATAGTTAACTCCCCTTCATACTGGGATGAGCACTGTTTAAGTTTATTGTCACCAGTCCACATCTCAATTCCACTTTCCCTTGCGCTGCTGTATTTCCCTTTGCACCATGCCCCCTGCTCTCAGGACACCTCCCTGTGTTTCCATTCACAATTCATATCTTGCTGGGCTCTCATTTACATCATAAAACTTGCTGTTTACACTGAGCTGCACAAAGGTATGTTTTACATCTTACCATGGTGTGATCATTAACATCACACTACTGGCCCCAGGGAATTGCTGATTGTATTTAGTCCCATCTGCTCTGTGTTCCCAGCAGGGTCTCCCCTCTAGGCCTGAATATTTGGTAGGAGACAATTCGAAAGGTGCAAAATACTATATGTCAGACAGACTGTGTTTCCTTAAATGGTGATCTGTAATATGAATGTGTCTATTGCTTAGTACATTACTGCTTTAAAGAGACAGGCTATTTTGAAAGGAAGATGTTCCATTGGTACTAAAGCTGCTAGGTGCACTTGAAGCCAGGTAAGTATTCTGCAGCCCTTTCAGCATACTGATGCATGCAGCATGTGTTACCAAAAAAACCGCCAAAAAACCAGATAGGTTTTCCCATTTGTGAATGATGTGTTTTAACAGATTTTATTGTGCTCTTTATATCTATAGGCTTACATTTTACAAAGCTGTAAAATTTCCTGTATCGTAACAGCATAGCCCTGCTCAAGGACAAAACAAGGAACTGTGTGGTAACACTCAAAACTTTACCAAAAGAGCAGTTAAATGAAACCACCTATGTCATTTAGATGTTATTCAGGTGCCTCCTAGAGGAGTGAAGCACCTAAAGACCTTTGAGGATCTGGGCCTCAGTGCATTGTCCATTTGGGGGCGGAAAGGAAACTGTAAGCCAAACAGTTCACATAGCTGAGGAATACACTCCAGAGGCATTCCCTGCAGCGGGTTCGCATTTCAGCTTCCAGGTGGAAATGGGAATTCCAGAGGGAAGTGGAAATGGAAAATACATTTTTATAGGAACAGAATGTTTTCTGAGGGTGCTGATCATTCCTGGTTTGGGTTTGTTGTGAAGATTCGGGATATTTCTGATTGCCTCCTAAGCTGTTTTATATCCCTATAACATCTAGGGCTAAAAGTATGTGGCCTGCTTGGATTTCCCCTCACCCCCCACCCCCATGTTCCTATATTTTGTTTCTTTAGGTCTCTTCAGTCAGATTCTTCAGGGCTGGATTTTACAGGTACGTATGTTGAAGTACTAAAACCAGCAGCTTTGCCTTGCAGTGGGAGAGCAGAATTTAATCCTCTTTCAGCCCCTCTCCTGCCCCCCACATCAGTGACACCCTGATATACACTGCTGGGAAATGCATCTTCACCTTCACAGCTGAAAAAGACTCATCCTTCATTGCATCACACACTGGGTTCAAAAGTTCAGCTTTAACGTGAATCGTATTGGGTTCTGCTACAAAAAGTCTAAAAGGAGCAGAGAGAGAAATACTAGTGGGAAAATAACTACAACAGTCCTGCGTCTGCACCCTGTGAAATCCTTCAGACAAGTTACACTAGGCATAAGTGAGAACAGAACTCAGTATATATACACACCATAAATTGGGCACCTAACTGTGCCAGGTTAGCTTTTGATGAGGTTCTTCTGTTCCCAATACACAGCACAGGCTGACCTTTAGCTAGAGAAACAAGGGTGCTGGTTGTTATTCCAATCAACTCACAAGTACAAATATAGATGTAAATTGCCTTGGAGGGGAAGGCAATTTTGGTTGCCCAACTCAAGATACCTTAAAGGGACTTATTTTTCAGAGGGCAGGTGACTTGGTAGATCCTGAAAATCAGGCCCCTCAAAGACGTCAAAAAAGGGCACCCAAAACATGAGGTGCCCAAAAATTACTGGTCACTTTTGAAAACCAAGATCCTTAGAAACCCCCAAAATAAGCTGAGATCTGCAAAACCTTGAGTTCAGGGCGGGTGAACCAACTCAGCATGAGTTCAGCCAGCCAACCTAAATGGATAAACCCCCTTCCCTCTGGCCCCACACTCCACCACCAGAAATGGCCACCCAGATACACCAAATAAACCACTCTTCCTTCTGTATCTCTGATGCAGGAAAAAAGCAGCTTAGGTACACACTTTGGAACCCCACCTCTTCCTCTGCAGGCTGTTCCTGGGTGGGGAGGAATGTAAAAGCCTTTTCTAAGTCTACTCATGGTTGCGTAGGAGAGAGAAGTCCCCAGAAGCCGCACATCTCAAATGCTGATCTCCTCCTGCTCAAATCAAGATTGCGGCCAGTTTGGAAGCTGAATGGGAGGGAGGGAATCATCCAGAACTAATCAAACATCTATCAGTTGACTCCAGGTGCAATAGCTGTACAAGAAAATATCAACCCCATGGTTAAAAATAGCTCCTTTGATTGCTGTCTTCAGCTGCAGGCAACAGAACAATATTGCACACTCTCAGGAACCAACACTTGCCAATATTTTACTGCTGCTGCACTTGCAGCTAGTCAATATTTGTAGAAGATAGTCAGAAAGATAAGCTGGATGTGAGGGAACAGATATAATTCTGTGTACCTTTGTTTTAGATAGGCCCAGTCTAACGCCTGTTGAAATAAAAGTAAGATCTCCTGGTGACTTTTCTGGACATTGGACCTGATCCTATGGAATTAGTCTCATTAGTAAAGATATGCACACATAAGCCTTTTGCAAAATCTGGACCCCGGTGCGTGAACTTCATATTGACTACCTTAGCTAGTATTTTAAAAACATAAGAGCAGCCATGCCTAATGAGGCTAATAAAAAGCCATCCAGCCATAGGTAATTAATATTAATTTTGGTCAGGTGACCCCCATATCGCAACAGAGTAATACATTTGTATCCATATCTTCTGTCTCACAATAAGAATGGGGAGCTTGGTAGTACTGTAACTCATATAATTCTATTCCACAAAGATTCATTCTGCTTAAACTCCTGTATGTGCGTGTTATGGAATACAACTTAGCCAGCTGTATTGCCTGTAATCGACCATTGTTTTAGGAAATCTTCAAGGGTATAATGTTAGTTAAACCAGTGTTTGGTTAAATATACTAATAATATAATGGAAGAAACATTGAAAAGCTAACACAAGAATGCTGGAAGCATAATGTTAATTTTCTAAGCTCTTCTGATTTATTTTCAAATGTTATTCAACAAACACAAAGAAATTAAAATGCTGCCATTTACATAACAGAAAATCACTTTCACTTGTTTTGTAATTCCTAACAGATTCTCTACTAAAGTCTGTATATGGTGTAGTCTCAGTAGAGAATCCAAGTTTAATATAAAAAAAAGACAGGAACTGATGATCAGATCTTGCAAAATGTTTATACTCTCCTTCTTTAGTTTATTTTAACTGATTTGAGGTTATAAATATATTAACCAATTAAGCACACTTTCTGGCGCTCTGTTATTGCTGTGAATGGCAAACCTCCCATTACCTGCAGTGGGTGCAGGACCAGGCTCATAAACCCCATTACCACTAAGAAGGATCTGCGTAATTTCCTGTTTCACTAGCCCAGGAATAAACATTCACTGTCGGCTCATGTGTCATGAATATGTTTCAGCACTGCTGCCTAAGGATGTGACATTTTCCTTTTGAATCATTAAAGCGTCTCTATTCTTCAGTAGGATATTAAAGCTGGATACCTTTCATCAAAGCCATTTTAAGGATGCCATTGTTCACATTTGGTAATGCTCTGCTACCTCTGATTAGTACTGCAGCACAACATTACTGGCTGTCTGCAGAATTTCAGCAAATCTTCCCCTGCATGGAAAAAATTCTTTGCAACCTGCAAGGTGTCCCTTGTTCAGTACTGTAACATTTAAGATTAGATCTTTAAATGAGCACTTGGAAAACCTAAGAGACCTTAGCACTCAGAGAGTATTTTTGGTCTAGCGTGTGGGTTCTGTGGCATTGACAGAGGATAGCACCATCTGCTGCTGAAACTCTGAAACTGCTGTGGGTTAGCATTAACTATGATTATTTTGAAATCTTTCTGCTCTGGGATCTCCATGATTCCCAACTGCTTCCATGATTTATTTCCATGCAAGAGCAGGATCTGATTAGTTATTTATGGGGAGTTTATACTAGAACTGTTTAAAGGGCCTTTAAAACCCCTTTCAAACATTGATCTTTAACACTTTAAATAAACAAACAGTCTCAATTATACAGTAAATGTGACATAACAAAGTTAGCAGTATTATAACTGCTGTTGTTCCTGTTACTCACATAACCATCTAAAACTTTTACAAATCCTACTAAGCTCTTGGCTGCAATAAAATCTTGTGGCAATGAGTACCGTCGGTTAATCGTGTGCTGTGTCCAATAAATAAATAACCTAGTCCCTTCAAATAATTTTAGATGTGTTGCCTTTCAGTTTCACTTGTGAATGGGTAAACAACAGAACCCAATTACTATCTAACCACCATTCATTGTTTATTCTTTCTTTTGGGATTTATCTCATCTCTCTGATTTGTCTGCTCTCTAAACTAAACTGGCACAACCTTTTCAATCTCTCCTCACATGAAAGCCTTTCCAGAAGTTTCATAACACCTCACTCCATTACATGAAGGCTCCATTATATTTAGCCTATTCTAGTGATGTGACTACAGTACTCCATTATTGCCTATCTGAACATTTGCACTTCCTGGCCTTCTGTCTCCCATATGGTCAGTTCAGATGCACAGCCCTTTCTCTCTTGTATTTATCTCAGCAACATAATCATCATTGCGCCATTGCCCAGAATCATATAAACACCATTTTAAGTGTAATACAGAGATAGTTTCACCTTTATTTACAGAGAAAAATCACTCAGGTTATGGCCCTTCGCAGACAGTTTTTATTTGGCTTGCTCAAATACTATTTTGCAGCTCAGTGTCGACATAAGATACACAAGCACTGAATCTAATATTTGTTTATATAAAAGGAGTTAAAAAATATATATGGCAATGTAACAAATAGATGGCTGCAGAACAGACTGATTAATCTAGCTCATGTCTTGCAGATTACAGGCCTTGAATCGTTTCAACAGTTGTCCAAGCAATGCAGACTAGAAAGGTCAGGTTTGTGTAAGTATCACCTGCTGAAATTTCAACTGCACTGTAACTCTGACTCGAAAAATACATGTCAACCTGTGTGCAACTGAACTGAGAAGATGCAAATAAACAGGAAGAACTAAGGGTGGAGTTTTCAAAAGCACCCTAAGGAAGATAGGCTCTCAATCCAGAGGAGTCGGGCGCCTGACTCCATTAGGTACTTTTGAAAATATCACCCTAAAGGACTCATCACCAGATTTTATGCAGACCTAAATGGTGCAGAAACAGAGAACACCTTGTTCAAAAGAGAAATGGGAATTTCAAAATGCCCTTGAAGACACCTCTCTGAGGGGCTCACAATAACGCATCCTGTAGTAGCCACACCAAATACCTTACGTGACTGCTCGTGTGTTTGTACAGCACCTAGCAGAATGGTGATCTAACTGCTCACGGTGCTACCACAACATAGATGTTAAATAATTATTATATATAATTATGGCACATCAAATCTGTGTATGTAGACTGGCTTACCTGCTTGTCTGACTGTTACTTGTTCACAAATTGATTCATTCCATCAAATACCAACTTGACTTGAAGAACAACATGTTAATGTCCTAGTGTTACTTCCTGTTTACATCATGTAGCGTAAAACTCAGTGTGTACAGTGTATAACCTGTGATCATTCTATATAACTTCTGGTGTATTCTGTGTGCCTAACTGATCATAGAATCGTGCCCCTTCAGGTAATGATCTAGAAAGAAAGAAATTTCAAAATTATGTAAATGATTTAGGAGCCTATGAGCCTACCTCCCATTGTCCCATAGACTCCTACATGCTTAAGTTAGTTTTTAAAATAAGACAAAGGGTATGTCTACACTGGAACTGGAAGAGGTCACTTCCAGCTTGAGGAGCTATACCCATGTTCAAACTAGAAGTCTACCCATGGCGATATGAGTGGCAGGATGGGCTAGCTAGCACCACAGAGTAAGAGCCCATCTGAAACACTAGGTAGGTGTTTGTGCAGTAACCTGTCCCACTGCTCATGCCACCAAGGATATGTTCTATTTTTACTATGCTAACACAATCTGAACTAGTGCAGGTATGTCTACTCAAGATGGAAATGATACCTTCCAGCACCAGTGCAGATACCCTAAGTCACTTAGGTGTTTTGAAAGGGTCATGCAAGGAATGTAATATATATACAGCATAATTCCAGACTGCTTTGGTTTTGGCTGTGGGGAATCCTCAAGTAGTCACGCTCTGTGGTTTGTGCTCCTACTGGAATACCCATGTGATGCACAACGCTCAGTTGATGGACCACATGCTGCATGCAGAGGAGTTTCTTACAGGCCACCAGTGGCCCCATATATTCTCTACAGGATTTTTAGAAAAATAATGTTATATTACTTTAGACATTAAGATTCAAGCCTTTATTCTTGTGATGAAAACCCTTGTAATATGCACTGATGCAGTGTTGCCTTCCTGACTCCACAGACCATTTGCACTAGCCCCAGGGCCAGATTAATTCTCCCGTGGGCCTGGGACTATTAGAGTTTGTGGGGTCCCTTGAAGTTTGGAGTGTGGGAGTGAGCTCAGGGCTAGGGCAGAGGATTGGGGTGCAGGAGGGAGTGCAGCTCCAGCTGAGGGTGTGGGGCCAGGGATGGGACAGAGGGTTGGGGTGTGGCAGGAGGTTTGGGGTGCGGGGTCTGGGAGGGAGTTTGGGTGCAGGAAGGCGCTCTAGGCTGGGATAGGCGGTTGAGGTGTGGGGTGCAGACTCCGGCTGGGGGGTGCTTACCTTGGGCAGTTCCTGGTCGGCAGTGCAGCGGGGCTAAGGCAGGATCCATGCCTTCCCTGCCTCTGGGCTGCTCTGCTCCTTGAGGTGACCGGCATGTCCAGCCCCTGGGCAGAGGGGCCAGGCCGCTCTGCGCAGTACATGCTGCCCATGCCTGCAGGCGCTGCCCCTGTAGCTCCCATTGGCCATGGTTCTCAGCCAATGGGAGCTGCAGAGCCAGCGCAGGGGGCAGGGGCAGCGTGCAGAGATTCTCTGAATGCCCCTCACCTAGGGGCTGCAGGGGCATGCCGGTGAGCCAGCGCTCGTGGCTCCAGCACTGTGGTGGGGGGCACCGGTCTGGCCCATGGCACAGAGACTTGCCGTGGGCTGGTTGAAAAGAAGCAGCAGGACACATCTGGCCTACGGGGCCCCTCTTAGCCCGGGGCCCTGGGCTGCAGACCCTAAAGCCCTGCGTTAATCCAGCCCTGACTAGCCCTACAAACAATTATGTATTTGCCAAGTCAAGTTCATTCCTTGTAATGACCTTGCTTTCCCTTGGTTATCAGTTACACTGCAAATGATAACTATTGAATCTCTAATTAGTTTATCTTTTCTCTGTTCACATAGACATTACTTTGCTTTACTGGTCCAGCGATTAGGGTCCTAGCTGCAGGGAACTATGCTCAAGTTCCTGATCTGCTATATGCTTATTACAGGTTTTTAGATGCCTAAAGATACAGGTAGGTGCCCAAGGAGATTTTAGAAAATCCTACTAAGCACCTATTTGCAACTTTAGGCACCTAAATTCTTTCTAAAAATCTAGCACGTAGCCTCTCTGTGCTTCAGTTCCTCATCTATAAAATGGGGATCAAAGTGGGTTGCCAACTTTCTAATTGCTGAAAACTACCCCACCTCTTCCCCTGAGAAGCCAGGGCTGGGGCACAGCGGTGGTCAGTCCTTAGGGCAAGGGGCCGGGGTAGGGAGGGGTTGGTCCCTATAGTGAGAGGCCAGGGCCAGGGAAATCAGGGCACATTGGGTCAGAAGGGGGTGAACAGGATCCCACCCCTTGCACACCTGGGCGGAAGCACCTACTTCTTGGAGTCAAGTCTGGAAGCTACCACTGCCTTCTGTCAGGCATCAGCAGCTGAGCAGATAGCAGCGCCTCCATGTGGCTCCAGCCGCAGCTGCTGCTCTTCCCGCCCCCCAGTGGTGTGGGCCAGTTACTGTGGCTATCCGGTCTTTTAGTGTCCAGTCCGCACTAGACACATGGCAACCCCAAGATCATAGTTATTTCCCTACCTCACAGGGGTGTCATGAGGAAAATATATTAAAGATTGTCAGATGTTGAGATTCTATGATCATGGTTGCAATATAAGCACCTTAGGTTAATTTTTCTTATTTTGCTACTTTCTTCACTTACAGCTCTATTACTATATTTTGTGATTAATCTTTTATGAGCAAATGAAAATGTGAATTTTGATCATTTTCTGAAAGTTACAAACTCAGATTAATTTTTGGCCAGTTTACAAATAACGCTAACAATGTGTGGTTTCAGAATGGGATCACTTCTCAATCTTTATTAAGAGTCCTCTTTCCCCCTCTTTTGTGAGCAAATAAAAGTGTCTTATTTCCTCATTCTTGTAAAAAAAAAATGAACAATTGTCCTATCTCCTAAGTCAGTAACATACTTTTAATAGCAGTGAATTCTGCCTGAAAAAGTGGAAGATTTCTGTCATTTCAATCTGCATAAAAAGTTTCAGAATCTGTGTTTACCTTATTCTGACTCATTTGTATTAAAATTACAAGGATGCCCTCTCAGATATTTAGAATTAAAATGAGAGGTGCTTCTCGTTTGAAGTGTGATTATGGACTCCTGAGGCAGTCAGAATTATACCATTCCTTTTTAGAAGTGAATTTCTTGTGAGTTCTGAGTAAATCAGTTACTGGCTTAATCTTGCATTCCCTGCACACCCAAAATCCCCAAAGGCAGCGGGAGTTTAGGCATGCAATGTGTAATGTCCTAAAGATAATCCCCATATACTCCTGACCAGGATTTTGGGACAACCAACAAAAAGAAAGCCCTCAAAGAATCCAGCCCAGATCTTGGGACAGGCATGGGAGAGTTTGGTCAGTGATGTGATACTCATGCATTATAGATATAACTAATGAACCAAATGGAACTGGATTCTCATTCTGACCATGTGAAGGAGTAAAGGGAGCAAAAACCCACTTTATATCACTATAGGAGCTTCCTGGCCCTTGAGTCCAGGTATGCAGAGATCCCTTTCTCCCTCAATGGATGGAACCTTGGCTTCTCCCTCCACTCAGTGGGCAGAACAGCTGAACTATAACTGGAAGAAGGCCCTAGAAATCTACCACCTGTACGAAGGCATTGTCACTTGGAGTTATCTCACAATACCTCCTGAAGCCACTCCTGGTTGGTGCAGTTGAGGCACTACCTCTTTTTCAGGGCTGATCCTGCAATCAGGCTCGAACCCATAGTTCATTATGTACTGTACTTCACTACCGATTCTCAGTATCTTGCTCAAAGGTCCTGTTAGCAACCAGGCATACAACACTAGGAATGCAGGAGCAGGCTGATTACTCTCAGCACTAAAAAACTGGGTATCTGGATTGAATCAGTGTGCTTTTTTAACAATAGTTCCTTGAATTTAGTGCCAGAAACGTAGCTTGTTCTCTGTGCCTGGCTTTTGTTCTGACCTAACGTGTCCTTACCACACATAGGAAAACTTTCCAATAACTAGAAAGAGAGCAGAGCATTTGTAAGCCAATAATGTTCCACATTGTAGGAAAAAAGACAGATGTCACCACACAACAGATAAACTCATGAGGTAAGGCTCCCGGACAAGAACAATACATTCATAATACAATTACGGTAGCATATGAAGAAGACTGATAGCTAAATAGCTTTAACTTACTTCTCAAGTTCTAAGTGGTGATGTGTTCACTAGTTTAACTTTCCACCAAGATTACAGTAGTGTGACATTGGAGCCTATGAATTTAGATAGCTCATTGGTTGTGGGAGACTAAACACGTAACAGTATCAAGTATGTTTTCAGATCCTTCAAATATGAGGAGAATTCAGGTAGACTAGCATATGTTACTGCTGCCCGGAGTTTCTGACACAACTCTGAATTTCTATTACAGCCTTTATACATAACTTTCAGACTCCCTTAATTCTGGTGGAATTATGATTCGTCTTTCACTTTTTTTAAGGTTATGTATGACAAAAAAATTATGCTTTCAATTTGTAAAACCAAATACCTACCCAGGACCTGTCGCCACCAACATAAGCTCCAAACAATCATGCTGATGGGGTTAATTGGCATTTTAAAATAAATCACTGCTTCCAGATTGATTTTTTCCCCCTCTTTACACAACATTACTACATTTCTCTATAATTATTCAATACTAAGTTCATGGTTCCAAAGCCAACGACCGCAGTCTTAGGAAATGGTGTTTGATTTGTTGCCATGGAAACATCTTGCTGTAGATGTACTGTAATCCCATGACAACTCTGTCTCTTAAGAACCATTTTTTCTGACATAATAAAAATCTGATCAAGGTCAGATTTAATAACAATCTCAGCTCCTAGACTTTATTTCATATTAGGTTTAGGAGCTTTATTTTTTTTCCCCAAAGATTCCCTGGAAACTTTGTTTTCTTTGCTGGATTATAGTTTATTCCTTAAAATACATAAACCTGGCCTGGTGTCATATTAATCTACAGTGACACTTTTCATTATTGCATAATTGTTTCATTAAAATAAAGTTATTTATAATTGTTTATTTTGTCTTGACAGATGTTAACATTTTCCAGAGCATTGTTCTTGCTAATACATACATTAGGGATATCAATAAAGCTTAATCACTCACCAACAAATGGTGTTTACAATATTAACAAATGCCAATGTAGTTTAACTTCCATTCTGTACTGTAATGCTTTTCTGAACTGTTTATCATGCAAACATTCAAATCAGTAAGACAGGAAACATGTGGTGATGATTTATATTATTCCACCAAAATAAAACCCTTGTTTTACTGGAGATGGAAATCAACTTCACAAGAGTGACTTTCCAGTGAGGAAAGTACACACAACCCAAGAGGAAACATGTAGATTTATTTGCATGTCCTTATGTGTGCAATCATGTCAGTAGAAGCTACACGTATATTAAGAGACTTTGTATATTAACAACTATTTAAAACAAGAGCTTCAGCTGATGTGACTGGCCATGGCTCACACCAGCTAAGGGCATTTAGGGACAGATTTTCAAAAATTTGTAGGTGCCTAAAATGCAGATAGACACCTACTGGATTTTCAACAGTACTTAATCTTTCAAGGGAATTTAGGCACTTAACCTGCTTAGACACTTTTGAAATTCACACAAGGCACCTCTCTGCATCTTTGGCCCTGAGTTCTTTCACATTTAAGTCAGCAGTACAAATCTAATCAAGCTCAGACACTGGGGGAACTCCTGACCCCATTGAAGTCAATGACAAAACTCCCATTGATGTCAATGGGCCAGAATTTCATCCAGCAGATCTCAGTGTTTCCTGGGAGGTGTATATGAAATCTGAACTGATAGTCTCCTTGTATCTACATCCCACTTGTGGCCACTTGTCCTAGGACAAGGACTGAACAGATCCTGAAAATGAATTATCCTATCCCTCCTAAACATAGCCCCTCCAGATCAGGGTTGAGGTACATTAGTAAGCTATTGTGGGGCAGCCATTGCCCATCGTGTTGACAAAGTGAAGATTCCTATTTCCAGTGCTCTCAATCTGGGGCCTATCATGAGTTCTAACAAGAAAAGAAGATGCCTGTGGCTTTTAACACTCTCATTCTATAATTAACTCATTCTGCCAACATGAATAACAATCTGAAATTTCTTTATATGTTGCATCATGATTTGTAGGAAAAATACAGTGGTTGCGTATGTAGCACCCCCTCTCCACCCAGTTACCTTCTTTAATGCCAATCTGCTTACAGGTTTTGATGGACAGGTCTGCGTTCTTTTGGATCCCGCTATCCACTCAGCAGGGTATATCTTCTTCATTTTTTCCAATTAATTTATTCAGCGGTGCCTTCACCCCCCTCACTCCTTCTTAGCAGGGTCACCAGGGCAGCTTGGGAGGAAAATTCTAACCACAGGATAATTCCCACTTATTTACCAGATAGTTGGAGACTTCCAAGAAGTAATACAAACACATACAATATATTTAACATAATAATTATATTAAACAGGAAACAAATATAACATAACAGGGTAACACTATTGTTAGGTTCACCAGTGCCCACACTGCTAATTCCTGTGACTTTCCCCAGTCACATGACTTGAGGTAGCAAATATAAGATTAGTGTTTCATTGGTACGTGTACTTTGCCGGGGCCCTTGATGACCTATGACCACGATATCTTCTCTGCAGTGGTTTAGCAGTGCGGCTGACTGGGTTCAGTACAGCCCAAAGGACTCACAAATGGGAGAAGGTGGTAAATCCCTCCACAGGTTTAATATGCAGCTTGTTATAAAATCCCCAAACCCTTACTCCCTGGCTTGAGGACACAGTTCAGAGAGTAGGGAGTCCCCAAAACAAGTTCCCCGACTGACTAACTAGAAGATGGTGCACTCACAAACTCCATGAACGATCCTCAGGTTCAGAGATGACTCTGGACTCCTCAGTCACTGCAGAGGAGCTGATCTCTGCGGGCAGGGATCCTCTTCAGGCAGGAATCAGGGCTCAAGGTGTACTAAAATCTGCACTGAAATCCAAGCTGTCGTCTCCGAGCCCAGCTTCCAGACACACACACAGCAGGCAGCAGCCCTGAACTGGCAGCCAGACCAGAGCTGCCTATGTTGTGACCGGTCTCACCTAGGGACCTGGAGGGCAAACTCAGCCTGGGTGGGGAAGTTTCCCAGCAAAACTCTACAAACTGGGAATCACCAATGGAGAAGGAAAAACCCAGCTGAAGGATCTTGTTTTCAGGTCCCTAGAAGCCAGTTCTCAGGGGGAACCCTGCATGCAGGCCTGGGACTTACTAACTCACCACACAGCCAGTCCTGCCCAGGGCCGACTCCAGCTTTTTTGCAGCCGCAAGCAGTGAAGAAAGAAAAAAAAAAGATAAAACCACAATTGGCGGCACTTCAGCGGCAGCTCTGCCATGCCGCTTCATTCTTCGGCGGCAATTCGGCGGCCGGTCCTTCCCTCCGAGAGGGACTGAGGGACCTGCCGCCGAAGACCCAGATGTGCCGCCCCTTTCCATTGGCTGACCCAAGCACCTGCTTCCTCCACTGGTGCCTGGAGCCGGCCCTGGTCCTGCCCTTGCCCTGGCCGGCTCCAGAGTGACTCAGAAATGGCTTCTCCCCTTTCCTGAACTCCCTGGGAGGGACATCTCACTCCCTACTGGTTGCCAGGCAGACTCTGAGTTTGCCTTGGCTCCGTCTCCCTGAGCTGCCAGCAGACAGAGCTCCAGGAATCTAGGGAACCTCCTTGGGGGTTACAGGCATATTTCATCTCTTTCCCCCCAGGTATAATGTTACACAATTAGGAATACTTTGGGACATTTACATCTTCTGAACCATCCAGGACTGGACACTCTCAGAGTCTAGATACTGGATTAGATAAAATATCACTCTATTCTGGAATGGTATTCTTGTGTTCTCATGAGTGACTGTAGCCAAAAAAGTGGTAAACCACCAGGGTAAATTAACCCTGGTTAATTATAATAATGATTATGACAATAATTTTGGTTGTTATCTTCCTTGTAAACAATGGCACCATGATCCAGTTTGGATCAATGGTTGCCAGTTAACGTTTCCAATAAGACATGACAGACATCGTTTATGCTCCATATTTTGGAAGGAGAGAAGTGGCCTGGGTTTCACTACTTCTCTAATATTAATCTTGTCTGTATTACACTAACACTTAGATTCTCCAACCAAGATTATATCACCGTTACACTAGGCACACTATCAATACATAAGAAGAGACATAATGTATCTTCGAATAAGATGCAAAAATGAACAACACTACAAGACACCAGACCATTGTCCACAAACTCCCTTTGAAAAGAATATATATCCTCGCATATTTTACTAGGCAATGTTTACTTTGGCCACAGTGGTCCCCACAAAGCATAGCTGTCACCCATACTTAGCAAAAGCAAAGTTTCCCTGATGAGTGTGGCAAGTCTCTTTACCTAGTACAAGGCTGATTTAACTCCTCATTTTTCTGTTTTTAAGAATTTCTCAAAATCTACTATATGCTGCTAGAGTGCTGTCTCTTCAATGCAAGAGGATACCCAAGGTTGAGAGAGCCTGACCTTCTTGACTACATTTGGAGTTTTAATAGAAGTTATTCAATAAAAAAGTGTTTAATATTAAAATTTTCAGATTTAATTGACAGATATTAAATTTCAAAGTCCTACTCTCCTTCATAAATCGCTAATAGTATTTCATCAGAAACAGAGCTAATCTAATAAACCGATGCAACTTTGCTGTCATTTCAATTGCTCAGAGCTCTGGGCTGCATTTTAATCGCTCTCCTCATGTTACAATTCTTCTACTTCAGAATAAACCGGTGCAGGATGTTGCCGCACCAAAACATGTATGCTAACAGGAAATCAGTGTCATCAAAGGTAACTGGCTTGCTTGCATCTTTGATGCTTTGAAACCAAAGGAAGAGAAGTAACTGTTTAATTTACAACTGTTTTTATAGAGAAATGCAGAGGGGGGGAAGCAAAAAATGTGACTAACAGAAACAAGGAAGAACTTTAGCACCAATACTACAATGTATTATTGAACCCAGCAAAGAGTCATGCTTGTGCAACACATTGGCCTTGCATGTGATCATGACTCCCTCTACTGACTGATCCAATCACGATCCCTCACTCTCACAGATCTTGGGAGACAGGCCAGTCCTTGCTTACAGACAGGGCCGACTTTAGGCCTATTCCACCAATTTCCCCGAATCGGGCCCCGCGCCTAAGAGGGCCCCGTGCCCAGGGAGAATCCCTTCCCTGGCTAGAGGCGCCTTTTTAATTTTTACCTACCTGGCGGTGCTTCGGGTCTTCTGCCGCACTTCGGCAGCGGGTCCTTTGCTTGCTCTGGGTCTTCAGCGGCACTTCAGCAGCGGGTCCTTCAGTGCCGCCGAAGACCTGGTGCGAGTGAAGGACCTGCCGCCGAAGACTCAGAGCACCGCCGGGTGAGTACAAGCCCTATGTGTTTTACATGTGTGTGGTTTGTTGTTTTTTTTTAGTCATCCCTGCCGGGGCACTATCGAAACTGTTCGAATTGGGCCCCACACTTCCTAAAGCTGGCCCTGCTTACAGACAGCCCCCTACCCTGAAGCAAATACTCAGCAGCAACCACACAACAAAAACACTAACCCAGGAACCTATTTTTGCAACAAAGCCTGTTGCCCAACTCTGTCCACATATATATTCAAGGAGCACCATCATAGGACCTAATGGCATCAGCCACACCATCAGAAGCTCGTTCACCTGCACATCTACCAATGTGATATATGCCATCATTTTCCAGCAATGCCTTTCTGCCATGTACATTGACCAAACCAGACAATCGCTATGCAAAATAATAAATGGACACAAATCAGATCTCAAGAATTATAACATTCAAAAACCAGTTGGAGAACACTTCAACCTCCCTGGTCACTCAATTACAGACCTAAAAGTCGCAATACTCCAACAAAAAAACTTCAAAAACAGACTCCAACGAGATACTGCTGAATTGGAATTAATTTGCAAACTAGACACCATTAAATTAGGCTTGAATAAAGACTGGGAGTGGAGGGGTCATTACGCAAAGTAAATCTATTTCCCCAGGCTAATTTTTCCCCTACTGTTACTCACACTTTCTTGTCAACTATTGGAAATGGGCCATCCTGATTATCACTACAAAAGCTTTTTTTTCTCCTGCTAATAATAGTCCATCTTAATTGATTAGTCTCATTATAGCAGGTATGGCAACACTCATTTTTTCATGTTCTTTGTGTATATATATCCTCCTACTGTATTTGCCACTGCATGCATCTGATGAAGTGGGTTTTAGCCCACGAAAGCTTATGCCCAAATAAATTTGTTAGCCTCTAAGGTGCCACAACTAATCCTCGTTCTTGTAGCAGCCTAGTACTTTCTCACTGCTAAAGGAATTCTCCATTTCCTCAAGCAGAAGAACACTGTGCTCTGGAAGATGCAGGTTCATGGTTCTATCCCTGCTTATGACCATGGTGTCTACATTCATTCGCTTTTTGTTGCATGTGTGTAACAGCATTAGGACTTATAGCTTCGGTAGGCTGTGGTCACTAAAGGGTAACATGATGACATACCATTGAGCGGATGTGACATTCCATCCAGTAGAAGATAGTGATGGTCTATTCATAATGTGAGGAAGATAAACAAACATAACATGCTGTTATATAGATTACTAGCTGCACTACTTCCTAAGGGAGAATTTACAGTTATTTTTATCAGAAGATTCTAGTAAGGTTACCTGTAGCATGGCTGTCAAGATGCAGATGAAGACTAGAGGTAGTTGGAAAATGTTTTTCCCCTGTGAAGAAATAGTTGACTTTTTCTCAAGCCAATGAAAATCCTGTTTTTAGCAACTGAAAACAAAAGCCAATTTTTTTATAAAATTGTGCTGAATTCAACTGAAAATGTTTGGTTTTTCAGTTTTCCAATAAAAAATTGAACATGTTCAAGGCAAACAAACATTTTCCACATTTTTTTGTTTCCACAGCAGTCAAAAAACCAATTTTCCATTGGAAATAAAAGGTTTTTTTATTGAAAAAGTTCAAATAGCTCAAATTATGATAGAAAATATACATTTCTGGGCTAATACGTCTTAAAATACAGAAATTAAATTTAAAATTACATTCAAACAACATTAAAGATCTAATCACACAAAGAGAAGTACAGAAACTCCACCCATAACCCATAAAGAAGTGAAGTTCTGGAACAGCCTTCCAAGTGGAGCAGTGGGGGCAAAACACCTAATTTGTTTCAAGACTAAGCTTGACAAGTTTATGGAGGAGATGGTCTGATGCGACTGTCTACAATGGCATATGGCCCATCCGCAACTGCTATTAGCAAATATCTCCAACAGCAGGAGATGGGATACTAAATGTGCAGGGCTTTGAGTTACTACAGAGACCTCTTTCCATGGTGTCTGACTGGTGGGTCTCCCCCACATGCTCAGGGTCTAATGATCACCATATCTGTGGGTCAGGAAGGAATTTTCCCCAGGTAAGACTGGCAGAGACCCTGGGAGAGAGGGTCTGCAGCATGGGACCTGGGTCTCTTGCTGGTTTGAACTAGAATAAATGGTGGATTCTCTGTAGCTTGAAGTCTTTAAATCAAGATCTGCAGAGTCAGTAGCTCAGTGAGAGGTTAGGGGTCTATTACAGGAGTGGGTGGGTGAGGTTCTGTGGCCTGCGATGTGCAGGAAGTCAGACTAGAACATCATGATGGTCCCATCTGGCCTTAAAGCCTATGAGTCTACGAGAACCCGTCCCCAACGACATTAAGTGACCTAAAATTGTTGATCTTGTATCATATGGACAATACCGCAAATTACAAATATTGCAAATCTAGGATCAGATTCTGCAACTGGATCTATTTGGATAGACCCCTGCACCTGTCCAGAGGCTTAATAGCATGTCTCTGTGCAGGCATCCACACAGGATCTGGCCTATATTTGCCACAACATGGAGATCTAGGGATTTTCACTTCCTGGCTTTGGTGCCTTTTGAAGAAGTACGGTATTTTAGGCATTACAGGTAGGTACTGGAGACTGTTGGTATTTCCATCCAGTTTAGTTCTGCTAATAACTAAAATACATTTCACTGTTCTGTGATTTTTCTTTTAAAGTGAACTAAAGGAATTTACAGAATCCTGCATTTAAGATGGAAGAATCCCATGTACTGCTACAGACTAGGGACCGAGTGGCTAGGCAGCAGTTCTACAGAAAAGGACCTAGGGGTTACAGTGGACGAGAAGCTAGATATGAGTCATCAATGTGCCCTTGTTGCCAAGAAAGCTAACGGCATTTGAGGCTGTATAAGAAGGGGTATTGCCAGCAGATTGAGAGATGTGATCATTCCCCTTTATTCGACATTGGTGAGGCCTCATATGGAGTACTGTGTCCAGTTTTTGGCCCCACACTACAAGAGGGATGTGGGAAAGTTGGGAAGAGTCCAGCGGGGGGCAACGAAAATGATAAGGGGGCTGGAGCACATGACTTCTGAGGAGAGGCCAAGGGAACTGGGATTGTTTAGTCTGCAGAAGAGAAGAATGAGGGGGGATTTGATAGCTGCTTTCAACTATCTGAAATGTGATTCCAAAGAGGATGGATCTAGACTGTTCTCAATGGTACCTGATGACAGAACAAGGAGTCATGGTCTCAAGTCGCAGTGAGGGAGGTTTAGGTTGGATATTAGGAAAAACTTTTTCACTAGGAGGGTGGTGAAACACTGGAATGGGTTACCTAGGGAGGTGGTGAAATCTCCTTCCTTAGAAGTTTTTAGCGTCAGGCTTGACAAAGCCCTGGCTGGGATGATTTAGTTGGGGATTAGGTCCTGCTTTGAGCAGGAGGTTGGACTAGATGACCTCCTGAGGTCCCTTCCAACCCTAATATTCTATGATTCTATATTTCTACTGGAAGAAAAAAAAAATCAATGTACCTATATCGTCTTCACTGCATTTCCTAATTTTATCCAGAAAGAGTCAGAGGGCACTGAGCAAGCAGTTACACAAAGGGTTTAGAAAGGATGGATTGAAAAAATTACACACATGTGTACAAACGCCCACATACCCTTTTAAAGACCGGGAAACATGCCTGGTCTTTTTTTAGGACTTTGTGAAATATTACAAAGAGCATAAAATAGGCTAGCAAAGGTCTTACCTGAACCATATAAGTAGTGCTCTTCGTGAATGCTGAAATACCTGGAAGTGAGCTTGTAGCTTATGAGAAGCTTTCATTTAAAAAAGAAGATCCTAAATGTTCAAGAATAATCAGCGTGGGCCAGATCCAAAGCGGGTGTAAATCAGCTTCATTCTCTTTAACTTCAATGGAGCTACACTGATTTTATGCCAGCCGATCTGCGTGTTTAGCAATTTGGTGTCAAAGCTCTCTAAGAAAAATGTATATGTGAAAATTAAGTTTAAGACATTAAAACTGTATTAAATCACACAAAAAATGCTGCAATGTTTCTTCTAGAAACTATATTATGGAGCCAGACAATCACTATACTTGTCATATCACTTTGAGGCCTGTGCTAGTAACGATGAGCAAACCTCAAGAAGGTTCAGTTCTGATAAGCACTCAAAAAGTTTGTGTGACCTTATTTGAACCTCTGTAGTCCGCTAAACTGAGCGAAAATCCTGGATGAGATTCACCTCTTCATCACCTAAATCCCTCATAAGCCCTCCAAGTAGGATTTAAGTTGGATTTTAGCGGTAGTTAGGAAATTTGCTGGTTCTCTGCATGGGTGGAGAATTGTTCTCCCATAAGAAAAGGCTCTTTCATGTAATTATTCACCATTCTTCTTCCAGTTACAACTGGAAATACCATGAAAACTAACTCCAGTACCTTGGTCCAAGCCACAGACTGGAACTGAAAACAAATACTTGGAGCACAGGAGAACCCAATCCAAGGTTCAGATGCGGCTAGAGAAAAAGGCAAAAATTCAAAGAGGGTTTTTAATATTTTTTCCAAATCAGAAGCTGTACATCTGGGAATAAAATTAAAAACCAAGCCGGCACCTGAGATGACATTTATTTGAGTGATTTCAAATGTATGATGTGTTCAACACATACACAAAGGGAGAGGCTTACAAAAGTACTTATGCGCCTCAAAATGCTGATAGATGCCTAGTGGGATTTTCAAAAGGGCTCAGTCAGAGTAGGCACCCAACTCCCATTGATTTTCAGTGAAAACCTGCTTAGGCCTATTTTATAATCTTACCAAGTACCTATCTGCACTGTTAGGCATCAAAATATCTTTGTAAATTGGGCCCAAAGCTATTATACACACAAGAGATAACACACACACACTCCTCAATAACCTTTCTCCCACAAGAAACACCTAATAGGATAAAGGTGTTACACCATACCCTAAGGGTCCGGGCTCAGCTCTCTGTGCCCAGTGAGAAATAAGACCAGTCAATCTGGATAGGATGAGGTGATAATGGCAGGTTGCAGGGAAGCAACTGGAAGATATGGTGAGGATGAGATCTCTCCTCCTTAAGTGAGAGTAGGTGTCTGCCATTTGCAGTCAGTTTTACCTTCAGAGGCGTGTTTTTGGATCCCCACATGCAGTTAAATGATCAGATAGCAGCAATGTTTCTTTCCATCTGCATTTTTTGTGTGCACGTGAATGTGTACTTATATTTATATATATACAGTTAAAGCAAGACAGAGACCAAGATTAGAGTTAAAGTCTAATTAAAAACTAAAAATGAAAAGTAAACATGCTGGCACATTGTACCAAATACTGCCCTTGTAAAGGCATGGAACCCCAGTTATACCAACAAGAGCTGATCAGAACTTTCTGAATCAAAAGCTTTTACATCAAAAATTGCCTTTTTTTGGAAATGAAACACTTCATGGACTTTTCCAGGTTTTCTGTTTTTTTGAAAAAAATTTGCAACTTTTTCTTAAAATCAGAAATGTCATAGAAACAATTCTTGCTAAACCAAAAATATATATATTAATTTTACAACAATTTTGTTGATGATTTTGAGAAAAAAATTTATTATTTTTTAACTGAAAGAAAAGAATCCTACTAAATGGATAACAACTTCCAAAATGTAGAAGATTTCTTTTTTTAATTTATTTTAATGTTTCAACCAGCTCAACCAGATACAATATGGTTTTGATGATATTGCACTAGACTGTGAGTCAGGAGATTCTATGTTCTGTTGCCACCTCTGACTCTGACCAGCTGTGTAACCTTCTGCAAGGTATTCCATCCATCTGCACCTCAGCTTCTGCCACTGTAAAATGAAGATAATGACACTTCCCCTCCCTTGTAAAAGTACTTGAAGGTCTATGAATGAAATGAGTTCTATGTTATTACTTTCAATGAAAGTTGCACCCAACTTTGTCTCATGTCTATTAGCTCTAATACTCTCTGGCCAATATATCCTATCGTTCATTGTCTTAATGACTCGGCTGAGGGAGTATTGACTGAGATAGATGGGTCATGTGAGACAAGATATAGGATATGTTGGCCACAGAGTACAAGAGTGAGTAGTCACAGAACAAAGACCATGAGGAAGACCGAGAAAAAGATGGTCTGAGAAGGACATGAAGAAGGTTGGCATCAGCGTGGAAGACGCACTTGGCAAGAACACTTGGAGATGAAAAACAAGAGCCACCATCCCCAATTGACAGGACAAGGCAAAGGTAAAGAAGGAGAAGAATAAAAGTTGCACCAAGCCAATTGAAAGCAAAATATGGCTTAGCTCCTAAATTAGTATTTGAACACATATATGCAGCTACAAACAATAAGCCAAGGGACACCTGGTTTTACAGAAACAGTGTGTAATTAAAAATACATTCATTACACATTCATAGAACAAAATGATGATGATTAGTTGACATACATCTGACTTTTCCTGTGCAGTTGTATTTTGTTTATAAAGTCAACTGGCCCTCTTCCTGCGACAGAGGAATCTTTGATAATTCACATGTGAAATTAAAGGCATCTTATTTATTCAGTTATTTATTATTCTCTGCAAAATGAGTTAGGAATTTGTCCCTGTGAATAATGTTAGCCATAATAGTTAATTTACTCCTATTCATTGGCAGTAATAAAAACGTAGAAGGAGATGCAGAAACATTATTATTTCTTGCTTGAAGAGCAATTTCATGTGGTGAGAAAAACAGGCTAATATGCTGCAAAGTGCTGCAGGAATTTAGTTCTCAAAGGAATGGCAGTATTAAATGTATTCTGACAAGAAGGGGCTTCGGAAGGGAAACATTCATCTTCATAAAGTCATTAAATTTACTGAGCAGCATTGCATTCTTACTGCAATCTGCTCAACTCCATTAAAGGCAGAGCTGTGGAACGGTTTCAGCTGTATTAGGAGCCTCTACATTTTTGAAAATAGTACTAATAGGGGAGGAGGTTGGATGGAGGGGGATAATATTTCCTTTGTTAAAAAAAACCCTCTGCATTAAAAAACACAGTTGGCATCACTCAAAAAAATTTTTAAAAGAGAATGTAGCTGTGCTCTCCCTCTGGAATGTAATGTATCAAACGGTAACTTTGGAAGATGGCACCTTAAAATACTGAAATGAGGCTTTGAAGGTGTTTACAGTATGCCACCAATATGCAAGGGATGCTCTCGGGGTAAAGTGCTGGAAAGAGCAGCTGTGTGCATTGGCACTTGTACTATAACTATGAGACCACAGTCAAATACACTACTATGAAATGGGGCTGGCACCGGTGGAGAACTCTGACAATGGAGGGGTCACTGGGCTCCTCTCCCATACAGTTGGCACGTCATTGGCATTTTCTTAGATGAAAAAAACTACACGCCATACCCCTGATTATCCGAATAGAGTAAGGGACATGGATTTGATTGGGATAATCAGGAGTTCGGATAATCGAGTGGGGCAGGAACTGTTCAGCCATTCAGCAGTGGGGTGAGATCCCCTGTGGCTGGGGGCTTGTCCTCCTCCTCACAGTCCTGGCCAGGGGTCTCTCCTCTGCCCTTTTCACTTACTCCCATGACATTCAATCCCTTCAGACACAAGTTGCAGGGTGGAGGCTGCTGTTCTGGCAAGGCAGAACACAGCCTTGGCTGGGTGAGGTCTCTGCTCTGCCTTGCCAGGACCACAGCCCTGCCTGCACTTTGCACCTGCGGAGATCAGGTGTCACTGGTCCTGCAGCAGCTCAGGCGAGCCCCCCTCAGCTCCAATTCCACAGCTTTGCTCATTCAGTCCCATGACAGCAGAGCTGCAGTGGGCTCTGGCCGTGCTGCCACACGGCCGGAGGCTCATCCTCCTCACAGTCCTGGCCAGTGTCTCTGCTCATAGTTAAACACTCATTACCGTACCGGAGATCAGGGTCTCATCCATTATCTGACCCATTTTTACATTATAAATAATAATAGGAGATATACCAATCTCCTAGAACTGGAAGGAACCTTGAAAGGTCATTGAGTCCAACCCCACTGCCTTCACTAGCAGGACCAATTTTTGCCTCAGATCCCTAAGTGGCCCCCTCAAGGGCTGAACTCACAACCTTGGGTTTAGCAGGCCAATGCTCAAACCACTGAGCTGTCCCTTCCCCCCATTACTCTGCTCAGTGCAAAGTCAGTGACCAGTACTGGTGCCCAACCTTTGCTTCCTTTTAAACACCTGCATGGGAACTCAACGCTTTGTATGTCCCGCTCTGTGCATCTCAAAAGGCCTAGCAGGTTTAAGGCCTTAAAAACACCCAGTAACATATTGGACAGTTGACAGGATGGGACTCAACAGGAACGTGCCACACATGCAAAAGGCTAACTTGATACCAAATTTCACTGTTTTCTGCTCCACAAGTCAATGTCTGATAAGCAAGTGCACAACCCCAGCGAGACTTTCTACCTCTAACTGGTGGGGCTCTGTTAAGTGGGCCTATATCTCAAAAAAAGCAGATGGAGGCCTTTGAGGCAGCTTTTTGAGATATAGGCCCTGGAGAATATACACTGCCAAGCAAATGAAAGAGTTTTTATTGGTTCATTACCTCAGTCAAGACAGTCCAGTCTTAAAATATTTGATTTTCTGCACTGACTTTCTCTCAAGTGTTAAGAACGCAGCAAGGAAGACATTGGAAGCTAACAGCTATACCACTCTGCTGGTTCCACCGCCACCACTTCCATGTCTTTCCCGGCCTCCTGCCAGAGAAATGGACTAGCTACAGTGCTTTTCCCACAAGTGCTCCTGACGCCAATGAACTTTCAGAATGCAAAGCTGCCCAACTACCAGACATGGTGGAACAATATCACCAACTGAAAGCCACAACGCTTTGGCTGCAACACGCCCTCTTTCCAAACGTCACCATCAAAGAGCACCATGGTTCCAGATGAAGCATGAAGACAAAAAACTGTAACACTGGTGGCACAAAACCCACTCAGGATACATCTGACACGAGCACAAGAATTTCTTACAGGAAGGCTCTAGCACTGTGAAATAAATGATAAGAGACTTCTTTCCCTCTGCCATACAAAACCATGGTCAGCAAAACCGTTCTGGAAAGCAACACAGCTATCTGGGCATCAGAAACCAAACATCAGAGCCTAGCATCACCCCCCGTGAAGAATTCCCGGATTTGGTTTTTGTTGTTGTCTCAAGGGAGGAGGAGCATTGTTCCAGTCCCACTACCAAACTAGAGAATAATAACCATCACACCACCTTTGTTGAGTGTTTGGCCGTATCAAATACATGAAAATACTGGAAGTTGAGAGATGTCTTGGCCCCTGCTTGTGAAAAGGGTTGTCTTCTCTGGCTAGGGAAAGCAAGCCAAGAGGACTGAAATGATCAATGCCTCATTCAGTCCATCAGTTTTCAAGGAACGATCTGTTCATGCAGACAGTCTCTCTACATGCTCTCCCTGAGACGGCAGTAACAACCGAACTGCAGCAACACAAGGCACCCACTGATTTCTGGGAATAGCAGCTCTGAGGTATGACTTCATTATGCCTCTGGTTCACAGATACACCCATATCTCTAAGGAGAGAAAGCAAAACTCCAAATTGGGATATCTCTGAACTTTGTCTTGTCTCATTTCTAGAGTGAACCACATAAATACCCTGGGTGGGGCTTAAATAGAGTACTGCACAACTGTGCAGTTATATCACTCTCTGATATACTTGTAGTCAATTGCAACCTTGCTGTAACAGAAGAGGAAAAAAATCTACATCAGGAAACCACAGACTTCCCTAATGTGTTACAGTGCATAATTGAGTATAAAGAATAGTTATTGCTTGAACTGAGATTTCCAGCTTCCAGCGCAGATATTCTGTTGCTGCTAAGCTATAATAATAATTTCTAATGGTGTGGTTTTTAAGTGAAAACAGAAGGAAATATTATTTGATTGGCTACTGTAAACTATCCTCTGCAATGCCCAGTAGGTCAGTGGAACAACTCAAGGAACTCGCAAAACTCTCACCTGAGCAATCCTAGCAGAAGCTGTGAACTAATGAACCAACACTGTAGTACCAGCATGCCCATTACACAATTAGAGACAGTATTCAGCACCCTGAGATTGTCACATCACCTTGCTAATGAACTGTGTTTTACACACATTTAATTAATTAATTATGGTTGAAGTCACTCACTGCTAGTCAGTAAATGCTTTCTTATACACAGACCTGACCACCTTACAAATACTATGCTGGCATGCTAGTGAGATCTTGAGACTGTGCATTACCAGGAATTTTAATGGAATCAGGTAATAAAAAGATCAAATAGCAAATAAAAAGTCTTGTAATCCAAACAAAATAATTAATTACACCTCTGGTCTCCCAGCTTTTCTTGTACTTTATAAGAAAAAAGGGGTTTCTAACCAAGATAATTTGACCCTATTTTAGAAAAAAAATAGGGTTAAATGATACTAATACCATTTAGCACATATGTCAAGAATTATGATTTGCATTGTGGTATCACGTCAGGGCTCCAACAAAGATTAGGCCCCATTGTGCTAGAGCCACGGTTCAGATCCATAGCATGAAATGAATGGTCCCTGCCGCAAAAAGCTTACAGTCTAAATAGACAAGACAGATGAGTGGGCAGAGGCCCAGAGCGGGGATGGTAACACAACTGTTCTGTGGTAGAGCCAACTGTCCACATCTTTCATGTCTCACGCTCTTTATTGGGCCAGCACAGCTACCTGTGAGACACATTGGCTGAGATCTTCAAGGTGGCCCAGATCCCCAAATGTCCATGGAAATGAGGGGTCTAAATACCTTTGAGGATCTCGGCCATTATATCTGGCCCTGGTGCATGAGAGGAAAGGAGCTGGATACAAGGGGCCTCCAATGCACCCAGGCAAAATGGCAGTCCCCCCAGTTAGAGGGTGCAGGGATCCCTCCCTACAAGTGCTCAAACCACCCCAAAAGAGATGGGGAAGGCCAGGGAGAGGTACAGTTTTGGGTCTGCCCTTCTTTCACATATTCCCACCGTAAAAGGCAGGCGCACCAGCATGAGCAAGCTGTACCATCCCCCAGGATCAGTGAACTGCAAAAGGTGTTGTGCCTTCTCAGAGGTCCTCCTGGGGCTGGATGGCTCTGCTTCACCCCAATAAGAGCCTGTGTGTGTCTGGCACAATCTGGCCTGGAATAAACAGAAACAGGCAAACGACATGCATGCAACTGAGGGCTGCACTGACAACCTGTGAGGGTCCCCGTGATCACACAGGTGCCCAATCCTCTCCCTACTGAAGACAACAAGAGTTTGGTCACTGAAATCAATGGGAGCAGGATTTACCCACTAATCTGCATGTCAATTTACATACACTTTACAATATAAAGTAATTGCACATGGCCATCATAGAGCCAAGGTATTCGCATCTTCATTGAGAGAGGAGACCACCAGCAAGAAAAAGCACCTGTTAATCTGGCACGTCCTCACGTGGCAGCTACAGACAAGAGAAAGCCACAGGCCACATTACATGATTCCAGGAGCTGAATTTTTGGAACCCCTGACTGAATGAGAACTACAACCTGCCCTGCCCTACGGGTTTTATTGTTTCAGCATTACCACAGGGGCACCCACCCATCCACCTCTCCCTGTTTAGGAGGATGATCTCACCCTGTAATTAAAGTACAAGATGGAACATCAAGAGATCTAGGTTCTGTTCTTTACTTTACCACTGACTTCTTGTGTGACCTGGCCCAAGATATTTCCCCAGCTCCTGGACTGGAAGAGTGAAAGACAGGCCAGATTCCCCACAATGATTTCCTATTTCATAATGCCAGCAGCCAATCCCCCTATCTCAAAGCCACAAACAGGGCAGGAGCGTCCACAGCTCAGGGGAGGAGGAGAGAGAATTGCACTAGGCAGAGTTGGGCTTACCTCCGACTACTTCCTGGTCCCAGAACCCAGACCCAAAACCCCATCATGCCTGCTATGGGAAAACATCCTTTTCCTGCTGCCAACTATTGTTACTCCTGTAGCTTAAGTCGTGCTTCAGTTTAAGGTTCAAAGCTGTTAATGATTCGTGACGGGAGGGGAGGTTGTTACGGTTGTACATAATAGAACTTGGCTTTGCTTTTTTCTTTCAAAATAAAGACTAGAAAATGACACTCAAAACCACCACATTAAAAGAACATTATCTAGGTTGCAACAATCAAGCCCTCTAAAGCTAGGAAATGCCATATTTACAGTCACATGCAACCTTAATTCTGCCCCCTTCTGTACACCCATTTTCAGACAGTATTTAGGTACGTGATCAGATTGTATTTTTTTTTCTACAGGGTTCCTACATCAGTCGGTGCACAGGCTGAACACAAAAGGCACAGGCAACCGTAAATCTGGCAGTTCCCAATTTGTGAGTGCTTGATTTTACAACCTAAATAACATTCTTCTAATGTAATTATTACATGTGTATTTATATACCCACACTCCCAATATAAATCCTTGGCGCACTGACGTATGTGCAGCCTTTCCATAGTCTCAGTTAATTTAGGCTGGCCATGGTTTCCACAGTTCTTTACACTCCTCTGTGAAGTGTCCAAAGGAGCAGAGGAAAGCGTAGTTCAAATTTAGCTCATTTCTCTCTGTGTCTAGATTCAAATTTTCACTACACTTAAAACTCTTAGTTCACTGGCGCAGACCTTTATCTCCCTCACTCAATTACTTCCATTTCCACATGATTTTGGTTACCCCTTTGAGCTTGTACTCCTTCCACATCCTCCAGTCCATCATTAGTTAATTCCCATTGACCTGAACATTAGTAAGGCACCAAATTGGTTTGTCTCATGCCTACTTCCTCTTCATTCTTCTATTTCTATTTTTGTGTATTTTGACCTCCTTCCTCCCATTTATTTTCCTCCTACATAAACTATGATTTTTATTGATGCTGAACACAGCCCTCAGGCCAAAAATTAGAGTAAGCCTAAAACCAAGTGGCTACCTTGCTTCAGTTTTTAACATTTTCATTTCAGAAGAAAAAGGCTAAATTGAAAAATGTTGCTAAATTTCCCTTTCTATAGTTCTGAAAGCTACTGAAGAAGCTGCACATACAATAAATATTTAATAGGAATTCCCCTCCAGCTGAATTCAGGCCGCACAGCATCACATTACCATGTCTTGGAATAACATCCTTATTGTCACTTGCTTAATTATGCTAAGGAAGAGTTGAATTGTGTGGCTGTTGTGATCAGAAAGTGATTAAATTCAGTTGGCAAGACTTTGGATAGCTCATTATGATCCTCATTTAGCACTTCTAATGGAGGGTTGTTGTTTTTTTTAAAAAAAATTGTTAACAATATTGATTTGGGACAAGCTTGATCAATTTTGCAAACATTTCCCTAACATTTTATAGAACCTTTTGCCAAGCAAGAACAGTCTTGAAAAGATTAAAAGTTATTTTACATGCTACTGTACCAGCTAGTTTTGGAACCACCATCACCCCTTGCAGAAAACAAAGGTGAAACTCCTAAAAATGTACCTACAGTTTCTGACAGATTTGGGGTGAATTCTGTGCACAAACACTTGCTGGACATATCTTTGTGTATTCATGATTGTAAACGACAGCTTGCTACTAAGTAACTCTCCAGACAATTGTTCAACTGTTTCTCGAGAGTTTGTCATTTCAGGGGGGCTGTTTCAGTGCTGCCTTTTGTTGGAGGCTCTGTGCAATCCCCACTTCAGATGAATGAAATTCACTTCTGTGCAGGAGACCAGCATCAGGTCTATTCACTGCCTGAGTCCAACCCAGAAGACCTCAAAATAAGATTTAAATCAGGGGTAGGCAACCTATGGCACCTGTGTCGAAGGCGGCACATGAGCTGATTTTCAGTGGCACTCACACTGCCCTGGGGGCTCTGCATTTTAATTTAATTTTAAATGAAGCTTCTTAAACATTTTAAAAACCTTATTTACTTTGCAAACAACAATAGTTTAGTTATCTATTATAGACTTATAGAAAGAGGCCTTCTAAAAAAGTAAAATGTATGACTGGCACGTGAAACCTTAAATTAGAGTGAATAAATGAAGACTCGGCACAGCACTTCTGAAAGGCTGCCAACCCCTGTTATAATGCAAAGATTTTCCCTACATGTTATCAGGACATTCTAAAGGTATCCTCAGATATTCTGAAAGCTCTTGAGACCGATTATATTTAGCATCTGTATCTTTCTGCGGCTTTCTTTATGTAGACTTCCAAACTTTGTAGTCTGGGGATGTTTGTAAATTCTAAATGTGCATCTCCTACATTTCTTTAAAGTTTATTCATACAAAAAGGAAATGGTCCCCAAAAAAACAAAAGCCTCTAGACCACCACTAAACCAAAATTTGTGGCTCTCCAGAGTGCAGTTTTTTAGTGTCTCTGTTCAAGCCGGTCCTGGAGATTGACTTTTAAGGTTGATGATATTGATCTTACTGACAGCCCTCTACTCATTTATCATGATTCTTTAATCGATAGTCTAGCTACTTAAGATACTGGGACTTTGGGTCCTTATTTATCTAGGTGACATTTTCATAGTGCCTATCTCCTCAGAGGCAGTATTTTAGGTGACCTATTCATTTCTTCATGGTGTGTAAACAATAGGGAGAAATTGGTAAAACTCCTTTGAGTATATCTTTTGTATTGTTGGCTGTAGTATGTTCCCATTAGGTGGTGAGACCACAGTTTTGACTTATTAGGTGGCTTAATCATCAAACACTTGTCCCATGAGATTATGGACCAGCTCCACAACTAGCGTATTGGTATAGCTTCAGCAAAGCTATGCTGATTTCCACCAGCTGAGATCTAGCCTCCATTGTCTCTGTTACCATTTCATTTGGTCAACTCCACCTTAGAGAGAGATTTTAACATCACAAAAGGGACTTTGAAGTCTACCCAACAGTGATCCCAAGTATGGCAGCCCTCTACTTTCTCTCTCCTTACCCTTTTCTCAATAAATAGCGAGAATAATCTAAAAAAGTTCCTCTTGAGCTCTGAGCGAGGTTAGAATTCTCTCCAGTGAATCAACTTGCCTGGAGCATTCAGTTATCTGCACCGCTTTAGAATAAATGTTCTCTGTTCCTCAGAACAGCTCTCTATCCAAATACTTTCAGCCAACGGGACAATTGCTAACCCACAGCTGTGCATTTAAACAGGAACTCCTGGTTCAATTACTCACATTAAATGCTTGGTTTAAGAATACTGCCTGTTCTTTCTTTACCCTTCATTCCAGGAAGAGAAATGCTTGTGTAAGGGACAACAGGGGGTTCAAAAGGATATTGTATCCCAGTGCAAATGTGAAACTAGGTTAGGCAGAGGCACGAGTATGTTAAGGTGTCATTCCCCACACAGAACAGCTGACTGCCCCAAGTATTTGTGCACTTGGTCTCCCAAAAGTTCAGAGTACAAAAGAGATAGATTGGGGGCTAAGGAGTCATTGCCTTAAATGTGACCCTCAGTGTGTAAATGAGTTGTTTAGCTATGCATTCGTGACCTTACCACTCTTATTTGACAGCAGCACCTTGATGGCCATGTAGAGGCACTTCCAACAGAATCAGTTTCACTTGTATACCCTGTTCTGCTCAGCATCTTTTGTCTTGCACTTCTATGTGCCAGGTTCCACACCCACACTCCTCAGGATAAATCTCAGGTGAGAATGCTCCACCTTCAGAATGGGCGAGTCTAGTTTTTCTAGAGTTTAAGTCTTACCTGGCTGGTTTTCCTTTAAGAGATCCTAAGTCATGACAAAAACACTCGGACAAAACATTTAGAATTGTGCGTAATCTCTTGTCACTACACCAAGTGACAGATAGAAGGAAATGAGAGGACTAAATAGTACAATATAGAGCATTTGCTAAAAATGACTGAATCTGAGACTTATGCTTTGTGGGTTTGGGTTCAAAACTTTACATGCAGAACTAAAGAGGTCAGAATAGGCCATGATCTGTGAAAACAGTTTATTCAAAGTGTTTGTTAGGGTTCGGGTGCATTTGTTGCAGCAGATTCCCAAACTATCAAAGCAGCATGATGGAAAAAACCCCAGGAAATATCTTCCCCAGGAAGCATTAAAAACAGTGAGTGGAAGCAGTGATGTAAAATGCACTAGACTGGCCAAACATTAGTATTAAGAGAACGCATAGACACAAGCAAGTAGGTTCAAAATGCGCAGCAAGGGAGGAGGGTCTGGGAAAAGAAAGCACAAAGAGGCCTGGAAGAAAGAGTGAGAGACGTAGAGGCAATGAAGACAGATACAAGAGCAGAGGTACAAGCACAAAGGTGATCCAAGCACAGAGATATTGGACACTATGGCCAGGTCCTCACTTGCTATAAATCAATGAATTTTCTGCTGGTGCTAAGTCAGTGGAACTATACTCACTTACACTAGCTGAGAATCTACTCCTGTATGCACACGCTTCATGTTAAAAAAAAAAAAAAAAGCTGAATTTCCTTGTCAGTACACTGCAGGATAGAAAGAAAATAAATGGAATAAAAAAACCCCACAGGCTTAAGCGATGATGAGTGCACTTGAATACATCATGAACCCACTTGATGCTTGATTCAAAATGTAATCACAGCGTTTAATGCTTTGCATGGCAATGAAGGGCTCAGATCAACTATCTTGAAACACGAATATCTACCCAATTCATCAAAGGGCGCCAGCGCTATTGAAAATCTTTGGGTGAGCAGCAACATTAGCAGTGGGTGAAAAGGCTTTCTCGCCCGTCGCATAAGATGTGAGCGTAGTTCAGAATCCCATTCCTGTAACTGAGAGCAGAATCTGCCCCTACATGAAATGTAAAGAGCCCTTTATTGTCAACAGTGTCCCTCTATCTCCCCTGATACTGTGTTAGCAGTTCTCCCTGGCTGATCTCTGTACTGCCCTGTCAGCAATGCTCAACCCAAAGGCCAGCAAGGAATAGGACAGACTTCCACAGAGCCCGGATCCACCACCTTCCAAGCCTTGCACAACCCTGCAGAGCTGCAGATTCCCCCCAGCCCCGCTGCCCCGGATTGTGAGCTAAATTCTCACCGATTGAAATCAACACAGTTGCATGTCTTGCGTAAGTGAGGTTGGGCTATGGCCCGGTGCACTGCTTTACAATGGATTATTGCTACATAAAAGATCATCCCTGACATTTACCTTCAGTTACTGAGTTGCCTAATGTGCTTTTTTGAATAATTATAATTTACAGGGTGGAGGAGGTGGGGAGAGGTTGGGGGTTAAATAACCCTTCTGATAAAGTGTAATGCAGATATATCCGGTAACAAGGGCAATATTCTGCCTTCCTTGCTCAAACTGAGCAGTGCCTTACTCTGTTCAAGTCTTTCCATTCAGATCGACAGGACTCCCTGAAGAATAAGGTACAACTCAACATGATTAAGAGCAGCAGAATCTTGCCTCCCCCCTTTTCCTTCTTTAGCGTCACAGAAAAGTCATCTCAAGAGAGCACAGTGACTCAGTACAAGTACAATCTAAGTGGCTCAATACTGTAAATACTTCACATCTCAGCCTGCGTGGCTTCTCTGAATTTCCTCCAACGCCCTCCAAGACATCTGTGTTATAACTCTGACTCATTTAACAAAGTTTTGGTATCTAGATAAGACCCATGCTGTTCCAGGTGATCCAACAGACATGCCAAAGTGACAGACACAAAGCAATGAATTTTCTTGTGTTCTTTTTTGTTTTCTCTTTAGAGTCAAGAATAATTAAATGTTTTAATTTGAAGTCAAAGGAGCTAAGACAATTTACACCAGCTGAGGATCTGACCCATTAAGCTTATATTATTTTATAAAATTCCTGCTATATTTTAACTGTCTGAGATCTACTCAGTAATATACTGATATAAGGGAAGGCATCAGAAAAATAATTTTTCCTGACAAATTCTATATATTTTATACCTGTGTGTCTGTAAGGTTCCAAAACTCCATTTTAGACTCTTTATAACTGGTGTAAATCTTTTAATAAATGCTCCAGTCTATTGTTGACAAAAAATGGTGGATTTTTTTGTAAAGGAAAGACCCTACATAGACTCAGGCACAGGCACAAATCCTTCTGCGTGTACATTCAGTATATCCCTGCTGATGCCCTCAAAGCCACTAGGATCACTCAAGATTTACCCCAGTGCCATTACAGCAGAATCTGGCTCAGAATTTCCATCTTCTCACAAATCCCCAAACCAATAATCCAAAACAAACCACAAAACCCCTTTCTCTTGTCTTCACCCTTCTGCAGACAAGTTATGGGCTGCACTTCATCTGCAAATGACAACAACCCAGGAAACTACAGACCAGTTAGTTTAACTTCTGTGCCAGGGAAGATAATGGACCAGGTAATCAAAGAAATCATCTGCAAACACTTGGAAGGTGGTAAGGTGATAGGGAATAGCCAGCATGGATTTGTAAAGAACAAATCGTGTCAAACTAATCTGATAGCGTTCTTTGATAGGATAACGAGCCTTGTGGATAAGGGAGAAGCGGTGGATGTGATATACCTAGACTTTAGTAAGGCATTTGATACGGTCTCGCATGATATTCTTATAGATAAACTAGGAAAGTACAATTTAGATGGGGTTACTATAAGGTGGGTGCATAACTGGCTGGATAACCGTACTCAGAGAGTAGTTGTTAATGGCTCCCAATCCTGCTGGAAAGGTATAACAAGTGGGGTTCCGCAGGGGTCTGTTTTGGGACCGGTTCCATTCAATATCTTCATCAACGATTTAGATGTTGGCATAGAAAGTATGCTTATTAAGTTTGCGGACGATACCAAACTGGGAGGGATTGCAACTGCTTTGGAGGACAGGGTCAAAATTCAAAATGATCTGGACAAATTGGAGAAATGGTCTGAGGTAAACAGGATGAAGTTCAATAAAGATAAATGCAAAGTGCTCCACCTAGGAAGGAACAATCAGTTTCACACATACAGAATGGGAAGAGACTGTCTAGGAAGGAGTATGGCAGAAAGAGATCTAGGGGTCATAGTAGACCACAAGCTTAATATGAGTCAACAGTGTGATACTGTTGCAAAAAAAGCAAACATGATTCTGGGATGCATTAACAGGTGTGTTGTAAACAAGACACGAGAAGTCATTCTTCCGCTTTACTCTGCGCTGGTTAGGCCTCAACTGGAGTATTGTGTCCAGTTCTGGGCACCGCATTTCAAGAAAGATGTGGAGAAACTGGAGAGGGTCCAGAGAAGAGCAACGAGAATGATTAAAGGTCTTGAGAACATGACCTATGAAGGAAGGCTGAAGGAATTGGGTTTATTTAGTTTGGAAAAGAGAAGACTGAGAGGGGACATGATAGCAGTTTTCATGTATCTAAAAGGGTGTCATCAGGAGGAGGGAGAAAACTTATTCACCTTAGCCTCCAATGATAGAACAAGAAGCAATGGGCTTAAACTGCAGCAAGGGAGATTTAGGTTGGACATTAGGAAAAAGTTCCTAACTGTCAGGGTAGTTAAACACTGGAATAGATTGCCTAGGGAAGTTGTGGAATCTCCATCTCTGGAGATATTTAAGAGTAGGTTAGATAAATGTCTATTAGGGATGGTCTAGACAGTATTTGGTCCTGCCATGAGGGCAGGGGACTGGACTCGATGACCTCTCGAGGTCCCTTCCAGTCCTAGAGTCTATGAGTCTATAACTCTGATGATTTATTGGGATGTGTACCAAGCTGTATTGGGTAGAATTTAGGCAAGCGTGAAGTGTTAAATTAAACAGATTACTAGGAAAACACCGGTTTTTGCCTCTGAAAGAGCAAATCTAGGATAAAGACCTGGAATGTAATGAAATCTTAAAAGAGTTTTATTAGGTCACCATTTTTGCCATATTCTCTCAGCACAGCATCAAAATGTCATGTAGCTTCCCTGCCACAGCAAGCAGTTCCCTCCTTATATCTCTTAAGTTGCTCACTCTACCTCATGGTTAAGCATATGGGGCCCAATTTTCCTCTCACACAGTTGTAACACATCTCCACCAGTCAATGGAGCTATACCAACAGAAAATGGGTTTAAACAAGAGGACACGTTGGCTCATCGGGCCACATTCATCCCTGGTGCAACTCCATGCAGTTCAATAGAGTTGCATAGGAGAGAAATGTGGCTCAGTGTCTTAGAAAGATGAGCAAATAGAACTGTTCCTCACTCTACCCCTAAGCTCAAAATTGTCCTAAAGCTCATTGCAATTCTCTTGGTGACAGCCATCCCTGTGCACCAAGCCAGCACAGGCAGACACACCACGCAAGTCCCAGTTCAGCCCTCCGAATAAATGGTGCTTGGGCCTTGAATTTTGCTGTCTATTTACCCCAGCTCATAGCTTCCTGAAACCAATGTAAAGAATATAGCCACTCCCTGGCATGTTGAGAAGTGTCCTCTTTAAGGTCTGCTGGAGCTTCTCTCTCAGAGGCAGAGTAAGTAATACACTGCTACAGTGGCTTTCATAACTGCATTGTCATGCAGCACATACCACACACATAGTCAAGAAAGACTTCGTTTACACATACGCAAACACCCCAATTGGCTATGCTGAAACTTGGCCAAATTCTTAGTCACCAAACTCTGTCTCCTTTTGGCATCACAGCATTCAAAGGGCACACGGCTGATTAGAAGGGGAAAGGCTCTTAAATGAGGCAGTGTTTACAAAAATTAAAATGTGCACTATGTATTTTGGGAGGAATGAAATTTTTCCAAGAGCCCTGTTGAAGTGCAATGAATAATTTTAAAATATTAAATCAAGGCCTTTAATTACTGTGTCTCTCATCTCATACAGTCGCACTTCACTTTGAGGCAATTTATGATTAAATAATACTAAGACAAATAGTAACACTTGGCACTTTTATAGTGCCTTTTAGCTAATTCGTTTGGGATTAGTTGGTTACCATTGGGTATGGTGCTTTGAAGATTTCAAGTGCTGTACTAGTGTTGAGTATCATTATTACCCAAGGATCTCAAAGCGCTTTTTTACAGAGCAAGTTAATTAAGCCTCAGAATGCCCCCTTTTATATGGTTAAGCTGAGGCAAATGTTTTTAAACTTGCGTCTCATGCTGCAAAAACACTTACATACACTTGGAGCTTAACTGATCTGAGTAGTCCCATTGGCTAGTCATGCAAGTAAACATCTGCAGGACCAAGCCTTGGGAGCCTATGGTTAGACACCTATACCCAGAATTACTGCGGACACCTACACAAATGGACTGAAACAGGAACTGTTGGTGCACAGCACCTCTGAAAATCATCCTCATTCTTTAAGAGACTAAATGTGGATTTTGGTGCTTTTGAGTTAAAAAGTTACCTCCGCAATTACTTGGCCAAATTCTTACAGAGAGCAACTGGGAGTGAAATTAAAATGTTCTGTGTTTTTAAGCCCAAAGGCTTACATGGCAGGGCCAGGCATGGATATCATTCCCCAATTCAGTCCCTTAGACTATACTTCCTCCCCAAATATGCCCCTAGAAAGTCCAATTTTCCACTTTTGTTTCTTGCCTACAGATAGTACAGACACACAGGCAGTCTAGGGACCAGTAGTTCTCACTGAAGCAAAGAAAGGAAACTTGCCCCGTTTTAGCTCTTTCATTATGCAAACATAAATCCACAAGAAGACGCTACAGCATCTTCATTCTGTTTATAATTAATATTGTACCTCAAGCAGGTCACCTGTGGAAAAGAGAGGTATAAAAGAATTTCAACTTACTTTGATATTTAAGGTATTTAGTGTCCTTTAAACATAAAGTTTAAACAGGAGGAAATCTATAATCTGCAAGAATGTTCTTAGTTCAACAAAGTCTTTGAGTTGACAGCTAATAATTAATTAACAATGAACGGTGTCTTTCAGCCTAGCATGATGATTGGCAGTATCATCTTCTGAAAAGTGAGAGATTTGTTAAGGTGGCAGACTACCATCAGGGAAACATTAAAGCTTCACAATTCCCACTCTTTTCAGAGAAACGCTTGACGTGACAGGTTAGATCACTTGAAAAAGAAGAGGAGGTGCAGAGAACAGCAGCAACCTCTGCTGGTAAAAGCATTGCCTCCCAACACAATCAGTCATTTCACAACAAAAGAAAGACAGATTTTAGGTTTAATGGACAGGATTCTCCTCTCACACTGGTAGATCTGTCAGGTGAGGGATTCCCTGGGTCTGTAGAGGGGCCCCAAGTCTATCCAGTCCCAGGGGACTGAGTTAATTCTGGTGTTTGCCTGGCACTCCCCTGCCCCAGCCAGTTAGGTTTGCGCAGAGTACGGAGGACAGAGAAAGGAAAGAAGTTATCTTGCTAGATCCACACACCCACCACAATATAAGCATGCCTGTCCCCAGGTAGCAGACACACCCCATGGCTTGCCTACCCTCAGTATCGCCGGATCGGTCAAGTAACAGGCCCTCCTATTTGGCATTCGGAAACATCAGGGTGCTCCTGCCTCATTGCTCTGTTCTCTCCTCTGCCCCAGGTTCAGGTTCGGGTGCCTCTTCCCTGCCCTGTTCTCCTCCTATCTCAAGGCCAGTCTCAGATGCCCCAGCCTCTATACCCTGCTCTTCCCCTGCCTTGGGGCCAGGACCAGGGCCAGGTGCTTCTGGTAGGGACAAAGCTCTCTCCGCAGCTCTACGTATACCTGCATTGACTTCGGTGGAGTTACTCCTGGTGTACATTGGTGCAATCGCCAAGTATAACAGGACTAACTTCCTTACAGTTATGAGTTAAATAGATATCTCTGATCACACCACATTCACTGATTTTTACACAGAATGCCATGCTTACAGAGCACACAGAGTCCTGGGTAAGCAGCTGGACGTACCCGGGCTCACTTTAATCTAACTAGCAGTGACGCCACAACGGTGGGTTTGAGCACTAGCTGCCTGGGTAATTAACCAGGGTTCTGAGAGGGCCAGAAGCCCATGCTGCCGCAACTTCAGTGCTCTGGTATCCCAACTAGCTTGATGAAAGTAAGCTTGCTGCATACACACGAGCTGCAATCATATCCCATCAATATACAAGCAAAAAATAGCTTGTAACCAGAACAAGGGAAATATGCAATCCCCTTGTCACTTAAAATGCCCCTGCTCAGCAGAGGAAATTCTACCGAGCACCCGAAAAACAAAGGACACTTCCCAGCCCCCGACAGGGTTAAGTGACAGTAGCTGCGGTGTTTGCAGTGTTGTTGTAGCTGTGTTGGTCCCTGGCTATTAGAGAGACAAGGTGGGTGAGGTAATATCGCTTATTGTACCAACTTCTGTTGGGGAAAGAGACAAGCTTTTGAACTATAGAAAGCTCTTCTTCAGATCAGAAGCTTGTCTCTTTCACCACCAAGAAGCTGGTCCAATAAAAGATATTACCTCACCTACCTGGTCTCTCTAATAGCTGGTGTGGAAATTGTTTAAGCTCCTTAAGAATCCTATTACGTTTTCTGTATCGTCAAAAATGGGAGTGGAAAGGCATGAATTATAAGAAGCCCAGCAAAATGTATGTTTGTTATCAAGATGGAATTTGGATTCCTCTGTAATGAATGTGATGTATTAACTGCCGTCTGTTAACACTACATGTAAGCAAATGGATGCACATAGTATAGCAACTTGACTTCAGTGGGACTAATGTGAGTACAGACTGCTTATTAAGGGCCTTAATTAACAATTTTACAAAGGACAATGAGATGATAACAATTATTCAGTGCAGGCAGTCTTTTTTCCCTCCAATCCTTGGCCTTTGCATAAGCTTACATTCCAGATAAATATTTTATTCTGTAGTGGCAGAAGGTTCATTATGTAAGTGACAAAAAGAAAGCATCAATTACCATCATACATGGATACTAATGTACCTGGTTAATGTAGTTATAATATGTCATTGCAAAACATCTTGTCAGCATTTTGTAATTAAAAAAGAAAAGCTATTGCAATTGTAAAGACAATGCATTTAGCAGAGACAAATCTCACATGCAAGATGATTTTTCAAAGCAAGAACAGACATTCATGTAGTAAGTAAAGCCTTGATAACCTTCCCCTAGGTACCTCAATAACCATTATATACTCTCTTTGGTTCAATAAAGTGCCCTTTTTCCCCCCTCTAAAATAGCACTATCAGACACTTACAAGTGACATTGGCCAATCTGAAGGGTTACAACATTTTTCAAGGAACAAAAAAAACAAATCCCTCCCTTTCTATGGGGTCAACAGGATGTTATTTATTTCCTTGAAACAAAGAGTCTTCTAAACTGCTGAGCGATTTGTCGAAACAGGATCAGATGCAATATATTAAAACAGCCAGAAGGGGAGAGTTTATTATTAGCCATTAAAACAGAAAGCTGCAAGTCTACAAATAAGAAAAGGACTGTGTACTTGACTTTGTAATTCTCAGTTAATCAGAAATCAAACATGAAAGGCAAATATTTAATCTACAGTAAATTTAGTCATTTAAATCATGACCACTCACAATGCTGCTGACTTACGCTGCATAATACAGCAAAGGCCAACTACTGGGACATTAAAATGTGCCGGCTCTGAAATGCTCTGAAATACTTTACCTTTATTTAAACAAGAGTCATTGAAAGAACAGAAAGAACTTCTGGAAGGACTTTATACTTAGGGCTAGAAAGCTCTTTTGCAATCTAGAGGCAGCCCAATGTTATGCTGGCCCTGGAGCAACTCAGGAGTCACAAGCTCTCTCACTCTCTGTCGCTGTCTCTGCAGTATATTATCCCCGACATGTTGCACAGCTATGACCCCAGTGCACTGGATGAGCAGAGGCATGACCGCCTCCCACTCATCCACATGCGTGAGTGGGAGCTTAGTGGTTCTGCAGAGCCTTCCCCACACACACAGGAAGAGGTGGTGTGGATAAGAGAATGAAATGTGCCTTGTACTCCCTGGTACAAGGCAGAGAGAGACAGGCCACAGCCTGGTCCTTAATTAGTCCACTCTACAGCTATTTTAAGTGTTGAGTCCAGATTGGTTTGCAGCATTATCTTATGTGGCATTGACTATTGCACACTGTCATGTCTAAATGAAGGTGTATCTTAATAATTGCCCATATTATCATTAATATGGACTACTTGGAACCTAAGATCCTTTAGTCGGGACCTTTGTCTTCTTACATTTCTGGAAAACGCCATGCACATATATAACAGTGCGGAAATAAACAGCAATAATAATTTGCACCAGCAAACATTGTACACGTTTTCTCTGGTTCTTTGAAAATGTGGCCCCTTAACCTATAATATATATGGGGAGAAGTGGAAGTTGTTAGAATTAGGATCTGGCCAAGTTCTCACAACATTAGGTGTGTCATGTGTCAGACAGACAGTGATACCTGTTGGCAAATTTTCATCTACGGGGGAAGTCCACAGATAATTTCATACCAGTTATGTGCTGCTACCTATCACTATTCACCCTGACAAATTGAGCTGAAGAAGCCCAGGTACAGGATGATGGCAAAGGGGCATGTATTGCCTGGAAACAAGGCAAATCCAAAAGATCAAACTCTCTCTGGGGCTTTGCCCTAGCTGTTTGTTTAAATCATTGTCAATACTTCTATAGTACTTGATTTTTATTTGTTCCTTTTCCTTTCAGAAGTGTCCCACCATGACACTGAAACACTCCAGTACCTAGCTGGAACCATTTCCTGAATACACTTAATTCCAAAGATGAAAATCACTGGTCGTGATCCACTGGTACAACGATCCTGCCTGTATTCAAAAGTCAGGCTCTCTCTCACACACACACACACACACACACACACACACACACGTGCACACATGGTGTTTCTGAGTTATTGGGTATCCAGCACAAGCCAGTTACTGCAATCAATGCAGATGCCTTTAGGTGACAAATAAAGAAAGGAAAACCAGCAGCAGAACTTGAAGATGTTGCTGTGAGCGCACAGTAGCAATTTAGCAGTATTTATTGTAATCTATCAGTGCCTAAAACAGCTGAATAGTCCCCGGTATATGTATATTTTTAATGTTTCATGACTTTAAGAATGGGACTGAAGAGAATATACTGTGGATTCCAGAATAAGAATCCAATAAGGACTCCTCTAACAAAGCACAGGGGATGTGGCCCCTGAAAATATTTCACTCTGTGGACCCCTAAATGCTATATATGGCTTTAACAGTGCTTCCTGTAAGGAAGCCACTTGCTTTCTTCACAGCAATTTTTTTTTCTGTAATCTAACATGTACGTGTCTCCATAGCAGCCGAAAGTTAATCTTTAATTGATGAATGCAAAAGCTTAGACAAACCACAAATGCACTATTCAGCATGTCGGGTTTACAAAGGAAGTTGTGGTTCTATCAGTTTTCCACACCATATACAGCTGCAACATTGGCTTATATTACTAATCACTTGCAGTATTTGTGTCTTGGGTTATAACAGATGGTGTTTGTGAGGCACGCGAAAGCTTCAGCTATCTCAACTGCTGTACCAGTTGGCTAAGCGGAAAAAAAAATCCTCAAAACAAAATATGCATCCTTACTGTGGAGGCTGAAATGCAAATGGTGTTTCAATGATTCTTAAGCTCTCCATGAGCATTCGATTAACAAACTCAACCCTAAACCAGACTCACAGCTGATGTTTTGTTACACTAATAAATCAGTCATGCTGGCTAAGACCCCCAAAGTCAAATTAGTGAGATAGTAAAAATAAAACAAATCACACTTATGGAAAGTCAGATTTTTGGCACTTCGGGCTGGATTCTGTTCTCAGTGTACACCAGTGTCACTTCACCCAGGTCACTGCATTTTCTCTGTCATTGGGGAGAGGTTGGCCCACAGGTAGCTTGGGCCCAACTAGTGAGGGTCCAGAAAATCAGTTGATTTGATCTGGTCTTCAATGGGGAACCAGCACAGGCAGCTGCATCCTGGACAAGCTGAAGATTTTTCATGACCTGTGTTTTCATTACAATATACAAACGCATGGATCATCATGGCCAAGCTATAGCCATCAGCCATAGGTAAAAGAAGGCATTTCTAGCCGCCGTTGTTATTTGCCTCTCTACGATCAGTGAGGAATCTAGAAAGAGCTCAAGGGTAAGTACTATTTCGACTACTGGCTAGCAAATATCCCCAATGGAGAATGTTGAGTAGATGTTAGCTAGTTCTTTGAGGTGTTTCCTTCTTCCCACCACCAGCAACTCCATCTCAATGAGAGCCAGGGTAAGTGTGTGTACACAAGCAGGGGAAACACACCCCTCGTTCAGAGTGTAGACACAGCTTTCTGATTCTACATCACTGAAGACCATGGGAGTTTTGTCATTATTCTAAATGGGAGCAGGACTGGACCCACAGAGAATGAGGCAGAAACACTAAACGTCAGTGTGAAATCCTGTTTATTGCTGTAGAGGTAGACAAAGCCAGGGAGTGAATTATTACAGTATTAAAATACAACAAGGTGTGTTTTACTGGGCCATTAATAGATGGTGCTTGTGCTTTGTAAGCCCCAAGGCCAAAGGTAGAGTGCTTTCAGCCACCTGAGAAGTGTATTAATGTCCTAGCAAGCCATGCTGCATCATGTCTCTATATAACAGGGGTTCTCAAACTGGGGGTCAGGACCCCTCGGGGTCACAAGGTTATTACACGGGGGTCGCAAGCTGTCAGCCTCCACCCCAAATCCTGCTTTGCCTCCAGCATTTATAATGGTGTTAAATATATTTTAAAAATATGTTTAATGTATAAGGGGGAGTCTCACTCAGAAGCTTGCTGTGTGAAAGGGGTCACCAGTACAAAAGTCTGAGAATCCCTGCTGTATAATAGACCATTGCCACCTGCCCAGGCAATCAGGATTTTCCATTCCCCAAAAGCTCTCAAGCACTCTCATGCTATTTTGAGTGATCGCAGAGGGCCCTTTCCTGAAAGAGGCTAAGTGCCCCCTCACTGCTTTCTGCTCCCACTGGGTGCTGTGGGAGTTAAGGTTCTCAGCCACTGAAGGTGAAGCTCAGCACTTCTCAGGATCACGCCCAGAATGCATACTTAGGACAAGCAGATGCTATCTGTACCGATGCTGCATCACCAAAAAGAATTGAGGGGTGGTTTGATACCGTCTTGCCAGTTGGACTGGTACTCAAGAAACCTGAGTTCTTTCCATTACTCTGCCACTAACCTTGCTGTGTGACCTTGGACAATTCACTTCCCCTCTCTGTGATTCAGTTTCCCACTCTGTACAGTGAGGACACCGGCACTTATCTCCTTCGCTTCTCCAGGAACACTGAGATCACCTTTTACAGCATTATTATCAGCTCCCTGGGACTTACCCGTTCCAGCCACAAACAGCGATGCAGCCAGCAGGCAGAGCAGTAATAAGATGGGCCTTGCCAATCACACAGAGAAGCCAGCCTTGAATGCTGAGGCTCTGCTGTTTGTCTCTCAACTGCCAGCACCAGGCTTTAAGTCCTGACCCTCTGGTCCCTTCCCAATCTAGGCCCCTCCTGAAACCTCATCCTATCTCTCCAGTTCCACTCATCTGAACACATTGTTCCCATTTCACAAACACATTAACCACAAATAATTAACTAACTTCCAATCCCACTGAGCACCCCTAAGCCAGAGAAACTAGCACTTAGGCTGGCTGAAGTTGTGTCATCCACACAAGCTGTGATGTGGGCAATGGGACCTGGACCTCACTTTTTTTTGCCTCTCTGCCACCCGTTTCCAAATCTGGCAGCCTGTATCTCCCATCTCTCCAGGGTTGGCCCTGGATCCACTCCTCTTGTCAAAGTAGGGCACTGGGCATGTGGAGGGGAATTAATGCCAACATAAAGCATTCAAAAATTATGAGTCAATCCCCTAAACCATGAGATTGGCATTAAATCATTAAATTAATAATGTTGGGTTCTTTTATTCGCCTTCCAGTTCCTGAGCCTTTAGATTGCCCTCACTTAATATTTTAAAGCTTTTCTCTGCAACCGTAAGCTCAAGAAGCTTACTTTTAAAAGAAATTAAAGGTGAGATTCTCATGATTCCAGTATCTTGGACTTTAAGAAAAATAACAAACATTGCAAGACTCATAATAAAAATCACAGGAGTTGGTAACCTGTTAACTGCCCCATGAATAGGGGCAAAGTAATTCACTCCTTCTCCAGAGGAATGAGGGATTTGTGAGTCCTTGTGATGGACAAATGTACACTTTATGCAGGTCTGACAGTTTAAGCAATAAGTCACAACTTTTATCATGGATATTGAGGAAAAATTCAAACTGTTTCCAGGGCACCATCCTTCTCATGTTGTAATGGAAATATAATATAATCCCAACCTATATCCCTGTGGGAAAAACACCTTGTTGATATGGTGACTGGCAGGATATAAGACCCCAATTGCCAGAACTCACTCTTCTGCACCAACCCTGATACCAATAGCTGGAGAGCACTTTCGATTTGGCTCCTCTGGCCAAAGGGTGCATTAAAACCTTCTCTCTCTGCATGTGGAGAGGCACCTATGACAACTGTCAGCCATGGGATCAGCAGAGAATGACCCCAGAACATCTTGCATTAAAAACAGAGATTGTACGGTTTGTGCTAAAGCAGTGGCTCTCTACCTTTCCAGACCACTGTACCCCTTTCAGGTGTCTAATTTGTCTTGTGTACCCCAACTTTCACCCCACTTAAAAACTACTTGCTTACAAAATCAGACATATAATACAGAAGCGTCACAGACCACTAGTACTGAAAAATTGCTCACTTTCTTATTTTTACCATTTAATTATAAAATAAATCAATTGCAATGTAACCATTGTACTTACATCAGTGTATAGTATACAAAGCAGCATAAACAAGTCATCGTCTGTATGACATTTTAGTTTGTATTGACTTTGTTAGTGCTTTTTATGTAGCTTGTTGTAAAATTAGGTAAATACATACAAGTGTTGATGTACCCTCTGGAAGACCTCTGTGTATCCCAGGGGTATGTGTACCTCTGGTTGAGAACCACTGTGCTAAAGGACTTACTCCCCTATTGAGCTGCCATGTCAGACTTATCACCTTCTTATGGAGGCCAGCCACTGGAGGGAAACAAATGCCCACATGTGGTATGTGAGCTACATACCTTTTGAATATTATTGGGCCAAATTCTGAAACACTTACTGAGTTTTTATTATTATTTTTATTGAGTTCTTATTAAGGCAAGATTCCCATTGAAGTCAATGAAAGTCCTGTCTGAGTATAGACTAAGTATAAACTGAAAGAGGACTTCAGAGTTAGGCTCATTATAATTTTATGTTAAAACAGAAAAACTTCATACATGCCTCAGATCCAGGAAGATGTAGATGCATGTGCATTTGGGTGTGAGTTTTCTTTCATTTCTTCCTTTCCTCCCTACCCTGATCAGCTAATATTGCTGATAGAAATAAAATATCAACCTATATTTGTACACATACCCAAGATCTTGTAAGTCATTACAATGTGTTTTTGAGATTTGCCACTTCACTGCTCTATAAAAAGCTTCCTGGAAAAGTATTAACAGATGGCCTCTTACTCTCTGAGACTGTTAGCAGCACACCAGATGGCAACCTGAAAGAGAAAATCCAACTTACATTTTCAAAACTGAAAGAACTGTAACAATATCCTTGCAATAAATACACAGCATGAAGGTAGCAATAAATGATCCATTTAAATAAAACTGGCTTTCTGATTTAAACAGTGAATTCAGCATTCTTTTTACAATATATTGCAGAATATTTCATATCAAGTGCGGGAAGTAATTTCTGAGGCAAGCAGAATGTTTGTTTGAAATGAATGGCAGATTTATGAGATGCAAGGCTCTTCTAAAGAGTGAAACTATGGGACAGTGGCCCAGGGGACTAATGTTTTGCACAGTGGAGCCAGATATCTGGTGTGCATCTAAAGACTAATCAGTAGGTTGCAACATTTTGCTTTTAGTGCTAGAAAGGGTAGACCTCAGCTCATCTGTCAAGCTTTTGTGATGGAAAGGTAATAACTTTTCCCACTAAGATACTTATCATTTTCAAGCTTTGTGATTCACCTGCCAGATAAAAGCATAGGTCATGTGGGCCCACTGCTGTATATCTCTGCTAAACAAAAGTAGGGCAGTATCTCTACATTGTGAACACACAGAAACCTCCATCAGAATGCAGAAAAGGCTACAGGTTCTCAGGACCCTGGACTCCAATGGGGAGGACATTCATCTTGCCTACATAGAAGCAAAAAAGAATTCATTAATACATCATTACAACAGAAGTATCAGAGAGGTAGCCATGTTAGTGTGGATCGGTAAAAGCAGCAAAGAATCCTGTGGCACCTTATAGACTAACAGACATTTTGGAGTATGAGCTTTCGTGGGTGAATACCCACTTCATCAGATGCATGTAGTGGAAATTTCCAGGGGCAGGTATATATATATATATATATATATGCAAGCAAGCTAGAGATAACGAGGTAAGTTCAATTAGGGAGGATGAGGCCCTGTTCTAGAAGTTGAGGTGTGAAAACCAAGGGAGGAGTAACTGGTTTTGTAGTTGGCAAGCCATTTACAGTCTTTGTTTAATCCTGAGCTGATGGTGTCAAATTTGCAGATGAACTGAAGCTCAGCAGTTTCTCTTTGAAGTCTGGTCCTGAAGTTTTTTTGCTGCAGGATGGCCACTTTAAGATCTGCTATAGTGTGGCCAGGGAGGTTGAAGTGTTCTCCTACAGGTTTTTGTATATTGCCATTCCTAATATCTGATTTGTGTCCGTTTATCCTTTTCCGTAGAGACTGTCCAGTTTGGCCGATGTAGATAGCAGAGGGGCATTGCTGGCATATAATGGCTGGGCACCGGCAAACTGTGATATTACTGCTATCGTCCGGCGACGAAAATTGTGCACGTCTATTCTATGACAAAACAACTATGTATTCTTGTTATCTCATTCTGTCTCTCCCATCCCCAGCTCCCACAGCTTGTCTCTTTGACTGAAATCTTTTTGGGGCAGGGACTGTCATTTACAAACAGCCAGATTCTGATGCCTTTCTTTAAAGACAATAAGACTTATTCCACAAAATGTCCCATTGCAGTAACAAGACTATTTGTGGCGTAAGGGTGCCTCCCCAGCATGAGTAAAGGGATCAGAAACTGGACCACAACATTTGTACAGTGATTATCATGGTGTGTCCCTGATCAGGTTGAGGATTATAGGTGTTATGCTATATATGATATATATCATGCTATATACATTTATGGCCTGGTCCTGTTCCCAATGGCACAACTCTTATTGATGCCGATGGGAGCAGCATCAAGCCCAGAGGATGTGTGTGTTGTATCTGATGAAGAAAAAAATAGATGTTTAAGGATGCATATTTTTCCTGGTATCCCATAACATAACCCAGCATAATTGTTCCAAGCAGGTTCACCTTTCAAGAGTAGGAGATACCTGGAAGGCCTCACAAACATCTTCATCCTAAAACTTCTCCTTATCTGTACTGTATTTAATTACCTACATGGATCTCTAGTTAAAAACACAGGCTATATTGTGCCATCAGCTTTTAAGTGGAATTCCCTACTGAAGTCAATATGCCAGAGGGACAATATGGCACATGGACTAAATTATCAAATTACAAACTCTACGGTTGTCCTTTGACATACAAAGAAAATAGTCATTTCTACAAAATCCTATTTATCATCAATAGCATCAAATATTTATAATGATACCAGACACATGAAAATTGTCAAAGAGAGAATTTTCCTCTTTACCTTCTTATTGGGGGGGACCCAGATTTCGCAGGCTATAAACAATAATAAAATAACTCCAGAGAAGACACAAATGGGACTAGTGATGAGTCTCCAGCTTTCTGGACAAGTGTTCTATCATGTAGCCATTAGCCTGAGACAGACTACAGAAGTCACCTGGAGAGTTTCAGAGAAGTGTGAGTTATGGACATAATCCAGCTCCATTTAAAGTCAATGGAAAGATTCCCACTGATTCCATCTGGAGTTGGAGCAGGACACATTTGCCCTGAAATAAGTGCCATAACATTGATACCATGCAACTTAACACCTTTTGGCCAGTTAGGCAATGGACCTGCATTATTCAAGAATGTTAAGTATTAACCATAGGAGAATATTTGAGAAAGCAATGCCATAAGAACATAAGAGCTGCAATAGTGGGTCAGACCATGGTCCATCTTGCCCAGTATCCTATCTCTGACAGTGGCCCGTAGCAGAGCTTTAGGAGGAATGAACAGACGGTGGCATTATGGAGTGACCTACCTGGCTTCTGGTAGTCAGAGGTTTAGGGTTACCCCAAGCATGGAGTTGAGTCCCTGACTATCTTGATTAACAACCATTGACGGACCTATCCTCTATGAACTTATCCAGGTTTTTTTTTAACACGGTTATACTTTTAGCCATCACAAATCTCATGGCAAGGAATTCCATGTTAGCTTTGCATTGTGTGAAAAAGTACTTCCCCTTGTTTGTATTAAACCTGCCGCCTATTAATTTCATTGGGTAACCCCTTGGTTTTGTATTGTGTGAAAGGGTAAATAACACTTCCCTGTTCACTTTTCCCACAACATTCATGATTTTATAGGCCTCTATCATATCCTATCTTAGTCATCTCTTTTCTAGACTGAACAGCCCTAATCTTTTTAGTCTCTCCTTGTACAGACGCCATTCCATACTTTTGATCATCTTTGCTGCTCTTCTCCAAACATTTTCCTTTTGCACCACATCTTTTTTGAGATGAGGTGACCAGAATTGGACACAGTATTCAACATGTGGGCACACCATGGATTTATATAGTGGCATTATATTTTCTGTGTTATTTTATATCCTTTTCCTAATAGTTCCCAACACACCATTAGTCATTTTGACCACTGTTGTACACTGAGCAGAAGTTTTCAGAGAACTATCCACGGTGACATCAAGATGTCTTTCTTAGGTGGTAACAACTAATATAGAACCCCTCATTGTATATATATAGCTGGGATTATTTTTTTCAATGTGCATTACTTTGCACTTATGAACACTGAATTTCATCTACCATTTTGTTGCCTCATCACCCAATATTGTGAGATTCTTCTCTATTGCCTCATCGTTTGCACTAGACTTAACTATCTTGAATAATTTTGTATTGTCTGCAAACTTTACCATTTCACTGTTCACCCACTTTTCCAGATCATTAACTAACATGTTAAACAGCACAGAGCTCAGTACAGATCCTTGGGTGACCCCGCTGTTCACCTCTTTCCATTGTGAAAACTGACTATTGCTATCCTTTGTTTCCTATCTTTCAACCAGTTACTGATCCATGAGAGCACCTTCCCTCTTATTCCATGGCTACTTGGTTTCCTTTGTGAGGGACCTTGTCAAAAACCTTCTGAAAATCCAAATATATTCTCAACTGGATCACCCTTATCCACATGCTTGTTGACTTCCTCAGAGAATTCTAATAGATTGATGAGGCACCACACAAAAGCTGTGTTGACTCTTCCCCAACAAACTGTGTTTATCTAAGTGTTAACCATTGTTAATGTTCAGACTGAATATACTTTTAAAATGTTAAGTATTCAGATGTACGGCTACAATATGGTGTCTAATTAGGAATGTTTAAGATGGCCTTTTGTATATGGCAAGTAATGCAGTCTCTTACGTACTACATTTCCTCTACTTGGATACTGAGGATTTCGTACTTGTGACACATGGAAATTTCCTGCCATATCCTGGACAAACCTTTTGAATTAAGTTAAACCTCATTGAATTAAGTTTAAGAACCATAGAAGTTCATTGTGTTAGTAAGGCAAATGTAGGACTGTACATAATATCTCTGGGGAAAGACATGAATAATGCAAACCCTGGGAAGAGTTATGAGCTTCAAAGCAGTCTTTTAAACAATGGGCCAGACAAGAAGGAATGTCTGAGATAAAATAAGAAGTTGAGTGGTTTTCCTAAGAAATACTTGGGAGGTGGTAATGCAAATTTCCACCTCCAGACCCCACCTTTTCAATCTATGCCCTGAGGAGAAATCCACTGTTTATGAATTACCCATTCCCAGATCAAAGACCCAGGCTAGACTCAGATTCCTAGGTGTTCTTGTTCTGCGCTAACAGCTGCTATGAATTTGTGACCACAGAAAAATGCTTGTTGGGGTTTGAAGGACATTCATCTGCCAGAGTCCTCACTGGAGTTTGGATGATCTCTGGTAAGCTTATTAGCATGTGTACTTATTATTTTAATGGGTTTTCTCTATAGTGGTTTCACCTTAAGAATAAATGTGCTTACTTAGAACAGGCTGTGTGGTAACTTAACTGTGGGGAGTTATGCTGTTTATAGCCTCTGAGGAGAAGGCAAAGCAGTCTGACTTGCTGGGGAATTCACAGTGTAGACAGGGAACAGTGCAGCCTGGAAGTACCTCAGTCAGTAGCGAGGGAGATGTACGCACTGCCCAAGAGTGGTGAATGGCTGAGGAACCAGAAACCTAGAAGTGGGTGCACCTCATGGACATGGAAGGTGAATACAGGTGCAGTTGCCCTGAACTGTGACAATGTTCATCTATTTTATTACTCCTTAAGTGCTTGATCTTGACATGTGTTGGCCTCTTGCAACTCCTGGTATGCACTCACTACAGCTAAATTACCCCGCTCTTCCTATTCAACCACGTACTAAAGGCAACACTCATCCCACAGCCATGTCATTGCCTCCACCTATCTATTATTCTACTTGTAAAGTAGCTGGGAAAGCTCAGCCACTCAGACTGTCAGAAAGGAGACTGATGTCACTGAACAGATGACAGCCCATTCTAGTCTCACCACAGGAAAAGAGCTAGCTACTATTTAAAACTTCACATTTACAAAATCAAACTAGCAGTGCCAATTCAAGAGGAAGGATGATTTTATGGATAAGGAACTGGACAGGGACCCAGGAGAAGTGAATTCAATTCCATGCTCAGCCACAGATTCCTGGGATAGCCTTGGGCAAATCACCTAATCTCTTTGTGCCTCATTCCCCATCTGTAATGTGCAGATAATAATACTACCTTTGTCTGTCTTGTTTATTTAGATCCTAAGCTCTTCAGGGTAGGGGCTGTCTTGTGTTATGCGTTTCCACAGGGCATAGCATGATGTGGCCCTGATCTCAGCTGGGGTCTCCAGAAGCTACAGAAACACAAATAATAAGAACAGACTAAAACAGGGAGAGGAGTTTTCTAGTACAGTAACACCTGCATTGAACAACATGTCTTAAACTAAGTTTCTCACCTTCTCAGTCTTGGTAAAACAACTTGGGGCAAATTGTCTGTTGTCATAATCCAAGGGCTTCATTGTAGTTACAACAGCAGAGAATGTGCCCTGTCCAAATTCACCTGCAACACTTTAATCGTGAAAACGATGGCATCAGGTGTCTGGCTTATACTGTATATTATGTTACTATCTTGTGAAAGGGGCAGTAGAAAAACTACATGTTGCATTTCCTTCAATGTATGAATGCATGAACATCCTTTTTTATCTCATAAGACGCTCAGATTTCCCATTTTCAAAGCTGATTAGGTAATTGAGGATAAAAGTAATGGCCTGTCATCATTCTGCTCTGGAACGGGCAGGCTTGAGCTGAACATTTAACCAACAGAGTTGCACAGAAAAAGAGCTGCCAGTTCATAAAACAATATTGCATTGGGGCTGGATAGAAGCAGCTGTTCTCTTCTGCCTCAGCCAGTTACTGCCCTCTACTAATAACTCCTTTTTGCTGGCAATGAGTTATACCAGCCATTTGGGGGTAACCCCTCTATAGAGTGGGGAGATGGGCATATGTTGATACTGCACCAAATAGATCCATTGGGTAGAGTTAATTATCATCAAGGGAATGAGTTTGGGTTGGATACAGAAGAAGAGTATATCCGCTCTGTGGCACACTTCATTCTTCTCTCCTGACCTGACAGAGGCTGCTATACAGATACTCTGACAGAGAAGCTAGGCCAGGGAATAGAACTGGGGGAGGAGATGGCCACTTTATATGATATCATCTCTAAAGCCCGATGGCAATTCTGGGAATAAATTAAAGCTAATCTTCCCCCCTCCCTCAACTGCATAATGACAATCCTCAACCCCACCTCCATTAGACAACTTTTGTCATTTCATAGGCATCTTACTCATATTTCTACAGTCAGTCAATCTTTTAGCCTGATCTATTTTTGTTACTATGACACAGATAAGGCTGTGTGAGACTGCACTGTTTAGTTCACAACTTAAGCCTTCTTTCCATTTAATGGGGGTTTATACCTCTGAATTTTAGGTTCAATTTGCAGTGGATATAGCTTAAAACAACAATTACTTTGTTATGCTGCACTTTTAAATTTTTAAGAACTCTTCTCATCTGTAGACAGAGAAGCCATTTTGGCCTGAGAGAGAAAACACACACACACACTTTCTCTCTCTCTCTCTCCTTTCCTGGAGACTTTACTTTCAACTTTCTTGTTGTTTTCCTTGTTTTAAAATAATGGTCATCCAGATCCAAAAGCCCAGATTGAAACTCAGCTGAAATCACACTCTTCTGTTTGGTTTTGAGTCAAACTCATGTAAAATCTGAGTTTCCTGTATCTTATACCTCACACTAACCTTTGTTCCATTGTAGGCCAAAAAACGTTTAGATCTCACTCAACCCAGCCCAGGTTTGGGCATTTTTACTATAGCTGACAGCAGGCCTGTTTATCTAGATTGATGTTTTGTTACGAAAGGTTTGCACCACTCAGGCACTACTGATGGGGAATCAATTCTTTCAGTTCCAAAAAATACTTTACAGTTTAGAAATAACAGCCCTGATTCCCCTCCTGTTTACACTGGTATAAATCAGGACAAATTCCACCAGTGTAAAACCAGTGTGTGTGGGGGGAAACAGACCCAATATTTAGGACTCACATCAGTTGAGTGTGCAGACGTGTGTGCCTGGGTTTCTTCATGGAGCAAACATGAATTTAAATCAAGGCAAGAGGCTGCTGGGAACTCTGCAATTTCCCCTTCATAAAGAATGAGAGCACAGCTTTAAAATGTGCAGCATTTAAATCAGAATCAGCATTTTAGCTGGAGACAAATGCACTAATCATGGTCACAAATGCAGCTGAACTAAGCATCTCAGCAAAACCGCACAGCAACGGCATTAGTCATGATAAAGGAAATGAGGACTATTTTGGGGCAAGAACACACTGAAAAGAATATAAACAGAATCCTTTGTGACGTGCTTCTATGAAAGGATGATTCAGAGCACAGGTCAGAACAATTTATTTCTAAAATAACAGTATGACACAAGACAGCATTTCCATGCGTCTGAGAACAAAAAGAGCCACTCTGGATTATTTCCTAATTGTCAAGAAGAGCCTTTCCCCTATCATTTAGCACAGAATAATTCAGTGCAACAGAAATAAAAGAAACTCTAATGTACTGTTAAAGAAACAATAAGGGTTCTATTAAAAATTTTAGGGAAAACAACTCCATTATACTCCATAAAATTCCTAAAAGTTGTATTTTATTGGTAAATGGACCATCTATTACAGGCCCTGTGAAGTCGTAAGAACATGGGACATACCACTCTGAGCCAATTTATAAAGTAAAGTAGTCTGTTTTTACCACCTTTTGTTTTATACACAAATCTTTTCTTCCAAGAAGTACCTTATCTACCACCTCATAAAGACAGAAAGTGTTCATATGACTGAAAAGAAAATATCTTAATCGATTTAGCAATAAAAAATATTTTAAAAAATAATTTTTAAAACTAGGTATCATATGGAAATGCATCGCTGTTGAGTTATTTTTAAAAATGAAATTTAAAAAGTAACAAGATCTTTCTTCTTCAAAATTTGCATACAATATTTTCACTTTCCACAGCCATGTAATAAAAACTAGGCAATACAAATTCTTGACTTCCCTTGGTCACATTGCAAACAACTCCAGGAGAATCCCTACTCAATGAGTTATATCATGTAGTGATAATCAACCATATTAAAAATCTTCATAACAAAACCAGAATTAAACCTTGATGCCTAATTGCAAATAGGATTCCTTAGTTTATTGTTTTTCTCTCTCAGATGTTCTTTGATGTCCTAGTGACCTCTAGTTGAGGAGCTCAGGAACTGCATGTTTTATCATTTCTACCACATATTCAAAGGGCTTTGCAAGAGCTATCACAGAAAGTTTCCTACAGAGAGGTGAAAGGCTCAGTGACTTTCATCTGCTTTCTGCTGTGGTCACAGACTAAAGCCCAGAGACACAATTTCAAGACAGAGCTATTTAAACAAAGCACTTCTCTGTTGCTGTAAGGCATAGAGAAGATAGAAGGTATATACTAGGGGTGTGTGCAAGGTCTAGCACTGGAATTACAAGTACTGTATTTGTGTGTCATTGTTTGTTAGATTAATGTTGCGGGGAGTCATTTATGTGGCAGAACTGAAATGAGATATGGTGGGCTCACACTCCAGGATGGGGGAAATATTACAAGAAGACCATATCTGGCTCTAGTTAAGACCTCTATATTGTTCCCAGGAAAAACTAAGGAAACCTAGGAACATAGAAATGCAAATACAGATATTTTCAAGTGCCTTTACATTCCTGCAAAACCAAAATGCACAGAGCTGGTATTTACTGAACAACTAACATAAATAATGTCCAGTGACTCGAGTTTATGTATATTTTATTGCAAACAAGTCAGTCTCTTTGAATTCCTTCGTTGAAAGGTCAAGCTGTGGTCTTAGAAATATAACAAAGGTTTGCAAATAACATCACAGCATATTATTCTTAGAGGTGTTTCTACTGTAAACCTATCAAATATATAGACTTTCAGGGGAGAGAGAGACTGAATATAGGCAAAACCATTGGAGCAAAAAGAAGAAAATGTGTCTCCTAAATGTTTTAGGCTTGGATTGTGTTTTACCCCCTCTGCAAAAACCAAAAAACACCCTGGTAGAAAATTAATGGGTCTCATACCCCAACCAAATGTCTATACATAATTTTTCCCCAAAGATGTTTGTGCCCAGAGGCTGCTACTTGCCCCTGTATCCCTAATTTGATTCTAATGGCACTATAGGCACCAGTAAACCAACAAATTTGTTGCAGTGCCGTAAACCATTGTCCTCATTACTGAAAATTAATCTGTATGAACTGCACCTTCATGGAACCCTATTGACTTTACTGAAGCTCCAGAGAGGACTGACAACTGGACGTGTTGCTAAAAGACATACTCTAGGAATTATTCCGAGGAAGTTCTATAGCCTGTGTTATACAGGAGGCCAGACTAGATGACTACAGTGGTCCCTTCTGGTCTTGGAAACTATGAAGCTATGAACCGAAATCAACAGGAAGCAGCTGAATGTTTTCATCTGGAATTTATTTCATTCTTCACATTCAGGTGCAGTTCATAGTCTGTACATATGGAGAACAGTTTTCTACCAGGTGCATTTCCTGGGGCTGCACTTTGCTATATGCATGCAGCCTTCTCTATCTTCTTGCCATTTAGAATTTTCATTACAGGCTCCTGGGAACACTCACTCTTGAGATGTCAAATCCTGACCCTACCGTAAGTCAATAGGAGTTTTGTCTTTGACTTCAGTGGGGTCAGAATTTCACTCAAAGTTAGAAGATAGCTTTCCAGACTGGCTTGACAAACAGACATTCCAATGGCAGCTGCAGTTCAAATGATCACATCATGCAACACCTCATACAGGATGTTGCAGTTCCAATAAAGAATACTTGTGGCATACACAGCATGGTTGTGAGTTAGGTGCACTCACAACTGACCTAGTACTAACAGTACATTAGACTAAAAATATTCTATTCAGCTGCTTTTTCAGTCAAGAAAGCATTTAAGTATGTGTGCAAAGCTAATCACATGCTTTCCTGAACCGATGCCTTGATAGGTGAAATGGCACTTAGTTCAGCAATTTTTCTGTTATAAAGACACTATTTTTACTTCCATTCGTCCAAGTTTAAGGGGGAAACTGTTAACACAAACCAATTACAACTTGCAACATAAACCCAACCTGTCAGACTGATGGAGAGGGGGCAGTAGACTAATTCACTTATCTCTGGAATGAAATGTGGAACAAAGACACTTATGGATATGCTGGATAACAGTAGGGTTGCCTCCGCTGGAATACAAACAAACCTGGTCAACGCCACCACAAAACTCGGCTGGGTGACCCCTTACTGTCCTCTCCCAGGAGTCCTATCTCCCCCACTCCCTTCCTTACCTCTCCCTTCAGGGAAAGGGAGACAATTGTACTGAGACCCCTAGCTCAAGAGGGCCCCCAAAACATCTGTAACATCTGTGTAAATAAAGTGAAATGGGAGGGGCTGGGCCCCAGTGACCATGATGTACCAGGGGACCAAATCTCTCTCCACGGGCCTGTGGCAAGCCTCCACCATCCCGCTATCTGGAGTTCACGAGGGAACCCCCGTACCGTCACCTCCCAAGAGTCCTTGCCTCCACCACTCTGCTCCCCACCTTACCCCTGCCTGCTGATGAGTCTAAAGCAGAGGTGGGAAAACTACAGCCCGTGGCCCACATCCGGCCCGTGGGACCATCCTGCCTGGCCCTTGAGCTCCCAGTCGAGGAGACTAGCCCCGGCTCCTCCCCCGTAGCCACGCTGCTGCACAGGCAGAGCTCTAGGCGGTGGGGTTGTGTGCTCCTGCCGAGCAGCGCGGCAGCGTGTCTGGCTCTAGCCGGGCAGTGCGGCTGCCAGACGAGCTGCTCTGAGCGGCATGTTAAGGGGGCCGGGGCCAGGGGGTTGGATAAGGGGCAGGGGATCCCAGGGGACAGTGAGCAGGGGGCTGTTGGATGGGGCGGAGATTCTGGGGGGCTGTGAGATGGGGGAAAGGGGGAGGTTGGATAAACGTGGGAGTCCCGGGGGGCCTGGCTGGGGGTAGATAGGGGCTGGGGCAGTCAGGGGACTGGGAGCAGGGGCGGTTGGATGGGTCGGGGGTGCTGAGGGTGGCACTCAGGAGGCAGAAGTGAGAGGAGTTGGATAGGGGGCGGGGACCAGGCTGTTTGGGGAGGCACAGCCTTCCCTACCGGGCCCTCCATCCAGTTTTGCAACCCCGATATGGCCCTCGGGCCAAAAAAGTTTGGCCACCCCTAGTCTAAAGTGACAGGTCCATCCCGCTTCCCGGTCCCCAGCACTGAGAGGAGCTGACGCTGTTTTGGGAGCTGTCGGGTGAGGGTCCGGAACATGGAGCGGGACCCGGTTGAAGGCTGCAGCGCGCTTCCACGTCTGTGGCCATTTTACAGGATCACTCCATATGGAGGTAGCAGAAAAAGCAGCACGTGACCTGACCGGCCATCAGCCAGGCAGTAGAAAAACCAGCCAGGGAGGTTAAAAACTGGCCAGGAGTCACCCATAAATAACAGTGATCGACCATCTAAACATCAGGCAGCTTATGCTACTCAGGCCTGTTACATCAGGATTACATGGACCTCCAGTGTCCTGCAGTCCATCCTTTGGCTGTACCTGCATGGGATCTCTGGCATCCCTTGGTAGCAACCTTCTGGCCCTGAGTCAGCCGCCCACCCCTGCTCAGCATTTAAACCCACATTGAGCTTTAGGTGTGTGTGCTTAGGGACTCTACTGAACAGAGATGGACTGAAGTACATGGTTGAGTGCTTTGCTGGGCCAGGGCCTAGCTGTAATAAATAAAGTTAATGTGTGCTAACATTTACACACTTTTTTTCAGAGAGTGAACACCCAAAGAATCTTTGTATGAGCCATTACTTATCAATACAATGAGCCAAATTCTGCTCCAGTTACATCAGTGTAAATCAGAGCAATGCCATCAGTCTCACTTGAGGCACACCAGTGCAACTGAGAGCAGCATTTGAAACAACAGGCCTAATTCCTTTCTCAGTTTTCCCCAATTTTGTGGCAGTGTATCTCCATTTGACTTGAATGGACCTTCTCCTGATTTCCACCTGAGATCAGGATCAAACGCAATATTACTAATGAGAACCTAATAGACTCTGTTGTGCTTTCGTAGAGTATTGCTAAATGTCTTGTTAGAGAATAACTATAATAATATATCCAGTGGACATAGTGTACTTAAATTTCCAGAAAGCCTTTGACAAGGTCCCTCACCAAAGGCTCTTATGTAAATTAAGTTGTCATGGGATAAAAGGAAAGGTCCTTTCATGGACTGAGAACTAGTTAAAAGACAGGGAACAAAGGGTAGGAATAAATGGTAAATTCTCAGAAAGGAGAGGGGTAACTAGTGGTGTTCCCCAAGGGTCAGTCCTAAGACCAATCCTATTCAACTTATCCATAAATGATCTGAAGAAAGGGGTAAAAAGTGAGGTCACAAAGTTTGCAGATGTTTTTTAACTGCTCAAGATAGTTAAGACCAAAGCATACTGTGAAGAACTTCAAAAAGATCTCACAAAACTAAGTGATTGGGGAACAAAATGGCAAATGAAATTTAATGTGGATAAATGTAAAGTAATACACGTTGGAAAAAATAACCCCAACTATACATACAATATGATGGGGGCTAATTTAGCTACAACGAATCAGGAAAAAGACCTTGGAGTCATCGTGGATAGTTCTCTGAAGACGTCCACGCAGTGTGAAGTAGTGGTCAAAAAAGCAAACAGGATGTTAACAATCATTAAAAAGGGGATAGAGAATAAGACAGAGAGTTTCTTATTGCCCTTATATAAATCCATGGTACACCCACATCTTGAATACTGCGTTCAGATGTGGTCTCATCTCAAAAAAGAAAAGGTTTAGAGAAGGGCAAGTAAAATGATTAGGGGTTTGGAACTAGTCTCATATGAGGAGAGATTAAAGAGGCTAGGATTTTTCAGCTTGGAAAAGAGGAGACTAAGAGGGGATATGATAGAGGTATATAAAATCATGAGTGATGTGGAGAAAGTAAATAAGGAAAAGTTATTTACTTATTCCCATAATACAAGAACTAGAGGTCACCAAATGAAATTAATGGGCAGCAGGTTTAAAACAAATAAAAGGAAGTTCTTCTTCACACAGCGCACAGTCAACCTGTGGAACTCCTTGCCTGAGAAGATAGTGAAGGCTAGGACTATAACAGGGTTTAAAAGAGAATTGGATAAATTCATGGAGGTTAAGTCATTAATGGCTATTAGCCAGGATGGGTAAGGAATGGTGTCCCTAACTTCTGTTTGTCAGAGGGTGGAGATGGATGGCAGGAGAGAGATCACTTGATCATTACCTGTTAGGTTCACTCCCTCTGGGGCACCTGGCATTGGTCACTGTCGGTAGACAGGATACTTGGCTAGATGGACCTTTAGTCTGACCCAGTACGGCTGTTCTTATGTTCTAATAAATAAATAATGATAAAAAATACCTAGCTCTTATACAGAGCTTTTCATCGGTGGATCTACGGAGGGATATAACATTTTTAGGAACAAATCATCCTTGAAACAGAAGAAGGTTAACAAATTCTTAGAACATTTACACAAGTGCATAACAACTCCCTAGTCTAAAGCTATTTATTTTGGAGATGTGGAAGTTTGATCTGTGCTAATCTTATTTCAGCAAAGAAAAACTAAAGCCAATGACAAGAAAATGATTATGCTATCAAGTTCAATAGGCCAATCTATTTGTTTTTAACATCCCATGACCTTGATTTTGTTTAGCAGAACAAGGTATTTGAATCCTCCAGCAGAGCAGATAAAGGGAAAGCATGAGTGTCCCACAGCTGTGTGTTATGAGGGCTCCCGAAGTAATGGGTCACATTCTTCTTGCTGTAAAACATTTGAGAGAGGGCTGAGTAAAGGGAATCATTTCCTTCAGCAGAAGATCAAACTAACTTTAAAAAAAGTAAATATGTGGGAAGTATTAGGATAGGATGTTGGCAGAATCACAGATAGATATTACCCCGTATACCTGCCAAATACTGTCCTTCAGGAGTGATATATCCTAGCTCTATTGTCAGAGAAATATTTGTGCTTTTTAAAGCAGGAGCAGCAGAAGGAGAGATCAAAACAAACTTTTTTTTAAGGCATGTGATTAATACTTTCCTTTTTATCAGATAATTTGTTGGGAGAATAAGCACCACTCAGAATTCACTCCAGGCTCTTGCAGTCAGGGAGAACATTTATTCAACTCAGCCAGGGTTGCATAACCTGCTTTTCAAGGATGAGGAAAGTAAGTATCATTAGAATAGCGACATCAGGGGTGAGCCTCCAGGGCAGAGCAACAAGGCATAACGGGGTGGAGAAGAAAATCTTACTGTTCCATTTTCAGAGAAGAATCATAGTCTGCCTCTCTTTTTCAGCTGGGCATTGGTTCCTTGTGGTGCTGCATCTCCTCTGCTCAGGCTGATACCTCTTCATATCTGTAGAGGACCACCTCAAAGCTTCAGAAGAGGAAAGATGGCCTTGCGGTTAAGGCACTGTGCTGGAACTCAGGAGGTTGGGTTTTTTTAAGTTCCCAGCCCTGCCATAGAATTCCAATATGACCTTGGACAAGTCACTTAATGTCTCTAGACCTCAGTTCCCTATCTGTAAAATGAGGATAACAATAATCCCTGCCTCCTGCCTTTTGTCTATAAAGTCTGTGAGCTCTTTGGGGCAGGAGCTGTCTTTTACTGTCTCTTCCTGTACACCTAGCACAACTGGGCCCTGAACTCAGTCAGGGTCGCTAGCCACTACTATAATCCAAATAATAATTGATAGACCTGGTCAAAACGTGGAACTTCTGTTCTGAGGGAAATTCCAACATTTCAAAATTGCCTTTCTTCTCAAATTGGAATGAAAAGTTGAAATTTCCCACAAAATAAACATTCAGAAAAATTTTGTTTAGGAAACATCCAAACGCTCTTCTCGTAAAGCTTGATTTTGTTAAAATCAAAGCACTTCCTTTTGATAAGGTCAAAGGCCTTCATTTAGACATTATTACTTATAACATATCATCCAAATGAGAACGGTGAAATGAAGGGCTTTGACCTTGTCAGAATCAAGCATTTGGATAATTCTTGATCAAAAATTTCAGCAGCATTGATACATTCCCAAGAAACTGTTTTGATTTCATTTTATCAGCATTTTACAACGGAAAACTTTTCCATCAGAAAATATCCAGAGATATATGGACAAGCCTCATTTTTTACGTTTATAGTCACGTTCTAGCTTCACTCACACCCCAGTGCAATCCACTAACATCAAAGATGAAGCGTGACAATTTGGACCAAATTCTGCCTTCAGTTACACCCCAGGCTATCCCACTGGTTTTGAGAGAGGACTCTGGGCCAGACTATTTCTGAGCTATGTACAAATGTATTTCATATCTGTGATCCAGGGACCTCTTGGTACCAACTGGCAGAAGGCACAGGAGGTGCCTAGAGATTTATAGGGATCCCTTGGGTTGGGTATCTGCATATCAGTTCACCAAAGGGTGGCATATGGAGTCTCTACTGCGAGTCAACAGCCCACTAGTCGTCACAGTACTTGTGAGATGTACATATGGATAATACTTACGGAGTTATGTATCTATACTGAAAATTATGTTCTTAAGGTCATGGAATTAAGGCAGGTTACCAGGAGGCAACATACTTCTGAAATGTTCCTCTCAGGCAGGAGATAACAGGCACCTATGTCCTTGTCTGGACCTCTGTGCCTCTCACTGTAGGCCTATTGGCACACTGAGCCAGTTGCAAATTTAGAGATTACAAAATCTACAACAGAGGAAATCTACAGGAAGGAACAAACAGCGTGGAGAATGTCCTGTTTATGAATAAAGACAAAGGATTGTTCTTGGAGTGCAAAACCACACATGGATTCCTTCACCTGGGAGGCAAACTGACAGCATGCTTGTCTCATGAAAGGAGGTCACTGGCTGTAAAGTGCTGCAAGGATTTGGGGTGAATACTCTACAAGACCTGAGAGTATCTTGTTAATGAAGTCTAGGCTCTAGAATGCATGTTATACTTTTGTTTTATATGTAACCATTTGTTTCCAATATTTCTACCTGAACCTCTGTGCTTGTTAAATACATTTACACAGGATTTCACTATAAATAGGGCCCTACCAAATTCACAGCCATTAAAAACACACAATGAAACAGACAATGAAACCTGGTCTTTTGTGTGCTTTTACTCCATACTATACCGATTTTGCTGGGGAGACCAGCATTTCTCAGACTGGGGGTCCTGACCCAAATGGGAGCTGCAGGGGCTCAAAAGATTATTGAAGGGGGGTTGCAGCATTGCCACCCTTACTTCTGCAGTGCCTTCAGAGCTGGGTGGCTGGAGATCAGCGGCTGTTGGCCAGGCACCCAGCCCTGAAGGCGGCGTCCCGCCAGCAGCAGTGCAGAAGTAAGAGTGGCAATACCATCCCATCCCATCCTTACTTCTGTGCTGCTGCTGGCGGCGGCTCTACCTTCAGAACTGGTGGCCAGCAGCTATCACTCTCCAGCTGCCCAGCGCTGCCGCAAGAAGCATCAGCAGCTCTGCAGAAGTGAGGGTAGCAGTACTGCACCCTCCCCAAAATAACCTTGTGACCCCCCCAACTCCTTTTTGGGTCAGGACCCCTGCAATTACAACACTGTGAAACTTTAGGTATAAATAGCTGAAATGATGACATTTACACTTTTTTTAATACTATGACTTTGAAATGGACCAAAATGGACCATGAATTTGGTAGGACTCTCACTATAAATGTATCTAAGTGCTATGTGTTAGGAGGACCAGTGATCTGAGGTGGAACTGGTAGGCTGGGCTGTAGTGTTCCTTTGGAAGCAGTGAATCTGTGTATATTGCAAGTGTCCTGTGAACCCAGCGCTGGACACTCCAGTGAGACAAGTGGAGGGCTTGAGAATTGGGGTGCCAATCACTAACCAGTAGAGAGATAGCACAGCCTGTGAGGCCTAAAAGAGAGTGCTTGTGTTGCCCATTGCCAATGCCACCCACCAGCAAAGGTGAGGTTTCCTCATGCTAAGGGCAGATGGCAGCAAGTTGCCTCATGATCCCGGCGACCCCCAGGAAGTGCCAGATTCCAGCTGCACGTTGCTGTTTGAACATACTCAAGGAATAATCTAGTATTAATTCTCACCATTGCATTTAGTGCATAGCTAATTGCTCAGTGCTTTCACAATAAAGAGTAAATTGGACACTTTCAACAACATGTACAATATGCTAGTAATTAATGGCGTCATCTCTTTTAATGCAGAATCTGTGACACTGGGAACTGTAGCCTTAAATTGTTTAGCCGAAGCAAGACAGGAAATCTAGAAGAGGGACACTGCAGAAGGCTATGTTCTGTTATGCAGAGGCAGTTGTGAACCTGCATGACTGAATCAAGACGATCTCTTTTGAGCACGTTGGGCCCAGCGTGATAACTGAACACCACAGCATCAGGCAGGAGCAAGAAGAGCAAAGATTTCACATGCAGCAATAATGGTACGTTTTTAACATGCTAGAATAAATCATGGTGTGTTTAATACAAATAAACTGCAGGTATATCTTCAACTGTGCACCAGAGAGGAATTCAGAAAACTTGTGCAGTCAATAATAAGATGTACATACAAACCTTCTGAACAACTTTTAGAAAGTATAATATTTAAAGCATAGTAATAAATTAGAGCAAGTATAGGCTGATTCCTTATTGCTTTGTGTCTGGTCTGCAGGTCGGTATACTGAGTACGTCTCTTTCCAGTCTTGCGCTCATTAGATTTCTCTTCTCTCTATTTTCCTGCTGGATCCTAACCTTTTCTTCCTGTTTAGATCATGACTTGAGATCTAAATTCTTTGTTCATTGTATCTTGCTGTTCCTTTTCTCTCTTATGCTTGGTTCTATTATTGCCTATCTCTTCACTACAGCATGTACAAAAGTATCATGAACTTTCTGATTTCTCCTTGCCTAGTCACAGTTCCATTACAGTTCATCCTGGGACCATCATAAACAGTTGGATAAAAATGTTCCTCTGCTTCTAGGCATTGAACCAGGTGCTAATGATTCAGGGCAAAAGCCTTTTCTCAGCTTCTTATGGTGGATGTTAACACCAGTATTCTCTCTCTTTTCATACACAGAACTCCCAATGGCTTCAAAGAGAGATATGCACATGTAGGCAGAGCAGAATGTTGGAGTAAAGATCCTCCAAGTAGATCCAAGAAGAGAATTTCCATCAGCTGGGAAGTAACTCACACACACAGTTCTGAGTCTTCAGTCCAGTGACTGATTTGACTGTATGTTTCTGATGTGGGCAGTAAGGAGAACTATACTAACACCCTGGAAAACTTTGAGCATCAGGAAATCCAACTATTAAGAAGGCAATTTTATTCTTTCTGTAGCTTTTCATATTGGAGCACTACAATAAATCGCCCCGAAGGACAGAATTACATAGAGGACTATTCTATGGCTTACAGCAATGCCCACAGTAGAAAAACAACGTGGGTGAGGAACAGGGTGACCAGACAGCATGTGTGAAAAATCAGGACAGAGGGTGGAGAGTAATAGGTTTCTGTATAAGAAAAAGCCTCAAATATCAGGACTGTCCCTATAAAATAGGGACATCTGGTCACCCTAGTGAGGAAATACTTTTGATTGGACCAACTTCAGGCCTGAAGGAGACCTCTGTGTACACTTGAAAGTTTGTCTCTGTCACCCAATAAAAGATCTGACCTCATGCACCTTGTCTCACTAATATCCTGGGACCACCATGGCTACAACAACGCTGCCTACCGCAATGTGCTAGGCATTTTCCAAACATATTAGAAGACTGCAGCCCTGGCCCAAAAAGCTGGGGGCATGAACTGAACTAAGATGCAGGGTATGGCTCCCTATCAAAGTTTTGACTTCCGCTGTTACTTAGGGGCAGCTCTCTATATAGGATCCTCCCCTAACCAGAAAGATGAGAAGTGAAAATCTGAGTAAAAGCAATCCCTGTTGCACCATTGATAGTTCCTGAGACAGTGGCTCATGCTACAGCAGGCACATTCTAGGAGGGAGCTCCAAGGTCTCAGGACTTCACTGATACAAGTTTCACAGAGCACAGAGAAGCGCATTCCATCTGACTGAAATTCGGGCCTGGAGCTGCTTCTGTCAGTCTAGTTCCTCAATGTCAAAAAGTCGGCAACTCCCATTACTAAGTATTAATTCCAAATCAACCCCATTCACTTGACAAGTGAACAGCATAAGGCTGGGGGGGCGGGATTTCTAAGTGTGGCAGCAGCATTTAAATATGTTCCAAAGCGTGTAGCCCATCAGAAATCAGGCCTCGGGCTTTCCCTTGCATACCATAAACGTCCAAGTAGTACATTTCACACACCTAAGTCCACCTCCTCTCCCTGGAGTCCCATAACCGCACGTCTAGACACTGTATTTTTTCACTTTTGTTCAAAAGGAGACTTTGCTTTTGGATACCGTACGGCACCACACCGAAAACAGCATCAAGTCCCCAGGTTTTAATCCCATTGTCTAATTGCTCCTCTACATTCATTTATTGACTGCGGCCCGTTTATTGACTCTGCTTCGTGCCAAGTGCTTACAGCAGGTATGCTAGGGTCTCCAGTGTAGCCTTTCCATACATGTACTACAGGTAACAGTTCCTGCTGATGCAGCAGTGCACTGTTCTTCCAGCTGCTCTGGTCCCATCGTGAGAAACAGGGTCAGCATCAGTGTCTCATTTATTTTGTAATGCTTGGCTTGCATCCTCCTTCCCTCTCTAGAGATTGGAGTTGTTTGCAGCAGCACTTCATTTGTATTGCTCTTGTTAAGCTCTTTTGTTCTTCACTGGAGGCAGACTGCACTGGTAGACCAGCAGCGTTTCTGCCTGTTGGAGGAAACCTGCCACTCGACAGCTCCCATTTCCTCCACTGGACTTATCCTTGTTCTCTGCAAATTTCTTAACACACCGAGTTTAACAAGACCCTCTCCAGCAGCAGAGACCAGTCACTAGTCTAGGGGCTTGACAGCAAGCTGCGGTGCATTAGCCTGCGACATACTAACTGGCCAGATAGATCAGTTATCCCCAGTGCACTTTGATCTACTCCCATTTCGAAGCAGAGTATATCAAAGCTCACTAGGGAACTGTTTGCACCCAGTAACAGTGTCCACGTGGACCGTTAGTGCATGGCAGGCTAGTGTACTGTAGCTTGATGCACCATGCATTACCTGTTCAACTAGACCAGCCCCTAGCTCACTCTTTTTTAGCAATGGTGGTGGAGAAATGCTGTACCACCGCTGCTCTGCACAGGGAGGGAAGCAGTGTTTAGATTATAGCGTGGCGCCATAGCTTCTGGGATATCTCAGCATAGAACATGCTGTTGCTAGCCTTGATTGAAAGGCCATCAAGGGCACCTCTGTTTTGTCTCCCTGAGAGCATTTCTAGACATTGATGAGGCAAAGTGCAGGGTCGGAAATGGCTAATCTTTCTCTTCTTAATACAAAGATGGTGACTTCTTAAAAGTATCCCACTATCCATTATTACCATTGCACTTGGGCCTTCTCGATACTTGAGAAAGTGAACTGCCTGAAGACCCTAGAAGGTTTGTGGATCACTATCTCTTCACACAGGTATGACCCCAAGCAGTTGACAACTGGTGTAACTACAACCTGCACTGGTCAGTGTGTGTTACCAGTCTCATGCTGTGCACAGTCCACAGGGGATATGAGCCTGTTACAGTCCCCGCCAATGGGCCCTGGCTCTTTAGTTGTGGGAGCTCATGGGTTTAGCAGCAGAGCTCCCCAGGTCAACCCTCAGTGTATCAATAAAGATGGCAGACATATTATTTGTTTTAGCCGCAGCATGGTGACCAACTGAACTAGTCCAGCTACTTCACCCACTATTATTTTGCTACATATTGTTTTAGTAGCATTGCAAAATCTCCCAGGATGCACTGATTCTGGGACACGAGGTGGGAATTGTGAGATGGGTACCTAGAAGGCACTGGGACGTCAACCGTTTAACAGCAACAAAGGGCAAAGCAAAGCAACCCAGTATGGCTATTGCAGTGTTTCAACAGATTCAGTGCAGCCAGTTCCATTACAAACAGCTCAGGTCTCTAGCATTGGGAAGGCACTAGTGCTTAAGCAGGCAAGGGCTGAGAGCCCTCAATCTCTATCCGCTGCCGTTGGCGTTCACGAAACACAGCATCTCATAGAATTATCAGCACCTGAAAGAATCAAACTGCCTGCTTGTGTCCTGCTTGGAGGCAAATATTTCTATCCCCTGCTGGGATGGAAACACAACGGCACAGCCTGGGGCCTGCTGCTGTTGAACAAGAAGGGCCAAAGGGCAGGAAGAATCTCCCATCTCTCCATTCCTCCTAGGACCACTCCCCTCCCCTTTTCAAGGTACAGGAGATCCAGGCTGGAGGGACTGAGGGGCTGTGCGAGGATTAGTTCTATACACACCCACCATGAGCTGACTGTGCTGCTCCCTTCCTTTCTCAGCTACTACTATTGAAGATCCCTTTAGGCTGAGGAGCTGCAGAAGACAACTTGGGCCAGTAGCTTCCTTTGTGACACACAAGGATGGAGGGAAGCAGCTGTCGTCCCACAGCTCAGAGGGGCTGCCTCATCTGCCAGCCACCAACCTTGCCTCATATCAGCCTTAGGACGGGCCAGTGTGTGACTCACTCTCCAGTGTGGAAGCCTAGCTAAGGAACAGCTCTGCTTTCTAGGGGCAGATGGGGATGGGAAGAGTAGTTGTCAGGTATGGTGGCTACTCTGGGGAATGCCAGAGCAGCTGATTTGCCCTGCTAGGCTTCAGAATAGGAGTCGCTCCTCACTTCATACCCCTCAGCAAAGTTAGCTACTTCAGACCACAGTCTCCTCCCAACTCCTCCTCGGGAGGAGAAAGAGGAATCCTGGAGGATGGAGGCAGTACATCGAGATGCTAGGCATAGGAACTGTGCACCTTAATGAGAAGGGGAGGCAAGGGCCCAAACCACCACAGTCACTTTCAGTCTACATTTCATGGGTTGGGGGCTGGAGGAAGACAGCTTGTGTGTGGAGCAGGGAGATGTCATACAGACTCTGCCCAGGCAGCAGTAAAATTGGCTGAACCTGTGCAGTTGCTCTTTCCACAAAGGTCTTCCTTCCCTCTAGCCAGAAGAGCTGCCTGCAGTAAAAAGGCAACTAATGGAAGATGCTACTTGGGTGGGATTTTTAAGCAGCAATGTAAATTTCTTTCAAGTCTACCAGAATTCATCCGACAGCCCTCTCCCAATCTTCCTCAGTAACAGAAGCTTTAGACAAATACCTCGGGCAACGCCAATCAGATGGCAATTTTCCCTAAACTAGGTTTCCTATCACTTATGGGGTCACATTTGTGAAACTGATTAACAGCTGCTATTGGTTTGATGCTGTGGAGGAGGAGTTCTAAAGAAAATTGAAAAAGTTTTGCAAGCTGGGCCATTAGGAGCAGCAGGTGAAGTCACTCAGTTAAAATTCCTACACTGCATTTTCAAAGCATAGTTGGAAGCTTGCTCCTTAGTTACCTGCCTGAGCAATAAGAGCTGACCGCCTCTCAAGCGCTCCAGGAAAATGCTTCGGTGAGGTGGGCTTGCAGAAGAACAGAATCCACAGCTCAGGCAGACAACTCAAAGGTGGTACCATTCTGCACTAAACTGTTTCTCTGTGGAGCCCAGATCCTTGGCTAGTGGAAACTGGCCAAGTTCTGCTGAAATCAGTGTAGCCACCTCAGTTCACACCAACACAGAATCTAGGCCCATGTGCATACGCGAAAAGAATACATTTTTACCTCAGGAACAGGAGACTGAAGCTACAACAGCTATGAAGAGGCTGTGCAGAGTATGGAGCAAATTACTACTGCTGCTAAGTGTTCAATAAAATAACATTCTTCAAATTGTGTTTTGCTGAGCCATTAAAGAATGGCTGTCTTCTAGTGGAGAATCAAATTCATGGTGGTATTTCTACATAATTAGGAGTGAGCACACTACAGAGTTTCAGTGAAATAAGTTACAGCTGTGGGTTCTCCCCCAAACTTAAATCAATCTATGAAGCACACCACTTCAGCACAGCATGAGCCAGCCTTACTCACGTTTGACTGGTACTTTTCTGCCGGTAGCTATCAAACAAGTTAACTCACAGAGTCAGGGTGGTAGGATCTAGCACTACACAATCTTTTGATAATGGTCCTTCACTCACTGGGGTGCAGCTGCATAAAAACAAACACCCTAGGACATTTAAACTGGATCTTACAAGTTCAGACTCTGCTTCGGAGCTGCCTGTGGGAAGTACGTCATTCAAATTACTGCCACCGCATTAACAATCTGACTGAAATGCATCGTTTGGCTGTTACAGACAGATTTAGCCACAACTCACAGTGGAGTAGAGTGTCTCAGAGGGATAAACACACGAGTTCCCAATGCCACAGACCTCATTCCATTTGCCAGTCTGAGAACGTACCGATCAGTCTGACCTAGGGCAGCTGCTGCTCAAGGCCCTTTGTGTTGTTCTGCACAACACAAAAAATTCCTTTGAAGAAAGCTGCAAAGCTCAGGTCGTGATTGTGTAAGCCGTTGTCCATTTTAAACCTGGGAGCGGTTTGTTTTTGAGGGGGCCGCGACAGAGATCTGGGAACTTCTTGGGAGAGTGTTGACACCTTGACAATACTGCCACCTTAGGCAGTTTGCAGTGTGTGTGAGTGTACAGAATGGGAAGGAGACTCCGTTTAGAACAAAAAATGGTTACTTAGACATTGGGTTAATGCTTCTTGAGGCCTTCGTTGGAGGATTTTTGAACAAGGCAGCAATGCCGCAATTTCAGGAAGAACTCCCTGACTGTAAGAACAGGACAATAGAACAGATGCCTAGGGAGGTTGTGAAGCACCTTCACAGGAGGTTTTCAAAAGGAGACTGGATCCATCTGTCTTGGATGGTTTAGACACAACAAATTCAGCATCTTGGCAGGGGGTTAGACTGGATAACCTTTGCGGTCCCTTCTAACCCTGGGGCTCAATGCAATTGGTGCTCTCAAGACAACACCATTGCCTTTATCTGCACAAGGGGCTGTTCTGTTTGTACAGCATCTATCACAACGGGCTCCTGGTCCATGACTTGGGTTCCCAGGTGCTACCACAATACAAATAAATAAGAACAGAGAAATAAATAAATAGAGAGCAAAAGAGACAGTGAGGCCAGCTCATAACCTCCTGGAAATCCCCGGGGGGGAAAACAGTGAAGTTTCTATGAAGAGGAGTGTGGTTGAGCCTATGTGATGTTATCTCCTGTCTCTCATTGTGTGCAATCCCCCTGCCTGATTTTAGGCTTTACAGATAAAGGGGACATGGGAAGGCACAGCTGAGGGAAAGGGGTTGGGCTGCACTCTGCCATATCCTCCTCTGTGAGGACTTCCTTGTGGAAGATAATAACGCAGTTAGCACATGGGTGCACTTGTCTAATTCTACTCCCTATGGAGATCTTGGAACAGATGCCAGAAAAGAGTACCTATGGGAGATGCACTGGCACAGGGGAAGAGCAAACACTGCAGAGATACCGAGTCTCCAAACCAATGCCCCCACCCCTCTAGGGATGTTCTGAGATCTCACTGTTGCCCTTTGAAAGAGTATCCACTAGTATCCAGATCATGGGCCTACTTCTGCCCAATGGGATGATTCTAGGGCAACATCCCCAAATCAAAGCCTCACCAGTTATGCTACTGGCTCCGCCTGCCCTAAGAAGCACAGTAAAGCCAGGTCAGTGCTAGGAAGCTTCAGTTGCCACAAATAACCCTGCACCAGCAGGACGAAATACAGTGTCCAAAATAGACAAGTCATGCTGAAACATTTTTACCCAGGCACGTGCAGAGGGGGTAAAATGAACTCGTTGAGGGAAAACATTTTCATAAGCACCTAAATATCTTAGGAGCCTAGGTTGAAAAGAAAGTCAACGGGATTTGGCACCTACATCACTTCTGAAAATTGGACTGGAGAGCTTTTGAAAATTTTAACCAAGGAGTTACTGTGGTCATTAAAGAATGCAGAGAGGGGGCAAGAAAAAGCCATTCAGCTCTTCATATAAAGCGGTGTACAAACACTCATATTGCCAGGAAACAAAATTATATAATAGTACAAAAGGAACAAGTCAGATTATATTAAAACGTGTCAGGAACTTTTTTCAAAAGGAGACATTTTGAAATTCAAATAGCTAACAGAGGCAAATTAAAGGTTTATTTAAAAAAAAACGCTAAACTGGAGTGAAATATGCTTGACTGCCCCTTTTAGTTCTAGGGAATTACCATGTCAAACGTTAGCACTAAGGTTGATGGGATCAGAACCCATAACTCCCAACTGCCACTATGTCCTTGGGTAAGTCACTTAACCTCTGTTATGATGGTGCACACTCACTTCCCATAAGCACCCCATCAGGGGTGTTGCGCAAACCTGCCCTCTCACTTTCTCTGCTCCTGGTGCCCCCCATAGGCAGCTGTCCTCATCAAGTGGGTCTTCAGTGGTTCAGACCTCCAGCTAAGGCATGCACAGTGTAAACATTTGAAGGAACTCCTGCCGGGATAACACAGTCCAACAAATGTTGGTCTTCTCTGGGGTCTTCCACCCAGTCTCTGGGCTTGTTTAAACTCTAACCCCTTTTCTGGGCTCCAAAACAAAACTTGTCCCCTTCCTTAGCGGCTTTGGCCACTTCGCAAGCGGCTGGTGGGGGAGCCCGGGCCTGACCACTACTCCGGGTTCCAACCCAGGGACCCTACAAGTAGCAGCCACCTGCTGCTTTCTTTAATATCTGCTGCTGCTACATTCCCTGGGCAGCTTCCCATTCAGTCCCATCCTCTTCACCTGTTACCTTATGGTTACAGTTGACAGGTTCCCTGTTTGCATAGGGTCTCTAACGGGCCTCCTTGCCTGAAGAGTACCCGTGTCCTACACCTTCTGGTCCCAGCCAGCAACTGCCCTGTAGCTCCTTTTAATTAGGCCTGCTGCACTGATTGGCCACTTCACTGCAGCCTTTCTAGGCAGGCCTGGAGGACCCACCTGCACTGCTCCTTTTCTGGGGTGGGGTGTGGAAGGATCACAAGGCTTCCAGCAGGGTGTCTCCAAGGGCCTGGCACACCCCGTCACATCTACACTTTAGTCTCCCCATTTTACTTAAGAGGACACTGCTTACAAAACCCATTTTTGACTTAGGTTTTACATGATATGCTCTGCGCAGACTTGCACATACACAAGCAAGTTATACACTCTGCTACCTTTCAAGCTATCCCATCTGGCAGAGGGAGTACACTTTTCATTTTCACTGGGGAAGCTACCAGATACTGCAATGTTAGGGACCATGCCAGTATCTACCTGAGTATATACTTGTCCACCTTTGCACAGCCCTTTAAGAAGCACGCACATGGAAGTTATTTCTTGCTCCAACTAATCTGAAATCTGTCAGGCTAAAGCCCCCCGTGCACTGTAACAAGACGAAACCAACAGCTACTATTTTTGTATGAACAGGATTTTAATTCAGCCAGTTGCTTTGTGTACAACACAAAGTTTATACAAAAAGGAAAGTGTCATATTACTTCAGCAGCAAGAGTGCACGCACAGGGAGCATCCCCAGACCTAACGCCTCAAGAACCTAAGAAACTTTTTGACAAGGTTCCCATGCAGACTACTATTATATATGTTATGATCCTCATTGGGATCACTTCCTACCATGTATAGCTCTCCTGCATGGACATCCTGCAAATTAGCACTAAAGTTACTGGGATTAAACCCAACCCACACAGTATAGCGATAGTCAACGGTACGCATGGAATACCCCATTATTTTTATGTCTTTCAGCTCTGGTTTATCAGAGTCCCACTGAGGAGTGTCTGCAGGTCGTGGATACTGGCTGAAAGCTATAGGCTCCTCATGGTCATCTTCAATGTCATAGTCATGGTCATAGTCAGTGTCATAATCATCCTCCTCTTCATTGGAGTTAAAATGCTGGACAATACTAGGCCCCTGGGTGCAGAGCGCAACATGAAATGAAGGCTCAGGGCACACTGGAGGAACCCACAGGCCTGCAAGTTCAGCGAGCGTTGAGAAGAGAGATACAAGCTCAACCATTTTTTTGGCTTTTCCTAGAAAAAGCATCAAAATACAAGTTAGAGAATAGCATGGCTCATCAGCCTGTATCTCATCTTTTTAGATGCTTAACCAGAGGAGCTCTTTATCAGGTGCATTTTGCATTTAGTTCATAGGGCAACAATGCTTGGCTATTTGAGAGAGTGCGTCTTGTAGTTCAGAGGATACCTGTCCATGTAGGTGTTTATACCAAACTTAACACCAAGAGAAGAATACTAGTTTTTCCCTCTTCTATTCCTCAAATGTTCTAACCAGTGCCTTGGAAGTACTCTCTCCTCCTTTGAGGAGAGGCTTTTCAAAAAAAAGATAAATGACCAAGTTAATTGCTAGATGGTGGCAAGTTCTACCAAAACATTGCTTTTTGGTGCCCTCACTGCATACATCAGCACAACTGCAAACCAACTGCTGCTGCAGAGACAGCTGAAGCCACTATCAACGGTATCCTTTAGGCCTAACCAACATAAAAATAGGGCTTCCTTTTCATTAATGCAGCCCTGTAGCTGTTTCCACTAATGAAGATCTAGCTGAAGCAAACGCTTGTATTCACAGATGATTTTAAGTCTTGCTCTACATGAGCACCATGGCCACAAAGACCAAGACTGATGGCATTAGCCAGAACCAAACACTAGACGGAAGAGACCTGTGCAAGCTTTATTTAAATCTGCAGGGCAAACACATTTTGACCAGCAACTCCCACTGCTCTCTCAGTCCTGCACTCGGAACAGAAGTGCCAAATTGGTTTCTGCTGTAGACGTATCTTGCCTCCTTTATGTAGGCGACAAAGCATGGACCTGCTGAACTTAGGGCACACTGAGAACAGACGATTGCACAGACTTTCCTAATCACTGAGCTGAGAGACTAGATGTCAACCTGTGTGTGTTCAATATACAGTAGTGCAGATTGGAAACCTGGGCAAACCCTTTAACGCCAGGGCATCAGCACTCAGGCGTAGCCCCATGGCAAAAACAGGAAGCAGCTCCTAAGAAGCTTCAATCCCACTGACCTGTCTGCCGATGGCAAGCACAATCGTTCGGTTAAGATATGGGATTGCAATTGCATGTGCTTATGCAACTGCTGAAAACGTACCTGCAACTACAGAGTCCGATACATGCGTGAAGGGGTCAAGGTAGGGGAAGACTCTTTCTCCTGGATGAGCAAAGGAAGACGTCTTCCCTGGTACATAGAACATCAGTGGCACTCGGGTAGCGACATCAAAATTGCTGTATTTTGCCCATTCTCCGTGTTCACCCAGAGACCATCCTAGAGGATACAAAACATCATTTACAGAAAATACTAGATTGCTAGCTTAGTGATCATTTCCGTTATGAACTGCCAAGCAGCCAGATTCACCTGCTCCCAACAGCAGTGACCTGTGGTCCTTGAGGCACTATTCAGTTATTAAGTTTATTTTAGCTTGTAAATATCAATCTGTGTTTAACCGTACTGAGAGATTTCTCCAAAGTGGAAATTGTTTAAAGAACCAACAAAATCTTGCACCATGATGCTCTTTCACCAATTAAGCAGCTACTCCTGCCCCGGCCCCCCCGTTCCCCAATTAGAGCAAGCATTCAAGTCTTAAAAATGCAGCATGAAGGAGGAATTGGGGCATGTCATTTTGCACATATGCATCTCCAGATCAATTCCTTGAAGCATTCACGTAAGATTTACATAGCTGCCAGCTCTGTTACTCTGTCACTGAGCAGCCCTTGGAGCCAGGTTGTCAAATCATCCCTAAGGAACCAAGGTGAGATCAAAACTCTTTGGAATCTTGCCCAACAATGCCCCAATCCTTTAAGAGGGAGCGGATGGCTCATGTGCCACTCTTTTCTGGTATATTCACCCACCAGCTTCACCAGAGGGTGGGGAGGAACGGGTGGGGAGGGGAGGGTGACCAGAGAACAAATGTGAAAAATCAGGACATGGTGGGGGGTAATAGGAGCCTTTATAAAGGAAAAAACCCAAAAATCGGGACTGTCTCTATAAAATTGGGACATCTGGGCACACTAAAGGAAGCACGCTCTAAAAAAGAACTAATCAGCAATGTTCAATGTTTTGAGAATACTATTTTGTGATTGCTCAGCAAACTGAGATCCTGGAACTATAGCTCAGTTTAGTGAGACAGCGCAAGGGAGAAAGAAGAATTGAGTCTACACAAGAATGACCCCAAATCACATCTGCATATAAGGAAGTATATCTAATCCAGTGATTTTAACACAAAACACTATTAATGCTTCTATTCTCTAACTCACTAACTAGTTAAGCCAGCTAAAGTATTCCTAAGGAAGGACCTTAGAATAGGCCATTTAGCCTAGAGCGGTGTAGTGGCAAGTTTCAAACAAACAGTTTAGTAGTTCTCATTCTCCCTAGATATTGAGGCATTCCCCGCCCATCCTGAATTTAAATGGCATTCATAGTGCTATCCGCTAGAGTGCCCGATCCCTGCAACATGGACTGTAGCTGTATTGCTGAGTTGTTGGTTTAGACATTTCGCAACTGCAAGCACAAGTGAAAGAAACTGCAGTTGATCAGTTAATGAGAAAGTCTGCTACCCAATTCAGCAGATGGGGCTTCTACAAATGGTGATGGGGGAGCTATCCCAGGGCACTGTTCTTCCAGTAGGAGTCACTCCCTGGGGCAGAAAGAGCTGAAAATGCTGCAAGTTTAGGCTACTGAGCTATGAGAGGGCTCACCTCTCAAAAGCAAACCCTCCACATGACTAGGGAGAGAACTACCTGCAGGGATAAAGAAGTTCTGCAACCATGGAAGCGTGTGTTAGGGTACATCTACACTACCTACCAGATAGCGATCAATCTATCCGGGATCGATTTATCATATGTAGTGTAGACGCAATAAAATCGATCCCCGATCGCTCTCCTGTCGACTGCTGAACTCCAGCTCGGCGAGAGGCGGAAGTGGAGTCGATGGGGGAGCGGCGGCTGTTGATCCCGCCCCGCAAGGACGCAAAGTAAGTGATTCTAAGTCGATCTAAGATACGTCGACTTCAGCTACACGATTCTCGTAGTTGAGGTTGCGTATCTTGGATCGATCCTCCCGCCCCAGTGTAGACCAGGCCTTAGAAGTGTATTAACTAGAGACCAACAAGTCAGGTACATAGGGCAAACATGAAAGTGATTGATATGGCAGGATTAACTTTCACAGTTCAGAACAGAGTTGTTTGCATATAGCCATGGAAGTATTTGAATGCTTACCATGGTCAGCAGTAAACATCACAATTGTGTTATTCGAGAGCCCAGCATCATCCAAGGCATTCAGCAGCAGGCCAACCTGTGTATCCAGGTAAGAAACTGCTGCAAAATAGCTCTGACGAATCTGCCGCTGCAAGTTATTCCAAAAAAAAAAAAAAAGGGGGAGAGTTGCTTCAATTGTACATACACTTGCTAGCTCTGCTCTAATAAAAGGTCCTGCAGCATTTTCACTGTAAAGTTTTATTTTCAACTATCTGCAAATAATTCATGCCCCAAGTTAAATTTAACAGAGGGAACAACTAGGAAATTCCAAATATTTCCTACAAGTTCTTTCAAGCAAGAAGCTCTGAGCCAATCAATGCTGTTCCTTAGGAGTCCCAGCCAGCACTCTGTTGCTCCAGCAATGCCCCACAGGAGTCAGTGTCTTCCCGGAAGGAAGGCTACCTGAGGTCCTTAAAGAGGAAGGGCTAGTAAAGGCAGATGGATTGCTCCAGGGCGGTGATAACATTCCTGTTAGGTTCTGAACCTCCCCTGCAGCACTCGCAGCCCAGAAACAAGAGTGGGAGCAGGAGTACTACACGCTACCACACAGACTCACCCTCAGCCTACTCTCTGCTAGTCTGACCCACCTCACAACTCAGTTACAACAAAGGCTGGTCTGACAGCTGTGAGGCAGGGCATGCGAGCTCTCCAGAGTGTCAAAAGCTGGATGCACCTTGAAACATTTCACTGTTAACAGCAGCAGCCTGTGCTACCTTGCACTTAACTGTGATCCAGGAAATTCTGATTTCAAAGCAACACTTGGGCTGCTTACCTGGAATTCTTCTGGAATTGGTCCATAAGGGAAGCTGATGTTTAACGCCTGGACGTCCTCCCTTTGTCGGATATCCGTCCAGGGGTTGTATGCGACAGCAGGCAGTTCTTCAGGTACCCGAGGGTCTGGGGCTAGTGTGATGTTTTCCAGTGGGTACAGCTTGAGAAATTCCTTCACGATACAACACAAACAGGTATTAAGATTTCGGTACAGCAAAACTAAGGTTTGCAGTTATAAAGTTGGATTCCTTCTCCATTTTTTGTGAAGAGCACCTTGAAACTTCAAACAGCAACTCAGATGTTTACGGTACAGACTGTACTGCTGTCGTGTAATGTTCTTAGGATTACTGCAATGTTATATGTCAATCCTACTTCTCCTATGATTTCCATAGCCAAGCATAGACCTTTATTTTGCTATATGGCATCCCAGCAGCATAGCACTCATTCAGAGCACTGAGAATAAACTGAAACACAGAGCAAAGAAAAAACAAGGATTTGTACCTCTTCTATCTTCTTTGGGGTTTATTTTTAAAAGCCTGAAAGGTTTATTCTTCCAAGAAGTGGTTGTTTGTTGGCTTAACTTGCTTACTTTAGACATTCAGGTCTTGTCTCTCCTGCTTTTCTTGGAAAGCTACAGATGCCCATAGAACTAGTTGGATTATGGCAGATTTACCACACACATGAAACTCAGTTAGCTAAAGGGGGAGGTAGTGATTTTTACTCCCACTGTTTAAAACACTGGCTTTCCTAATACTCCCTAACTCACAATGACCGAGTTAATAAAAAGGAACACCCTCGTTAAAGAGTCAACCCTTTGCCTATCAATTAAAGGTGGAGGAAGCTCAGAATCCATGAGATCTCCAGCAAAACAAGATCTGATATTTCAAAGGCTTTAAAAAAAAAAAACAAAAAAAGGCAGAAAGATCCCCTCCAAAGCCTTCTTTATACATCATAAAGCAGCAACCACTTCTCCTTTGGTGTTCCCACCACCACCTTCCCTTTACCTTTAAGAAAATAAGTTTCTCAATGTAAAGGATACTCAGCGGTAGCTAGTTAAGGTATGTTGGCAAGCACCAACCTAATTTGTGCTTTTAGCACAGAGCATCTATTCAGGAGACTTGCAGAAGATAACGTTGTACCAAGCTGTTGTGTATGGCACCTAACTGGCTCATGGCACAGACTACTCATCTCAGATATGGGAGAGACCTACAGCATGTGTCAACAAGTGAAGTCTTCTCAAAAACACAAGGTCCAATCCTGCTCCCTTAGAATTCAGTGGAACTTTTGTCATTGACATAAATGGGGAAGAAGATCAGGATGCAAATCATTTAGGGCCTCATTCTGCCACCCTCAGACAGAGTATACCTCACTGCACAAGTAGTCACAATAATGTTCAGCGGGGACTAACACACTGAGCAAGGGTGGGATTTTAGTCTGGCACTTAATGCTCTGTGAACACACTGCTCAGATTAAAACATTTAAAAAGAATATGGACTTTGACTCTGAGTTACTTTTCTATGATGGCTGCTACGAGTGTGTCTCAGCTTTTCAGTGCAAGAATATTTTTCATCTTGCTTTAGAGTAACAGTGTAAGATACTTGTGAAAATAACTTTTAAAAGGTTAATGCTGGTCATTGAATAACTTTGGATGAGGTTTCATTCACCATAAAACCCAGTGAGATGGTTTTACTCCAGCCTTCCTTACCTTAGGATACCTCAGCGGGATGTGTGGTTTGTGATAACCGACAGCCAAGAAGAATTTACGGTTCTTTGTTTTCATGATGTTCAATAAGCGTTTGGCCTCTTCGGTGCTCTGCATATCTGGCAAGGTACCCAAGGGCACTTCTGCCACATCAACTGGGCAAACCAAGTTGGCATGAAGCTCTCCATCTTTTCCTTTACAAGTCTTCAGGAAAACAAAGAAAAAATATCAACTTTAATTCTATTAAACTAAGAACACACACATCCCATAGGCTTCAAGAGCAATTCATGTCTGACTCTACTCAGAAGGATCACTCTGCCACCACACAAGATGGTGCATTAAAGTCTGGTCAGGAAATTAGTGGCTAGTGTTAGTGCTAAAGAAGGTTCGCCATGTTCTAGGTAAGCTGATCAAAACCACAAAGGAAAAAACAGCAGTATTTTCCTGAGCTCAGATATACACCAAACAAACAGGCAACTTTTATTTGCACCCAATAAGAAGCAGAATCCTAGCTCTACAGTTGGCTTGAAGGTGTGATACCAAAGTTCTAGAATCCAGGAAACCAAGGCTCTGTGGCTCATTGGTGAGTGGTTAGAAATTGGTTACGTGATCAATCTGCCCTTTTGCTCCCTCTGACTCTGAGGACTCATGGAATGCTATCTTGGGAGCAATTACCTGACCCACTAGTTTCTTGGTATGTGCCAACAGTGGCTGATATTTAGTCACTAGAGAAAGACTGACTGTTGTAAGGGGTGGAGAAGAGAAGGTGGCCTTTGGAGTATATGCTAAACGTATGCTGTATACTGAGAGATGCGAGTGGCTGATGCAAACACTAGCTGCCACTGAAGTCAGTATTTTTCAACAGTTAACCTCACAACCCAGTTAGACCAAGGCTGAATCTTGTCTCACATAGGGACTTCCTAGTATTGCAGTTTATAAAATACCATGATTGCATGGTAACTGTTGACTCAGTGCTTGACTAAATGACCTACATTAATGTGAAAATTGTCATGTCCTGAGCGCTGCAGATAACTCTGTCTAACCCCCAGTGGAGACGTAGATAGGTCGATGGAACAATTCTAGCCATGCCTCTCAGAGAGGTGGGTTAACTACGTCAAAGGAAGCATTGACACAGGAAGCATCTACACTACAATACTACAGCAGCATAGCTAAAGCACCATAGTGTACATATAGTACAATACTTACAAAAATGTTACATTGATTCCTTTGGACCACACTTATTGCAACTAACATTCTGGAAAGCTGAATAAGACAGGAAACTCTGGTTTTACATGGCTTGTCGAAAGATGGCTGTCTTAATCCCCTCTTTGCAGGATCAAGTGTTGTAATTTAGCACAAATTAATCTGGGATGTGCAAAGGTCCAGGATCATGCACAGAGGTTATCCTTAAACCATGGGCCATAGTTTGTGCCTAAGTTAACAAACGCCATCTGAAACCCACTAACAGTGTAAACAGAACCCACATTGTTGTGCAGCTGGTGGCTTGCTGGCTTCTTGAGTGGGTTTTAAATGGTCTCTATCTACTAAACTAAAAGATGCATTAACCACTTCTACATTCAAGTGATTTTGGGATTCTTATTGCATAGAGTTGGTTCAAATTCAGCCAAGTCAGCTGACATCACTTTACCACCTAGAGAAGAGGCTGAGGTAATTTGCAAGAGATGATAGCTATAGTTTTGAGATAAAGGATTTAATGCTCTCAATACAAATTAAGGCCCCCAGTCTCGCAAGCACTTACACGTGGTCAGTAATCCCACCAAGTTCAAGGGAACTACTCACAAGCATAAGCACTTGCAGGATCGGGCTCTTAATGAGCATAACCATACTTTGTACAAAGAGACATGTCCTTTTGTCAGGGAGATGAACAGAAGTGTATTTGACTAATGATTTTCCTCCACAGTTCTAACCCACTAGATTACAGAATCATAGAGATGTAGCTTTCCAATTAACACGTTTGACTCAGATTAGCAAGAGCTTGTACCTGACAGTAATAATATATTTATATCCTGTAACACTCTCCACCCATCTTTATTTGGGTCCACAAACAATCAAACTGCCTGCTTACCTTACTGTTTTCATATTTTTCAGCAGAGGGATGAAAAGGTGGCATGGACCAACTGTACGGATAGTCATCACTATGATTGGATGAAATCCCTGGAAAGTAGTAAGCAAAGCAAATATTAGAAGTGGTCTTATAGCTCACTCAACTAGGAAGAGTTCAGCTACAAGATACACATGGTTAATTTGTTCTGTTAACGTAGAAACTGTTCCAGCAGGCCCACTAATTTTATGAGCTAATTCGGGACTAAGGAAGCATTTAAGAAATAAAGGATGAAACATTTGCTCCAGCTACCAGTCCCTAAAACACAGCTGGCTATGAGGAAAGGGAAACCTCAAGCATCTTGAGCAAGTTTAGCTCTGGGTACAAAATAATTAGGACTAATGACGGTATTTGTGTGTGTATATAAATTGTTAGTAAAACAAAGAATCATTAAAATTCTACACATCCAACAAACAGTTTAGCGGTAGCAAATTTCAACAGAGGAATATCACAGAAAAACCTTGTAAAAATCCTGTTTGCCAGAAGCTGGGAATGGGCAACAGGAAATGGATCACTTGATCACCTGTTCTGTTCATTCCTTCTGGGGCAGATGGCATCAGCCACTGTCGGCAGACAGGATACTGGGCAAGATGGACCTTTGGTCTGACCCAGTATGGCCGTTATTTGTACATAGTATTTTCAACTCTTTAGTGTTGTTCAAATAGTGAACTCATTTTCTATGCAGCTTAACTGGGGGTATGATTCATGCATACAATGCTTCTTCATCCAATAAGGTGATGTCAGACTGAAGTGTGGTTAAGCAGTGTACTGTGTAATGTGAAGCATGTGGAAATCTAAGTCCAAAGTCTCAGAGAATGGCCATACATTTAGTTATATCTCGGTGCATCTTTAGCAGTGTCTAAATTCTAGACAAGTATGGACATTAAGTAGTATGTGAAAAGTTATAACAGCTCAATTCCCACGGTTAAATGATGCTGTGCAGTTAGCACCCCACTTTTAAATGTAACTCTTTAAAATTTAATGGTTGATACAAAAGCAAGGACAACCTAGAAGGACTTTATTCTGCATCAGACATATGACAATGATTTTAGGTCATTTAATAGAAAACAAAAAAAACCTGTCCCTAATTACACAATTCATTGGTGGTAACCTGTTAAATGAAGATTCTAAGTGTTGTTACAAGCCATACCAGGGTGAAACACTTTTCCTATGGACATGGTCGTGTAGCCATTCTCCTTGAAGTACTGGGGTATTGTGGAATAGTTTCCTGCATGTACTCTCCAGTAGGAGTGGAAATCATAAAGCCGTGTGGTGTCGGGCCTGCGTCCAGTTAGAAATGACACTCTGCTTGGAGCACACACAGCTTGCTAAAGCAAGAGACAGGAGAATTAATGCCTAATGGAAAGTCGAGTATATTCAGTTTGTATCTGAAGTGCAATCAAGTGATTTTGGTGTCATTATGCAAAATGTTTAGGGGCTGGTGGAATCCAACTAGCAATGTTTAACATAGCTCCCAGCTGAGATGTCTGGGATCATTACTCTGGGTATCAGACAGACACTTCTTGCCCACCACCCACATCACCAACTGATGTCCAGCTACATGTGTATTTTCTTGCACTTGGGATCTCAATCTAACAGACTCCTGAGAAGAGGCTAGAGCTTTGATTATGCAGCCAGTAACACAAACTGTGTGACATCAAAGACCATGCTTTTGAAAACTGGTAACAGAGTTGGAGTGGAAACGGCAGATGGACTGTGCTGACATTAAGTTACGAGCACAGGTATCTGGGTAGTCTTAGCAATAATGCAAAGAACATACAAGTGGGAGATCCAGGTTAGAATCCAAAGGCTTGAATGTCTGTTTCATACAGACAAGAGTAACTCCACTGAGATCCCAAACTCCCTAATCAGATTCAGGGCCTTGGTTTCTGGCTTCCTGGTGAAGGCAGGGCTGAGAATGCAGACATATTGTGCTAGTCAGCCAACCCAGCAAAAGGGAAGGAGTAAGATTTGGAGTCCTGAGCTTAAGAATGATGATTAGAAGTTGCCCCTAAAACGAAAAATCTCAACAATATGAGGGATTTGAAATAAACATATGCTCACAAAAGGGGGAGAGGGTAAATATAGAATAAGCTTTTACAAGACTACATTTGGGGTGGAAAGCACAGAATTGGTATTGCACAAAATGGTGCCAAATGACTTTTTTTTTTTAAATAGTATCTCATTGTTATTAGTGAAACCCAGGAGCTGATGTTAAATATTTAGAGTACCACAACATTACTGCTAACAGCAGGGAGAACTGTCTTCATTGTGTTCCTTTCCTCATTCCAGCAAAAGTAAACACATAATACAGTTTAGCCCAGCTTACACCCGAAATATTTTAAAATACAGCAACTGGCTATTTCAATGGTCTCACTAGCACTTTCTGTACCCAAACCATTAAGTATTTTACAGAAATACTAATGCTATGTTTAAATTAAGTTGTGTTACGTACTTGAGCATAGGCATTCTGGAACACAATGCTTCGAGATGCAAGCTGGTCAATGTTTGGAGATTTTACAAGGCTGTCTCCGTAACAGCCCAAAGTGGGACGCAGATCATCCGCTACTATGAAAAGAACATTCATGCCATCTACAAAGAGAGAGTTACAAGACATTAACTTAGGCACCAATGAGTACAAGCTAATCTGAGAACTGCATACTTATTGGAACGTCCCTATACCTCATTTTAACTCCTTAACCCGATTAAAAACATCAAGCGGAGCCTCTGACATCCTTATAAGATAACAACATTTAAAAGGATTATCATCAAAAACTTGTTTAAGAATCCAAAGATCCCATTCTCAACTGGCCCCAAGGAACTACCACAATAAATATAATTAATAATATTTAAGGCAACTGAGGGCACCTTTATAAAAGACTTATTGAAACAACCTACAAAATAAAAGGGGAACAATTACAATTCAAGCAAGTGCAAAGATTTTCCAGCAGACATTTTGCCTGCTTCTAGGTTTCATACTCTATAATCGCTTTTACACAAGCTAAATTAAGATGTCACCATGTTATCCAACCCTGCTTAGAGTAGTACTGCTGCTTAAAGAAAGATGAGCCAATGATGACAGTGTCAAGCCTGACTGGTAAGTCTACACTGCAGCTGGGAGTCAACCTCCCAGCCTGGATTTTTGCTAAGGGGGTTGGTGCTAGTGGTGTAGGATAGCCCCCCGAGCTTGGACCCAGCCTACCCCCAGGGCGGAGCTCGGGGGTTAGCCTGAGCCTCCACCTGTGGTACAATATCCAGGCAGCTACTCCTAAGGAACCCTGCCCACCCCAGCTGGGAAGCTCAGCGCAGACAGACTTTCTCAGGCAAGCAGTGGCCTGGTCCAGAGGTTAGAGCACCAGCCTGGGACACACTGCTAGATCCCCAGCAAGTCATTGAGGCTGCACCTGCCCAGGAAGCAGGTGTATTGAACTCTGCTGTTAGCCCCCACCCCCCGTGAAGACGGAGCAGTTCTAATCTGCACAGTGGGCAAAATAAACCCTGCGGGGAGCCTGGTGTTTCCCTTGACCCGCCAGCGAGAGTTAACACCGCAGCTGCCTTGTCCACACTGGGATTAACAGGGGCTGGGCAAGAGGGTCCAGGGGAGGGCGGGTTACAGCCCCTGGTCACCCCTCCCGCAGCCAAGGCCAGTCCCCGCCGGCCTCAGTGTCCCACCTGCTGCGGGCTAAGCACGGGGCGGGGCCCCACTCGTGCCGGGGAGTCCCCCGGGGATCCCACAGCACGGTCTCAGCACAGACCCCCGCCACCACGCACCCACCCCACCGCAGCTCCCAGGCCACCTCCCCCGCGTCCCAGCGGCACCTCTGGGCGGAGGGACCGGCCCTCTCGGCCCGGCTCCAGCGGCCCCCGAAGCCAGCAGGATCCCGGCACAGCAAATCCCGAGCAGCCAGGGCCAAGAGGCCGGGCAGCGGCAGGAGGGAGCCGCCCGCATTTCCCGGTCCGCCCAGCCACGCAGCAGCAGGGAAAGGACGCGCCGCCCGCTGCGCTCTGCAGTGTGCGGCCTGCGCTGCGCCGGCATAGGGGCGCGGGGCTCCCCTCTGCCCTTCCCCGGGGCGGGGAGAGCCGGGGGGGGCGGAGCCGCCGTCCGCCCTCCCCCGCGGAGGAGGCAGAGCAGGGCCTGGCCAGGTCGGCGGAGCTCAGAAACGGGCCCCCTTCTTCTGATGGGGAATAGCCCCAACCCCAGCACTTGTCACTGGAGATGGGCTAGATCCAGCCCCCTGCAGCGCTAGGGAAGTTAGGGTTCTGGGTTAGGCCTGCAACTGGCCCCCATGGCTCAGTAGCACTCAGGATCGAGCCCCTTATGAGCCTTTAGGGCAGGGACCTTGCTTTTGCCATATTTGCAAAGGACTAAGTGCACACCTCTGGCCAGTCTGCTACTGCCCTTGATCTTGGATCCTTGTCTTCAGGCTGGCCTTGGACAGCAGCTGCCGGTTGGAACTGCAGGCAGTTGGGGGCCCTGGGCTAGCCTTGGCAATGCCTTTCCCGACCCTCTGGCACTGGAACAGGAGAGGGAAGTATATAAGGCCCAGGGCCGCATTTCTAATTAGGCTGAGTAGGCATGTGCCGAGTGGTGTTCTAGGGGTGCCTACAAGTGGGGGGGCACTGAAGATGCTGTGCCTAGTGGCGGGTAAGGTGTAAATCCAGCCCTGACAAGGCCCTATTATCTCACCCTCTCTCCCCATGACAGGCACTCAAGACCATGTTTCCATATCCTCCTGCACTGGGACCAAAGTGACCCTGAGTTACCGCTTGGCCTTGTATTCTTATCTCCATTGGCCTGATTGATAGTGCATTCCTGTGTAAAACTGTCTGCAGCCAGGCACATACAGATACCACCATGGTCCATTACCAGAGTCTGAAACTGGGACCTGCAGCTCCACCAATACAGCCCTTTACCACCTGAAGTAAAGGAGCAGCAGTTTGCTGTAGTCACTAACAGTGAGTCATAAGGAGAGAGATGATCACATGCATTTAGTACTTACTTTTGCTTTACAATCCTGGCAGAAATATTTTACTGGGGGGTTATCAGCTTAGAATACCACACACAATAAAATAGTATGAGGTACTCAGAATACAACCCATCACCAATAAATACAAATAATTTCTAACAACTCAGCTTAAATAGAATTATGCCTTCGGTAAAGCAGCAGCAAAGCCTGGGATAGTTTGGAGCTGGGTGCTAGTTTATCTTTGAGAGACTTCGACAAAATTTTCAGTTCAGGTCGGTCTCTGTCTCTCAAATAGACACAGCCAAGACCAGCCAGGGGATTGTTTGGTTTAGTAAAACCTCCTTGTCAGGAGTTATTGTAACACCAACAGACCCTGGTCATCGGGGTCAAACCTGAGCTAAATGCATGAGCTTCTACTACCTGAGCTAAAAGCCATATGGCTGTTAGTCTGCTCTACAGCCTTGGCTCATTAACCTCTCTCTAAGCGGTCTCAGTGCCACTACATGGGACAGAGCACCACACCCAGGAGGTGTGTGGGTTACATTATGTTTTACAAACCAAAGGTAGGTTTGCAGCTAGGTCTCATTTTATCTGAACACTCAAAGCTTCAGTGATATTTGAATGGGTGGTTCTCGCTTACGCCAATCTTTTGACAGAGAAACAGAACGGCTTCATCTCTACCACCAGACTTCAGGCTGAGAGTAGGAAGTCCGCCCAGAAGAGAGGTTGCAGTTCTGCAGCCGGAGCATCACTCTCCCTGGAGGAGGATGAGGAGGAGAGTGATGGTACACTACTACCTTCAGCTCCCTTAGGGATGGTTTTCTCTTCAGCCCCAAGGGTGACTCAGGTCTACAATGTGTTACCATAGGGGACTTCTTATGCTAGGAGCATAATCTATTAATGGCAAGGGTGCCAGAGGCACTGCTTTGCGTTCTCTTTCCTATACCTATCACAAGATGTCAAGTATCAGACGGGTAGCCGTGTTAGTCTGGATCTGTAAAAGCAGCAAAGAATCCTGTGGCACCTTATAGACTAACAGACGTTTTGGAGCATGAGCTTTCGTGGGTGAATACCCACTTCATCGGATGCACTTCGTCACCCACGAAAGCTCATGCTCCAAAACATGTTAGTCTATAAGGTGCCACAGGATTCTTTGCTGCTATCACAAGATGGCACTCTTGCATTAAGAAGGGCTCCACTCAATATATTAATGTATGACTTGCTGCTCGCAGGTATGCATAGTGGGATTCTAAAAACATAAGGAGCCCAAAGGAGACCTGGTTTTACCTTCTGGTCATCTTCTCCTGCTTTCTGAATTGTAGATGTTGGAGATGTAGCATATGTGCCCCAACAATTATGGTGAGTATATTAGTAGATCTGGACCCCATTTATCCTTAATCCACCCATGATTCTCAGAGGTCTTATAGCAACACTTCTCTGGGAGAGGGAATATTTAATGTTATTATAACAATTATTTCCTCCTCGTGCAAATGACAACCTTGGGGAAGGAAGAAATCAAGTGCATTAGAATTAATATTTAGAGAAGCTGCCTTGGAGACATATTTCATTTCAATCCCAGCTTTTAAAAAAAATCACAGTGCTACAGCCAGTTAACATTTACATTATATATTTTAAATAGAAATTCACATTTCTGGGTCATTTTGAGATACATCAAGCTGACACTTGCTGGAAGTTATTGGCCAGGATTCATGTTTATATGTAGTAGGCAATATGTAAGTTTCTGTCATCAGTAGTATCTCTTAAATGCATAATTGCCATCTGTGACTGCTCTTAGACGCAGGAACTAATCTGTGTTTGGGTTAGCTCAACCATTTAACCATACCTACACCCCCCCCCCATGAGTTTTTTGTCCTGTTTTTAGGTAGCGGAGCCAAGCTATAAAATTTGTGATTTTGATCAAAGAATTTAGACCCAATATTTAAAATGTTGATAGAGATTAAATGATTATTTCACTAATAGGATTATATTTGGAGCTGTGCTCTAGCAAAACCACTATACAAACATGCTGAAATCTAGAAGATTGCTGCACATGGCTAATAAAGGTCACGGTAATTCTGATCAGTTTCTAAGAATGTCTCAGAAAGTTTGTACAATTTTTTGTGTTAGAACAGTAAAACTGCATGTAGTCGCCACATGAGATTTTAGAGATATACGAAGAACTAGCCCAATAAGAGACTGAAATATGGCATGATGTCTACTCTGAATTGTGCAGGGGATATATATAGCAACATACAAGAGCATGTTATTTATTATTCATATCACTAGCCTTGATTGTCTTTACAAATAGACGGTACAAATGTAAACTATTGAACAATCCAGCTGTTGCAGAAGGATGGACTGGATAATCTAACAAGTGAAAAATCTCCAACTTCTATGATTTTATTGTGGCAGCATTAAAATACAGCCTTAATTTTATGAGACACAAGTACAAAAGTGTTAATGCTGTTATTTTGAATTCAGCCTCCAATCCAAGCCACAAAAGCCCTGCATTTATCATAGGATTTTTGTATTAAGGACATATGGCATTTGGATAGCAAAATCAATAGCTTGCTGTGAAAAACTCAATGACTTCAGCTATAGACTGATAAGAGGCAGGCACATCATCCCAACTCTGCCTCTTGTGGAATTGTGTGATATGAAATATTTCCATTACTTAATGGAAACATGGATCTGTATGTCGAATAGCAGCCTACAAAGCCACTCAGGGATCAATAACAATATTCCTTGGTTGTGGGGGGGAGTTCTTTCTTTCATGAAGTGCATGCATATCTATGCTCAAAGTAAGACAACTTCAGAGCAAGTATAAGGACACTGAGTAACAAATTTATTTGGGCATAAGCTTTCGTGGGTTAAAGCCCAAATAAATTTGTTAGCCTCTAAGGTGCCACAAGGACTCCTTGTTCTTTTTGCTGATACAGACTAACACGGCTACCCCTCTGAAACCTAGAAGGACACTGTTTCACGATTCTTGAATTGTAACTGGTTCCTTAAGAAGTTGCTAGAACTGCCAAAAGTTATCTATCTAGAAGTTTTAGGATGGAAAAATGGCTATTTTATTGAAATGAAAATTTCTATGGGAAATGTCTGTTTTCAACAATCTAGAGGCCTTTTTTTTAAAAAAAAAAAAAGTCAACACAAAACCAAATTCCAGAAACTGAAACATTCAGTTAAGAAGAAAAACAATTCACCTGACTGAAATATTTCATTTTTTGACTGAAGACAACTAAAAAAAAGTCAGAAAAATTGTGATGAAAACTAATATTTTTGCCAAGATGAGAAGCCATTTCTTAACCAGGTCTACTAACTGCCCAGTGTAGCAGCAAAATACATCAATAAATCTGGAAACCATCCCATAACTGAACAACATGAACACACACATTTTCAAACAAGCCTTCCCAGTTACTAGAAACCCTTGCTAAAGGAATCTACTGTTATTCTGTCATTCACTAGGATGTGTGATTTAAAAAAAATCCAACAGCTGTACCAAGGCATATATTTTTTTCTTTTAAGTTGACTAAATGTGGCTAAATTTGGCATTTATAGTGATCTTACTCTTCCTTTTTAGTGTTTTTTTTTGGGGGGGGGGGGGCTGAGATTACTTTGAAATTGGCTGATTAAAAAATCAAGTGTTCTGGGGAAACTGTTTTATACAGTGTACCCCAGATACTACTAGTTTGTGGACATAATTTGATGCATTTGATGAGTTCCAATATATTTTTACACAAGTGCAGCCTATAAGTGGTAACAACAGAGCTAGTTTAGGTCATGTTCTAGTATTTTAGGGAAATGGAAAATATGCGTGAACAGTAAATTCTTAGATGACATTTCTGTCATTTTCATCTAGAGAGTCCTGTTGGGAAAAAAGAATTATTCTGCTACTCCACATGTCTAATTACGATAAAGCTTGACTCTTACAAATGCAAATGTGTTAAGTGGTACTTGATATAGCTTTCCTAGTTTGCCTAATATGATTATATCGAAAATATTTAGCAATCAACTGCAGCTAAATTCACTGAAAAAACAAGTTATATGGATATTGAATCTTTTTTTAACGGCAACAGCATGCAAAAGTTCTGATGCTAGAATAAAGCTGGGATGATGGTGGGGTATTGATTGTAGACACTGAAATCAGCCGTTAGAGAGGTACCCACAGGTCATTCCATTCCCTAATAGTAAAAGTGGACAACAAAACATGAGAGAATGCCATCCATAATTGCTCTTTCATTTCATTCTATGTATAAGTCTGTATAGAGCTCTGAAAAAAAAAAGTCTTGGCAATGCATTTTAATTGAATTATATGCATCTAGACACGACAAGTCGACCCTCAAGCGCTCTCCCGTCGACTCCTGTACTCCAGCTCGGCGAGAGGTGCAAACAGAGTCGACAGGGGAGTGTCAGCAGTCGACCTACAGCAGTGAAGACACGGCGGTAAGTAGATCTAAGTACATCGACTTCAGCTACGTTATTCACATAGCTGAAGTTGCATAACTTAGATTGATTCCATGCCACCCCCAACCCCCAGTGTAGACCAGGCCTTTAATCAGAAGTTACCACTAACAACGAGGTGCAGCCTGGGTAACCATAGTACAAGCTTCCCCACAACGCTCTGCCAACATGCCTCAATCCTGCCCTGGACTGAAGATTTGACTCTGTCTGTACATATTCTGTCCTTGAACGTGGCCTCCATTGACTCCAATAGAAGTTGTGTTTGGCTGGAAGCAATCATTCCACACACAACATTAGATTCATTAGCAAGTCTAAAGAATTTGCTTTTGCAGCACACACAAGAGGGCATGTTTGCACAAGCAATTGGTTGGCACTATGCATCAGTTCATTTAGTAGCTCTCAAAGAAGCATGTATCAATCCCCCGGGAACAGCTTTCATATCTGGAGGGTATTGATCATCACGGATTTCCTACCAAATGAAGAATCAAAGCAAAAAAAACTTGTCTAAACCTCTACTGCCAGAAGGTGCTGGCAGGTGATTAGCAGAAATCTTTTATCCCTCAGCTGATTAAATGAAGAGCAGCATGACTTGGCTTTTCCCCTTTGATTTATGTAAGGAAAATTTACACACCATGTAAGAAAGTTCATTGCAGTGTGATAAATGGGTGAGAGGCTCTCCTAAGTCACCTCTGCATTTATAATTATGCATCCTTCTCTGCAAGTTTGGGGTCAAGTATTGAAGACATTGACATTGTTTCTCTATTTCAAAACGAATACCACCCACATTTACATGGGTTGCACATAACGCAGGACCCCCCCTTTCCTCCCTCCCGTGCCCCTCCCCCCCCCAAAAAAGCTCTGTTCAAACAAAAAGGACAGTAAATGTGGAGCCAACAAAAGGGAAGACTTCCTCGTGCAGCAGATTGTCAACCTGTGGAATTCAGTGTTGAGCCACTGCTGTGACTAGATTTCCAGTACCACTAGATCATTTTGTGTCCATTAACAACACAGTTTGGGAGGGGGGGGGGACAGACAAGCCAAGATAATGATATGAGAAATCCAACTTCATGCTTCAGGTCATAAGCAATCACCTGCTGGTGTCAAGGGGAATTCCTGTCTTACAACATTACATAATTGGCTCAGAGCCCTGTACATTAGAGGCCTGATCCTACAGCATCAAGGTCAATAGGAGCTTTGCCAACAACTTCAACCTCTGAGCATGTGGAGGGTGGGGCTGGAGTCACCTTATTCTAATACAGATATTGACCAATGCCAGAAGTCAGATGCCAGACTTGAGAGATGGATGGTGTGATCTGTTCTAATATATCTTACATTAGGTATGAGGAGTGTGATCCACCATAGATATATAGCAGTTTTAGGGATGAGTTAACATACATTTTCAGTCAAAACTAAGTTACATAGAACTCAGAATTATTATAAGTGTAGCTTAAAAAACAGCTGTAAAAAGGTGTTACTGTCCAATCCCCATCTTTATTTCAAAGTCCTCATCCATACTAGACAGGTCTTCCATCTGTAATACTGCATAAACATCTCAATCAGATTTTTATTTTTGAAAGATTCATGAGTTTTGCTTTTGGATCTGAATAACAAGAAGGCAGAGACTTTTCTAAACCTTCAGACTCTGGATCAGCCAAAGGCACTCCATCAGATATATTTGCATAGATTGACTACTAGTCATTAACATTTTTATAATTAAATTATAAGAAACTTCTGCGATTGCTTTTCCATAAGCCAAAAATTCCCCAGAAACTAAGCACTAGGAAATAAATGTAGGTACTAGATAATATATTCCTAATTCAAAGACACGTATAAGGCTTCATCTCATGTATAGTCCCTACTCCATGACTAAAGTGAATTTTATACAGGTTCTTCATTTATAAACCTCCTCACATTGTTCTAGGTTCCCACAGATTACCTTGTGGAATGATCTTTTCCAACCACATTTATTACCTGGGTTGTTTTTAAAGTTTGTGACTTCAGACAGACCTTGAACAAGGGGGTGCGGGAATGTAAGATGTACCACCACAGAAAGGTTTATGACTCAGAGCCACACCCCAATCACAATTGCCTGTTTCCTCCTTGTCTTTACCAGTGGCAAATTCGACACTTCCTGCAGCAGCTCAGCTGTGCTGACTGGGCAGGGGGTGAGGAGTTGTGGAGCTAAGGTTGCTCCTATTCCTGTCCTTCCGTTCCATGCATCCGTTCAGTGGTGGGAGTAAGCCTGTGCTCAGTCTGGGGAGCCCACACAGAAGTCTCACTTCTCATTGCCTCCCAGGGGATGCAGGTCACGCTCTAGCCCTTAGGAAACAGTTTTACAAAATTATGAACCAAAGCACTGAAACTGTCAATTTAATGTAAACCTTAAGGTACATTAAACTGATCCCCTCCTAGCAAGACACACTGTGTAAACAAGATGTCTCATGGTTCTGCTGATCCCTTTCATCCAGGTCTCTAGTAAGGGCTGCTCTAATAATCACTCATTCACTAACTCCCACTGCCATTTCAGGGGGTGTTATGGACAGGATGCTCAGAGTACTATCACTGCAAAAACTGGACCTCCATTTTTTGGTAGTAGTGAAATCCACCCAGCCCCAATTTCACTCTCATTAAAACTACCTCAGAGGAACAGTAAATAAGCTCATTAGCATTCAAGAACTGCTAATAGAGAGGTCACCTTCTTCTCTGTCGAACAAGTCTCCATTTCAAACATTAAAACCTCTCAGTTAGCAATTTATGACAAGGGCACTGAAGTACACAAGACTTGTTTTTTTTCAGGCTAAGGTTTTTTTTGTGCACTGGAAGCACTAGAAGACCATCCTCCGGAAAAATCCAGTCGTCCCTCCCATTGCACTGTAAAGTGTGAAATGCAAAATAATGGCTACTAGGTGGCAGGCTTAGGAGAGGATAGGAAGGTGCAAGTTTTGACTGAGCAGGATAGAATGAGGACATCAGGGTTAGGCCTAGTGCATATTAGTATGGTTCTGCTATGCTTTTATTTAATGAAACTTCTAATCATGTCCAATAAGAGGGAGCAGCAATAAGTCTCATGAAGATATTGTAACAGGAATGAAAATGGTGAACTGTCTTTTTATCCCATCAGGTCAAACCCTTGTGGTTTTTTGAATTTACGCTACCTCCTTCTGTTCACGGTATATCTTAGGGAAGGGGCCTCTTAAGTGGAACATCTGTGAACAGATGAGAAATTCTCTGAGTGTCTGACATTTCCTTACATAGCTGTAGCAGTTTAGAGTATTAATTGTGAAATCAGCAATTGGTTACACACCAATAATATTTTAACCAAAAATGACTCACTGAATTAAATACTTCATAATATAGCCAAGAGCTATAGCCAATACAATACAGGAGACATTCAGATACAGTTACTATCTCACTACTATGACTGTAGGATAGAGAGAACCTAGTTCTAGCTTCTTACTATAAATGGAGATAAAACTCAGCAAAGGAATTCTTTGCTGGCTAATCTTCATTTTCAGTTTCTTACTATAATAACTATCAGCCCCATTAAAAATGCCTAGTGCCTTGTGCAGAGCTCATGCAACTCCCATAGAGTTGATCCTCTAAGGAACCAAGCACTTTCTGAAAGACTTTGAGCTCATCAATCACCGCTCAAATCAACAGGAGAGTTTGTGCTCAGCATTTCAGAAGCAGCTAGGCAGCACCTTGTAGGTTTGGACTGGGTGAGAAGATCAAAGCAACATTTTTCCCCTCAGCCATCCTCATTCCAGGATTTGGGACTAGGGTTTTATGGTCCAATAGACTTGTGCAAAAATAACTGTGCACATTGACGAAATTTATTCTGTTGCTCAGTTTATTCATCATTTGGAACTTTTGACTAAATGTACAAATATGTTCAATGGGAAATGAGCAGATTCTTAAATCATATAATAAAAATAGTATAAATATTCTGGCAATTATTTATTTATTTATTTTTAAAAGCCTTAACAACTCCATGCTTTGGAGCAGGGACTAGAAATTGAGCAGCAGGGTGGTTTTCGGTCAAGAATGTGCCTTTAGCCATCATTGGGGAAAAACCACTCAAATTAGGCCAAATTTTAAACCTTTGAAAAGTCATAGTTTGCACATGCTCAGCAGAGACTTGCCAGAGCTTAATTCCCCAAAGATTCTATGGGCACGCTCCAGACCAGGGCTGAATAAGCATGACTTTCCTGCAATTCCAGCTCTGGACTGGTATGAGTCATGCCAGTTCCAGATCCAGGCACTAGAACTGAAAGCAGGGAGCCTGCCTCTCCTGTGTTCTTAATGACGCCCCCTGCTAGGCCCAGGGAGTTGGAGGAGAAAAGCTGCCTGAATTGAATGCAGAGGGGACAAGAGCCAGACCTAGGTGAGGGAGAGGACAGTAGATTGGGTCAAGGAAACGGGGGTAGGAGGAGAGGGAAACTCGGAGCCAATGGGGATGGGGAATATGGGTGTGAGCCAGGGGTGACTGAAGGGCAGCAGAGGAACAGGACAGAAAGAGAGACAGATCAGACAAGGGAGTTATAATGAGGGGCACTAGGATTAGCTGGGAAGAAGATTGGGGACAAGGAGCTGGAAGAGAGTGAGATGAGGTTTACAGAGGCTAAGGGAGTGATGGAGCAGTTCTGGGGCAAGAGGGCTCTGCCCCTGAGCAGCTGCAGAGCATGTTCCAAATGGAGGAACTGCTTAAAAGGGGACTGACCATCAAGCAGGGGGAAGAATGGAACCTGTCCCTCTATACAGAAAAATACAGCCAGTTCAAAATGTTACATGCTTAGGAGTTATGTTCAACAACAAACTATCTTGAAAGGGTCATATAGATAATATCAAGATTAAATGTAAAGATAGGATGAATCTGTTTAACAGCATTGTTGGGAACAATTGGGATGCAGATAAGAACAAGTTCCTGCTGCTCTATAGGGCACTAATAAGATATTATGGAAGCCAAGCCCTCAATTCAGCTTCTAAACCATGACTTAAATAATTAGAGCTAGTCCAAGCCCAAACCCAAGCTCTGCGAATCACACGTGGTGCGAGTGCTACAACTCTGTTGTGTGCTCTGCAGGTAGCAACTGGAGAAATGCCTATGAATTTAAGGATGAAATTGTTAGCATTAACCTATTCAGCTAACTTTAATGGAAACAGTGGAGATAGAAGTATTAAACAAATAGACAAGGACTGTTAGGAATTAAGTAGACAAGAATTAATTGGATGCCACAAATTCTCATACGATTACAGGGTCAAAAAGCAGGTAAAAAGACTTGAGTGAAAAGGAAGGACTGGAAGAAATTAAAAATCTTTAGTCATGGGAAATCAAACTATAGCTGGATGGTTGTCTCTCCAGTTGTGGATTTGGAATTGTAGGATAAAATAAAGGCAAGAGCAGGACTGCCAAATATGACAACTAAAATGTATGAGTTTATACGTCACAAATGAGGTCAATATTACCAAATCTATATTGACAGCTCTAGAGATGACAACACAAGTGGAGTGGGAATGGCCTTTTGTATCCCTGAATTTGGAATTAAGAGACCTCTGAAACGATCCTATTTTGTGGCGATTATGAGAGTGGAGTTGGTGGGCATACTGTTGGCACTGACCTGGATAAGGGATGTACGCCCGACTTTGACTGCTCTCCTATCTGACTCTTTATCAAGCATAATGGTAATTAGAAAGGGAGCCTCAGAAAGCAGGAATGACTTAATCAATGGAATATTGTTCTTAACTCTGGAAATAGTACAATTAGGTATAGCAGGGGTCGGCAACCTCTGGCACGCGGCTCGCCATAGTAAGCACCCTGGCTGGGCAAGAAGATGTGGCCAGCACATCCCTTGGCCCGTATCGCTTCCCGCAGCACCCATTGGCCCGGAGCAGTGAACCGCGGCCAGTGGGAGCCGTGATCGGCCGAACCTGCAGAGGCAGCAGGTAAACAAACTGGTCTGGCACGCCAGGGTGCTTACCCTGGCGAGACGCGTGCCAGAGGTTGCCAACCCCTGAGGTATAATAATAATGTGGATTCCAGCACATGTCGAGATACCGGGCAATGAAATGGCAAATAAAGCAGTGAAAAATGCCTTAAAAAATGAGGAGGTTGATATAAAGAACCCCCTGAGTAAAAAGGTCTTCAAAAGTTTGGTTAAGAGAGAGTTTAAGAAGGAATGGCAAGAACCATGGACCAAAGAGAAAAAAAAAGGCAAAGGTTCCATGAAATCTGTCCGAAAAGTGACATTAATGATACACTTACTAACTATGACAGAAGAAGCGAAGTAACTATATTAAGAGTACTAACAGGTCACGGTGCTCTGAATGGTACTTTATATTTACTAAACAAGCACAAAGATGGGTTGTGCAATACGTTCAAAGTCCAAGAAACAGCTGAGCATCTGCTGTGGCAACGAAGGAGGAATTACACAGAGAGATTCTTTATGAAGAACTGAGATGCCTCAAGATGAAAGCAGATAGTCTGAAAGGGTTGGTGAGAGTACCAGGAAAGCAGGGTAGCATTAAAAAAGGCATTACTTTGCTTTTTTAAGGATACAGAGCTGGGTGAGAGGGTATAACTTTTTGCTTATGCAAAAACTGCGGTAGGTGGCAGTCGCAGCCTCACATGCTGAGGCTGCTGCACCATAAAACAGGAAAAGAAAGAAAGAGGCAGGGGACAGTGAAGGAGAGCTTCATAGGGAGGAAGCCAGTTTACAGCTTTTGAGACAGAAAGCCACAGGAGAAGGGTCTGGAAAGTGGGTCAGACCTGACCAGAAGCCTGACCCTTTTCCTTCCTCTGCTCTCTGATGAGGGAGAATAACTGGATGCTGAGAAGTGAAGTACCTATTTGACTATCTGAACTGTTGGGCCTGACGGGGAACTCTCTGCTGGGTTTGGGGGGAGAGAGGGTGGGGAGGTAGAAAGTGGCCCAGGACAGGCTGGTCTGGCGTGTCAGCAAAAGGGGATTGAGACACGCCTCGCCCCTTCCCCCTGGGTTGGGACCTGTGGAGAGAGAGAGGACCGTCCCGCTACCTTTTTCTTCCCCCATCTCTAGCTGAGAGAACCCAGGGGAGCACTGGGGAATGAGGGACTGTAACTCGGCCTCTAGGTAAGGCCATCTCAGGACTCTGGAGGACTGTTGAGCCATGGCCTCTTGCCCCCATAAAGCCAGCTAGAGGGAGGACTGGGAATGGCTGGGCAAGGAGACTGGGATGAGAAGCCTGAAAAAGAAGGATTCATTGGGGAAAAGAGAAAGGAACTCACTTTGCTCCAGAGTCTGGAATTAAACCCAAGATTCCTGAGACTTACCAGTCCTCTGCTGTCAGCAAATGCCTGTGAACCCCACTAGCAAAGTATCTTATCCCCCACTACTGCTGGTCCACATAAAGATGACAACCTACTACTGCTTAAAGTTAACTCATTAGCTCTGTGTGGTGACTCTAAATGTTCCAATCCTGCTGGGATATTCAAGGGAGGTAGGGACTCATGTCCTGTTGAAAGTCAATGGGACTTGGCCATATACTTCCCATAGGTTTCTTTGAGAACTCCAACTGGTAGTACTAGTAAAATACATACAGTCATAGAAATACCTAGCATAAAATTAGTAAGTGCTTTTTATCAAGGAAGAGTGCATATAATACGAGGCCTGATTTTACAAGTCCCTCACATGCAAAATGTACATTGGAATCAATCTACATTCCACATGCAAATGGTCTGCAGGATTAGCCCATACTTTTAGAGGCTACCTCACATCTGTCTTATGGCCCTCCCCCTTACTTCTCACTCCTGTTTAAATTAAAGCAAGCCACCTGACATCCAAGGCTGCCCCTACTTTTTCCCCATAATTCAAGCACTGGTCAGGTCTTGTCCTCACTGGATGGGTTATGGACGAAAGGTGTGTTCTTAAGTCAAGTTAGCCAGTGTGAGATAAAATCCGAGTAAGAACAAAGCAGTTGGTAGTTTTCACAAAAGTTAGCAGGTCAGTCTTTAACTTGTCCTGCTCATTATAGACTGCCTTGCCTTCATTAGGATTTTATCTCCTGGTAGCTAACTCAAGTTAAGAACACACCTTCCCCCTTCTCTGAGACAAGACATTGGTGGTGTTTCAAGGAATAGGTTAACTATGCACTGGTAAGTAACTTATTTTAAAAACTCAGGATTATATTTTGAAAGCTCCGTTGGGGAAAAAAAAGTTGCTGGTCTAAAGAATGTAAAGGTTTGAAATACTTACTTCCATCTTAGTGATGTTCAAACATTTCTGATGCATTATTTAAACTTAACCAGCAATGACAGTGCCATTTAAATGTCAGTGGAAATTTACAACAGTCATATCAAAGTCTGAACTGAAATACCAGCATAATGGGTCCTGTAATTGAACTGTGTGGTAAACTGACTAGGAAGACCTCCTATTAAAGATCCCTGCATGCCCGTTAGCGAGGCGAGCACAAAAAAGTCATACAAATAATGTTGTTTGCGGTGTTGTTGTATCCAGGTTGGTCTCTAGGTATGAAACAAGATGGGTGAAGTAATATCTTTTAATGGACCAGCCTCTGTTGGTGAAAGAGACAAGCTTTCAAGCTTGCACAGAGCTCTTCTTGAGGACCTGAAGTTGTTCCAATAAAAGATATTACCTCACCCCACTTGTCTCTAGTATAAATCACTTTGCAGTTGAGTTGAACACATTATAGATCAGAGAGTGAATTTTACAAGGAAAACATTTTAATCTACCTGGACAGTCAGTCTAAAGTGTGATGTATCAACATGCAGCAATAAAACAAGGATAGTTACATAGATAACATTCAATGTTATTTCTTTTGCTTATATTATGTTGCCACTAGCAAACTTTATACGGCTTAACATTAGAATAGGCTACAATTAAGAGCTTTTTTTCATATTTAGAAATATGCCATTTTTATTGCACATTAAATGTCTCCTAAAGAGAAAAATCAATAATTTCACAAAACAGCAAATAGCTTGTGGTATTTTGCCATTTTAAAAGCCATTTTTAAACTCTATTTATTCAATAAACTAGGATAAAAATTCTGCCCTTTAGCTAGTTTGTGTTTAGAATTTAGATGACTATTACTTTGGACAATTAAACAAATAAGCACAACGTGTAAACGGAAAGAAAAATATGAAAATCAGCCCTGCAATATCTTTAGCAGCCAGAGTTTAATGGTGATTAAAAACAAATCTCTTCAAGAAAGCCTGTGGGAATATATCAATGAACAAATTACATAGTTACAGCGTCAGAGGTGCCATTAATGGGAGTTGGGTCAAATCTCATGTTAGTTCCAGAATTTTTTAATGCTTATTTTTTTAAAAAATAAGGTAGAACCATGCCACCTAAAATATTCATCTTTAGGTTTTGACACAAACTGACTAAGTAATGAAATCTATAGTTAAGTAAGGCTGACCTCTGACAAGCACAGCATGGACCCAGCCCTGTTCCCATTAAGGTCAATGAAGATATTGACATTGACTTTGGACCAGCAGCACTGGTCCTCCTGCTTCCAAATGAACAATCCCAGCTCAGCCCAATAAAGCAATGGGCCAATAAAGCAGTCTTAAAGTTAGCTAGATTGGTCAGGTGTGGATTCCTGCAGCATAGTGGAATCCCCAGTCAGTACAGAACTGATGTAGTCTCCAATACAGGAGGTGTGCTAAGGTCACGCCAAAGAAGGAGGCATGGCTAGAGTGTGCTACATTCCACCAATTCCCCAAATTGCTCAAAGGCCATTACAGGCATCCATAATTTAGAGCACCCATGAAGCTGCTCTAACTTATGCCAGTGGCCTAACTAACACCTATCATTCAGCCACCTTTGCCCTGCGCCTTCAGTCCAGTACCAGAGTATGGCTGGTCATCATGAGGAACAGGGTCCTGGAAGATTTGCTATTGGCTTCAAAGCAGCAGGCACAGGCTATTTATCTATGTACTCTCTCAATATCAGGTCCCTATGTGATATCAAGTATCAGTCCTTATATAGAACACCCACAACTTCCTTAGGACTAAATTTCTCAGTACTTGGTCTCTGCCCAAAGGTGACTTTTTTTCAAAAGCCTTCTTGGAATTTCATGCCACAATGAAGACTATAGGACTACCCCATGTGGTTACTGGCTCAGCTCCCATAGCTGGTCCAAGTCTTGATCAGAGTTTGGGTTGGGGGTGGAGGTTAGACCACTGGAAATATGGTCAATATTATGTACTGCATATTACCACCTGTACTTTGAGATTATGATGTGTGTGTCATGTCAGAGGAAGGGGCCTGTTCTGATTATCCATCCAAAAGTTAGTGGAACTAGATTGCTTCCAGAAGGCCCTGAGGGGAGATGTCTTTCTGACAGACCAACCCTAACAATAACGTTGCAATGATCTTCTATCTTTAACAATTGATAGGATGGCCCCAGCATCCACTTCTCCAGCTTCACCTCCACAATGCACCTCTGTTTGCAGGCCCTGCACAGTTTACCTAGGTTTGCAGACAACCTGCAATAGGTCAAGTATGAGGCAAGTTGGATAGAGCACAGGTAGGAGAAGTCTTGGTCTTAAAATGATCAACTGCATCATCATTTAATGACTATTATTCTATGGTTGCATATGCGGTAAAGAAGACATTCTTTGCCTCCACTATATCATCCACAAAGTCTTCATTAGCAGATTTTTATCTTTTTTTTTTTACTTTTTGGTGTTTTAGGGTTGTTAAGGTCTCTTTCCCACTTTGAACTTTAGCGTCCAGAAAGTGGGGACCTGCACGTCCCTTCTATGCTTAATTCCTAGCTTAGATCTTGTAGTGCTGCCACCAACCAAAATATAGTGTTTGGTACAGTCCTTGTCCCCCCAAAACCTTCCCTGGGGAGACCAAGACCCAAACCCCCTGGGTCTTAAAACAAGGGGAAATAAACCATTCCCCTTCCTGGGTTACCCTGAGAGATACTGTGATTCAAACTCCTTGAATCTTAAAACAGAGAGGAAATTCACCTCTCCCCCCCCCCCCCGCTCCTTTCCCCCACCAATCCCTGGTGAGTTCAGACCCAGTCCCCTTGGGTCTTACACAAGGACAAAATTAATCAGGTTCTTAAACAGAAAAGCTTTTAATTAAAGAAAGAAAAAGTAAAAATTATCTCTGTAAAATCAAGATGGAAAAATGTTTGCAGGGTCTCAGCTTTACCTAGACCAGAGGGACTCCCCCTCCCAGCCTAAGTATAAGTTACAGCAAACAAAGGTGAAATATCCTTCCAGCAAAATACTCATTTGCAAATAAAGAAAACAAACAAATCTAATCCGCTTTCTATCTATTACTTACTATCTTGAACCTGAGAGATTGTTTTAGTAAGATTGGAGAAATCTGGTTGCATGTCTGGCTTCTCTTAATCCCAAGAGAGAACAAAGAACGGAACAAACAGCACAAAACAAAGACTTCCCTCCACCAAGATTAGAAAGTATCTTGTCTCCCGATTGGTCCTTTGGTCAGGTGTCAGCCAGGTTCACTGAGCTTGTTAACCGTTTACAGGTAAAAGAGACATTAACCCTTAACTATCTGTTTATGACAAGGGTAATGAACACATTGCTTAAGCAGAGCTACCTTCAGTCAAGTCCCTCCTGTAGTGAGCAATTTCCTGATGTGCAATGAGTGATGCAATTAAAGTGGTGGCACATCACTAACAAACCAGATACATCTTTTGTAAGTAATGTAGAGACACCTTGTCAGATCTTGTTGTCTGGCCACTGTGACAAGTATAAGTCACACATTTCCTTTGCATTCTACTGGCAGAACAGTCTGTGATTTATGGTACTTTCTTTTCACTGCATAATTTGATTCATATCACAAATCATGAAGACTGCATCCCAATTTTGTTCATTAACATATCGAGTGCAGTAAGATTTAAATCTTGCATCACTTGGGATTAATATAAACAAGAATTTGCAAGATTGCTACATCTATATAAACTGGGAACATTCTCAAACTGGTGCTCATTTATTTAGCTGCACAGCTTTCAGTAGCACAAATGCAAATTGTGGGATTTAAACCCGGTACATCCAACATCACAAAAATCAATTACCTTCTGACAAAGGACACTGAAATCAAGGGCCAGAATTCAAAACTGGCCACCAAAACTGCTCCTGCAAATGCCATCTAACTCAGAAATTAGATTCACAAATACCTCATTTAGATGTGCAAAATTACAAGCCAGGATGAAAATTTAGCAGGAGATCCGTCAAATAATGCAAGTTCTCTCCCATACTGGCCAGTCTCTTGAACAATAACACTGCTCTACAGCCAAAATGCTTCTGAAATAAATGTAGTCCAACTTTACTAATTCAGGGTCACTGAGAACGAAAATGATGCTTAAAATTGTTGATTGGCTCTAGTTTTCAAGATATGCTATTGGGTCAGTATATACAACCCTTGACTTGGGAATGGCGGAGGACAAGTGAGTTATAAAGGGAAGGGATCTCAATTTAAACCAGAAATGACTAAAACACATCTTTGACTGGATCTATGAATAAATCTATGCCTGGGTTTGGACGGTACTTGCTTTTTAGGCAAAACAATGAATGATGCAATCTGAAGCTGGTATTGCATCATACATGATATGAATTGCATCATGTTATTCCTAGAAGTCACGGATGATGCAATCATAACGAAGCTTACATCACTCTGCTGAACAAATTGCCCTATATCAGCTCTAGAAATCATACAGGGTCGTGCTCTCTTATTTGTCAGTGTTTGATTTTGCATAGGGACACATTTCTGTTTAGCCAAAGTGAGCAGAGATGCCTCGTACTTGTGTGAACAGGGCAGATAGCTTCTGCTGTGTTTGTGGTGAAGTGACTTTTGCATCACAAAAGCGCAGTATAACCACTATGGTTAAGAAAGCCTATCACCTTTATTTTGGCTGCAAAATTGGAGATCAGGACAAGAAGTGGGCCCCACACATATGCTGCAACACTTGTGCAACAAATCTTTGCCAGTGGTTGAACAGGAAAAGGAAATCTATGCCTTTTGCAGTGCCAATGATTTGGAGAGAGCCAACAGATCATACCAGCAATTGTTACTTCTGCATGGTGCCTCCAGTTGGGAAAGGTGTGTCAAAGAAGAAAAAGTGGACTGTGCATTATCCAAACATTCCATCAGTTATACGCCCAGTATCCCACGGAGAAGGACTGCCGGTTCCTGATGCACCAGAATCATTCTCACTTGAGTCAGACGAGGAAGAGGAAGAGGATGAAACTTCTAGTCCTGAACCATCAATGTCACAGGACCCATATTTTCTCCCATCCTCCTCCTCTGAAACACACCTCATAACACAAGGTGAACTGAATGACCTTGTCAGGGATTTGGAACTACCCAAGAGTAAGGCAGAGCTGTTGGGCTCCAGACTACAGCAGTGGAATCTCCCGGCAGGCTATCAGGGCAAATGGAGCCCATCAATGCTTGCAGACTATTGCTGGACAGTGACAAGAGATGCTCCATTTAATGAATACAAGAGACAAGCCAAGAAGCTCCGAGTAGACACTGAATAGGACTAAACTATGTACATAATAGTTTTTTGCCTTTTGTTTCATAATAAATTTTATTTATATAACCCTTTTGCTGATTTTTAAAGTGTTACATAAACAGCACAGGTGAAATATTATCATGTAAAGCAACCATAAACACATGAAAAGACCTAGGTTTATAATTTATGATTAAAACTCTACTATCTACACAATATTCATAGACATAAAATGTAAAAACTTAAATATCTTAGAAACAGTAGCCAATCAGTTGTTTTAATTGTCATATTTGAATTCAGCACATCAAAATACATAATAAATATCACATTTTATCTCTGAAGCAGACGACTTCTCAAAAATTGTAGACCAGTGTTATTCATCTATGTCTAAAAAACAACATTAGGCCCTACCTCCATATTGTTTGTTAATGGAAATTCAGCATGGAACGTTCAAACCATGAAACGGCGAGAAAAGCCTGACTTCATTTTGGGGTTTAGTGTTTCTCCTTTTGTCTTGTCATAGACCGGGAATGATGTTCCTGGAAATGGAAGCTTCATTTCTACATGTAATCATCCACAGAAGCCAATTATTGTGTATACACCCATATCATTACCATCTCTTAAATATATAGTAGTTCAGTCATCTTACAAATGGAGGTTTAGGGTGTGGTAGGAATGTATTAAAGCAGATTGTGTCCCAGGAAAAAGCAACCTTGACAAGTCAGCCTCAACTTATCCTATTTGTACTTTCAGTTTTTGCCTTCTCTTATTTTGCTCAGTTAAGGATGAGGCACATCTTCTAAACTGAAAGCTGATGAAAGTAAAGGCCAGATGGCCTAAGGAACTGATAATGAAACATTGACCATACCAAGTCTAGATGCACCTGCTCACACTTGGAGACACTGAAAGTTGCCATATGATGACTGATGTCTTAGTGGTGTCACTCCAGCACCAAAATCAATCATCACAACTGGCAGCCTGGAAGTCAGTCTTTATAGAAACCAAAGTATTGGGTGGGCATAAGGTACAGCTGCTTATCCCTACCCCAGATTCTCTTGGCCACTTTAAAAATAATTGACATCAAATTATATATCTCCAAGAACTGACATACCCCTGCTTCAAATCTAGAAAATAATGGGCCATAAGAACCATCTTCTTTGCAGCCCATCAGATTTTTCCTGTAACAGCACCTTCACATCTGTGATGCCTGGTCATGGCATCACCAAAAGTGCCGAGACTGTGAAGGTAGCACATTAAGCCTGAGAAACCCCTGCCCCCACTCCAAGGATCTGATCTCAAGCCAAATGTATGGCACAAACTATACGCTCTCACCCTTAAAGGTGATGCCTCCTGAAGCAGGATTGAGGCAATGGGGGGAAGTCTGTATTGCAAATTCCTGTGCTGCACCTGCTGTGTGGCTAGGTAGCCTTTCTTGTTCTGGAGTTTCCATGAACACTATATTTAATATGAATAAAACAAAAGGCCAACGCATTAGCAGATACCATATCAAGTACAGTTTGGGGGAGTGACAGATGCTACTCCATGATGTTTTATTTTCCCCTTGGAGTTATGTTACAGACACAGTTAGTGACACACCCTAGCAGGGAACTGTTTCTTTGAATATTTCCCATTAAAAAACACTTTTGCTGGCCAGAAAAATGGATTAAGTATCACCTATCAGTGTCAAAGTATATTTGTGCTGAGAAGATAACTGAAGGTTGCTTTAGCAAGAACGCACATCCTGAATAAACCCTGATGGTGCATAGCTCCATTTGCTCAGGATTCAGTTACCACTAAGGTAACAGGTTGCACTGAAGTAGTTATTACTTTTTCACCAGGGTATCTAAGGACTCCATACTAATTAGGTTATAAATGTAACTAAAACGTAGCACGGAGACTGTGTTTTTCATTGCAACCCCCTGCCCGTTGCTATCACCATCTTCATTTAATAGATGGGAAACTGAAGCAGCACTAAGAGGCCTGCTGCTCCTTCTCCCATTGGAATCCATGGCACAACTCCCATTGACCTCAATGGGGGAAGAAGCAGGCCGTGAGTGACCTTCCCATAAAAACTGAGGGGGAGTGGCAATACTGGGACCAATTACATTTTTATCAGAAGGAAAACTGGAAGAAAATTGGAACAGCATGAACTGAAAGGTTTCCAAATCTTCTGAATGAAATGAGAAGTGGTGGTGGTCATGTCTGTGGCAGGCTAATGTCTGGGGAGCTGTAGGGAATCAAAGGAGAGAGATTAGAATGCTGTGTGGAAACAGAACATGAGGCTCAATCCCACTCCACTGACGTTAATGAATTCCAGTTGCCTGAAACACAGCACCTTATTGCCATGTCGATGGGAGTCCGTAACAATACAGCATCCAGGCACTCTGACTGGTGAAGACCAGTCCAATTACAACATGCCATCTTTATATTAATGTTTACACTGCCACGAAAGAAACAAAGCTTGAATCTTGTCATAAACAGATAGCTAAGGGTTAATGTCTCTTTCACCTGAAACACCTGACCAGAGAACCAATCAGGAAACCGGATTTTTTCAACCTTGGGTGGAGGGAAGTGTGTCTCTGAGTCTTTTGTCTGTCTGCCTGTTTCCTCTGAGCTTTGGAGAAGTAGTTCTATTTTCTAGTCTTCTGTTTCTAAGTGTAAGGACAAAGAGATCAGATAGTAAGTTCTATGGTTTCTTTTCTTTGGTATTTGCATGAATATAAGTGCTGGAAATGCTTTGATTTGTATTCTTTTTGAATAAGGCTGTTTATTCAATATACTTTTAAGCAATTGACCCTGTGTTGTATCATCTTAATACAGAGAGAACATTTGTATTTTTTCTTTCTTTTTTATATAAAGTTTTCTTTTAAGACCTGTTGGAGTTTTTCTTTACTTCAGGGAAATTAAGTCTGTACTCACCAGGGAATTGGTGGGAGGAAGAAATCAAGGGGAGAGCTGTGTGTTGGATTGCTAGCCTGATTTTGCATTTCCTCTGGGTGAAGAGGAAAGTGCTTTTGTTCCAGGATTGGGAACGGAGAGGGGGACTCACTCTGCGTAGTTTCACAGAGCTTGTGTCTGTGTATCTCTCCAGGAGCACCTGGAGGGGGGAAGGGAATCAGGATTATTTCCCTTTGTTGTGAGACTCAAGGGATTTGGGTCTTGTGGTCCCCAGGGAAGGTTTTTCAGGGGGACCAGAGTGCCCCAAAATACTCTAATTTTTTGGGTGGTGGCAGCAGTACCAGGTCCAAGCTGGTAACTAAGCTTGGAGGTTTTCATGCTAACCCCCAAATTTTGGACGCTAAGGTCCAGAATCTGGGAATAAGGTTATGTCATGGTGGCAGTGGCGGGAGATAGACAGAATCCAGAAGCCAGTAGGAATATTATATTTTTCTTTTCTCTGCTAAGGGTTTTTTAGCAGAGAGAAACAGTTTGGTTTTAAAAGGGAACCAGAGAGAATTTTTTTTTCTGCTCTCTCTAGCAGTTTGTGGCTTGCATAGTAAGCAAGAAGCCATTAGCAGACTATTGACAGTCTATTGTCACACAATAGCACTCCCATTGAGAGTCATACCAGCACTCTATATGCATGCAAATAAAGTGGTTTTTCTGGTTTCCCTTCATTGAACATTAGCTAGAGAGAGAAAAGGAAAAAAGCACTGTTGCTAGGCAGACTTCAGGAGGCAACAGAGAGCCTGCAGTTCAGAAGATAAACATCGGAGGGCACTCCAACACAAGAAAACAGGAACCATGACTTCTAAGGCAAGGATTGACGCCGAAGAACAAATCAAAGACGCTGAACACAGGCGACAGATGGAGATGAAAGAAAAAGAAGAAAGCCTCAAACTGGCAGCCTTCCAAAGAGAACAGGCAGCCCAAGAGGCAGCACACAAAAGAAAACTAGAAGAAGAAGAGGTGGCCTACCGAAGGAAACAAGCAGAAGATGAGGCAGCCCACCGCCGAGAAATGGAAAAGCACCAAAAAGAAATGGAAAAGCACCAAAAAGAAATGGAAAAGCACCAAAAAGAAATGGAAAAACAACAAAAAGAAATGGAAAAACAACAAAAAGAGAATGAAGAGAAGGAAAAACAGAGAAAACATGAACTGGAGATGGCAAAAGCTGGGCTGCATGTGCCAGCCAACCCTAACAACCCGGCGCCAATTATTGCTCCCCAGCACAGGAAATTTCCCACCTACAAGGCAGGTGATGACACCGAGGCCTTCTTGGAAAATTTTGAAAGAGCCTGTCTTGGGTACAGCATCCCCGAAGACCAGTACATGGTAGAATTAAGGCCACACCTCAGTGGACCTTTAGCAGAGGTGGCAGCTGAAATGCCCAAGCCGCAAATGAATGACTATAAACTTTTTCAAACCAAGGCCAGATACAGGATGGGGATAACCCCAGATCATGCCCGTCGGCGCTTCAGAACCCAAAAATGGAAACCAGAGGTGTCATTTCCCAAACACGCCTACTACATTGCAAAAAACTATGAGGCCTGGTTAACAGGAAACAACATTCAAACCTTGGAAGAAGTGAACCTCCTCATACAAATGGAGCAGTTCTTGGATGGTGTTCCTGAAGACATCACACGGTACATACAAGATAGAAATCCCAAAACTATCGCTGAGGCGGGGGAGATTGGAGCCAAATGGATGGAACTGGCAGAAAGCAAAAAAGCTACTGTCAAGGGGAACGATTACCCCAGGGGGCACACAGACCATAAACCCTACAACTGAGGACAGCCAAAGACCCTCCATACCACCCAAGTAAAGCCACAGATACCCTACTCTTCAACCTCACCAGTCTCCAGTAACTCACCTCGGCCCAGTGAACCATCAGATGGAAGATGCTTTAAGTGTAATGAACCGGGACATATCAAGGCCAACTGTCCCAAGAACACCATGCGAGTGCAATTCATTACACCACCATCACCCCAAAGATCCCCAGGCCCGGATGCCTCTCAAATACCCTTGGAGCGAAGGGAAAATTTGAGAGTGGGCGGAAAGAAGGTTACTGCGTGGAGAGACACGGGGGCACAAGTGTCAGCTATCCACCAATCCTTCGTTGACCCCAAATTCATCAACCCAAAGGCCAAAGTTACAATTTACCCCTTCATGTCACAAGCTGTAGACTTGCCTACAGCTCAACTGCCTGTCCAGTACAAAGGCTGGTCAGGAATGTGGACTTTTGCAGTCTATGACAATTATCCTATCCCCATGCTACTGGGGGAAGACTTGGCCAACCAGGTGAGGCGGGCCAAGAGAGTGGGAATGGTTACCCGTAGCCAAACCAGGCAAGCTTCCAGACCCATTCCTGTTCCTGAGCCGTCCACAGAAGCCCCGTCTGTGTTACCAGAGACCCAGACAGAGGTAGTGGACCCGGATTCCATGCCTACCACTGAAACAGCCACAGCATCTCCAGTCCCAGGCCCGGAACTGGAACAGCAACCAGCACCAGCAAGTGCAACCACATCTTCAAACTCAACGCCAGAGGGCGCCAGCGAGCCAGAACTGGCAGAAGCACACGACAGCCATACCCACAAGGCTCAGCCAGAGCCTGAAATACCCTCAGGTGCACCAGCGGAGAGCGGTTCACCAGCAACGGAACCAACCCCATCACCTACATCGCTTCCAGAGGGACCAAGCCCAAGTCCACAGTCTGAGGAAGAACTGGTGACCCCAGCCTCAAGGGAACAGTTCCAGGCTGAGCAGGAAGCAGATGACAGCCTTCAGAAAGCGTGGGCGGCGGCACGGAGCACCCCACCGCCTCTCAGCTCTTCTAATCGATCCCGGTTTGTTATAGACCAAGGACTTTTATACAAGGAAATTCTTTCTGGTGGACACCGGGAAGAATGGCAGCCGCACAAACAGTTGGTGGTCCCAACTAAGTACCGGGAGAAGCTCTTAAGCTTAGCCCATGATCATCCCAGTGGCCATGCTGGGGTGAACAGAACCAAGGACCGGTTGGGGAAGTCCTTCCACTGGGAGGGGATGGGCAAGGACGTTGCCAAGTATGTCCGGTCTTGTGAGGTATGCCAAAGAGTGGGAAAGCCTCAAGACCAGGTCAAGGCCCCTCTCCAGCCACTCCCCATAATTGAGGTCCCATTTCAGCGAGTAGCTGTGGATATTCTGGGCCCTTTCCCAAAAAAGACGCCCAGAGGAAAGCAGTACATACTGACTTTAGTGGACTTTGCTACCCGATGGCCAGAAGCAGTCGCTCTAGGCAACACCAGGGCTAACACTGTGTGCCTGGCCCTAACAGACATCTTTGCCAGGGTAGGTTGGCCCTCTGACATCCTTACAGATTCAGGGTCTAATTTCCTGGCAGGGACCATGGAAAAACTGTGGGAAACTCATGGGGTGAATCACTTGGTTGCCACCCCGTACCACCATCAAACCAATGGCCTGGTGGAAAGGTTCAATGGAACTTTGGGGGCCATGATAAGAAAATTCATCAACGAATTCTCCAATAATTGGGACCTAGTGTTGCAGCAGTTGCTGTTTGCCTACAGGGCTGTACCACATCCCAGTTTAGGGTTTTCACCATTTGAACTTGTGTATGGTCACGAGGTTAAGGGGCCATTACAGTTGGTGAAGCAGCAATGGGAGGGGTTTACGCCTTCTCCAGGAACTAACATTCTGGACTTTGTAAGCAACCTACAAAGCACCCTCCGACACTCTTTAGCCCTTGCTAGAGAAAACCTAAAGGATGCTCAAGAAGAGCAAAAGGCCTGGTATGACAGACATGCCAGAGAACGTTCCTTCAAGGTAGGAGACCAGGTTATGGTCTTGAAGGCGCAACAGGCCCATAAGATGGAAGCATCATGGGAAGGGCCATTCACGGTCCAAGAGCGCCTGGGAGCTGTAAACTACCTCATAGCATTTCCCAATTCCTCACTAAAGCCTAAAGTGTACCATGTTAATTCTCTCAAGCCTTTCTATTCCAGAGACTTACAGGTTTGTCAGTTTACAGTCCAGGGAGATGATGCTGAGTGGCCTGACGGTGTCTACTACGACGGGAAAAAAGACGGTGGCGTGGAAGAGGTGAACCTCTCAACCACCCTGAAACGTCTGCAGCGGCAACAAATCAAGGAGCTGTGCACTAGCTTCGCCCCATTGTTCTCAGCCACCCCAGGACGGACTGAACGGGCATACCACTCCATTGATACAGGTAATGCTCACCCAATCAGAACCCCACCCTACCGGGTGTCTCCTCATGCCCAAGCTGCTATAGAACGGGAGATCCAGAACATGCTACAGATGGGTATAATCCGCTCATCTACCAGTGCATGGGCATCTCCAGTGGTTCTGGTACCCAAACCAGATGGGGAAATACGCTTTTGCGTGGACTACCGTAAGCTAAATGCTGTAACTCGTCCGGACAACTATCCAATGCCACGCACTGATGAGCTATTGGAAAAGTTGGGACGTGCCCAGTTCATCTCTACAATAGACTTAACCAAGGGGTACTGGCAAGTACCGCTAGATGAACCCGCCAAGGAGAGGTCAGCATTCGTCACCCATGCGGGGGTGTATGAATTCAATGTCCTTCCTTTCGGCCTTCGAAATGCGCCCGCCACCTTCCAGAGGCTGGTAGATGGTCTACTAGCTGGACTGGGAGAATTCGCAGTTGCCTACCTCGATGATGTGGCCATTTTTTCAGACTCCTGGCCAGAACACCTACTACACCTGAAAAAGGTCTTTGAGCGCATCAGGCAGGCAGGACTAACTGTTAAGGCCAAAAAGTGTCAAATAGGCCAAAACAGAGTGACTTACCTGGGGCACCAGGTGGGTCGAGGAACCATAAACCCCCTACAGGCCAAGGTGCATGCTATCCAAAAGTGGCCTGTCCCAAGGTCAAAAAAACAGGTCCAATCCTTCTTAGGCTTGGCCGGATACTACAGGCGATTTGTACCACACTACAGCCAAATCGCTGCCCCATTGACCGACCTAACCAAAAAGACCCAGCCAAATGCCGTTAAGTGGACTAATGAGTGTCAAAAAGCCTTTACCCAGCTTAAGGCAACGCTCATGTCTGACCCTGTACTCAGGGCCCCGGACTTTGACAAGCCATTCCTAGTAACCACGGATGCATCTGAGCGTGGTATAGGAGCAGTACTCATGCAGGAAGCAACAGATCACAACTTCCATCCTGTCGTGTTCCTCAGCAAGAAACTGTCTGAGAGGGAAAGTCACTGGTCAGTCAGTGAAAAGGAATGCTATGCCATTGTGTACGCCCTGGAAAAGCTACGCCCATATGTTTGGGGACGGCGGTTCCAACTACAAACTGACCATGCTGCACTAAAGTGGCTTCATACTGCCAAGGGGAACAACAAGAAACTTCTTCGGTGGAGTTTAGCTCTCCAAGATTTTGATTTTGAAATTCAACACATCACAGGAGCTTCTAACAAAGTTGCTGATGCACTCTCCCGTGAGAGTTTCCCAGAATCCAGTAGTTAAAAAGTGTTCTTAAAATGTAAAAGTCTGTTAGTTATATACTTAGTAGTATATGTAAAGGTGCATGTGTTGTATTAATCTGTTTATTTTCAAGTTCTAGAAGGAAATTGCCGCCAGTGAGCTTCCCCACTGTCTGCAATTTGGGGGGCGTGTCATAAACAGATAGCTAAGGGTTAATGTCTCTTTCACCTGAAACACCTGACCAGAGAACCAATCAGGAAACCGGATTTTTTCAACCTTGGGTGGAGGGAAGTGTGTCTCTGAGTCTTTTGTCTGTCTGCCTGTTTCCTCTGAGCTTTGGAGAAGTAGTTCTATTTTCTAGTCTTCTGTTTCTAAGTGTAAGGACAAAGAGATCAGATAGTAAGTTCTATGGTTTCTTTTCTTTGGTATTTGCATGAATATAAGTGCTGGAAATGCTTTGATTTGTATTCTTTTTGAATAAGGCTGTTTATTCAATATACTTTTAAGCAATTGACCCTGTGTTGTATCATCTTAATACAGAGAGAACATTTGTATTTTTTCTTTCTTTTTTATATAAAGTTTTCTTTTAAGACCTGTTGGAGTTTTTCTTTACTTCAGGGAAATTAAGTCTGTACTCACCAGGGAATTGGTGGGAGGAAGAAATCAAGGGGAGAGCTGTGTGTTGGATTGCTAGCCTGATTTTGCATTTCCTCTGGGTGAAGAGGAAAGTGCTTTTGTTCCAGGACTGGGAACGGAGAGGGGGACTCACTCTGCGTAGTTTCACAGAGCTTGTGTCTGTGTATCTCTCCAGGAGCACCTGGAGGGGGGAAGGGAATCAGGATTATTTCCCTTTGTTGTGAGACTCAAGGGATTTGGGTCTTGTGGTCCCCAGGGAAGGTTTTTCAGGGGGACCAGAGTGCCCCAAAACACTCTAATTTTTTGGGTGGTGGCAGCAGTACCAGGTCCAAGCTGGTAACTAAGCTTGGAGGTTTTCATGCTAACCCCCAAATTTTGGACGCTAAGGTCCAGAATCTGGGAATAAGGTTATGTCACCAGTCCAATTACAACATGCCATCTTTATATTAATGTTTACACTGCCACGAAAGAAACAAAGCTTGAATCTTGATATATTAAAAGAACTATCAACCCTGTCATTTTTCTGTCAATACTCGTACATCATTAGCCATCCACCGTTCAGTTCTGGAACTGACATTTGATCAACCTTTCCCTGTTCTCTCTCATTAAATCAGAGAAACAAGCAAGTCTTCTAAAAAATATATGGTACTTACATTCACAGTGGGTTAAGCACAAAGGAAGCCAGAAACTGTTACTATCCTGTTACTTCCCTGCTGTAGCTTCTATCATCTCTCTCACCTCGTCTTCTAGCCATTTGCTTTAGCTCCTCTTGTTCCAGTGCCTCCTGCCACCTACCTCAGCCTTGCAACTTGTCTTTCCAATCCCCCTCCACTCACTGCATTTCTTCCTTGTATCAGTGCTCCTGCACTCAATATCCCTGTGACAGCAATACTCAACCAAAGTGTTTTCTGTTCCAGGCAACCAGAGTGTGGCACAGATTTGTTTGATCATATTGGGCACAGTCACACCAAGGAGCAAGGTGGGCGTTGTGCATGGGCCGGTAGCAGCCCAGCACTCTCCCCTCCCGGGGTCTATGTACGTTTGCTCCCAGGAGTTTTGTCCCGTCTTCCCCAGCTGGGATGTTCTGGGCATATCCTTCATCGGCTCCACCATGCTGTTGCTCTTTTCCCTCGCCTGGGGATATGCAGTCACCAATGTCTGCTGCGGCTGAGGCCGTCTTTGTGGCTCTCTTTCTCTTTGACATTTTATTAATTCTCTATGTGATCCTCTGGTACATTTCCAGGGACGTAGACAACGACTACATCCGAATACAGATCCAGTGGGATGAGCGCTGGGACCCGAGCCTGGCAAGGTAACACAGGCACAGAGGCATAAACAGTCTCTTGCTCTCGCTCAGGGTTGTGGAAAGGGGGGTTATCTCCAAACAGGCGATTGCAATTGCTAGCTAAAAACCTCACACTAAACAAACGTATTGTAATTAACAAGCTGTGGGTAAACAATACCCCTGAGATGTCACAGGCAAGTGACAACCTTGGTTTGCTCTTCCTGGCTAATGGTACTTTTCCCTTCTTCTTCTCCCCCTTTGAACTGTAAGATGAATAAAAAGGCATAACTTATTTAATAAAAGTTTTTGTAACGTCTGCAGTAACTTCTATTCACAATTTGGGGATTTCAGACTTAGGGGGCATCCACCAGAGCTGCTTTGGGGTGTGACTGATGCAGGATGTGTGTTAATTTTCTCTTGTAAAAACAGAAAAATACTATGCAGATCTCAAGTAGTATGTGGAGGAGGGAGCTGATTCTAGCATAGTCTTGATCCATACAGATCATTTGCAGGTTAGTTTAGTAACCTCAAAATTTGGCTGATTTATACCTTATCACTAATGTATTTAGTCTTTCCCCACCTCTTCTAAGGGATATAATGCTGTGTAATAATAATAATAATAATATTGAAATAATACAGAAGTGATCACAGGTTGTGGAGTTATTTTATTGCTCAACGAACTTCACAGAAAAGAAAAATTAAATATAAAATAGTAGTTTCTGTGGTTAAGGCAAAAACAGATAGTCCCTTGTTTTATTCCATCTGGATTCCTTTGGAGTTTCCTGATGATCTGATTATCCTTTCTCAGTCTGAGTGATAGTGGGAACAAGTGGCCACTTTCAGGGATAATTAGTCACTATATCCTGATGAATTTTCTTTTGCTAAAATGTATTTTGAAGCTGCAGTTTTATTCATAATCTAAAAAGCGTTTTCTACAGCAATGCCCAGTATTAGTGATAGTCTGCTAAACTCAGGTGGCTCATATTGTCACATCTGAAATGCAATGGTCCACACACTTGTAATGACTTATATATGGAAGGCATATGTTTTAATTAACACAATGTTGTTTTTGTTTTCTGGATTTCCCCGAGGATTTCCCCACAGAAATCTTGATATACAGTCCTTTAAATCATTTTACTTTTTCATACTTTTAGAGATTATACTAGAATAGGAATATTAAAACACTCCCCCATTCAACCTTTAAAACCTATAATTCCTGTATTGCTAACAAGTTGTATATGGTAAGTATCAGTTGTACTATATGTGTGCTTTCAGTTAACCATATGCTTATGTGCTCTGCTGGACTGCGGTCAACATGTTCAGCAACTTGTAGTGGTCTGAACACTTTCTGGTCCCAGTCTAGCTTGAGCATCTCCACTGATCTCAAATGCTGAGGTATAGCAGAAGAAGAAGGTTTCTGAGGAACTCAAGACTTAATTATTTTATAGCTTTATAAGTTAAAAACAACTCCTTCAATTACCTGTAAATGGTTCAGAAAGATGTGCAAAACATGGGGCACAGATGTCACTTTGTCTCATGAGAATGTGCTATTAAGCAATCAAGCAGCTCTGTTCTGCTCTAACTGTAGCTTCTGGATGATCTGAAGGTGTAATCACACATGGGCCACATCGTATATACAGTAAGCCAGTCTGGAGACAACTAAAGGAAGCCATGTGAACATCACTATTCAGGTCTTTCAGAAATCTAGGTAAGTTTCTCCATCAAAGAACAGGAAGCAAGCTCTGGATATTTCAAATATTTTTAAAAAGGCAGAAAAATATTTATAATGCCATCTTTATACATCATAAAAGGACAAAACCAACTTAATTTTGTTCTAATTTTCCAGTTCACCTTAAAAAGTCCTGTTCTAGGATCACAGAACTTACCTGTCTGTTTCTGGTCCATTCCATGTAGAGAAGACTGGTGACCTCTGAAAGGGGGTAGACAAATGGATACATGCTATACAAAGTAAAAACAGCCTTAAGTGATATGGAGCACAACTACGTGCCCTCTTTTGTACCAAATTTTTAACTTTTCAGTGGTGATAAGTCAGGTGACACTAGTTGGTGCAGGATAAAAAAATTAACAAGGGTCCAATGTCACGAAGTTAAATGTGAAACCACTGCAACCCATATGGTGTGGAAGAAAATTGTTTTTCCTCCTCAAAGATGTTGCAAAACAATGCAAAGTTCGGAAAGCCCCAGACTTATACTGCTGCTTGCACCTGGGGGACACTTATATGTGAAGGTTTAATGTCTGACAGAATGGCCAGTATAGGGGTTCACTCTGGAGGAACAGTCTCTGATTGCACAATATGACTGAGGTGCTGGAACACTGGTAAAGTAAAAACTACCTATGTCGGTAATAACAAATATTGTGTGGTGGCTGAAAAGGACCATTTCTAGTATGACCCAGGCAATTTTATTTTAGCTAGCCTATGTTCTGTTTCACATCAAAATTTCCTATGGTAATAAATGGAAATATTTTAATAATACAAAATAGAAAAATGTAATACTAGTAAATGCAAACAAAGTGTTTTAAAAGCAAAGCAAGCTTATAATGTAAAATTACATTCTGGTGGACTAAACCACAACCTGTGATCACTTCTGTATTATTTCAATATTATTATTATTTTTACACAGCATTGTACCCCTTGGAAGGGGTGAGGAAAGACTAATTACATTAGTGATAAGGTGTAAATCAGCCAAATTTTGAGGTTACTAAACTAACCTGCAAATGATCTGTATGGATCAAGACTATGCTAGAATCAGCTCCCTCCTCCACATACTACTAGAGAGCTGCATGGTATTTTTCTGTTTTTACAAGAGGAAATTAAGACACATCCTGCATCAACCACACCCCAAAGCAGCTCTGTGAATGCATCTTAAGTCTGAACTCCCCGAATTGTGAATAGAAGTTAATGCAGACTTTACAAAAACTTTTATTAAATAAGTTATGCCTTTTTGTGTTAAGTCAATATCAAAGCAGGTAAAGGCATCTTACAGTTCAAAGGGGGAAAAGAAGAAGGGAAAAATACCATTAGCCAGGAAGAGCAAACCAAGGTTGTCATTTGCCTGTGACATCTCAGGGGTATTGTTTACCCACAGCTTGTTAATTACAATACGTTTGTTTAGTGTGAGGTTTTTAGCTAGCGATTGCTCCCAAATTACAAAATGGTGCAATCGCCTGTTTGGAGATAACCCCCCTTTCCACAACCCTGAGCGAGAGCAAGAGGCTGTCTATGGCTCTGTGCCCGCATTACCTTGCCAGGCTTGGGTCCCAGCGCTCATCCCACTGGATCTGTATTCAGATGTAGTCATTGTCTATGTCCCTGCAAATGTACCAGAGCATCACACAGAGAATTAATAAAATGTCAAAGAGAAAGAGAGCCACAAAGACGGCCTCGGCCGCAGCAGACATTGGTGACTGCATCTCCCCAGGCGAGGGAAAAGAGCGACAGTATGGTGGAGCCGATGAAGGATATGCCCAGAACATTCCAGCTGGGGAAGACGGGACAAGACTCCTGGGAGCAAACTTACATAGACCCCGGGAGGGGAGAGTGCTGGGCTGCCACCGGCGCATGTGCGACGCCCACCCGCCTCCTTGGGGTGACTGTGCCCGCCTGCAGTCTAACATGGGTGTGGGGGGGGTGCAGAGAAGAAGATCTGCTAGCACTGGGAACCCACCCCCACCTACATGTGCCACTAGACCTAGACGTCTCCATAGTCTAGTGGTTTCTTCCCACTGGTCCCACTCAGTTGTCTGGGTTCAGAGGGGGCACCTCAGACCCAGGGGTCTGCAAAACAACATGTCTGTACTTGTGTCAGGGGGCAGCTGTGTTAGTCTGTATCCACAACAACAAGGAGTCCGGTGGCACCTTAAAGACTAACAGCTTTATTTGGGCATAAGCTTTCATGGGTAAAAAAACCTCACTCCATGCATCTGAAGAAGTGAGGTTTTTTACCCACAAAAGCTTATGCCCAAATAAATCTGTTAGCTGTCAAGGTGCCAGCGGACTCTTCGTTATTTTTATGTCTGTACTTGCTGTCTGCTGCTCTGCGGTTTCTATCCTCATTTGAATGCAGCAGCACAAGACAAATGGGAAACACACACATTGCGTTTGTCTGGATGCCCTCTGGAGGTCCTGCTGCTTTCTTGACAGGATCCGCAGGCTTGATCCTGTTCTCAGTGCAGGCTGCAGTTTCCCTGCTGCAGAGTCTGACTTTTACAAGCAGGAGAATGTCAGCAAACGTGTCTGTCATGAAACCAGCTGCTGAGCAGCCAGACTCCAACAACTGGAAAAGGAAAACAAAATCTGCTGATACATCAATGGCTTCTAATTTGTGATATGTTTATTTTGGGAACGTTTAGTTAGGGGTTGGGGGCGGGGGATAGGTCCTGTTTGCCCTAAAGCTGAAGATCTTTAGGAACACGCAGACTGGGCTAGACAGGATAAGATCTATGAACTTCAGTGCTGGCTCCTTTCTAGCATATTCTTCTGCATCTTGTGGTTTCTTTTCTAGCTTGGGGAAACTATTTCACTTCATGGGCAATCAGCCAAATATCCTGACTTTGGAAGAGGTATCTCCTTGATTTACTCTGTCTGCCTTTCATGAATAGGTTCAAAGCGCTGTTTTATTTGATTTTTAAATTTTAAATTATGAACGATTCTCGAGTTAAGATCATTTCTTGTTAATTTTATTTTTGTTTTGTTTTTGTTTTTGTTTTATGTCCCCCCATTGGGGGCACTGCAGACTATATGTTATGTGCTGTCCAATACCAAAATACTAGCATCCCCCTATGCTCTGTATGTTACCCCCGATGACCAATAACTGACCTTTCAAACTCTCTGTATCATCTATTTATAAACATTCTCTAATAAACTTTTCAATCTGTGGGCATTATCCTCAACCAGTCTCTGCTGCTTGGTTTCTTTATATCTTGCAATAGCTCTTTTCCTGTCATTTAGTCTTGCCCAATTACATTGTGCATGATTGTTTTCTTTTCGAAACAAGTTACACAGAGCCTTTGGGAAACCATCATGCAAATCAAGACTGACATTTCAAGTGATGTTTTCAGATCAAAAATGGATGGAACACTGCTGGCAATTCTTTGGGTGCCTTAGGAGTGGCTGGAACCATGCTGTCCTATCCAAAGATGCTGTCTGTCCTGTTAATAACCTGCAGCCTGCTCCTTTCCCAGCCATTTCAGTGCTAAGATTCTCTCTCCGTTGTTGCTATTTGTCTCCCAATTTCCTTTCCTATCTATTTTTCTCATGGTATACTTTTTCACTCTCTTTTTCCTCACCCTCCTTCTATCTTGTGTGGCTGACAATGCTTTCTCACACCCCACTGTAACTTTTCTCTGTCTCTTGTCTTCCATCACTGTTGTTTGCATTTTCTCCACCCTTGGCCTTGCACCTGCTTCTTTCTCTCCAGTTCCCCATCCTTGCATTCTTTCCCCCTTCCACATGCACCCACTTCATCAGAGCTGAATGTGTACCGGAGAAAGCTAGGCTTCCTGATGTGTGGTTGGATGTCTTGGCAGCAGCACAAATGCGCATCAACAATAGAGACACAGAAACATGGATCACACCTGCAATTTTCCAGCACCTCTGCAGATTTTTTATTATTATTATTTTATAATGGAGATATCCTATCTCCTAGAACTGGAAAGGACCTTGAAAGGTCCAGCCCTTTGCCTTCACAAGCAGGACCAAGTACTGATTTTGCCCCAGATCCCTAAGTGGCCTCCTCAAGGGCTGAACTCACAGCCCTGGAGGGTTTAGCAGGCCAATGCTCAAACCATTGAGCTATCCCCTCCCCTGACATCTTTCAGGAAATCCACAGGAGTGGATGAAAGATTTCAAGTGCTACATACTCCTGTAGCACTTAGTAAATAACAACATAAATCATAATAATGCATATTGTCAGATATAAGCATGGGCTCTCAAACCCCATCAAACAGTGGTTCTCAACTTATTTACCATTGTGGGCCACATATGCACCTCCCTCTGTGTTATGTGGGCTGTATACAAACAATATAAATACTACCGGTGACTTCCTCAGGGCCATACAGTCCATGGGAGGCAGGTTGAGAATCACTGGTCTAGAGTCTTAGTTGCTGTTAATTGGCCTAGTCCCATTTATTTAAATTGGCTTTAACAGCACCTGAAGAACTTGCACATGTACTTTATCTCCCATCCTTTTAAAGATACTACAATCTAAAATTATTTGTTTTTTTTTCTTACTAGCATCCACTTGGTTAGCTAAAAGATATGGGTAGCGCTCAAACATGGGCGTCTGTTGAGGGAGGCTAGCTCCTGGCTCCACCCCTTATGCCTTAGGCCTTCCCCCCTCCCCCAAAGGAGCCCAGAGCAACCCCACCGTGACCCTCAGCCCCAGGCAGCACAGCTGCAGCAACCCAGCCCTGGTGCACTGGGTAGCCAGCACCAGAGTGCCAGGCAGCAGTGGCCCCAACCCTGGTGCACTGGGCAGCCATGCAAAATGGCCCCAGCACCATCAGTGCTAGGTGTGTTGGGCAGCACAGATGCAGCGCCTCCAGCCCCAGAGCACTGGCAGCTAGGCGGAGTGCCCTGAGCACCAGGCAGGCAGTGCAGCCCCAGTGCCAGCAGCCCCGAGTCCCTGTGGCAGGCTGGCCAGCCCCAGCCAGCAAGGGCCAGGGCAGAGCACCAAGAACTGAAGAAGGGAGTGTAGGAGCACAGCGTGGATGGGGCCTTCCCCAGCCTATGATACTGGCCACTGCCCATGCGTTCATAAATTTTTAACACTAGAATGGAACATTAGATCATAAGTTACTCCTGTATTGATCCAATAACTTGTCTGATTAAAAGCATGTTTTCCAGAAAGGCATCCAGTCTTGACTGGAAGATGGAGAATCTACAACATCCCATGATAGTTTGTTCCAGTGGTTAATCATCTTCACTGTTAAAAGGTTGTGTCTTATTTCTAATTTGAGTTTGTCTGGTTTTAACTTCTAGCCACTGATTTGTTATGCCTTTCTCCATTAGGTTAAAACACCCTTTAGTACCTCATATTCTCTCCTCATGAAGGTACTTATAATCTTCTTTGCAATATGCTAGACAAATTAAACTTCTTAAGTCTCTTACTGTCAGGCATTTTTTCCAGTTCTTGGGTCATTTTTTTCACTCTTCACTGTCCCCGCTCCAATTTTTCAACATTCTTTTAAAAAATGTAAACACCAGAACTGGAACAGATATTCCAGTATTAGTCAGACCAATATCACATACAGAGGAATAAATCACAACCCTACTCACTGCTCCCATGTTTATAATACATCCAAGAATCACATTAGCCCTTTTTGCCACAGCATTGCACTATGAGTTCATGTTCAGTTGTTGACACCTGGATTCTTTTCAGAATCATGGCTTTCTAGAATATGGTCCTCACATGCAGCCCTACATTCTTTGGTCCTAGAGGTATAACCGTGCATTTGGCTTCATTAAAATGCATTTTGTTTTAATTGGCCCAGCTTACCAGGGAAACCAAGTCACTCTCTCTGACTGTCCTATCCTCATTATTATTTAATGTGGATGAAGGAAGTGTATGAAATAAATTCCTTTACATCAAACAAGCAAAATAAAACAAATAATAGATAGGAACATCAAAATATTAAAAAATTAAACTTAAATACAAAAGGTGACATTAACCTTAGTTTTCATTTTAAATACTCCAGTATGAGAAAATGTGAAAGTTACAGTTTTCATAGTGATCTTAGCCACATTTCACTTATACATTCAAACTACCTCTCCTTGAAGTTATTTGTGAATATCTCAGAGAATTTGGACCATTGTACATTTACGGCATTCACTGAATCCAAAATAGTCTATGGATTTGGTAATGCATGTCTTAGTCAAGTGTGAATCCCATAGTCTCAATGAAATGAAGAGAGGCCAGCCAACACGGCAAGTTAAGGTTACTAGGAGAACTTGGGGTGAAATCTTGTCCTTACTGAATGAAGTCAGTGGGAGTTTTGCCAGACATCAGCAGAGCCATGATTCATTTTTGTATTTCCTGACTTTTAAAATTACTTAAATTACAGGCCTTGGGTGGCAGGCCAGTCCTCACCCACAGGCAACCTGCCAACCTGAAACATATTCTCACCAGTAACTGCACACCGCACCATAGTAACTCTAGCTCAGGAACCAATCCATGCAACAAACCTCGATGCCAACTCTGCCCACGTATCTACACCGGCGACACCATCACAGGACCTAACCAGATCATCCACACCATCACCAGTTCATTCACCTGCATGTCCACCAATGTAATATACGCCATCATATGCCAGCAATGCCGCTCTGCTATGTACATCGGCCAAACTGGACAGTCGCTACGGAAAAGGATAAATGGACACAAATCAGACATTAGGAATGGCAATATACAAAAACCCGTAGGAGAACGCTTCAACATCCTGGCCACACTATAGCAGACCTTAAGTTGGCCATCCTGCAGCAAAAAAACTTCAGGACCAGACTTCAAAGAGAAACTGCTGAGCTTCAGTTCACCTGCAAATTTGACACCATCAGCTCAGGATTAAACAAAGACTGGGAATGGCTTGCCAATTACAGAACCAGTTTCTCCTCCCTTGGTTTTCACACCTCAACTGCTAGAACAGGGCCTCATCCTCCCTGACTGAACTAACCTCGTTATCTCTAGCTTGCTTGCATTATATATATATATACACACACACACACACACACACACACACACACACACACACACACACACACACACTCACACCTGTCCCCTGGAAATTTCCACTACATGCTCCAAAACGTCTGTTAGTCTATAAGGTGCCACAGGATTCTTTGCTGCTTATATATTACAACATTAACCTTACATTGATGCAAAATTTTGGATTTAATTGTCCTGGGTTGACTTCAGTAGGACGGGCTAAAAGCTTAGTGCTTTTGAAATTCAGGCCACTTATTTAGGTGTCCAGATACAGATAGAGGAGACCAGCTTTAGGCAGCCAGGTCTGAAGATATTGGTCAGACTCTTGACTTATTTCATTGTGTATTTCCATTGTTTCTTAGCTGAAAAAATCTGCAATTTTGGGACTGCACAGTGAAAGAGTAATGTAAAACCATACCCATGTAACGAGGTAACATCAATACTGTGTATTTACATTAGATCATTATCCATAAATAATATGCAAATCTGGACTCAGTAGACATTTCATATTATATATATGTAAAAACTGATTCCAAGAATAAGAACCGTCAATACTGAGTCAGACCAATGGTCCATCTAGCCTAGTATCCTGTCTTCTGACAGTGCCAATGCCAGGTGCTTCAGAAGGAATGAACAGAACAGGTAATCACCAAGTGATCCATCCCCTGCTGCTCATTCCCAGCTTCTGACAAAATAACTGATCGATAAACAATTGATTTTTCCCCAAACTGGGCTGGCATTAACTTCTAAGGTCTAATCACCTGGAAAGCTTCTACTTTTTAAAGTTTAGCCATGGCCCCTTCCCCTAAAACGTCTTAATCTTTTTTACAGGAGAAAACTTAAAGAAATACATAATAGGTATTTTAACTATTCTGCATCTTGGTTACATTTCTTTTACATTCACTGCTAATCTTTTACCAAAAAAATACCTGTTATAATGACGTTCCCCCCCCAAAAAAATCCATTTTTAAAAGTAATGTCAAAATTAATTTGGATTATGTTATTTAAAATGCTTTTTCGCTTTGGAAAAGTGACTTATTTCCAATAAGGAAACACTGGCCAATACTGACCTGTTGCCTGATTCAATGCAACCATCATTTTTCATCACTTCTCTGGGGATATCACTCTCTAAACATCAGGCTAGCATATGTGGCAGAAAATCAGAATGTTACTGCAATCTCTCTTGTAATCCTCTAAAATTCCTCTTTTGGAATAGCAGGACACAAACCTGACTTTCCTAAATGGATTAGTTGCCTGTATTTACCATCCAGTTTCAGCTGTAACAACAGATCACACTTCCATAATTATTTAATAGATGGTTGGATCTAAATTTTATCTGGTAAGAAACATCAATCATATGAAGAAGAGGCACTCAGCCAACTGAGCAAAAAAAAAATTTCTAACAACTGTGTGCGTGTGTGTGTGTGCGCAAACTTGTGCACCCAGGAGTTTTTGTAACTAATCTGTTTTGTAAATTCTTTCAAGCATGGCAATTTTTCCACACAGCATCATATTAATTATCTCACAATTGCAATGTTCTTTAGCAGAAAGTAATATAAGAATTAGAACAGAATTAATTCATTTATAAATTGTTAAATCAGGTTGCTTCCTAGAAATGCAAGGATGTGTTTGCTACTATTATTTAATTGTAGTTTTTAAAAGTAATATTGTCCACAGACTGCTCATTTTGAAAACATGGCTACATCTTGAAAAAACCATAACAATGTAAAATCCTTCATAAATAATGATTATTTTGAACCTCTGAAGATACCCTGAATTTTTGTCTCACACATACAATGCTTTTGTTATTAGTAATCTATCTATTCATGGCCCAGGCAAAAACAAACTGTTTATGGAGATGGAAGACCAAGTCCCACAAGTCACATTTGTGAAGGGTGCGAAGTCTCGACAGGATTCCCAATGATACTATATTTATTTGTTTTGTCCTTTTCCTTGTAGATCATATAAAAGGATAATGCTAGCTCAAGATTTTGTCATTTCACTCCACATAGCGTAGGCCCTTCTGCTACTATACATGATACAGTGTGACAACCAAAACACAGGGCTGAACACCTTTCTCAAATTCCTGGAAAGTGAAGAAATTTTATATATACCCCAAATTAGGGGAGAGAGTGTGTGTGTGTGTGTGAAAGCTTTGGCTATCCTCAACAAACCCTCTAGGATGGTATAAAATCCCTTCATGCTGATTCAACAGTGAAAAGGTCATTAGTAGGAAAAGGTCACCCACCACACATTAAGATGTTACATTTCTTATGAACATGAGTATTTGTCCTTTCATGCAGGGCCGGCGCTACCATTTAGGCAGCCTAAGCAATGGCCTAGGGCACCAGAATAATTGGTAGGCGGCATTTTGCCGGAGGGGGCAGCAGGCAGCTCCGGTGGAGCTGCCGCAGTGGTGCCTGCAGAGGGTCCATTGGTCCGCGGCTCCAGTGGAGCTGCCGCAGTCGTGCCTGCGGATGGTCGGCTCCTCGCGGGGCTCCAGTGGACCTCCCGCAGGCACGACTGCGGCAGCTCCACTGGAGCCGCGGACCAACGGACCATCCGCAGGCACCACTGCGGTAGCTCCACCGGAGCGCGGGACCAGCGCGCGGGGTGGCGAAATTGCCGTCCGCCTAGGGCACTCAAACCCCTAGCGCCGGTCCTGCTTTCATGTATTATAAAACTAAAATGAGGTACCACAGTTATTTCTCCAAGAGCAAAAAACAATGAAGGTAAATTACAGTAGCAGATCCTTTTGTTTGGAAAAGGATCCTAACCCTTCAAGGAAAGTCTCTTTTTCAGGAAAGAATTACTCTGAACTATTTTTTAAATCTTCTCAGCTTTCACAATTAACATGTTCATTATCTGAAAAGACACAATTATAAGCATAATTTTTCCCAGGAAAATAGGGGCTATAATATATTCTGATTAGAAAGATAAATCATTATTTTTTCAAAGAGGAACTATTTAGAGAAACATTAAAGCCCAGTCAAGCCATTCAGCATTCAGGCACAAAATACAACGGAGATAAGAAAGTTCAGGAATTAATTTCAGAGGGACACTGTCAACTTAAAAATCACACGCCAGATCCTCATCTGGCATCAATCAGCGTAGCTCCATTGAAGTCCAGAGACACAGTGGTGTACATCAACTGAGAATCTGACCCCACATTTATTTCTGGAAACTTTTAACCTCCTATTGTTACAAGTAACACCTAGATCAGGGGTGGGCAAACTACGGCCCATGGGCCGGATCTGGCCCCTCAGGGCTTTGGATCTGGCCCATGGGATTGTCCCCTAGGGCCCCGTGGGCCCTGCGCTGCTCTCAGAAGCGGCTGGCACCACGTCCCTGCGGCCCCCAAGCGAGGGGTCAGAGGGCTCCGTGCACTGTCCTTGTCTCCAGACACCACCCCCCGCAGCTCCCATTGGCCAAGAATGGGAAGCCCTCTGCCCCCACTCTCTTCCAGAGGCCGCAGCGTGCCCTGCAGCAGTGCAGGGCCGGGGACAGGGCAGGCATGCAGGGAGCTTGCCCTGACCCCAGTGCGTGCCGCTGCCACCCTGAAGCCGCTTTAGATAAGCAGTGCCAGGCCGGAGCTCGAACCCGGCCTGCACTCCACACCCCAACTCCCTGCCCTAAGTCCCCTGCCTGCACCTCGCACCCCTCCTGCACCCCAGCTCCCTGTCTTGAGCTCCCTCGTACACCCCACACCCCAACCCCCTGCCCTGAGCTCCCTGCTGCACCCTGTACCCCTGCGCACCCCAACTCCCTGCCCACTCCCGCAATCAGCATCCCTCCTGCACCCCTTCCGAGCCCCCCTGCACCCCAATCCCTCTTCCCTGAGCCCCTCATACATTCCAGACCCCTCCTCTTCCCCAATTCCTTACCCTGAGCCCCTTCCTGCACACCGCACCCTCTCCCACACCCCGCACTCCCTCACGCACCCCAACCTCCTGCCCTGGCCCTGCATACAATTTCCCCACCAAGATGTGGCCCTCAGCCCAAAAAGTTTGCCCTGACCTAGATCCTGGTTCTGCAAAGACATATGCATATGCTTAACTTTCAACATATGCATAGCCCTATTGACTCTAATGAGGCCATTCACATGAGTTAAGTTAAGTACGTGCTGTGTTTGCAGGACTGGGGAGGTCAGATTAGATCATAGATAGACAATCTATGGCACGCGTGCCAAAGGCAGCACACGATCTGATTTTCAGTGGCACTCACGTTGCCCAAGTCCTGGCCACCGGTCCAGGGGGCTCTGCATTTTAATTTAACTTTAAATGAAGCTTCTTAAACATTTTAAAAACCTTATTTACTTTACATACAACAATAGTTTAGTTACATATTACAGACTTAGAGAAAGAGACCTTCTAAAAACGTTAAAATGTATGACTGGCACGTGAAACCTTAAATTAGGGTGAATAAATGAAGACTCGGCACACCACTTCTGAAAGATTGCCGATCCCTGGACTAGATGATCACGATGGTCCCTTCTGGCCTTAAAGTCTAAGAATGAACCTCCATCCTATTCCTATTCCATTTGTGAGTCTTTGCCCTGGAACTGAGACACAATAAATATGGAACCCCATGAGGCCATTTTTACGGGAGTCCTTTTCAGAGTCGAGCCACGTTATAAATTCAGCTGCAGGAAGTTTAACATTGGCTTTGTAGTCTTCCATCATCTTCTTTTCACCACGTTTACTAAAAATTAAACTTTTGACTACATGGAAAAAGGCTGCGTGAGTAAACACTGGTCCTGCCCCATAAATCCCTAAAATACAATACAATGTAACTGCAGGTTTCTTTGATTTTTTAAGATTGTGTAGCAATTCCTCACCTGCCATAAGTTGCCTTCTGCTTCAACAGGGGTCCCCACTTGTGAATCACCTTGTAGGGTTGGGACTTTAAGGGTCTAGTTACGCCTTAGTTCCAAGTTTTTAGTAATTTAGTGTTATCTTACCTCACTAAGCTATACAGTCCTCCATTAGCAACAAAGTAGTATCAATTGCATATTTGATTTATAGTAAGAGTCTAAACTTTTCCTACAAAATATGGTCTCAGTCCACAAACATCTCACTGCAGGACTGGGGTTTATGACACTTTTGGCCTTACAACTGTGGATTTAATGGGGTTTGGAGTTTTATTCCAGAAAAAAAGAGTGATCAAATGTGTTAAAAAGCCACAATTACTGTCTTGTAACAAGCTGCTTATTACCTTCAAATTGTCCCAAGAGCACTAGGTAATGGTATAAAAATTCATTTTACCCGATAGCTCACATTCAATTTGAAGAAAATTCATATAACTACTTTCAGTGCTGCATTATAGCCCACAGGGACTGAACACAACGTGACAAGACTGCAAAGACTTATGTGTAGGGAGGGGAAGGAAAATAAGGTAAATTTAAGGGGCCATGTGGGATTTAGGATTACAGTACAGGTGGGAAAGTAAGACCAAAAGTGAAATGTAATTCTCACTGAATCAGTGCAAGATTAACTGGGGATTGGTACTGAAGGCCCTTCAAATTAAATTATAAAATCTTATCAGGCAGACAGTCAATTAAGTCTTGTCTATTAAAACAACCTCTGGTCTTTTTGCTGTGTCTGATAAAAGACGTTATTCTGCAACATTATCTCCTCCTTCCATTATTCGGCAATTTTGTCTCCACTACATTTTACACAGCAAAACATTCCATAATCTATCAATGGGGCAAAGTAAGACAACCAAGTTATGGAATTTTTAAAAATATATGTTTTTGTTTTTAATACAAGGCATTTCGAAAGATCAAAGCTGATTCTACATCCCTTTTAAAAACTGCAGGCCCCCCATGCAATATTTTTACAATGATCTTAAGGTTCTTCAAAACTGCAAAGTCAACTATATTTACTAACATGAATTCCATATTTCCTTCAGATATTAAAGGGAGGGTGGAGATGACACTACAAAAATCATATGGCATTTCTAGTTATGCAGCTCAGCTACATGCTTCTTTGAGAGGGACTGATCTGATGGCACTGGTGCAAGGGAATATGGTCTTCAAGCCTCCCACAGACCTGAGATTAGAAGGGGAAAAAAATATATGGTGAAAAATTCCCTTTACATGCATGCTCCCCAGGCCTGGCATCAGAGCTGTCTCAGTTGCTGTGCTGCCATGGTTTTCCCATCTGCCACCTGTAACCCTAAGCTCCCTGAACACTAGTTGGGAGGAAGGTTGTGCATCATGAGCAGCATTAACTTCCAAAGGATGTTCCAGCTCAGATTATGTCATTCTAAGAGGAAAATATGCTATGTGGAGCAGCCATTCCCTTATTCCGCTCCACACCAAACCCCCTATCTCAGCTCGGACAGTCAGCAGGAGAGGGGCTACTGATGACTGCGTAGTCTGGGAAGGGATGCTGGTATTTCTCAGCCTTCTCTTCTCCACACTGCCCCTCCACTCCATTTGGAGGCAGCATAGTCCAGTGAAAAGAGCACCAGACTGACACCAATGTTCTGATTTTACTCTGCCAGTGACTTGCTGTGTGACATTAAGAGCGAGCCTACACTAAAATCACTACAGCAGTGCAGCTGTGCTGCTACTGCAGACGCTCTCTGCCAATGGGAGAGAGCTTTCCTGTTGGCATAATAAATCCACCTCTGTGAGAGGCGGTTGTGATATTCTGTATCTTGGGAGAGCACCCTGTAACCCCTCATATTCCTCATCTGTCTGGTACGGTGATGTTACATATAAAGCATGCCTTGTAAAGTATCAGGTGAAAGGTTATGATCTGCTGAAAGTCATTTCTCTATCCATATATGTATATCACTAATGCATATGAAGTTATGAGAATTGTGTTGAACGGCTGTCACTAAAACGTGCTGTAAGTTGGGGAATCAGCCAGATATTAGCTCCCCAGAGGCAACAGCAAGGAAAGTAACCAACACCTGGGCGGGGTGTCAAACAACCATCAACAACCATTGTCCAGCAAGGGAGCTACAATTCAATGACTCACCTGCATGAGGCTATACTAGGGGAATTGCTCAACATTGCCTGGAGACTCAGCAATGCCCCCAGACATGCCTGGACTTGTGCTCCCCAAGCACATGGGACTGAGGTTACAAAACAGACACGGTGGCCACATGCTGGACCTTTTTTCTTGCCCCTACCTACGCTGCAAAGCAAAAAAGACACTGAGACTATCCCAGATTTAAGGGACAAATCTCTGTATTAAGGACTGCAATATCCAGTGGGGTGAGAAAAACTGCTTAGTCTAGTTGTTGCCCAGCCTAATAGGGTTGAGAGTTTAGATTGAGTGCTTATATTTTATTTCTTTTGGTAACTAACTCTGACTTTTTGCCTATCACTTAATATCTATGTTTTGTAGTCAACAAATTTGTTTTACTGTTTATCTTTACCAGTGAGTTTGTATGAAGTGTGTGGCATATCTGCTGTGTATAGCCACTTTCCTCTGATGAAGTAGTGAACCAATTAATAAGTCTGCACTACCTATCTTGAGCAGTGCAAGATAGTATATTCCTGATACACAGTGCTGGGAGGGGTTTGGCTCTGGTGCCTTTCTCTGTGTGAGTCATGAGTGACTCTGGGAGCATTCATGCAATCTAGCTCCACATGCGGTTGTGCTGAGTGATCACAATGCCTGGAGAGGTTTGCTGCTGGTCACTAGCAAGACATTGTGAGAGACAGCCCAGGCTGGAGAGAGTTTAGGGGGCACAGTGGTCCTACAGTCCCAGGCTGCACCTCAGGGATCCTGTCACAGTGGTAGTTATGTGAGCGAGAGAAGGTCTCCCACCGACACAGCATTGTCTACACTGGTAATTAAGTTAGTGTAACTTACATCCATCAGGAGGATGGCTTTTTCATAACCTCGAGCGACATAAATTATACCTACATAAGGGCTAGTGGGTACAAGCCCTAAGTAAGGGTATATCTACACTACGAAATTAAGTCAATTTTATAGAAGTTGATTTTAAGAAATCGATTTTATACAGTCAATCACATATCTCCACACTAAGTGCATTAAGTCAGTGGAGTGCATCCTCACTGCCGTGGCTAGCATCAACTTACGGAGCGGTGCACTGTGGGTAGCTATCCCACAGTTCCTACAGTCTCCGCCACCCATTGGAATACTGGATTAAGCTCCCAATGCCTGATGGGGCAAAAACATTGTCATAGGTAGTTTTAGTTACATGTCATCAGTCTCCCCTCCCTCCATGAAAGCAACAGCAGACAATCATTTTGCACCTTTTTTCCGCACAGAAGCCATGCCACGGCAAGTATGCAGCCCGCTCAGCTCAGCTCATCACCACTGTTGTGTCCTGGGTGCTGCTGTCAGCAGATGGTGCGGTAGGATTGCTAACCGTCATCATACACCACTTCAGCCACTTCTCTGTCCCTCAGTTTCTCTCCTGTAAAAATCAAGATAATATTTACTCACTTTTGTAAAATACTTTGCGATCTATATATATGCCAAGAATGATTATTACCACAGTGCTGCTTTCCTCTGCACTTTACAGCAGTGGTTTTGAATCTGGGGTCCGCAGACTATGTCTAAGGATTCCGCAAAAGTATGTTGTTACCACAGAACAGTGGTTTTCAAGCTCAGAGCTGCAGACTAGGTCAAAGATTTCCAAAGTGGTCCACATTTGCATTCGAAACTTTTTAGGGGTCTGCAAATGAAACAAGGTTGAAAACCACTGCTGTAGAGCAAGGCACTCCACCAAGTTCACAGCAGCAAGCTCCCTATTTTGAGAAAACTAGAAATACAAAGAAAAATGTCAGCTTTCTTTTATTAAGTATAAGCACATTTCTCATAGGCTTTTTCCTTGGCGCAGCCCTGACAACATAAAATGAATGTAAACCAATCACTAGGTTTGAAAGGAACAAACTATTGGGCCTCAATTCTGCATCTGGAGGCTTGGGAATTAAAATATTTTACAAAACACAAACTTCTTTTGTAAAAGTATTCAGTTATAACTGCAGAGTATCCAAAGAATTAACCTTGCTGGCAGTCCCCAAAATCCTTAGGCCAGACCTGTACATAAGATGTAAGAGTGGACAGAAAATGGTTACATTGTGTCAACGGGGCAAACAAAGTCTTGTTTTGCAGACTGCCCCAAAATGCTAATTAGCTCTGTGTGGACTGGAATACAGGCCATGAAAACTAGCACATTTCATATAAAGCTGAGAGTGGTAAAGAGTTTAAAGTAAAACACTAATAAATGTAATGTAAGTTTAGCCAGTTCAATAGAACAAAGGTCAGTATCACCATCTGCCAAGGTGAAAGCATACTGAAGACACAGCCAGTGTGCTCCTTCTGAAAAGTGGAAGGTCTAGAAGTAGACCCAAGTTATCATCTAAAGAACATCAATATTTGGGAACTATGATTAATTAGAGTGTTAGGCTGTATTAAGTCAAATAAGAACAAGGGAAAGCCAGGAGTAGCTGGGCATAAAGGAGATTCTGTTCAGAATATTTTGGTTTTAAAAAATTAAACTAACCTGGCTCACAAAATGCCTTTCATATGCCAGATGTGCTTCCCAAAGTACCCATAATATCAACAAATCTAGGCTCTTTTGGACAAATCAGCAAAGTGAATTCCAAAGATCTGGCGTATTTACACCAGATTTCCTGCCCCTAACTGTCTAAATCTGGAGACTACTAGCAAAAGCATCCCAACTCCTCCAACTGAAGGCTAGCACATAAGGTGTTTTCCAAGTCCTTCAATGAGATGCAAGCAGAAAAGTCATGAGCGCCTGCTCAGAGCCCCATTTTTTTTCAGTGGAGCTCTGTACTGGAGCAGAGATCTGCCGACATGCATCCTATTGAAGGACTGGGGCCTAAGACAGCAGAAGCTAACCCAGCCTGAGCTTTAGAGCGCAAAGAAGAGACAAGTCACCTACTGATCTAGCTTAAGTTTCTGAGCACTCATTAAACATAACCCTATAGCACTGCTGCAGCCTCCTCTGGTATTTTCCATTGTCCTGCCATGATCTCCTCCATCCTCCAACCAAGACAATGCTTCAAGTGTTTTTCCCTCAACGCGCATGCGCCTACCTCTTGCGCATGCGCAAGCCGCCGTGATTATTAAGTGGGGGAGGGGAGGGCTTGTCCTTTCACCGGGGAAGAGAGGCGAAATGGGACCACGGCCTCTCGACCTTGCTGCGCATGCGCCGAAGAAATGCGCATGCGCTCTGCCTGCATCGCTCCGATCCGGGCGATGGCTCTGAGGGGCGGGATTGGTCGGTGAACTGGCTCGTTCGGCGGCAGCGGCAGCAGCGCCGGGGCCGGGCACCCGCGGCGCTCGGGCCATGCGTCCCGTGTAGAGAGCGGCCGAGGCGGAAGGTCGGGGCGCCATGAACCTGCGGGGGTTGTTCCAGGATTTCAATCCGAGGTGAGTCCGGGCCCTGCGCCGCCGCCAGCCTAGCGGGACCGGGCCGGGGGCTTCCGTTTGGAGCCTGTTAGAAGGGCCCATGTGGCGCCGTCAGGCCACCGTACCCCGGCAAGGCCCGGCCGGGGCTCACGGGGCCTGACTTAAATCCGGGCTCTTCCCTCTCTGTCCCCCCCCCCCCCCCCCCCACACACACACACCCCGTGCTCCTGTCCCGGGAGCTGTTCCCGTCTCGTCTGAGGTGCCCTTCACCTCTGGGAAACGGGGGCAACAGAGCCCGGCGGCCCTGCGCAGACCTAGGACCTTTCCCAAGAGCTCTGTGCGGCTCCCGAGCTTTTTCTCATGACACAGGTTGGTCCACGGAAAGCCAGGACCTCACCCCCCTTGTCTCTCTAATATCTTGGGGCCCAGTCGGGTACCACAACACAGCATGCGGCATAGCGCTGCCTGTAGGGGCCGAGCCGTGTGCAGTCACAGCTGTGTTTCTGAGCGTGGCCGCGGCTAGCATGGTTTCGTGGTGTAGCCTGGCTGAGGGCGCGGGACATCGCTCCGACAGCTTGAAGGCATGTCCGCGAGAGTGCCGTGGGAATGGGAGGGCAGGGTGTCCCTGAGGAAATGCAGCCTCCGCCCTAATTATTCATCACTTAGATTTGTGCAGTGCAAACCTAGTGAGATGTGTTCATTGGAGATACACCACTACGCCGATATAATGTGACCCGATATAACACAGGTTTGCGTCTAGCACATTAACTCGGGGGCTCTGGCAGTGGGGATCGGGCAGCGCTTTAAAGGGCCCGGGCTCTGGCTGCTGCGGGGAGTCCCAGGCCCTATAAATCATCGCTGGAGCCCTGCCGCCGCTACCCCGGAGCTGCGGCAGTGGGGCTCGGCCAGTGATTTGAAGAGCCCAGGCTCCCGCAGCGGCCAGAGCCTGGGACTCTTTAAATCACGGTTGGAGCCCTGTTGCTGGTACCCCAATAAAACGAGGTTTCACCTATAACACAGTAGGTTATTTCATTTCAATGTTGTTTCATTTAGATACAATATTTTTCACTTTGTATGCTAATCTGTTGTGTAGCGTTGTTCACCATTAAAAAGCTTTCTGTAAACTCTTTAGGGTAGAGATGGGCAGTGTACAACGTCTTGCATAAATGGGACATGATGGGGGGCCTCTAGAGCCATTGCTTTAAAAATAACTATGCTTTTCAGGGATGAATGAAATGGTCCTTTGGTATAAACTTGTAAAGCACTTTACAAGGTTCTTTTGAAAAGAAAAGTGCTGTATAAAAACAAGTTATTTATTGTTAATTCTAAACCACGCTTGAGACGTGCCCTAGCATTCTGACATAGTTTTGTAGCAAGAGTTGTAGCATAGGTCTGCATGGATGCAAATTTATGCAAAAACCACATTTTGCATAGCTGAGTTACACTATTGGTATAAATGTTTCATGAATACTGTATTCTCGTACTTTCCAGATTCAGAGGAGTCCTTCTCAGTTTATTTTTTTTATGCATAATGTCACTCTCTGAAATAATGTTGCTTGTTTTCCGTTACAATACTAGTGTTTTAGTAACCAAAGTTAAAGATACAGAGCTAATTTTAAAACTTAAAATTCAGTCTGAATTTTACTTTGTTTCAATTTAACCTTTGTACACAAAATACCGTCAAAAGACAAGCTTAAGTTCATTTCTCCACTAGACACTAAAAGGCATGGACTGAACAGAGATGCTGGATTCATGGCTTGTTACAACAATCTCTGTAACTCCCTCATTTTACAGGGAGGCTATGACTGCAGAGCTGTTAACGGGCTACTGTATCTTGAATGGTTTCTTACAGTACGTGCTAACTACTTTTGCTAAATAATCTGTTCCACCTTCCATTTTGCTGTGATGCTAGGAGTTCCTTTCCCAGACCTGAAGAAGAGCTCTCCTGTGGCTCCAGAGCTTGTCTTTCTCACCATCAGAACTTGGTAATAGGCAGCAAGTTTAAAACAAATGAAAGGAAGTTCTTCTTTACACAGCGCACAGTCAACTTGTGAAACTCCTTACCTGAGGAGGTTGTGAAGGTTAGGACTGTAACAGCGTTTAAAAGAGAACTGGATAAATTCATGGTGGTTAAGTCCATAAATGGCTATTAGCCAGGATGGGTAAGGAATGGTGTTCGTAGCCTCTGTTTGTCAGAGGATGGAGACGGATGTCAGGAGAGAGATCACTTGATCATTGCTTGTTAGGCTCGCTCCCTCTGGGGCACCTGGTATTGGCCACTGTCGGTAGACGGATACTGGGCTAGGTGGACCTTTGGTCTGACCCGGTACGGCCGTTCTTATGTTCTTATGGTCCAATAAAATATATTACTTCACCCACCCTGTCTGTAAATGCACAGGCAGTTTCACTGTTTTTTCCCTCTTGTGTAAATCAGGGCAGGTCTACACTACAGCCAGGATTGAAGCTCTGAGATCGATCAACTGGCAGTCAATTTAGCGGGTCTAGTGAAGACCTGCCAAATCGACAGCAGATCACTCTCCAATCAACCCCTGTACTCTACCCCCTGATGAGAAGAGTAAGGTAAGTCGACGGGAGCGTTTCTCCCGTTGACCCATGCATGGTGTAAACCCCGCAGTAACTCGATCTAAGGTACATCGACTTCAGCTACATTATTCACGTAGCTAGAGTTGCGTAGCATAGGTTGACTCTACCACAGTAGTGTAGACGTAGCCTAAGTCACTTCTTTTGGTTCTGTGGGTCATTCTCACAGCAATAGGGGATTTAGATTGTAAGGACAGAAGAAGAGATCAGTAGATCATCTGGTCTGTCTTCCTATAAACGCTGGCCATAGAATTTCACCCAGTTACCCCTGTATTGAGGCCAGTAATTTCTGTGTGACTAAAGCATGTCTTCTATTAAGAAATCCAATCTTGATTTGATGGAAGAGAGAGACTTTAAAAAATAGGAATATGTATTTGTAAAACCACAGTCTTGTAGACATAGTACCTGAAACTGCTTTAAAACTCAGTCTTAAAAAATCTTGGCCAAATTTTAGATTGATAGTGTTTTTTTAAATTACAGCCTCTGTCTGATGTGATGCTTTAAGATAGAAAGTGAATTTACTGCCCTCTTCCCCCAAACCCGTCTTTAACATTTTATCGCATTTTAAGCGTGGTGTGCCCTTTGAATGCTAGATTGAAAATGTGTTAACATCACACCTTTAAATCCTAATCTAGATGAGGCCAAAATGGGAGTCCATTGGAAGAAAAGGCTGTAGTTGCTGTATTCCTGACTCTGGACCTCTGGCTCTATAGAGTGTGGCAAGGCTGTAATAGGAAGATCTGTGCAGCTCCATTCACTGCTCTCTGAGACCAAGAGAATACAAACACGTGTAATTGTTAAAGGAGTTTGGAGAGTGTGTACAATATTTCACGTCTGATTTGTCTCTCAGAGTTAACCATTATAAAATGTCTTAAACATGTAGAAAGTTCACAAACAATTGTAATGCGTTAGGGACCGTCAGGGGGACAAGAGAATCCCAGAGCACAGAGTTCATGAAGCATTTCCACGATTGGTCCTTAACTAATGACAATAATAATTGTAGCGAACTGCATTTGGTTGTACAAACTGTACAGAATAATGAATGTTTCAGGAAATGTATTGATGCAGGGATGCTAAAAGCTGAATCATGTCTGCCATTTCAAAAAGAAGAGAAGAAAAATTTTATAAACTTTCAGAGCTGAGACACTTGTGCTAAATAGAGGCTTGTCCTTGAACTGGAGATGCTGATCTTGTGAATGTTTATTAGGATTTTATGGGAATAAAGGAGAGCGGTTTACTGGTTATATTGTGGGACTAGGGATTGTATTCTTGATTCAGATGCTGATTTACTGGGTGGCCTTGGGCAAATCACTTAATCTCTCTGTTTCTCACTTTACCAATCTATAAACGATGTATTATTATTTCCTGCAGAGAGGTGGTGTTGAAGCTTAATTACATGTGTGTAGAGCACTCTGAGCTCCTCAGGTTAATGTGCTTTATAAGTGCAAATTATTTTTGTCCTGTAGTAGCAAATGACTTTTACATATGTAATTTTATCTGACTTCTGGCGGTATGGTGACAGGTCACTGTGAGTGGATGAGAACAGTTTTTCATTATTAACTAGTTTATAAAATGTAGTGGTTTAAAAACAACTTTTAGGTGAAATTTCCTTTATTGTACATACATTTTAATCTTTTAAATCATTGAGACAGTAACTTTTGCATATCAAATTATCTTCTAGAAAACCACAGTTTAAATTTTCAATGATAAATTTGATAAATTAGAGCAAAACCAAGTGTTTTGTAAAATTAGGCATACCTAATTAGGAAACTAAACTCATTTTTATTTGAGTTAATTTTTTACACTCTAGATGATTTATTAAAATTAAAAATAACCATAATGAATATATGGACTACAATTATTACTTGATTTGTATTGCAAAATGTACTTACCAGGAACATACTGCTTGTGGAATTTAACCAAGTTGCGTATTTAATGAGACTAATCAGGAACAGTATTGTAGGAGGGGAAGTATTTTTAAAAGTCCATTCATATCCTGTACGCTTGTCTTGTAAGAATGCTTTTGATGTGTTCCCTTCAAGTAATTATTTTATAGATGAAAGAGGTGTATATAAGAATGTTTCATCATAAATATAATACTTAATGCACCTCTTCAGAATTGATTAAATCTACCCAACGAAATTCAACAGCCATACATTTTCTGTTGTATTAAGTAATGACATGATTCAAAAGTGCCTTATTTGTCTGCACTGTACACAGAAATGACTGAACTGAGTTTCCTTTGTTTTCTGAAAGTATGTAAAACAATTTGTCATAACTTTTAAGTTGTATTTTTCTTTTTTAATAGCAAATTTCTTATCTATGCCTGTCTGCTGCTGTTCTCTGTTCTGCTCTCTCTCCGTCTGGATGACAAAATTCAGTGGAGTTATTGGGCTGTTTTTGCTCCAATATGGCTATGGAAGCTAATGGTCATTGTTGGTGCCTCAGTGGGAACAGGAGTATGGGCACGAAACCCACAATATCGGTAAGATTAGGACACTTGTTTTCAATGAAGAAAGAAATGTTTACCTTTTTCATAGTGAATCAAAATCTTTAAGTGTGCTTTTGATAACTATATAAGAAGTTATATGGTAATCAATAAAACCTGCTTGATGCTGCTTAAAATTAGTCACTGTAACACACATAATACATGGACACATAGCTTTATGCATGTATGGACTCTTTATCCTTATACTGTACTGATAGTTCATTTAGGAAATATGAGTTAAAACTTCACAGGCTTGTCTGCACAGTTTTTGTACCAATGTTGGTATATTGGTTTTAAAGCTGATGTAATGTGGACAGAGTCATGCAGGTATAAAGGTTCTTATATTGGTATAGTTTGTTCTTGTATCTGCTCTATTGATGTAAGCATCTTTATACTGGTATAATTACATCCACACTTGGAAGGGGCAGGTTGCATTATGCTAACTAGATCACTTTATAAACCAGCATGCTTAAATTGTTATAAAAACTGTTTAGATCAGCCCTAAATGTGTTTGAACTCCTTGTGTTTAATCTCCTTGGTGTTAAACGTGTAGGCTATGCACATGTGTGATGAGAATAGATTACTAAATGTTTTTTCAGACTTCAATTGTCAGAATAAAATTATCCAGATTTACTATTTATTAAAATATACATTGGTAGAAACTCAAATATATACAACAAAGAGGTCCTCATTTTACCAGCAGATATGCTGGAGCCCATTGGCTTTAGTGTGACTCTGTGCAGATCCTGCTCATCCACAAACTCAGTTTAAGGATTGAGATGTAAGGCTCTATATAAGATTCCTGTGATCATTCAGCCAATATGCAAATGGCAAAAATAATTGCTTTCATAAAATTCCCTCCCTGTTACTGATAATACCTTTGATTTTTAAAACATATTGAATTGTAACGGGGATGCTTATTTTTTCAAAACAGATGCTTGCACTTTGTGTTGGACAATAAAGGTAAACCAGTCAGTTTTACCATCTGGTTCTCCTGTACTGTTAGGGTAATATAAATAATTAATAATACTTACGTAGTCCCTGAAAGACTGTAGAAGAGTATTTAAGTATAAGAGAAAATTATTTTCATTGGGAGTGTTAGACAAATTCGAATACTATAAAAAGCAGCATTTTAAATTGTGGCCCAGGTGATACTTGCAAACCATTTTAGTTGTTTCTTATGAAGACAAACACTCAATAAATAGTTTAATGTATGTGTATAATATAATCATGGTCCCTTTAAAAGAACCAATTGTACAACAAGAAACCTTCATTTCATTACTTTTAGGCCAGAGTCACAGCTATCTTTCAGCTTGTCTCGTGTTTTCCAAATTGATTGTCAAGACTTGAAATTCATATAATCAAGAATAAGAGTTCATATGAGTCCATATTTATGCATTTGATATAATGTTCATCTGAATATGCTACAGAGAAAAATAAAACTAAGAACTTTTAAGGTAGTATAGTAGTAACCTGTAGATGTCACTTTCCATAAAAATGTGTATAATAAATAATAAGTGATTCTGTCATATAACTATGCACACAAAATCCACATTTTTATAGATTATACTATTCAATTTATATCTGCATGTCTGCTTCAAGAAAAACTTGTTGTGACGTATAATTTAATATTTCGTTTTCATGATGGAAATGTGTTAATTTAAGTAAGTTCAAGAGTTCATGGGATCCCCTCTCCTCATTGAGATCAAAAATATAAGCTCTTGGTGTATTACAGTAGAACCTCAGAGTTACAAACTCCTCGGGAATGGACGTTGTTCATAACTCTCTAATGTTCATAACTCTGAGCAAAACATCATGGTTCTTTCAGAAGTTTACAACTGAACATTGACTTAATACAGCTTTGAAACTTTTTATCATGCAGAAGAAAAATGCTACTATTAAATTTAATTTGAAATAAGCACAGAAACAGTTTCCTCACCTTCTCAAATCTTTATTAAACTTTCCCTTTATTTTTTTAGTAATTTAGCACAGTAGTTTAACACAGTACTGTTACTTGCTTTTTTGTTTGTTTCTGCTGCTGCCTAATTGCATATTCTGGTTCCACATAAGTTATGTGCTTGACCAGTCAGTTTGTAACTCTGGTGTTTGTAATTCTGAGATTCTACTGTATTAGCTCATAATTAGAAGTTGCTCTTTCTAGCAGAAGGTACATCTGAGAAGTAGAAAATGTTCTTAGTTAAAAAAATATAAAAGGCATTTTTCTTTTTCTCCCTGCAAACAAGAGGATAGAGCTAATAACAAAATTTCAGATGGAATAATTTTCCATTGGAAAATGCTGATTTCACAGAATCTGAACATTGTCTGGAAATGTGTCTGATCCATCAATAGTTTCAGCAGAAACCACATAACAGATTGGCCTGCTGCTGTCCTGTCAATCTGTCCTGCTCCTGTGCTATCCAGGGAGCAAGCTGAAAAATTCCATTTTGGTTTTCTTAACATTGATTTCTTTTTTGTGAGAACTTTCCTCTCATGAAAAGTGTTAGATTTTTGTATTTCAACTTTTCACTGCAGTTTGGTAAGAATTTTTGTTTTCTCGAATAGCGTCTGTTATTTATGTAATACGAAATGTGTACGTGGCACTTAAGAGATAGTGATTAGCACAAGAAACTTAGAACTGTTATATTCAAAATGACTTGGGATATTTGCGTGGTAGGATGCTTCATAACTGACAATTTTTTAAATTAAGGCCAATAGATTTTGATTCTTCTTTACCCTTTTTTAGAGCAGAAGGAGAAACCTGTGTGGAGTTCAAAGCTATGTTAATTGCAGTAGGCATTCACCTGCTACTTCTGATGTTCGAAGTTCTGGTATGTGACAGGATCGAAAGAGGAACTCATTTCTGGCTTCTGGTCTTCATGCCATTGTTCTTTGTATCTCCAGTGTCAGTTGCAGCTTGTGTGTGGGGCTTCCGACACGACAGATCTCTGGAGGTGAGGCTTTGTTTCTATAGTGCTGATAACTAGGATTGTTGAATCTGAAGAGCAGAATTTATTCCATATTAATTGTTTGTGTTTTACCAAATAGTGTATCAATCTGTCATATTTGTAGCTTACCGAAACTGAGAAACCAGAAAATGAAAAATTCTCCTCACTTCACTTTTTCTACTTGTCCTTTACTAAGAACATATTAAATTACAACATTCATGTTCTGAACTTGTCACTCTTTATTGAATCTGTTTTAACAATGAACTACAAAAGTGTTTCTATATTATGGATATCTCTGAAGTGAATTTAGTGCTGGTAAAAAGTGCTCCTAGACAAAATTACCTGCTGAAATCACTTATTAATTCATAGGTCTGTATAGTGAAGGCTGAAGTGTCTTTTGCGTGACTGGTGCTGTCTGTAGGAGTAAGAGGCTAGCTTGTTCACACTCTATACATAAGAAGCTCTTTAGCAATATGAGAGCACAATTCTAAATTTACTAAGTTTATGGAGAACATTGAGATGCAGCATGCATGCTAGCACGTCCGCAGCAAACTCAGCTTTTTAGTTCAATGAATTGCCTGTTGGAGGAAATTATTGGAGCACTGTTTTCAGAAGGCGATAACTATTTTTTAATACCCTAGGGACCGTACAAAAAGTCCCTTACCTTTTTAGATGACTTGACTACTTCTCTCAACAGAGCATGTTAGGATATACTGAATTTGCCATTTTCTGGAAAGTAGAGAAAGGAAAGTGACTTTCTAGGTAACTAGTTTCAGAGGGTTAGCCGTGTTAGTTAGGATCTGTAAAAGGCAACAAAGAGCCCTGTGACACCTTATAGCCTAACAGGCTTACTGGAGCATAAGCTTTCGTGGGTGAATACCCACTTCGTCAGACACATCTGGTGGAAATTTCCACATGTGGTGGTACCTGCCTCTGGAAATTTCCACCACATGTGTCTGACGAAGTGGGTATTCACCACAAAAGCTTATGCTCCAGTATGTCTGTTAGTCTATAAGGTGCCACAAGACTCTTTTTGTTGCTTCTAGGTAACTGGTGGACTAATTTTTAGATCCCTTGAAAACTGCATATTTAAAAATATTTGCGAATAGAACTTCATTCTGTAGAATTCTATTTTTAGTGTACCTTAATGTAAAATTTGCATAAAAGTAGTCATCTTCCATTGGATGCTTGATTACCACTTGATTTGCAGGATGGGTGCACAGCTGATAAATATTGGTGGAGAAAAATTGAAATCCACTCACCCCTAAAAGGTCACAACTATCTCCCAAACAGAATAAATTACAAAACTCCACTGCCCAATTTACTTTTCCACTACTTTTACCTCCTTTTATTCTCATGCTCTCTTGGTTTGTCTTTCCTTGTCCCTCTCAAGGGTTTTACTTCTTCTGTTCTTCACTCTATAGCTCAGGCTTTTCGTGTACTGTTAACATCCAGCATGTCCAAGTGCACAAATAGGTACTATGTTGGCTGAAATAATGTAACTGAGGCAGTTGTTCAAAATACGGCAGCTATTGAACTATATGACAGTTGAAGTATTTTCAGTTTGCTTGATCCCACTGTGGAACTGATTATGCCTTGACACAGGTGGCCACTACTCGATAAGCCCTTGTGTATGCATGGTAGGCTGGGGAAGTTTTCTGCTATATGTTGTGCTTCAGTGATTTTTAAAATACTATGTATCTAAGGCACATAGGAAAGCTTTAAATTTGACTCTAGCATCACCAAACATTCAGCTGAATTTGGCAAGTGGTGCCTATTAACCTAATTATAAAAGCTCTGTCACAGAAGTCTGTACTGTAACTTTTCTTCTTGCCCTGGTTCCACTTATTTTTCTACTCATTTGTGGAGTTCCAGTACAGTTACTTGAAATCCAGTCTGCAAGACTTTTAATAAAATGTTACCTGTGCATGGCTAATGGAGATTTGGTTCTTTTCTCAAAGATACATAGTGTCACACTTACGTTTTAGAGGTCATAGATTATGCAGAATGCCCACTAAGATAACTGAGCCAATATGAAGTTGCACATACTGTCTGACCTCTGGAAAATATATCTCAAAATCCCCTTAGATATTGGCATTTAAATTAGAAAATTTATTTAAATTCACTGGCTTCAGTTAGCCATTTTCAAAGAGTAATTTTCTCTCTGATCCCTTAACCAAATTCTTACCTATTTGGGGTGGCCCACGAACTTTGGGAAATGGAATTCTGCCAAGTCAGGTGGTATTTCATTATTCGATCCTTTTTGAGCTAACCAAAAAGGTGTCACATTTTCAATATAATTTAGGGTTAGTTTTAAAGTACAACTTTTACTTCTCTGCTGGGGACATGAAGTAGAGGTTAGTGGGACACTTGAAAAGTGTAGTGGCTTTCATTCATTTTTTTTTTTTTTAAATGAAACTAGTACTTAACCTATATTGCTACATAAAGGAAATGTGTCCTTAGTGGAATTAACACATCTTACATTTTTTAGAAGTTAAAATCAGGTTTTTTTCCTACTTTTCACTATTCATATTGTCCTTTTGCATTTTATGCAGGAGCGTGAAACTAGACTGGTCTCTTCCTAGTTAGATTCACACATTGGATGTCTTGCACTAGCTGAATGCTGCAGTGCAACTACCAAAGGAAATGTTAGTTTAAAAAACAGTAACTAACTTATAATTGAAATAAGGAATGGATTGGGTGGATGAAAGAACATGTGACTAATCATTCATAACATCTAGTATAGATATAAGTGGTGTTCATTGTTAGAGAACTATATCATGAGTCGTAAAGTTGTTCACTTTTTGAGTGTCTTGTGTATTACTTTATAGTGTCATGAAGTGGTTCTAATGTATTTTTGTTTTTTATTTGTAGTTGGAAATTTTGTGTTCTGTCAATATTCTCCAGTTCATATTTATTGCACTCAGACTAGACGAGATCATCAGATGGCCATGGCTTGTAAGTAAATTCCATTTACTCCATTTTAAGGTTGTTTCTAAATGTTGAAGTCTTCATGCAAACATTGAATATGGTAGTCTGCTAAGAAAAATGCTTTTAAGTAAGTTGTTTGCTACCAAATTGCACAATAAAGTGAAGCACGTGATGATAATGTATAATTGGAAGTAACAAATTGTAGCTATTCATTAACCCCATTGACACTTTTAATTAAAAAATTATCAGCGTAAGTGCAGTGTGTGGGTTTTTAACAAGTAAATAATAATGTCAATATGTCCAAAGTAAAAAGTGAGAACTATATTTTTGGTATCCAGTGCCAAAAGGCATCAGAGCACCATATTAATCAAGTGTCTTAAACATTTATTGAGCCCCTCGAGGTAAGTATTTACCTATATTTTTTCAGAAGGGTAAACTAAGATACTATGAAGGTAAGTAGTTTACCACTTATAAAGTGCGCATGAATAGAATTCATGATCTGGGACTTCCTTTCCCTTGCTACTCAGAGATATCGTCTCCCTATACTACAGAAAAGTAGAAATTAAGACTTGTTGGAAAGCAGTAACTTATTATAGACAGCACTAAAGTCTTGCTCTTGTTGAAGTATGTTAGTAGATACGAAGTTTTAGTGCCAAACTTTCAATGGCTAGAGGTACTCTTCACACACAACTCATGCTATTCCATGGATGTTTCTGTACACATTCGATCAAAAAAAACCCCTGAGAAATGGCTTACATAAATGGGTATCTAAGTGCCTGAAATTCATATTCAGCTTGCATGCATGTTTGCGCACAGACCTAGGTTTCTATCCACTGAAAACCTGGTTATTATAATCTGTTGTTTCATTTTTATTCTTTTTAGGTAGAACACCTGTCCAAAATGTTATTGCCATGGCATTAACAAGTCCATGATCTCATTTCTGTTGATTTGCCTATCCAGCAATCATTCACTGAAATGGCTGTTTTCACTATGGAAACCTGTGGAGATAGAGACTGCTTGTGTCATTTTGCAGGGGGGAGTGAGACAGTGTACTACAAACTCCAATTAATCTCTGATCAGTTGTTGAGGAAATTGCATTGGAAAGAAAAACTGCCCCGGAGAACACCTGACAAAGCAGGGAGTTAATGGGTGATGAGACAGGGGAATGCTTTTGCATGTAAACAATATTGCCTGGTAAATAATTGGTTGGTTTAGCCAGTATTCCTGCAACTATTTCAAATCCAGTTACAAGGAAGCATTAATAAAAAGAATATATGGAGATTTAAAATTCCAAAAAGTGGCTTTCAGAGACACTATTTTTATATATGAGTTTTTTGTAAGTAGACGTAAAAAAATAAAGTTGTAACCAATATAAGATATTGCCTCACCCACCTTGTGTGTCTCATATCCTGGGACTGACATGGCTACATCTACATTGCATACAAAAAAGAAAGTTAACAACTTGGTAGTAGGTCTCCTCTTCTTGCTTTAGATTCAAGAGTGAATTCAAAAGGAGACAAGAACCCTGTTTAGAATTTTCAGCAAAGGGACCTACCATATGTGTATTCTAAACTCTGTTTAAGCACTCTGACCCCATTTATAATGTCCAGCTAAATTTTACTGAAATTGAATTAGTCTGAAGTGGTTTAAATTGTTTCAGCTAATTGTTAAAGGTCCAGTCTAGATGCAGGTTTAAGAAGCTTATCTAGTAGCCCAACAAAGTTGATGTAGTACTTAGGTTCATGAACCATGACCAATACTTTCTTGTTGTATGATAATGACAAAGCATTATAGATTTACAACAAATTACTTGCAGCTGTTTGTTTAATATGTTTACTTCTTTATTTTCTAAAAAACAAAATTAATACAGAGTAACTCGTCGATGAGAGGAAAAATGATCAATTATCTTCCTTTTTTAGGTTGTTTGTGTTCCTCTGTGGATCTTGATGTCCTTCCTGTGTCTGGTAGTACTCTATTACATTGTTTGGTCTGTCCTGTTCTTGCGTTCAATGGACGTTATTGCTGAGCAGAGGAGAACACACATAACAATGGCCATCAGTTGGATGACAATCGTTGTTCCATTACTCACATTTGAAGTAAGCAAAAATGTGATCTTATGTGTGTGTGATTCTCAATTAAATTGCAGAGTAGCAGCCGTGTTAGTCTGTATCCGCAAAAAGAACAGGAGTACTTGTGGCACCTTAGAGTCCAACACATTTATTTGAGCATAAGCTTTCATGGCTACAGCCCACTTCATCGGATGCATAGAATGGAACATATAGTGAGGAGATATGGGCTATCTTGATTATCACTACAAACGTTTTTTTTCTCCTGCTGACAACAGTTCATGTTAATTAATTAGCCTCTTAGAGTTGGTTAGGCAACTCCCACCTTTTCATGTTCTCTGTATGTATATTCACACAAGCATTGGAAACTTGTTAAAGTTGAGATCAGTGGGACTTTGCATAGTGGAGGGATGGATATTCTAGTAAAAAGTAACTTGCAGGATTGGGGTCCAGCATGTAAATGTCTTAAGATCATGGATGTGTGTTATAATCAAACTGACATTTGCTTAACTTTTTTCATTAGATTCTACTAGTGCACAGGCTGGATGGACATAATGCATTCTCATATATACCCATTTTTGTCCCTCTTTGGCTTTCTTTGATAACTTTAATGGCTACAACGTTTGGACAGAAAGGAGGAAATCATTGTAAGTATTTAGAAATACGCAGTATTAGATGGAAAAAACTCATGTTGAATTCAAATATTTAATCCAGGCTTTAGCCTATTTTTTATCGATCCTTTTCAGAAATAACACTTACATGCTATATGTATATCTCCTTCTCCCCGCCCCTTCCCCCCCCCCCCAAAAAAAAAGGGAGAGAGAGATTAGACAAAAGGGTAGGAATGAGAAGTATTTGAGACAATTTTAATGCAAAATTTTCAGTTTTGGGTACTGAGGAATTTTGTAGGGGTCTCTTTCAGTAGAGTAGAAAGTATGGCTTACATTTTACATCAAAGGAGTCTGTTTTGTTTGGTGTTTTTTTAGTGGACACCAATCAAACTAAACAGGGATGAACACAGTATGCTTAGTCAGAAGGAACTTTGCAGCTTAAAACAGTTTTTTTTTTCCTTGTGAGTCACATGTTGTGTATGTATCCCTTGTTTCGAATATCTTCTGTTGTTGTTAATTATCTAAAAGCTTGATTTTTGACCCCTTAGAACCACAACTTTAAATCCCAAGAGGGTCAACTCAGCCCTCAATCGTTCCACAGTAAATTGGGTTCCATGCTTTTTAGGCTGTGGAGGGTGGGGTTTTTTTTTTGTTTTTTTTTTTCCTGATGTGGACTCTGAAGATCCCATAACATTTATTGTAAGAAGGTGGGTTTGTCCTGGTGTCCTTAGCCAGTGTTTAGTTTCTCCGTTAATCACACACTGCTGTGCTGTGTACCAGTTGGTTGTGACTTCCACTACAAGGATAGCTTTGTTTAATGGTGCAGTGAGTGTATAGACTATAAAAACCCTTTGGGATCTTTTCAGTTGAAAGAATTAGTATTAATGTTACTGTAAACTGGCTTCTCTTGTTTTTGGTCTCTTTAATCGCAATGTACACTAAGACTTTTTTTAACCTATTCTTAAATCATAGGTAGCTTTTTCATATTCAGCTGGTGTTTGAGCTATTCGTGTATTGATTCTGAGAAACTGTCAGTCCTTAAATAATACCACTAATAATTAACCCCATTTAGCCCTATAATAAGGAATATCTTAGCTTCATATTCTCTATTAATATGACTTAAGAGTGCCTTGTGAGGACTTGATCATGACAATATTGATTAATTTCTTTTCAGCTAGTACATTCTCAATGCCTGTAGCTGCTTGTTTCATCCAAGCATCTCCAGCATAGGTTGCTCTCCAAGATCTAGTTAATGTACTTAGACTTCTGTCTGACATATGATTACTTTGAATAGCATCAGACTTCTAACTTTGTATTTCTGCTAGTTATATAACTTTTAACCAATCTCATTTCATTCCTTTTTTTGACCATTAATCCTAAATTTGCCATCCCAGACTTGCTAAGGACAGTGTGGAGCACTGAAGGGCCCAAGTCAGTCTTCACTTGTATCTGTGACCACAGTGCAGTTGCGGTGTAGCTGAGGACAGAATTGGCTCAGTCTGCAAGAAGGCTGAATGCTGTAGATCTTAGCATTGGGCTGTAGATCTTATTTTATGAGTACAGGTTAGGAGATATAACCCCATTCATCCCAAATGGACCCAAAGTGCTTAACAAGCAAATATACTTAATTCCACAACTGAAATGCAGTTACCAAGGTGAAATACGGTAACTGGTCACCAAGCTTAACATCTCTTGAGAAGAATATCATGGGATCTTTAATGGCAAGTAGTCAGGACGTTGGCTGTGTTTCATGTGAAAGATTTGGCTTTAGCAGGCATAATACCCTTGTACACCATGCTGCGGTATTAATTAATGGAAGGGCACCATCTACTGAGTCACCAGCACCATTTGTTAGTGTCTTGGTGCTCCCATTATGTTCTTCCCATCCACATGCTGATCTGACGCTCCTTAGCTTGTGAAATCTGTTGGCATCTCAATATATGCTGGCATAGCTGCAGGCTGACATAAACTGAATTTGTATTGCTATTAGAGTATACTATGTATATTACACATTGTAAGTAACTTTCTGTAAACAATACTTATCAATATCTATTTATATAAAAGATTGTGGTCTGAATAATTAAATCAAATGAAATGAGAGAGTTTTACTGTTAAAGTTAAATTTTCTTCTGGAGTAAAACTGAAACTATTAATAAATATTTATTTGTCCAGGGTGGTTTGGAATTCGCAAAGACTTCTGTCAATTCCTACTTGAACTTTTCCCATTCTTGAGAGAATATGGAAATATTTCCTACGATCTCCATCATGAAGATAATGAAGAACTGGAAGAAACACCTGTTCCAGAACCCCCCAAAATTGCACCAATGTTCCGAAAAAAGACTGGAGTGGTCATTACGCAGAGTCCTGGAAAGTATGTTATTCCACCTCCCAAGTTAAGCATTGACATGCCAGATTAAGAATCATTTAGAATGTGGACAACTGACAACAAAACTGGAACTGTGAATCAACAGCCAAATGTATTTCATCTCATGCCTTGTTCTAATTTCTTTAAGGATAGGTATTTGTCAGTTAGTGGCTTGTAATTTAGGGATGTTGGAGATTTTAAAATATGATTTCTTTCAGAGTTTTCCATATTTGCTTAAAATCTCATGGTAGCAAATCAGTGGGAACACTAGCTATAGTAAGATTCACAGGTGGAAACAATCTTTTTTAAAAATGTACCTATAAAGTCATTACCAGGGAAATTACTCCAATACACAGATGGGGACATCAATTATAGTGAACTGGGCATTGAAAATTTCTAATATTCTGTAACATGACCTCCCGTAACTGAAATTCATATTTTCCTACATCTCATTTAAGCATTCTAAGTATTGCGTTTCTAGTGTTATGGTGTTCTTTTGTCCATGAAGATAGGTGGTTGTCTAATATGTGAACCTTCCTAGTGGATTGGTTATGTGCCTGGCTGTATAGTATTTATACAAACATTTTAGCAATGTAATATATTCTGTTCAAATTCTAGTTCTGTACAGTATAAATATTATGTAAAGGTATTTTTTTAAAAAGCCTGTATGAAATGCATAGACTATTACAGAGGATGTCTTTCATGTCTTAACTATACACTTGGCCTCTCTTGCTACTTTAGGCATATATTGGCATGCCTTTCCTATTCAGACATGAACACTATCTGTAACTACAGAGGCACAGGAGCATTTCTTTCCTCAGGCAAGACTTGAAGGCTTTTGTATTGTATAGAATGTGTAACAGCTTACATGATTTGACTTAATGTAAATTATTGTGTAAATAATCACAACCTTTGCACTGACTTGGGGGGTAAATGTTAACTTTGTTGCTTTTTCCAGTTCTGTAGTCACATTTTACTGTTAAGCAACACACTTATTCATCATTAGCCCCTTACTTCAGCTGTTCAGTAAACTATTTTCTCCTATATTATGTGCAAAATCTATACCTTGTTTTCAATGCTTAGAGACTTCGTGGATTATCAGTTTTGCAGCTATTGGTTAGCTGTCATAAATATCAAAACTGTACTGTTGCATCATTACCCAATCTTATGTGTAAAACACCAGTCAGTCTAACTTATTAAACCCTTCAAAATGAGTTGTGCCATTTTTAAAATAGTAAATTCTATAAAGGCTTCTGTTTTATTTTGACATTGTCGTGAGTTTTTTGGATGACAGGCTTTTTTAATCTTTACTGAGGATACTTGTGGGACAGTGAGTTTAATCTGAAATTCATATTACTGTAGCTTGTTCTCCTTGGCGAGGAGATGCTTCTGTTTGCTCTTACAGCTCAATGGTAAGTATACACTCTGATATCCATCAGTATTGTGTTTCTGAAAAAAATTACTGGTGCAGGAATTAAAGGAATGTGGAAATTCCATCTCTTCACCATAGCTACTAGCCACGATTGTGCCAGAAGTAGGAAATATGTTCGTTCTGCTAATGCTAGTGCTAGTGAAGCAAATGCTCCCAACGTGCCTCCATGGGACGTAGTGGCCTGTTCCTTTATTCTTCCTTTTTATTTATTTATTTTTTTCCTGTAAGGGGCAATTAATGGCGGACGATAATATAGTCCACTTTCTTTCTCTACTGCAGCAGAAATAGGGTTTAGAGGCAGCCTTCTAACCCATGAATACCCCACCATCGTTGTCCTTTAGACTTAAGAGACAATGCTCTGCTCTCACACTTCCTACTTGAGAGACTCGGCGAGGAAAGGAGCTTCCATTTGTCCAATAGGTTACCCTACTGAAACAGAGCAGCAGTGGAGAGGCATAGGTTGAATTCTCCCAGTGTCACCAAAAGGGAGAACCAGTGAGAAGTCAGCTTCTAGCAGACAACCTCCATTATTCCCTTTTTTTCTCTCTCTGCTATCCCTGTGACAAGTGCTTGCAGGAAAGTTCTTTTGATATAAAATTGTTGTTATCACTTGAAAGGTGGACAGTGATGACCAACCTCTGCCAATTTCAGATTCTGTCCCTCTGGTTTTTATCCATACCTCCTTCTCCAGTCTTTGGAGCAGAAAAAGGCTTCTGCCAGAGACCACTGGAGGTGGTCTCCTTTGCTGCAGCTAAATGGAATTGTAAATCCTCATTTTGAAATTTTTATATACAGTTTTTATGTAATTTAAATACTTGTATTCATATTTGTTTTTCTTGCAGGCAGGGTCTGACAGAAGAACACACATTGTGGCAATTCTTGCACTAGTGAAAGAGGCCCAATGGAAAGACTCATCAGACAAATTTCTCTCCATTTTCAACCATAGCAACAGTACAAGCTTCCCTCCTCCCTTTTGTGGAATGACTGCCTCTAGGGGGATGGGACAGTAGCTCTGTGTCCAGTCAGTACATGCTTTAATTACATCAAGAGACAAACCCTTTATAGATTAGATCTAATCTCTTGTAAATGAAATATAAATGCTATAACTTGCCTGGCCATTATTACCTCAGTTTGCTAGGAAACCAATTGTTTTATTATGTCACAGCCGCACACCACAGGTATCATTATGATGTTCTAGAACTCTTTATTGAAGTTCACTATAAGCTAGCATCATTTTAATATACCTCTGTCAAGGAGCATGAAGCTCAACTAATAGCATAAATAACTATAGCTGAAAAAGGTCAAAGCGAGAAAGGAGGATTGGAGATGGACCTTTCTATAGCAGAAACTCCACATGTTTCAGCTCAGGATGAAATGGTTGATTCTGCTGTCTCAATTTCGTCTGCTATTCCACTGTGTGATAAAACAGCAACTGGTGACTCTGCCTTGAGGTCTATAATAGAAGAAAATGCCTTTCAAGTTTTGAGTGATGGACCCTGGATAAAAAGACCACGTCTTCTCTGTGATGATAGTTCCACTGAAGACAATGATTTTTTATCCCTCACCTTTCCAAAGAAACTATGGAAAATTGTTGAAAGTGATCAATTTAAGTCACTTTGGTGGGATGATGATGGAAATTGTGTAGTGATTGATGAAGAGCTCTTTAAAAAGGAGGTGCTGGAAAGGAGAGGACCTCTGCGAATTTTTGAAACTGATTGCATGAAAAGTTTCATTCGTCAGCTTAATCTCTATGGCTTTAGCAAAATGCGACAAGATTTTCAAAGGTCTGCCTCGCTAGCTGAATTTCTAGCAGAAGAAAAAGCAGCATCTGCTTTTAGCAAGGTAAAATGTCAATATAGTTTCTCAAACTAAAGATGCTATTACTTTTAAAATGTTAATGGGTTTTTTGCATGTACAAATAAGTTTTTTGTTTTATGCTTGTTATAAAGAGACTCTCTAGGAATTAGGGTTGTGAAGGATATGCTGACAGCCATAATTTCTCAAGGTATTCTCATGAACAATAAGAGTGTAAAATATATATGGTTACTGGTTTTTGCTCTGAAGTGACCATTTCAGTGTGGCTTTTTCCTACCTGCCTGAGCCAGTGAAACAGAGAGAGATCCTCCCACCCCCTCCTACCTCTTCTCTGGTTACTGGCTTCCTCCTGGTGCTAGATCTGAACCGCCTTCTTTCCCTCCTGACATTTGCAGAATGCTAGAAAGGTGGATATGGCCCATGTGCTACTGACTAAATCTTTATGGCCCTCACTTAAATTACTAAAAGTCAATGGGACTTGTACTTCTAAATCACGTAAGTGCTTTTGAAAACCTCCTATCATTAGGTAATATCCATCCTTACTGTTTAAACTCTCTTTTGAGGGTAGACCGTTAAAGGGACATAATCCATTAAAAATATTACTTTAAAATGTCCTTGCCTGTATTCTTAATAATACCTTTAAATGTCAAATTTACATTTCACCATTTCTGCCATGTTTGCATTTTGCACTTCATTTGGCTTCTAACATGAAGCTAAGTTATTCATATCCATTTCCTGGTTTAAGGGCTAAACACAATGCTGCAGAAGAATGTTTTTAAATTCAAGGATGGATTTTAAATGTTATGAGAATGCTTCTGTTTGTTTCATCAAATCTTCACAGACTAAAATTGGGACCTAAAGTGCCTGCCAGGGTCCCTTCAATGTTAATGTTTGACTGTTTTATGTAGACAAAATCTTAGCCAGAATGTACACTTGATTCTTGTTTTTTTATCCTCACAGAGTTGATTAAATCTTTTCACTTGCTTTATTTAGTTACAGTTCTACCATAACCCGAATTTTAAGCGAGGCTCTCCCCACCTCCTTGTAAGATGTAAGAGAAGAGTTGGCATAAAAAATACACCACCGGTTGCTTTCTCATTAGATGAGGAATTCAGTGAAAACTGCCTAAAGAATGAGGGAAGAAGTTCAGATGTTCAGTCTGCTTTCAGAACTGCTTCCATGGAGGAAAATGACCTTGTTGCTCCAAAGGAAAACATGCAAACATGTGCACTAAGAAAGCCTACAGTAAATAAGGGACTTGCCAGAGCAACTGCCCGAATCAGAAATGGATACGCTTCATCACCAGCAGCTTCACTGAGGCCATCGGAACATGTGACAGCAGAAGACTGTGAGAAGTTGAATCAGCTGGCTCCATTCCACTTATCCCAAAATAACAGCCATACTCGAGTCAGCACCCATGATATAGATTCCACTACAACTACATCTGCAACTTCTTTGTATCATGTCATACCTCCTGTATCAAATAGTCCTTTTGGACCTGTGATGGGGCTTCCTGCCTTCCCAAACATGTATCCAGACTTATCAGCTATGCAGGCTCATTGGGCTAGTTTGCTGCCATTTTGTAACCCATGGTTCTCAATGCCTATGATTGCAGCAGCCTCTGCCATTTCAATGTCAAGATCATCTCATCACCGAACTCCATCTTACCATCACTGCCCTAATTGCAACTGCACTTCAAATAATGCATCTGCTGCCAAAGGCGTTGAACCAAAGCCTACTGAATATTCAGGATACCATCGATAAAGCAAAAGACTTTAACATTTCGTATTCCGGGGAGAAAGTCACTGACAAATCTGCAATGAAACTGTCTGAAGAATAAATGTCTTTTTCCAGTTTTCCTGTCCTATTTATAAAAAATAATCCCAGACTTTTTATTTTATTTTCAGCAAGGAAGTATTAGTTCAGTAGAAGTAAATGGTCAGCTTTAATGATTTGTAGTAGTTAACAAATTTAGGGAGAGAGAATAAGAGCAGTGTAATGTTCGAATTACATCTGGGCTGGTCATGTTCTTTCCAAAGATCACTTCTACCCACCACCACCACTACCCTTCTTTGTCTCTGCAAAGAAAGCTGAAGGGATGTGGTGAAGCCAAGCGAGGGGGAGGTAATGCAGGAGGACTGAGCTTCTTTTTGTTCTTGAGGCGATATGTGCAGCATGCAGCTCTATACCTGAGGAATACACTTGTTCCAAGGCCATTTTCTAAGGCTTGGTTTGCAGAGAAGGGTTTGACCTAAGTGTTTAAACAAAATATCTCATGCTACCCTTCTTACTCAATGGTACAGTGATCTTCACCTTTTGGGATAGCAGGTTTGCAACATGCTGAGGTGGATAACCCCTAGTTTACAGAGTGATTCATGTTAGCTCTCATAAGAAATAAGATTATAAATTAATGGTCAGCACATATTACTACAGTGTCTGGTATGTTCATTGAAAGATCTCCTAAATCAGGCCTAGGATAAGAGATCTATAAAATCAACAGACCAAAACTAAAAGAGATTGGGTTCATTCATTTTCAGCAAGATGCAGGTTAGGGTTTATTAAAAAGGAGAGAGAGAAAGGGGGGAGGAGGCAAGGTTTAGGAATTACTTTACCATCTTGGATCCCTTTCACTCAGATAATTTTGAAAAGATGCTGCAATTCAGGGTTACTTTGAAGTTAAATATTTCAGGTTCTGAAAAATGTGAATTTCTTTGTTCTTGGTGTGGCTATGGATTACTGGGTGGTGATTATTAGCATCCTGCATACATTGTGACCAAGGGGCAGATCCTTTGCCCAGCGAAGTCAGTAGTAAAGCTTCCATTGAATTCAGTGGCGGAGGATTGGGCCACAACTGATGTGAGAGAAGAAACAAAATACAAGACAGTTAAAATATTTAAGGAATATTTATTAAATGATATATTTTAAAAAGTAGAGTGGAATAATTATTTAAACTTAGGGTTAGTAGTTCTTTTCACTACCATGTAAGAAAGTAGGGTTCAGGTTGGACATGCATTGAATTGCTTAACAATGATCCTTCTGCATGATTAACATGCTACATTGAATTAAAATGATTCTTTTTATATATCTACTTGAGGGTTTTCTATAGCACCCATCCCCGTGGTATTTAAGCACTTTTCATAAGCCTTTATTAAAACCTACATCAAATCTAATTCATCTGGACTAAAATGTGAAGTTGTTTCTGAGACAAAACATACTGGTTTCTGTAGGAGCACTGCCTACATTAGATGTGCAGGATTGCATCCCTGGATGTGCAATAAAGAGCAATGCCTATTAGTTGTAAAATGTATTAAATATTCTGTGAATGAAATCTTCATTGTTTTGAAGAGCAGATACAAGCTGGATAAAATGTTATGCCATTAATAGTGTATCAGTACCCAACTGTGCACCGTTCTGCATGTTTAGCTTCATGGAAGTCTGCTGTAGTCAGCTCCCAATATTTACATCTTATATTAAATAAAATGATAAACTACCAAGAAATTTAGAAGTGTGAAATGTATTGCAATTTTATAGAGAATTAAAAAAAGAATAAACAGAGTGGTTCGTTAAATCCTAAATCAGGCAGCTTCCAGTCACAGACCGGTGCCTGTGGAATTACTACTGTAATACTCCTCTTCAGGAGGTGCTGTAAGCAGTGCACATATGCAGTCCACATAGTCTTTAAAGGAATGTCGTTATTGACTGGGACTTTTGTACAGCACATTGCTAAGTAAATCTTTTTCAAAGCCTTTCTCTTCCTGGTTTTTTTCCCCATACATAAAATGCATTCTCAAGTATGAAGAGGTTCATCCTAAAAAGTTGTTCTTCCCTGAGGATTAGACCTCAGAATGTGCAGCTGAATTGGTGTTTTTACTAGCTGGATAAGGCTAGATGATATGGCAGTAAAAATGTCTATGCCTAGTCTTCAGTGTTGGTAGCCCTGGTGAAAAACAGATGTGTAGTGTGCTAGTGTAGATGCACCTGCTACACCTTCAAAGAACGCAAAATTAAGAGATCTTTATATTGTCCATGTATAAGAAGTTATAGGTAGCTTTCTCTGTCCACTGGGGGAATTTCTAGTATAATGAGGAGGGCTGGGGAATGTAGGCATCAGTTGATGCTATATTGGTCACAAGTATTAGTGAAGTACTTCCAATGAAGCACTCTGTGTGAGTGTAATTTGGCAGTGCTTACCTTCAAGAACATCTTTAAGAACCATCACTTTCTGCAGACTAGCATATTCATTTTATTGCCTTTGTATCTACGCCCCTTGTGTGGACATAATGCCACCCGACCATATCTCAGATCTGAAGGTTAAAATGGGTTTTGACACTTCTAAAAATGTCATCCCTTCTCTATTTGCCAGCTGGATCCTCTTTGATATCCATATGTATGCTTGGCCCCATGTGAGGTTAGTTTTTGCCTCTGGCACACTGATTCGGTGTTCTCCATGGAAAGCAGACAACTATTACAAGGTTTCCAATATTAAACAGGTAGCGTTTAGGTAAAAATGGTTCATGGACCCTCTTGTTGCCAGTTAAACAGTATTTCTACTGGAAAATTATTTTTAAAAAATGCTTTTCAAAAGGAGACCAGAAGGAAGTTTTAGAAACTGTCCTCTTTAAACACGGAACATTATAGCCCACATAGAAGTGGTATAAGCTTTCCCACACTGCCCTAGCAATGTACTGCAACCTTTGTCTGGGCAGATTGTGTCTGAAAGAGGGCAGTTCAGACACCATACTTGAGCCAAACATTGATCTCTTTGATAAAAGAAGCCAATAAGAGTGCTGGTTTTTGTGATGTGGCAACCTGGCAGCTGGACTAAGTCAAACTCACTGAATGGCTGTTAAAAGGAAAACATTTTGAGTCATTATCAGCTGTCTGGGGATTTGAGCCAGCTCCATGGAGAGGAAATCTTCAATAACCTATTATTAATCTCAGCCATTTAGCAGAATTTATTGCATATTAAAATAGATGTTATGTTTACCCTTGATATCAGCAATTGTGCTCATTTTCTCATTATGATGCTATATTTTCTGAAAGGGATCCTATTATGATGTAATGCCAATGTTACACATTCACTATTGTGATGTTCATGAATGCTTATACAAATTGTGTGTCATAGGTGTTTAACTTTCTGAAATGATCTATGAAAGATCAATATATAGTCTGATATTACTCAAAAGCAGGTGAGAAAATCATTTCTACTAAAAAATATTTGAACAATTGAAATTAAAAATATCAGTGTCTACTATTGTAAGTCCTCAGTATTTGGCGTTTGGATTGTAAATTCAGTGTAAAATAGCTGTTAAAGTAACCTTATTTTCTCCCACTTCACTTTTTAAAAGTCTCTGGAAAATTCAAATGATGGATGGTAGCTTGATGGAGTGGTGCTGGAATAAATGTTGGTCCTGAGTATTTTTGTTTTAGTGGGTCAGAAAATTCTCTCTGAAATACTTTATGTACAAAGTTTTACTAACCAACTGAATCTGAATTACTTCTAAGGACCAAAGTGTGCAGCATTTGGCTAAATTTCTGGAAGGTAAAGAGGATACCTCTGCATTATATGATGTCTTTGATCTGATTTCCTAGTAGGAAAAAAAATTCATAGTTTGTTTTTTTTTTAAGTGTCTGTTATTTCTGAGCCCAAGCCTGGGAGGTCCTGGGTGCTACACATCTCCCATGGATTTAAAAGGGTGCTGACAGCATTCAGCATCTTAGTCTTTTATATCAAGCTCTGCAGCTGTCTGATAAACTTGAAAATCCAGTCCCCACAAACTGCTGGAAGGGAGAAGGGGCTTTCTGTTTCTTCTCCTGCATTGGTGCCTCCTGACTGCTGTAAAGATGAGGTAGGACCTCCTGAGTCTGAGATAGAATCAGAATATCAGGGTTGGAAGGGACCTCAGGAGATCATCTAGTCCAACCCCCTGCTCAAAGCAGGACAAATCCCCAGACAGTTTTTTTCCTACTTGGTTACACCTCCCAAAATTCTTGGCTACTGTAATGGGGAAGATCATTCTCTGTTATACATCCTTCCCCAGAACTTGCAGATTTCTGCAAGAGGGGAGGGTGTTTTCAAATCTACTCCTTCCTCCAAAGGTTCCAAGCTTCTGGTAGGGTCAGAGAAGGGGAATGTCTGTGCCTCTAATTCATGCACACAGTCCATTTTGGTTCCTGCTAGGATCTCTCCTACTCGACTGTACCTCCAGTCTACTTCCTAACTACTGGGAGGGTGCATGAAGGCAAGAGGTGGTCTCTGCTACTTCACTCTTCCCCAGGTTCCATGGTGGGGGTTCTCTTCCTGTTTGGATAAGTTTAGTACCTGCCTCTGCTGCTACTCTGCACTTTCCCAAGCAGCAGCAAGAAACTGACGTGCGTCTCCACAGTTCTACTGTGGAAACAGCAGCAGTGAAACTGATCAGACATGTTAATTTTTCTCTTCTGCTTGACAAGGCTAGAAGTAGCAATAGAGGCAATCAAGACGTCTGGCAGCAGAGTTAGGAAGATGACACTGCATCAGTTCAGTGTTGACCATTGAAAGACTATTCTTGAAAGAGTAAGGGTAGATACAAATTAGAAAGCTAAAAATGCATACATTGATAATTAAGTCCTCTCATTTGCAGGATAGGCTTCCCCGAGGCTGGGATGAGAATGGATTTTCCAAGTTCTTTTTTAGAACAATGGGAGAAATAATTCAGATTGAAGATAGGCAGCAGAAGCTAATTCAAGTGTCTCATTTACATAAATGAAAACAAACCTAAGATGCACAGGAGAGATTTTATGGCAGATTTTGGCCTATAAAAATAATGCTGAGAATGCAACTTGGAAAGGGAGAGTACTTTCCAGAACCAATGCTGCACATGCATACACAGCTATTTTGGAATTGATATACTTTAAAATAATCTGTCTGTTTTGTTACAGTTGTATTATCAAGCATCAAGAGTCTTTATTCAGTTGTTAATGATAACGAAAAGAAACACTAAAACTAGAAGTTTTACCCTGGAGCATGAGGGTAACAGCACTGACATAAAAGCTGTGGGTATGCCAGATGCTCAGGAATGTGCCTCAGCATGCTTCTTTGGTGGCCAGCAAACTGATTTGTCATCCCAGTCTGTACAAAACTGTGCACAAAAGCTCCTACCTCCTCAAGAACTGAGAGCAGGCATCGGTGAATTAAAGACTCACTCAGCCATCTTGACAGGGAAAAGTTCACAAGAACAGAAAATAAATTTTGAAGCCATGAAGAACAAATATTGTGACCATTCAAACAAACATTCCCTCTTTCCTGGACCTTCTCAGATAAGGGAGTCTAACAGCCGTGAATTAAAATATCACCCAATGGCCTTGACAGGACAAAGTTCACATGAACAAAATACAGTTAATTGTGAAATAAAAAAGAACAAGATGTATCATTTTCATCCATACAAACATGCCAGTTTTACTCCAGGTATCAGCTATGGTATGGATTCAAGAATTGCTGCATTAAGTTATCACCACCCCTTGACTCCAAATCCCATGCCAAGATTAGATCCCATAACCAGGCTTCCTATTTGTCAATGTGCTCACCTAGATTTAGCAGCTACGAATGCCTGCCAGATTGCCAGATTGCAGTTCTCTCATCCATGGTTTTCCATGCCTATGATACCATCTCTTTCTGCCATTTCTATGCCCGGGGATGCCCCTCATCAACATAGGGCATCCCCACATTATGTTTACTGCCAATGCTTTTGCTGTCTTGGAAGCTGGAGAGCCTCAAAACCAAATTTGCAGTAAGAACTTTGGCTGCAAGGGAAAAACAAATGTTAGTGACATATGCACTAAATAATTTCCATTTTATTAAAATTAAATGTCCAGAAAGTTAATTTTCTGTGGTTTCTTCTTATTCTTTGCTTCTCTTTTTTTTTTTGTCCCTATTGTTCTATGATTTACCTTTTAAACACAATATTCTGAAGGTGGGGCTGTTACTATTTCAGAGCAGTCGAAGAAAAACAACACGTAAGAAGAGGACCCTCAGCTACCTTTCACTGAAATTTAGTGGGGCGATGAGTTACCTTCTAATGACGCCAAAGCCAAAGAGTGCCCCTTTAAATCCTTTGAATTGCAAGGTTTTTATACAATCAGCAACATCTTTTGCTTTTTTGTGGTTCAATAGTAATGTCAGAGTTTCTTCAGCCATGCATTTCATCATCATTTCCAACAAACCTACAGGATAGGTATTTCCTATCCTAAGTACAGAAGAAAGCTTTGGTATCTTCTATAAGCATGTGTGGATACTGCTGACAAGTAGTGAGTATTTAATGGTGACCACTCTATTGTCTTGGTTTAATTAGCTTGGATATTTCCCCAAACCTGGCTCACCATGTAGACTGGTTTATGATTTGTTACATAAAGAGATGATTAAAGGCTGTGTGGTCTATTGTTTAGAGTAAAACACTGAGAATCACAGTTCCTGGGTTCTATTTCTAACTCTGCTACTGGCTTGTTGTGTAACCTTCAAAAGTCACTAAGCCTTCCTCTACCTTAATGGGAATAATATCTACCTCACACTGGTGGTGGGAGGCTTAATGAATAATGTTTGGAAAACACTTTGTTTTTATTGTATATTGTTTTTCAAAGGAGATCAATGGATTATGGCTTGGTACTATTCCAAAGCTGTAATAAACAGATAATTAAATATGCTGTGCAGCTCTTTTAATGAAATTTTGTAAGTCCTATAGGAAGAAAAATAATATATGCACTGAACAACAAAGGATAGTCTTACCTTAGATTCAAAGTGCTATAAAAAAACTGAGCTGTGACCATTGGCTGCCAGACATGGAGATGTGCTATAGATCTCATTCCATGGCACAGGTGAACTACCTTCTAGAAGCACAAACATCATCAGAGGTGAGTATTGAATGAGAGGTCAGTAGCACTAATGGACTATTGACACATCTGTGTGGTCTGGATTTTAATGATTTCTAGGGAAATTTTAAAATGGATCATTTAACAAAGGTGGCCTTTCTTATGCAGTATAAATCCACACTTAAAATCATCAAGTTTGGGCAGAGTCTCATAGACCATGGTAGTGCTATATAATACTACTGTTAACCTATTTAATTCTTGGGCTGATTGTATTAGCATGCTTAATTCATTGCCGCATTTTATAACCTTGGTTAGGACACAGGAGAAAAGAGGTATCTTTTCCCCATGATTATTAATACAAGCCACTTACATTATTTGGCAAATAAATTTGAAGCAGCACCATTTTTGTAATTGTCACACACTCAAGTCACCCTTAATCTGTGCACAAATAAGAAATTGAATAGGCAGTGTGCAAAACTGACCCATAGGAACCAGAAGTGATATGAAAACTGTTTGGATTTTTTGGCATAAACTAATAATTACCAGTAGATTTAATTTTTACTGTTACCAGTGAAAACCATTTTAAACTTAGAAAATTTGAGCCAAAATAAACTGAATTTAAGTAGTTCTCAATGTTATTCCAATTTATTTCAAACAGACCTGCCAATTTATATGTCAGATAACTGAAAATCGGAGACAGCAATAGTTTATCTTTTAGAAAAATTCCTGTATACGCTAAGAATGAATATTAGCTAATCTTATGTGAACAAGTATATAGCTGTTAGTGATGGTTCAAAGCTGACAGGTTTGGATCCAAACTTTTCAATATTCAGGGGTGTGTTTATTGAAGATTTTGGCTAGGCCTGTTGCAGAGATAAGGCAAGTTGCAAATTTCAGACCCAGATCTGAATCACACTAAAATTCAGGTATGTTTGTAACTAGAGGTTTTGGTTCAGTGCTATATATTTTGTGCACACTACAAACACACACAACTAACACATACGTAGACAAGGTCAGTGTCCCAAGGTTCTTACAATCTAATGGCTGGATCCTCTTCTCATTAAAGTCTGTAAGTTTCACCCATAATGTCAGTGGGGCTGGATGGGGTCCTAAAAGAGACAGGTGGAATATAAACAATAACAGATCAGGAACAATTGTAGGAGCAGACCATTTTGGAAAGGAAACCAGTGATAGGCTAAAAATGTAAGAAGAGATTTGAAGAACAAGCTGGAGATCACTTAGCACATGAGAAAGGAGAGGCTGTCCCTAGCATTGGGGGCAGTGTGAAACAGGCATAAGATCATAGGAAGAATCAGTCAAACAGAGAACTAAAAATAAAACTGTATAATGTACCATTTGAGCTTGTAAATTCAATTAGATCACTTGTTGAATGGGTCTCTACTGTATCATGTTTACTTTAAAATATCTTAATGTCCCTAGTCTTCCCCAAATTAAAAAAAATAAATCAAATTAAGTGAAACAACTCTAGCTGAAGCCATTGTCTTCCAGCTGGGAAGGTTACTCTTCAAACCACAAAAAGTGGCCCAAATATATTGGTGAACCTGAGAGTCTAAATCTAACCCAAAGTATGCATTACCTCCAACTGAAACCCACTCAAGACTCCTTTAGAATTACACCCACTTAACATGTAACTTACAGTTTGCATATTACCTCTGAATTTGGCCTGCTGAGTCTAACTGAGAATCGGAAAGTCTAAGCTGATGTAACTCACATACCAAGGGCCAGAAGAAAGAATTGTAGAAAGGAAGGGTGGCAGTACGCCATTTCTCCTTTTATCTTCTTCCAGCTCCTCAACCATTTAAATTACTCCAATTTAGACTCCGATGTGCACTCTTCTGTATCAGTAAGTGGACGTGATTCTGTCTAAGGAAGTCTAACTTATAGTAACTTACACCACTTCTAAATGTGGCCAAGCCCAAGCTGCCAGAGATTGCATTTGAGGAGACACCCAAGCAGGATCCTCCTCAGTGTAAGAACGAAGAGGCTGGCAGTACAGTGTTCTCCAGAGGTGCTCTCAGTTCTGGAAGTTGCTCCCCCTCAGATTCAAAATAGGCCTGGTTTATGGGCCTTCAGGGAAAACTACAAGGCAATCTTTCAGACTGCTGCAGCAGACAAGGGGCTATGATGGAGTTTGGATCTGTGGGGAAAGGCAGGCTCTTTAATTTTATTCTTTGTGTAATTTATGGCAGGATTTCCTAGAGCCCTGGATAGGTGCCCTCTTAATTTTTGTACAATACTAAATAAATAATGAGTTTGGCCCTGTATATTTTATACCTGCGTAAATAATTTATCCTGCCACCATAACTAGAATTTATGACATCGCTAGAGTAACAAAAACCGTATATGTCACAGCCATGGTGTTGCTTCACTACTGCAACATTCTAGAACTTCACCTTACACTGTAAGCAAGTATTTATCACGTCTTTAGAACTATCCTGGACTGAGTACAACATTACCTTTCCAGGTTTAACTTACTCCATCTAGATTCATGGCTACAAACACTTCAGAAAAAGAAGATAAATTTAAAGTTATGTTTGATACGGCAGTTGCGCTAATATCCACTGACAAAAAAACCTTCAGTCCTGAAAAATCAGAGAAAAAGCTTTCATCAGCAGTTTCTTTAATGCTGGACCAGAGCATACCAGGAGATTTATCTGTAAAGGACATTTTGGAAGAACATGCTTATGAAGTGCAAGAAGAGGCCAGCTTCTCCAAAAAACTGCATTGCCATAGCTGTAACCAAAGTAAAGTAGAAACAGGTGAGATAAATGTACTACTTTCTCTCTCCTTTCCCAAAAAACTCTGGAAGATAGTAGAAAGTGATGAGTTCAAGTCTATTGGTTGGAATGATCATGGAGATTGTGTTGTTATAGATGAAATCTGCTTTCAGAGAGAAATTTTAGATCGAAGAGGCATCTTAAGGATTTTTGATACTGATAGCATGAAAAGCTTCATTCGACAACTCAACCTCTACGGATTCAGTAAAATACGTAACAATGTCACTTTGCCTCGTTTTCAAGCAGAGAAAAACAGAACCAGAGCAAGAATACTGGTAAAGTAATAGAAATCTATGTTTTAAATAATTTCTTTGCTTTACAAAAAGGGCCACATCCTTGAGTCTCAGCCTTTGTGCCCTGGGCATAGCTCAGGAGAAGGTGGGGTACAAACATGGCTTTAAGTTATCTTTGTTCCGCCCCAATTCTTGAGCAGGCAGGCACATGGGTGAGTCACTTGACATAACATAGAGCAGCATGAAGGATGCCGTAGATTACACCAATTGCCCATAATTCCAAGGAGCTGTTCCAAAAACCTGGGATGACTGGGGCACAGGGACAACTAGGCTGTGATGAGTTGGGTGTTCTGTCTGTACCACTTATGAATTTTGGATGATTTTATTAAATTGTATCATGAAATTACTGTGTCATAGAAAGCCTCTATGGATGTAGATCCCCCCGGGGTGAATAGGGTTGTGTCATGTCTCTGCCAGGCCAAAGCCAATGGTGAATGATCAGCACTCAACGATTGTCTATTGGGACAATAGGTTTGCTCTTCCTCGAAAAAGACACTTCCTCCTCTTGTCTTACAGGAAGGGGGTTTAGGAAGGCAGAAGTCTGTAAAGGGACCCATGAGGGTAGCTGGGGGAAGAGAGCCATTTTCCACCAGGTTAAGATAAGGGCGATTGATATAACCTGTAGGAGCAGGGTAGGTTAGGTAAGGGAATGGGAGAGCTTTCCTGTCTGGTCTCCAAAGTGGGGTGCACACACCCCAGGGGTGTGCAGGAGGATCCTTGGGGATGCATGGCAGGAGGAGCTTTTTTTTGTTGTTGCTTCGTCAGGCAACTCCGAGCGGCATTTTTTTTTTTTTTTTTTTTTGCTTCGGCACGGCAGGGGGTGCATGCTCAAGAGTTTTTTTTACTGATGGGGTGCGCGATCAAAAAAAGTTTGGAGACCACTAGTCTACACCAGGGGTTTGGTGGTTATAGCTACGTCTCTCTGAAGGTGTGGATTTTTCACACCCTTAAGAGATGTAAATGTAAAAGTCTTAGTATACACCAAGCCTTAGTTAGGGGACTTCTCAGATCCCTTTAAGTAGAACGTACAGCTGCTTTGTGTTGCTGGAGTAGTGCTGAAGATCTGGCCCCAAATGTCTTCCGCCTACACTGCTAAATATGAAGTGATTTAAAAGTCCTCAAAGTAATATATATTAGAGGATTCTAGCTACATTAATTGTATACAGCAAAATCAAAAGATAGACAGTGTTTAAATAATTTATTTATATGTACATATCTATGTACTATCTAGAAAAGAGGTCTCAAGTCAGCCTCTACCAAAAAGGCTGATGTGGCTGGCATGTGAGGAAACCTCAAAGTCATAAACAATATAGTTTTTGAACTGAGGGTGTTAGCATAGGGAAAAAATAACTTAACAAGAAATATAAATGTATAAATACCAAAACTGTCAATAAATTACTTATGGAGTAAAATTAGGAATAATGGGATTAATAGGCTTGACTATCAGGAAGAACTGGTGAAAACCCTCTGGCTTGGGACACTTAAAACGAGATTAGGCAAAGCATTAGAAAAAGTATTGTAAGAACAACACACCATTGCCTCATACGGATAGACAAGATGCATTTTAGGTCTTTTCCTTCTCCAATTACTATAATTTCACTTAAATTGAAAAAAAAAAAAAAGTCTTTCAGCTATGAAATTTGGAAAAATCTTTCATGTCTTATGAAGTGGTCACACTATACCCAGATCCTACATTTTATACTTATGCAAAACTTCAATTAATTTAAATGGAAGTTTTATCTGACTAACGGACACAGAACTAGATAGCTTTTTTATTACTAGAGAGAATCTGAGGTTTAGTATGACAGTTCACAGCATGTAGACAATAGGTACCAACATTATTTATGGCAAGGTATCTTATGTTTCTTTCACAAGTTAAAACATTCTGAACCTTATTGTTTCATGTTAAATTTAAAAAATGTTCGGGATTTTGTTCCAGTTGTACCACAATCCATATTTTAGAAGAGAGTGCCCCTTTCTCATTCAGAGAATGAAGAGAAGAGTTGGCATCAAAAGTAATGAACAGCCAAATCCCATCAGTCCTAATCTGAAGAGAAGAAAGCCAGCTGCTCCAAAGAAATATATTTCCTTTCAAGATTCAGGTCAGGCAAATGATTTGCAAACACCTTGTTTACAAGAAACAATGCATAGCAATCTACAAAATAATTCAATAAATGCATGGAATGGCAAAATGAACCATTCCTACCCAGTCTCTACACCATGGCCTTTGGAAAATGGAACTGAAAACTCCATTCAAAATGGTATTTATAACCAGCAAAGAAATCCATCTATGGATACTAATGCCACCAGCTCCATTTGTCCATATTTTCCTCTGACTTCAGAAACAGGGCTTGAACCCTCAATGGAACTCCATCGTTTACCTTCAACTTACCAGGACTTTGTGTTCATGAATGCTCAGTTTACTACTTTAATGTCCTTTTGGAATCCCTGGTTTTCAATGTTGATGGCAGCAACTTCACCTATTCCTTTGACAGAAACTCTCAACCAACAGTTTACTTTTCCAGGTCAGACATGTTCCTTATGCAACTGCTATGGTAACACTGAGCGTTCTGCCAGCTGTGATTCTGCAAATTCAAATTCTGCAGAACTCTTGTGACTGACAAATTACAGTTTATAATGGCTGAACCAGATCATGTCTTTTAAAAACAATATACAATTAAACTGATTAAAAAGTCTAAGTAATGGGAGTATTTATCTCTTCTCTACACTTAAGTTTCCCAGGTAGCCAGCATAAACAAGCCTGAGTTAGAGATTCTTAAAAATGCATGCTTCCACCTACCAGATGTAAAACATGTCAAGTAGTAGTACTCTAACAGATCTTTTAGACATAGAGATCATATACCCCAATCCTGGCACTCAGAACTTCACAGAACTGGGGCCCGTCTGTAGAAGTCCATTCCTTTGGCATGATTCCCAGTGAAGGTTTAAAGGAAAAAGATCTAATTATCTGTAAACTTTTTGTATTTGTACTAGTACTTTACAACTATTATTAAAAAAAAACAGACTCTCAAAAAGTAAGTTTCCGTTTTGCAGCCACAACATTAACTCCCTGGAACGTTACATTCAGTTCACTTCAGTGCCAGAAAAGATACTGACAAATTGGCGAGAGTTCAAAGAACTATAATAGTTGTAGGGATTGGCTTATCAGGAACAATTATAAAAGGCTTGTATAAAAAAAAAAGCCAAGAAAAAAAACAAAGTGGAGGAGGAAAGTGTATTTGAAGGGTGCAAGTACCTCAGATGGAGAATTATTTAGGGAAATTCCAAGAGGGGAACTAGAATTAACAGGATGAAGTTAAAAATGAAAAAATGAAAAGCTTCCTGGCAGTGAGATCTCTGTCACTGTCTAATAGTTTTCAGTTGAGCTGGTGGAAGCCACCTGGGGACATATAAAGCTGTGTAGATAAACATTAGAAAATGTACTCCAGGGAAGAATTCTGTTCTGGCCATTGGGAGATAGACTGGATTTCCGAATAGGTTTCTTTCATTTCTAGTTTCAAGGAGTCTAGAACTCTGTGACAATTTAGATACCCACAATCTTCATATTTAAAACTCATAAAGGCAGTAACAATTACATTTAACCCGTATTTGCATTGAGACATCTAAATTTCTATTAACAGTTACATTTCCTCCACTGAAGAGGAGGGACAGGGGAGTAACAATATGGTAAAAAATCTTAAGTGATCAGAGGAGAGGCTGAAAAATATGCTAAATTTAAAGCTCAGAATTATAAAACAGTATATAGCTCCAGATGAATTTATTTGAAAGTGGAAATGGGAAAACTAAAAGAGGTTGAAATATTTTCAGTGATCTCAATCAGAAGTCCAAAGCAATATGGCAATCTTTATTTTAAGGAATACCCTCACCCCTACCAAGCTCAGGTAGCTGGACTTCATGCAAGAAGAGAACCACAGAGACACCCAAAATTTCAAAAGTGGTAACACAGGCATTTCATCACTGCCGCAATAGCATCTTAAATACATGTTCCCCATCATGCAGAGCAGACTTATTAATGGATCCACATAATTGCAAATCCATCAACTACCGTTTCTCCCCAGCCCAGCCTGCCTCCTCTAGCTGTGTGTGTCAGGTCACAGAGGGTTCTATGGAGTAGAGTGCTATGGTGGGCAAGGACAGCAAGGCCCTGTGCAGGAGCCAATATTCAATGTGACTGCTCTAGCTGGGGCCTGAGGTCAGGCCTGAATTTGCCCCTTGTCAATTAATTTGTAATCTCTGAGCACAAAAGTGATTTTTTTGTGCTTAAATTTTAATTCAGTATTTAATTCCCCACCATTTAACAGTGTTTTCCATCTTAAATTAGAATACTAAAATCTATTGCATTTGTTCAGTTACACTTTTTACAAATGCATCTATAACAACAAACATGTTCTTGTCCTCCCAAGTACTTAGTCATGCTATAAGAGTCTATAAAGGGGAACCAAAAACTCTATCATTAATGCAAAGGAGTGTCTGAATATTATTAGATATAACTTCTATTTATATAGCACTTTTGATGCCAAAGGATAAAAGGCACTTTATAAACTTAAACTGTTATAAAGAAATTGCATCATCCCACTAATGAAATGTAACCACCGCTGGAAAGCACAGCAGCACATATCAACACCAACTACCCTCTTAGGGTAGGAGGTGAAGGAGAATACTGTACAAGAAATTGTAATGGGAATTTGAATAGGCAGACTGAATCCATAATTTGAACTAAATTTAAAGGGAAAGCTAGGTATTATACTGCACGTTTTTGTTTTGTTACTACCTACATATGTAGGGAAAAATTAAATGCTTACAAACATCTGAGCAGAAATTCATATTTTATTTCAAAATAAGACCTATGTCCTAGAATAAGAGTTCTGAAACACTGATGCTGAATTTTAAATTAGTCCTCCTTTAATCCTAAAACTTAAAACACATGCTTAACTTTACTTACATGAATAGTTCTTCTGAAATTAAAAAAAGTTACAGACGTCAATAAGACTATTCACATGCATAAATCTTTCTAGGACCAGGGCCCAAGTTTCTATTTACAACAAATATAACTGAACACTTTTCCATTCCATTATCATCCCACAGCCTGATGCAGCCATACCTCCTTTTAGGTTTCAACATTTAAAATAGGTACATCTATATCTCAGTATATTAAAAAAATTAAAATTTACAAATTGTCCATGTGTACACATACAAGACACTTAAACAATATAGACATCAATAATGGTCCTTACAATGACATCTCTTCATTAGTTGGTAGACAAATAATTCCATACATTTTCTCATTATTTCAACTTATTAGGGGGTCACAAAAAACAGATAAAACTCAAATCAGTTTTTGCCTCATATCGATTGCTATAAAAACCATTCACCACGAATACATTCCAGATGACAACTTGGGGGAAAAAATAAAATCACCTACATATATGAAGCTCAACTAATGACATCTGACACTACAGCTTTACATTCAGGTAGGCACAAATATAGCTTAATGTTCCAAAGGGATCAGTTCCTCTGGGATATCCACTTGCCATACATCTTTGCCCCCTTTAGCAGGAATTGGTTTCAGTAGCCATCTTGGATTTGAAACAACAGTCAAGTATTTCTGCTCCAGGCTAGTGAGTACAGCTTGATTCTCCAGCTCCAAAATCTTTTCAGGAGATACGTTTTCTGGATACTGCGAGGTCTCTCCAATGTCAACTAGCCCTGTATTATAAATACAAAAGTTACTTGGCAGATTAGTTCCCCTCCCCAAGAGAAGTGTTCCAAAATAAATTCTCAACAACTTCCCAGTCCACAATTTATAATATAAGGTCTCTACATCCACTATACACACCTTAAACAAAAAGTGTCAATCTCTGCAAAAGGCAGCCTGTGTGACTCAAGATGAAAAGAAAGATGAGCACAGAATGCAGCTATAAGATAAATAACTCAGTGCGATGTAATTCTGTTAAAAAGAAGTTTTACAATTATTGAGGTATTATTGCAAACTTAGGAGCCAAATTCAGCCCAGGAACAGCTCCTCTTAAAAAACAGAACTGTGCTCACTTATAACAACTGAATTTGCCCCTATTTTATTAAAATATCAACAAAAGGAAGTAAAAGGAGTACTAGACAGCAGGAACTTTCATATCTTTCCATGATTCAAATTTTTTATGAAATAAAGTCCAAATAAATCTTCATTCCTTTTCACAGTTTAGCATATGATTTAGGCAGAGATTATAAATCTACATACTACCTAACAATTTTCAGTACTGTACAACTAGAACAATATTTTGGTATACGTAATAAACTGTTCCTAAGGAAATAAAAATATTAAAATGAAAATGCAAGAGTTGATCGGATAAAAGAATTGATACAGATGAGGCTAAAAACAACAAAAAATGGATGCAAACTTCATAACTATACATACAGTATATCTGCTTCAACACAGTTTAAAGCAAAGAAACAACACTTCTGTCCTAATTTTGTACCACAGTAATAACCTTCCCCAATGCCCAAACAATAAAAAACAATATTTGGAGTATTCAACCATTTCCACAATTGAAGGAGGCAGCCATCAAAATAATGTCCTAACATGACATGAAAAGCATGCCGTGACTTCATTTAACTATAGGAGCACTGTAAAATAATATCAGCAAGAGAACTCAGAAGCTCAACATGCAAGAAAACACATGTACAATCAGCATTTTTAGTAATAAATTTAGCATCTGGTCCATTTTAGACCTTCTCAAAAATTACAAGCTGGGCACAAACCTACTAATTTTTACAGTCTTGAAAACAGCAGTGTCTAAAAAAGAAAAAAAGCTCAAGGGGCCACACTGAATACTCCATTTTCCTTGACTCAGGAAGAGCAAACTGAGTCCTATCCTTCTCTAGCTACAAGTCCCACATCTCACGAGGGAAGCATGCTACAAAAGGAGACAAAGCTACCTTCTCCTCTAGATCCAGTAGAATTCGAGAAGTGCTGGTAGAGGTGGTTCAGGAGGCAGTACCCCCATACAGTCTCCCTGTGCCCACAGACCAGATTCAAATCCTTTAGTTTGTCAAAAAGCTAGAGGACGTAACTCAGGGAAAACATTTTCAACTTGTAATCAAATTTCTTTTTTAACACAGTCACCCTCAAGGCCACAATTTAAAGCCTTCAAGGGCCACAAATGGACACCGCTGCTGACCATACCAGCAGGCCAGATTGTGGGTTGGACACCACTGCTTCAGAGCAAGTGTTAAAACAGTTTTATAATTAAGCTTGTCAGAACTGTGTTTTTGTTTTTTAATAATTTCAATGGATAATATGTTTATTTTTTAGCATTCTTTTTAGATTGTTGTAGATTTGCATGTTCATAGTTTCCAGCAACTATGAAGTAGAGATCAGCCAACAGACTTTAGACAGTAGACTTTGTGTTTTAATAGATATAAGGCTTTAACTCTTCGAATCTCAATCTGTCAACCTCACATGTCAAAATATACAAAGTAAATATTCTTAAATCAAACTAATAAATTGTCAAGCAGCTTTTTTTTTTAACTTTGCCTATCTGTAAATTTAAATTGTTGATTAACATTTTTATGCGTCAGTTTATATGTCTGCAGTGAAACTGATGTTTACTGACATTTACCAAAAAAACCCTAATCGTTCCAAGCCTAGTTACAATCAGCAAAGTAAGTAAAAGTGAAATATTTTAACACAAAGGTGCATATATGTTAAGTCAGTGGTTCTCAAAGCTGTTCCGCTGCTTGTTCAGGGAAAGCCCCTGGCAGGCTGGGATGGTTTGTTTACCTGCTGCATCCGCAGGTTTGGCCAATCGCGGCTCCCACTGTCCACTCCAGGCAGGAAGCGGCACGGGCTGAGGGATGTGCACACACATACACACAATTTGGTGTAAACAACTGCTATCTGCTTAAATTATTCCAAAACCTTAATGCACACACAAGTTTGCATCCAAAAAATTTACTGGCCCCAATGGTATTTGTGGGTTTAAAATTCTAATATTTCCATGTATATTAGGCTACTGAACATGCTCACACAAAGATTAGAATGTTTAGGGAGTATGAATTAGCATAGACATACTTCCAGTAACAGGCATGTGTGCGTGCAACTTTGTGTGCTCATGAAAGAGAGAGATGGGAGAGGGTGCTGGCATTTGAAAATTTAAGCCCCAATCCTGCAGATACCTATGCATGAGCTTTACTTTCTGTGTGTAAAGTTGCCTCATTGACTTCAGTGCCACTACTCATAGAACCTAAAGTTAAAACTTGTACATAAGTCTTGGCAGGATTGGCACCTTACAGTCACTTTTCTAAGTTCAGCTATTCTTTAGGATTCCTTATACTGCTTTACAACTATCAGCCCAAATATGATCATATTTCCACCTACTCAATCTCGCTGATATCAATAAGGTTGCACAAGTGGAAAGTACAGCAAAATCTAGCTTTTTGTATTTATTTGGTATTTTATTTTTAATGTTTTTATGAACTTTACAGTACCTCACAAAAAATTACAAAGTTATAAAAAAAATTGTCTAGAAACAGGTTACAAAAATGTGTGCTTAAGAAACTGTGTTTACAAATTTAAAACATGCTTAGGACTGCATGCAATAAAAAAAGATCAATACTACTTACCAGCAATAACTCCTCTGCCAAATTTTTCCCCTTTAGCTAGTAACTCTTGAACTTGTGTAGGTGTCATGCTAAGTCTATTCAGAAGAATCTCTTTCCATGTTTCATCTTCCCAGTCCTTAAAAGCTATGTGAATAGCAATAGTGCAGTTCTTGTAGTCTACCAGCAAAGGACGCCAACGAGTCTCTATTGTTTTGATTTTGTTCAAAACCAATCCAGCATAGGGTTGCCGGAAGGAAAGACAGCCAAATATCATCTTTCTTCAGCGTCACTCTTTACCTTATATTTCTCTCATATCCTGTTTAGTTTATGAAGGGGGAAAAAATTAATTAGTTTAGCACAACATCCTGATGTCCAGGACTTGAAAATCTAGCAGTGGCCACAGAAAACTAATGCATCTGCCTGCACAATAGTCTTGGGAAGTTTTGCAAAATATTCTGATTATTCAAGTCACTGTACCTTCAGAATGCCTTAGAATTTCTAGAAAGGAATAGTGAGTTTTCAGATATTTAATCTGTCTTGAAATGCCAAAAACTAGATTATGATCTGTTACATTGGTGTCTATTATTATTTGTAAGGTAGTGGCTAGAAGCTCCAACCAAGATCAGGGCCCCATTGTAACAGGACACTTAACAAAAACAGAGTGAGAAACTGTCCCTGCTGGACAATGTTACAATTTAAATAGACAAGTCAAACAGAGAGTGGGAGATAGGAAATATTATCCCCATTTTACAGGAGAAAAAACCTTTGGTAGAGCTAAGAACTGAACTCAGACCTCTTAAGTCCTAGTCCACAAGACCCTTACTAAATCCTAAGTTACTCTGTCACCATAACTGAGATCAGAAACTAGCTACAAGTAGTATTTACAAATAGAAATTAAACCTTTTCAGCCCATATCATTGAGAATGTTTGGGAAGAAAGAAGCAAAATGCAAGAAGACATGGGAACAAGAGTGGGAGCAGGACACAAAATGAATCATTAGTCTTGCAGGTTTGGAAGAGTGAGGGAGGAGTTGGAAGACAGGAGAGCTGAGAGGCAGGAGCTAAATTGTCCTGTGCCTTGTAGGCAAGGGCAAAAAAGTAAAAATCAAATGAGGTGGGCTCTGCGAAAGCCAACAAAGATATTTGAAGAGGGTTTGACCTGCCCAGAGTGGCAGACAAGATGGAAATATGCTAAATCTAACTATGTTTGTTTTTCCAAACACAGTGAAACCAGTATGTTGTTGTTTGTTTACAAATCAAATGCTGGGGCACTGTGCTACAGAGCAGGAAGGCCAACATGTTAAAACAGCTAGAAAAGTCCATCTGTGGCAAGAAGTAAACAAACAACATCCAGGGGAATTAAATGTTTAACAATACTGCACACTCAACGGTATGAGGTGTTTTCGCTAGCACAGCAAATTCATTTTATACATGGTATTTATCCTGACAGTGCCCAGTACAACTATTACTTATAATAATAATGAAACAATTATTCAAGTTGTCTCACAGGAGAGCCACTTGCACCATTCCTATGGGGGTTGTTCAACATCCAACCAAGTGCTGACTCAGGGCCCCCTCACTCTTCACACTGGGGTTGCCCCCCCCATTAAAACTCAGGCCCCCTCACACTTTTGGGCTCCCCCCCACCATCAACTCAGGGCCCCCCTCACCTTTGGGCTCCCTCCCCCCACTATCAACTCAGGCCTCCTCACACTCTTGGGCTCCCCCCCCACCATCGACTCAGGGCCCCCCTCACCCTTGGGCTCCCCCCATCAACTCAGGGCCCCCCTCACCCACCATCACCTCAGGCCCCCCCTCACCCCCTTCACACGGGGGTTAACACCCGCCCCACGCGCTCCCAGGGCCCTTACCAATCGGCTCGCCGCTTCCTCAGCCACCCCCGTCTCTCCCCCGCGCTGAGCGGCCTGCACTGACTCTCCGGCCACTGCCACTCGCCACCAGGCCTCGCCCCGCCCGCCGACCCGCCCACAGGCGCCGCGGCATTCGCCCCCCGCCGGCAGAGCTCGCGGCTCGGCTCGGCTCGGCTCGGCGCAGCTGGGGGGGAGGGGCCGGCGCGCTGCTTGGCCCTGACCTGAGGGGAAGGGGGAGCGGGGAGGACCCGACGCCCCCCACCCCGGTGGCCTAGGCTGCTGCCCGCGGGCGGTTTAGTGACAGCGGGAAGAGAAGCTGGGGGGTGCGGGGTGTTGGTGAGTTCAGGGCCCCCGCCCCCCTTTAATACCCGCTTCAGGCCCCCTCCCGCACAACCACCTGGGCCGAGCCAGCGGCAAACGAGCTGGACCCAGTTCGTCTCCATCGTTCTTGCCTGGGGTGGTGACCTGACTTGAGCTGGGACCCCGGGGTGCCTCGCCTTCCCCTGACACCAGCTTGCCCCCCCCCGCTCCTTCCTGGGGGGTAGGGAGGATGAAGGTAGCAAGCTGGGGTAGCCCTGCAGCGCTGTGGGGTTGTTGCCTTGGAGGGCACTAGCTGGCACAGGGTAATAGCAGGGAGCCTCTGGATGCCTGGGCCTGTTTCTGCCTCCAGATACTGTGCTGTTTAGCGCTAGATCAAAACAAACAAGTATTGATACTTCCTATCCCATAGTTCACCCCAAATCACTCTTGCCCTGTAAAATCTGAACATCAGAGATTGAAGTTTATTCAGCACTAGATTTGTCTGATAGGTACACAGCTCTTTGCATCTGCTGGCCAGTTCCAGTGAATCAGCTGGTTTTGCCTCTCTTCTGCCTGCCTGCTCTGCAGCCAGGTTGGGCCTTCTCGACACTATATTTTGTCTCTTAAATTGCTACCAGCGGTGGAGCTCTGCTGGTAGTGTTAACACTGGGCTTATTGATGTAAATTGTCTTCTGGTTGTTTCTGGTACTTTAACTATTTACTGCTCTGGTTAAAATGCTGGCAGATGGTCTTTGTTAGCTCCTCCACCCTTGCAGAACGGCACCGGTGTTTGCAGCAATGGGCAATTTTAAGGAAAAAAAAGTGTAGAAACAATCTTACAATTTGAAAAGTTCAGTAAATAGAACAGGGTGAGAGTGAGTCAGACTGCTGCCAGCCAAGCCGCATCTTCCCCATCCCTCCCTGCTAATGGTCCACTGATTTTTTCGGGGGGTGGGGGCGAGAGAGAGAGAGAGAGGTCTGTAGGGAGCAGCAGCTCAAAGTAGACAGAAAGCAAAATATGCTTTCAGGAGAGTCAAAGACATCTAGTAGAAGGTGCAACAGTAGAAGAGTGAGATCAAGGGGGATGGGAAAAGGTAGAGGCAGACTTCGAAACAGGCAAAGGAGAAGAAATAGTAAGAAAATAACAGCTTTTAGGTTCAGTGAATTTTATCTTATTCTTCCATTTAATTGCTTTTGTCCAACATGCACTCCACAGCCACATTGAAGGGATAGTGTTGCACTAGGGATGTAAAGGTGAACTGATAATTAACAAATAATTGTTAGTGGCATAGGATAACTCAGCACAGTTTCAAAGTACAGTGCTTTTGTTTCCCTCTGTGGCCAACAGCTCCTTTTCTAAAGGATACCCCAGCAGATACTGGGCTCAACCCCATAGGAGTCTGCAAGGGAAATCTTGTATAATATTTAATGCTTTTGTAATTTTTAAAATGAATTTTTACTCTATACCCTCTTGCATTTCCAGTGATGATAAAACTTTTGGAAATAGGTATGGAGAGATTTCTGTTATCCCTGTAAGCTCCATTGTGGTCCAGTTATGACTTTGAGGTCTCTTTGGGATGTCACATAGAATGGAAGGCAGTGACACAAAGTGGGGTAGGGGAGAGGTCAGGTTTAAATAACAAATATATGGCATGCCATTTTTGTTCTGTTTAACCGGGGTATTCAGCATGTATTTTACTATTATAGTTGACCATATGTATTATTTTAAGTTACATGCCTTAGACATGCATCAAAGTGGTTGCCCTGCTGCTCATTTTCATAGGGGAACTGAACAGCAAAAATAAAATTAACAAGATCTTCCTGAGCTAGTACATGGTGCTGAAAGTGGGGAGCGAGCGAAAATGATCTCCCTATATAAAGAGTTTAGAATTAGTCCAGTTCCTCCCTGCCTCATATAAAAAGGGAAATTAATAAAGGGATAGTCAGTTTCCCTGTGCAGCCAGATCCAGGGTAAGGTGGCTAGGTGCAGATGGAAATTAAATAATCCTAGTCAGTTTCACTGTGCAAGATCTTTACACAAGGAGCCTGGGCAAAGGAAGAGGAAAGGGATGAGGAAAAAGTGGCTAGTAGGAAAAAATAATGACTGTTTGCAAGGAGAATTAGAAGAGGGGGGGTAAGCAGAAAATAAGGGGAAAAAGGAAAGGAGAGAAATCAGAGAAAGAAAAGATAGAATGGTGAGTTAAGGAAAAAGATCTGCTCCAGTGATGATAATGTGTCAGTATCACCTCTGCACGCTTGCAACTGGAAGTTTCAAAGTAACTTTTAAAATTATGGGAACTCAGAGATGGAGAAGGAAAGCTGATTTTTCTAAAAGCCAGAAGAAAAATGGGTTACTCCTTCAATTAACTGAAGAAACTGTCACCCAGAAAGTCATTGAGTCCCAGACAGCAAAAGGTAAGACCAAAGCAACATTTTCCTATGGACATTTGTGTTTGTGGATGCAGGCTTCTGAAATTAAATTAGTGTCGTGTGCTGTAAACAGTGATTTGGGAGGAATAGATTGTGCTCTCTTGCTTTTTTGATGTAAGTTGTTTGAGTAGTTTTGTGGCAGCTGCCTTCGCTATAGACCTCCACTGAATAGCTAATGTTCTAAGAAAATAACCCTAGTCTTAACCTCACCACATAATTTTAACTGCTGAGGCTATTTATTATCCTTGCTACCATTTTCTGGGTTTCTTACTGTTTTTCAGTATCCCCCCTACTGCAATATTTCTAATGTTCTCCACAGTATTCCTTTTTACAATGCTATAATGACAAGAGAAAATAAGTGACAAATTTAATGTAAATGTGATTTATTTAGGTTTTCTTATTTTAAATGTTCTTTGATTTTTAGGTTATTTCAGTCTTATTAGATCTGTGTGATTAGTGCAAGGACCTGTTGAATCTGTATACAATTGCAAGTATTGCTTTTGCTGTTGTTATTTCTGCTATTTTTCCACTGCAGTAACTGCTAAAAATGTGAGGCCAAATTCCTCTCTCTGTTATGTGACAGAATGTTTGGATTTACATGCATGTAACCTATAGCAGGATTTGGTCCAATATCATTTGTGTTTGATTATATAAATATAATGCCTTGTTTCATGATCTAGAGAGAGATTTTTAAAGACACCATCGGGAATTAGTTGTCATATTCTCATTGAAAGTTTTAAAAAAAATATTAAATGCATTTTAAATTTTTAAATACAGATGTGGTTATTGCCATATAAGGTGAGTAAATGTTATGTAGAATTGTCATATCAGATATATCATATTTAGCTAATCTAGTCCAGAAACTTCTTTTCTGTGGGTCAATACTGGATGATTCATTGGGAGGAAAACAAACAAACAAAAATAAAACCCCAGCACCTACCTAATACCATGAGCCTGCAAAGATTTATGTTACTTATTAAGCTTTACTTTTATGCACTGAGATTAGTCACATTGGCTTCAATATGACTATTCAGTGTTTGAATTTAAGCACATGCATAAATCTTATTAGGGCTTAATTGTACAATGCTGTATCCAAGCGAGAAAATTCTTCCTGATGCTGACAGATGATCAGATTATATCTAGGAGTTTGAGGTCTGAGGCATTATTTTGGCCAGCATGGCTACTAGTGTTGGTAAAGATCATTATATTAGCTAATCCTGTGTAAATCATGGTACAGTATTTGTCTTGATGACCTACTGCAACACTGAATTCCACAAGTTGACCTATATACTGTGTAAAGAGGTATATTTAATTTTCTCGGCTCTAAATTTATTTCTCTTTAATTTCAAGTGTCTCTTTATTCTAATGTTATGGGAAAAGATAAAAATAGTCATATAGTCCCCATTATAGAATGTGTTACTGTTTGTGTGGAGCTAAAACTATGCCTGATGTCTTATTTATTGGGACTCAGTTCTGATCTCAGCTAGATAGGCAAGTATTGTTGTGTTTCTTGTCAGACCTGATCAGTGGCTGATTTTACATTATTCAGTACATAACAATACATGCTAGGGTAGCTGAGGTCAAAATCAGGTCAAACCACTCAACCATATGTTACAGTATTCATCTGATTTCAGAAGTGGGTCAAGATACACAGCACTATGTGCCCGTGTATCTGAGGTCAAAATTGGATTTTCACTTGCTAATAAATCAAATCAAGATTTTTTTTAAAAAACCCTACGAAAACACATTTTACACAGTGATAACCATTAAATATTTAGTATACACCAGCAGTTACCTCATATTGGTATCTGAGAGACCATAGTTATTTTCCTGTGTTTAGAAAAGGAAGTAATTGCGACATCTGAAAAACTGATGGTATTATTAAATATTCACATTTCCAAAGCTGCAATCATTATCTGGGAGCGCAACTGTGGTAACTGTAAGCAGTCAAATTCTGTTCTACATAGGTTTATTTACTATGCCATGCTCATCACTAGTGTCTGAGCACTTTCCAGTAGTGCATTCAGCAATGTGACTAAGATCTTGTCACATGTTCTGTTCCCTTATCCTTTCATGAGAAGAAGATAAATGTACAGTGGAGTGTTTTCTTTTGGTAGGGTGGAGTTTTTTTTATATAAATATACCTGTTGCTATCTATATAATAAGATTCCAGGATTGTCTCTGTCACTTTTAAGCTATAGTGTCTATTGAGTCCGTGTGAAGTGATGGAAGCGGCTACAATCATGGTTGAGCGTTCTCTCTCTGTTGCAGTTTCAGGATTCACTGTTAATGTCTATTTTTTAAGTTCTCACCCTTTTGCAGCTCTTTTTATATACAAGACTTTACGAATTACACCCGTGCGAAAGCATGGGCTTTTAGCTATTAGTGTGTTTATATTAGAGAAGGCAGGTCAAAAAAATGCGTTTTCAACTTGGAGTGGTAAGTGGTAAGGTTTGTGATGGTCTTAGTTCCTGGGGGAGTACATTCCACAATCTGGGATCATCTTTGGAGAAAGTTGTCTCCTGAACACTCAAGCTTTATTTTAATTGTTGAAAGTTCATATGTGTCAGAGGAGCATAGTTGACTTATTAATTGTGTGCATGATATTTTTAATGACACTGGGTACAATTTTCAAAATTTTACCCTTGGCTTTGGGCCACAGTTCAGGAGAGCATTTAAGCATATGCTTAAAGTCCATTGACTTCAAGTGCTTCAAGTTGAAGTGCTGTCCAGAATAGTGATGATTTCCTGAATTGGAGCATTGGAGCGGTAGGGAATCCTTCAGAGTTTGTGATATGCCTGGCTTTATTATATGCTTATAGCTCTTTCGTTACTTCTCTGCTAGGCCTTCCTCCATGTCTATGCTCTGTTTCACATGAGCTACAGGAAAGGCTCTTTGGCCTGTATCAAATTTTTTTTTGTAAAACTCCTTGTTATGGAAGAAAAAGAGTTTACTCTATCAAGTTTGGCATCCTCCTCAGTGCACTGAAGGGACGAGTCCAGGGAGATGGAGGGCCTGCTGCTATACACAACTGTCACAAGATACTATCATTAAATTTTTATCCTAAATATTGCAGTCAAGCACATCTAACTCCATCTTCTACATTCTGCTAATTTAATGTATAAAACAATCATAGTGGTGGAATTTCCAGAATTGAGGAAGGTGTTATCTGATATACTCAGTTTGCCAGTCACTCTGATTTCATCAATAAGAGACGTCTTGTACTTGCTTCAAAGGAGTTTAGGCTAATCAGATAAATATCATCAATTAAAAAATTCCAGAACTTTGTACAATGAAGCCTATCTTAAGTACCTGTTCTGGGGAGTAAATCAGTTGCTTAAAGGAGATGATGTGTGCCATATAGGATTCTAGATAGTAAATGGTCTGCTAGAAAAGGTGGAACAAAATTGTAAAAAAGCCAAATCTATTAAGTAATAATATGTTATATACAAAACCTCAGTTCAAACTGTTTATTCAATTTCACATGATTTTTTATACAGATAAAGTAAAATTACAGTACTAAAAAGGGCTTTATTTAAAAACTAAACTTGGTCATACAGCACAATATTTCTTTAAATCACATATTTTGTGAGAAACTGAGGACTGTTCTATAAGCATTTTAGTCAGTGTCTTTAATTTCTGTGAATGATCCTAACATTTCCACATTTAGTTGCTGCAGAGCAAATGTTATCAGAATGTTTGACTATTCAGAAAATCACTGACATTATTATCCTGATCAAAAGTTTTAGTGTTACAGGTAATCGTTCTGTTACTTTTTTTGTTGGGCCTGTCTTATAGTAGGTGACTTCTGGGTACCCTTCTGACTCTGTGAATCTGTTTCTTCATTTCAGCAGGTGGGTATTGTAGTTTAAAGAATGCTTGGTAGAGATCCTGTAGGTGTTTGTCTCTGTCTGAGGGATCGAAGCAAATGCGGTTGTATCTTAGAGCTTGGCTCTAGACAAAGGATTGTGTGATGTGGCCTGGATGAAAGCTGGAGGCATGTAGGTAAGTATAGCAGCCAGTAGCTTTCTGGTATAGGGTGGTGTTTATGTGACCATCGCTTATTAGCACTGTAGTGTAACGAAGAAAGTAACAGATCGCCACTAGCCATCACCTACAGCTCCCAACTAAAACCTCTCCAGCGCATCATCAAGGATCTGAAAACTATCCTGAAGGAATATCCCTCACTCTCACAGACCTTAGGAGACAGGCCAGTCCTTGCTTACTGACAGCCCCCTAAACTGAAGCAAATACTCACCAGCAACTACACCCCGCACAACAAAAACACCAACTGAGGAACCAAAGTCTGCAACAAACCCCAGTGCCAACTCTGTCTATTCAACAGACACCATCATAGGACCTAACCAGATCAGCCACACTATTAGAGTCTCATTAACCTGCACATCTGCCAATGTGATATATGCCATTATGTGCCAGCAACGCCCCTCTGCCATATGCATTGGCCAAAATGGACAGTCTCTATGCAAAAGAATAAATGGATGCAAATCTGACATCAGGAATTATAACGTTCAAAAACCAGCAGGAGAACACTTCAATCTCCCTGGTCACTCAATAATAGATCTAAAAGTGGCAATTCTTCAACCAAAAAACCCTTCAAAAACAGACTGCAACATGAAACTGCAGAACTGGAATTAATTTGCAAACTGGACACCATCAAATTAGGCCTGAATAAAGACTGGGAGTGGTTGGGTCATTACAAAACCTAAACCTAATTTCTCCCATACTAATTTCCCCTTACTGTTACTCACACCTTCTTGTCAACTGTTTGAAATGGGCCACTCTCATTGCCACTACAAAAGTTATTTTTCCTTCTGTGGTATCCTACTGTTAATTGAACTGTCTCATTAGACTGACCTCACACTTGTAAGGCAACTCCCATTTTTTCGTGTATTTATACCTGCTCCTGTATTTTCTACTCCATACATCTAATGAAGTGGGTTCTAGTCCATGAAAGCTTGTGCTCAAATAAATTCATAGTCTCTAAGGTGCCACAAGAACTCCTTGTTGTTGGGGGTTTTTTTTAAAGGAAATATCTGAGAGTGGAACTTTATTGATCAGTGAGTCTGATTTGTTTTTGCTACCTTGTATGTTTCACTAACACAGAAGTAAAAACGGTACAGCTAGTGAGTTACGTTATCTGCTCAGAGGTTAATTCTTGTACTTGTAGGGTGCTATTACACAGAAATTATTCTTGTCCTCTGCATTTTGAAAAGTTATAGGAAGGTCATTGATACAGGCTGCAAACCTAGCAAGTTTATTTAGAAACAACTTGTGTAGCGCTTAGTAGCAATCTTTTTTTTGGTTGAGATAGGTGGTTTCATGCTGAGGTAATCTGCAGAGCTCTTCTTCCCTGGCTGATTATTAGGTCCTATTCTACAGGCAACTCTCAATGCAGTCTGCAGCTGCATAAAATATCTTTAAAAATAAGGCTGGATTAACTCCCCTACCTGGCCATGGATCCATAGCCAGAGCTGGTGACCTCTAAAATATTGAAAATTTATTTTTTGAATTTATCTTGAATCCTGCCATGAAGGGAATATTCTTACCTCATCTGATTGAAGCGCTCCGCCCTGGATCTTAATTATTTTACCCTTCTTCATCTGTCTTGCACTGCAAGGTGTGACAAGGAATAATAAGACTTCAGGTGTAGCCATTTCTAATTACTGTAAAGCTTCTAATAACTTCTGCATATAACTGTAACATGAATGCCCACGTGTATTTTCTTAATAACATCTACTCCATATGAAACTCTCTATTATATTGGGGTTCCCCACTGACTTCTTCCAGAATTGCATCAGCACCTTTTGATCCAGTCCCAACAGAAGACATCTAATGAAAGAAAATTTTTTGAATTGCCTCAGCACATTTGAACTAATTGTGAAAAGAGAGACCTGACAAGGATTACAGGGGAAAAAGGGGCACTAGGCTCAGGTGACTTGGATTCGTATTATTTTCAAGCTGGCTGTACATGTTTTTGCATAACCTAAGTGTTACTTTTAACCCTTCAGAACAAGTACAACTTTTCAACACAGTGGAAGTACTGATGTTACTTCTATTGAATTCAGTGGGAAACTCGCAAGCTTTCACTCTTTCCTGAAAGGAACATGCCACCTTTCTGTGGTCAGTCCTGTACTAGCTAGTTCCTTCTCTAGAATGTTGGAAGGTTCAGCATGTGCTATGCTGTTAAAGGCTGACTCTGTGAATCTGTTAGCGCTGCATTTAACAACATAGGGAAGGACATTGTTAAACAGCTCAGGAAAAACTACCTTTCAGGTGATATTGCGTGTAACTGGTAAGGGCTGCTTGTTTTACTCTTCAGCATCTAAAAAACTGTGAAATAAAATAGGACTTTATAAAAGAGATTTGCCCATATTTTATTATTAGTGTGAGCTGCATTTTTACTACTGTGATAATCTGACACATTTATAAACGTTAAGCTTATTCCTGATGGATTGTTTAATTCTGGTATCTTGAGTGGGTTGTTATACCATGGTTAAATCTTTCTTGACGCTCTGTAGTAGGTTTAAGTGAATCTCTAATTTCTTTCTGTTTTGTTTCTTTTAGCAATCATAGAGAGAGAGAGATTCTGTTTAATTTAGTGGTTTACATTCCGGAGTGTTTTTACTCCTCTTCTTTTTTAATTTTGCTGAACATATTTTTTCTTATATAATTATATTAAAACTTCACAATGTATTTAAAGTGCATCATCTGATTTCTTACCTTTATTTCCTTTCATCCTCAGAGATGCATCAAGTATATGGGTGCATAGTACTCTGCACTTTGGCAAAGGTGATAGTTCCTCCTTAACAAATGCACTATGATTTTCCTCACCGGCTATCTGTGTGCATGTCTGAGGAGATGAAGTGACACCCTCTCATGCACACATTGAAAGATAACCAGGTAGGTAATACCAGGTGTTTACATAGCTTTGGTTTAAACTTTTTTGGTAATACCTTGTATTTTAATAGGCATTCCCTGAACAAAGAAATGTTTCATTTTAGTACCATCAACAAACAGAAATGAAAACCAAAAAAACCTTAGTTTTACCCAAGAATCTTAACCTTATTTTAACTATTAAAGAAAGAACATTATGTGTTGAGGACTTGCATCCTCAACATTGGGTGTACCTCATAAAAGACCCCCTATATCACAGTGCCAAAGCACAGAGGTGTAGGGCTGAAATCTTTGCTCAGAGTTTCCTTCCTTTTGTGTTTTTGTTTTCCTCCAAACCTTCATATTTATTAAGCATTTGTTGTATTTATACAACCTGTGCCAAATTCTCTTCAACCCCATTGACTTTTCCTTTTCTGTCTTTTATTAGTTCTCTTCAGCATTCCCCTAGGTGGCACCATGACCCACAGAACAAGAAGTGTATGGTTTCAGAACAAGTCCCTAACAGCTAGTGGCAGCTATGCTAGTGATACAAACATATACTCAATCACTTCTCACCCTCTGCATTCTTTCTCTTAATCACTAAGAAACCACTTCTCAAATTTCTCAAACAAGCAACTTTTTTAGTTGTGAAATGAGACCTAGAGCTGATGATGGCGAACAACTAGGTTAGAAATGCTGGTCATCAGAACGTGGGCTTTGTACAATAAGTTATTAGCTTCATTGGAATTAAGAATCAGTTAACTCAGTTTAAAAGAAAGCAATTAGGTCTCTTATGTAAAACCACAATTTATCCAATGTAACATTCTTATATTACCATGGGCACACAGGAAGGAGGTCACTGACTCCATAATAGAGTCTGGCAAACAGGCCACAGATTCATCAAACCAAAGCAATAAAGCATAAATACTGACAATCCTGGCAAATTTACAACCTACTTCAGGTCCTGCTGTACTAGCAAGGAACACAGTTCCTCACTCCCAGGTCCACTCTCCACGTCCTGTATCACAACCAGTCTGACTGTGCTTTCAGTACTTACCAACGTTGCTATTGCTCCTGAATCTCTCATTGAGCTGTTGATTTTCCCCAAGCCCCTGTGTACAAATTCCCATCAGTGCCCCAGTTGTGAGCTTGTTTCCAGTGTCAGGAGTGTGTGATACTCCTCCCTCTTAGACCCACCAAGAATGGGAGTCAACAAGTCCTTCACATCTCCTTAAAACATACCAGGTGAACATTGCCTGGGCTGTGCAGGAGTGCCAAAGCTTGTTTGCAACTACCACTGGAGACTGAAATAGAAAATGACTGCTCCACCAAAGTCCATATGCCATGACTGGCTAGCGGGCTGGACAGCCCTCATTTGGATACTGAGTATGTGTTCTCCTAGAATAGCTGCCTACCAGGTTAAGGAGTCTGATCTTCCCCAGCAATGGACTGCTTTTTGTCTTGTCCCTACCTTTGACCTGTCCAGCTAGGGTGGCCTTACCAGGAGTTAAACTCCTGCTAGCATAGCATTCAGGGTCACTAACTCAGAAGCCTTCCCATCATGTCAAGGTGCAGTCCTGGCAAGGGACTATAAAGAATATCCCTATAATAGAAAAGTTGAGAAAACTGTTAGATAACTTGGTTCTGTGAACATTACTGAACTACTCAAAAGTGGATCTTACATGACACCTAAAGATTGCAAACACATTAGGGGCCTGATTGTGGTCCCAGTTACACTTATAGGGTAAATAACGAGTAACTCCACACCGTTAACCAGAACAAGAGATCAGAAATGGGTCCTAGAGGTATCTACCATAAAAAGCCTCACAGCGTGGTATCAGTGCTCAAAAACATAACTTGAATGCAACAGAAAAGTTTCCCATGAAATGTTGTCTGTTTTTGCCAAGTAAAAATATTATTTCAAAATAGAAGCAAGGATCCAGTAATGAAATAAATGTCAGCAAGGCTCCAGTCCTAAAACTGATAGCGATAGCCTGTGGATTGTCATTGATTTTTCCAGGCTCCACATGGGTGCAGTTTTTTTCCTGTTGCACCATCAAGTGCATAATCAGCGTGATGAAAACTCTAAATGATAAAAACATAAGAATGTCCACACTGGGTTAGACCAACAGTCCGTCTAGCCCAGTATGCTGTCTTCTGACAGTGGCCAATGCCAGTTGCTTCAAATGGAATTAATAGGTCAGGCAGTTGCTGAATGATCCATCTCCTTGTCAGCCATTCTCAGAATCTGGAAGATAGAGACTAGGGACACTCTGAGCATGGTGTTACATTCTTGCCTATCCTGGCTAATAGACATTGATGTACCTATCCTCTGTGAACGTATCCAGTTCTTTTCTGAACCCTGTTATAGTTTTGGCCTTCAGAAAAGGTTGATGACATTTACAAAGCCTCAAAAGAGTACTGAAGAATCACTAGGTGAAAGGCCCAATGAAAGAGAGAGAATAATCAGGTTTTACTTTTAACAAAAAGGACATTTCGGAAGTATTTTCCTAAAGTCAATGTAAGTTCCCCATTAATTCAGCAAAATGGTGGTGGCTTCTTTTTGCTTCTTTTCTTCATTCTGTAGTCTGTTTCTTTGTACCTAGTGTTTCTGAGAGGACCAGATCAATGATGTGTAATAAGTAATGATATTTATGTCAGTTCATATGTACAGAGTAAATAAGGAGTAACTCCACTGAAATCAACATAGTTCCCTTCTCTTGTTCTGTTTAACTGGTTCCTAAGGAGAATACTGTGAAGGGCATTACTGGAGTGATATCAGTGCTCAAGAACTTGTTTGCGCTGTTGGAAAAATGTCAATCCAGACTCACCCCAGAGATAGCCTACTGCCTTTCTGATTTACCTAGGCATCACTTGTCATGGACAGAGAATGCTTGCTCAGCATCAAATTCAGGGTCCCTTTTGTGGCAGCACATAGCTTGACCACTCTTTTAATGGTCTTTCTCAAAGAGAGCTGATTTATATGATTGCCTAGCAAAGCAAACTCTTACCAAGTTACTTTCCCTCTCTGTTTTCATAAAACATTGTTCTGTAAGTTCTAATCCATTTCCTGAAAGAGGATATTCTGCTGAAGCTAAATTTTGGTGTCACTTAGTGCTGTGGATCAGCATTCTGTTGGTCAGAAATGCATTGCATATGTGCCAACTTTGCTTCCAAATATTTATGGTGGTTCCAGTTTATGAAATCAGAACAGGAACTAAGTACAGGGAGAGAGTGCAATCTCACATGTTGTCCCTTTTGGCTGCCAAAGTGCTAGTTCTGGCAGGAGAGATGGTGATATAAGTTTGTGTTTTTAACTTAATTTTTTAAAACAGAAGGTGGCGTGGATAACAATGGTGGGAGCTTGTGAGGAGGACGACTAAAGAAGCTGGCTCAGCCCCATTTCATGCCTCACACTTCTATACAGAAAACTGCCATTTGGTAATAGCTAGGCAGGTGTCAAGTTGTGATTACTGCTGCTAGTTAGCTATGAATTGTGTACCCAGCTAGTCTACTCTGAAGCATCCTATTATTTTTATCTTGTCTTTCCTCCCCTTACCCCCATTTTTTTTTTACGTTTGCATTAATACCATGTCTTTCAGACTGTAAGATATTTTGTGCAAAGACTGCCAATTAGACATTGTACAAACATATCCAGTGGGCCAACCAACCTGTTTGAGGTCAGTAAGTTCTACTCCATATACATGTTTAATAATAATGATGATGATAATATGAAGGACCAGCATTATAATGATTTCCAAATAAAGAGGAACTCTTGGCTGTTCAAGAGAACTGACAAATCTAGAATGAGTTGGTTAAAGGTCTCACTTTTTGACCAAGAGTTTGCTGATTAGAACCTTGGTATTAGGCTGAGGTGGGTATCTAGAATTTCAGCTACCTGTATTGGACTGTAATGGTAGCTCTTAAGTTTTCTGTAAAATTGTAATTTGAGCACCACAAGAAATAATAAACTAAATACTTCTGCTGCCCGCAACTCTTAAATTTTCAGTGTTCCCACTTCCCTTACATTATCCTGTTGTTTCTTCAATTTCACTGGTTTCCTATAAGACTGAAAGTGTTATTTTGAAGCCTAGGATTATCAGAAGTTTGATTTCCTCTTATTTAAGGGAATTGATTCATGTGTGTATTCCAGCGTTAGCATTATGTTTAATCCATGATTAATGTTAACCCTTCTTTATAATAATAAGTAATCTTCCCACAATTTTTCTCCATCATTCTTATTATTATCACTTTTGTTTAGCCAGTAGAGAGATCTTTACTATACAAGATATTGACTAGTTGTGCTGTCAACCGTTCTGTGGTGGAATTTTCTATTTTAAGAAATTCATACAGCTGTTGCTAGTTTTAAATCTAAGTTTAAGTCTCATTTGTGTTTTTCCTTTAATGATTTTATAGTTTTTGGTTTTGTTAATATTACAATTTGCACTTATGTAGTACCTTTCAACTAAGGATACCACAGTGCACTTTGCAACATTAATTAAATCTCACAATATCTTTGAAGTAGGTACTTATCACTGCATTTATTTTAAAGATGGGTAAATGGAGCAGACAGAGATTGAGGCCAGAATTTTAAACTTGGGTGCTTAAAGTTATACAGTTATCAGTGGTCTAACTGGAAGTCGGTGAAAGCTGAAGGTATTTATCACATTTGAAAATCTGGTCGCTTTTATTTATTTGCTTAACTTAGAATATTTTGGATTAAGACGCTTGCCTAGAGTTACACAGTGAGTATGAATACAGTGTTGTCATGGCAAAATTAAGCAAAATTCATGGAACAGTCGTGGCGGAAAAAAAGAACAAAATCAGGATATGGTCACAGTGGGGCTGAAGCCAGAGCCCCACTGTCTGGGGCTGACAACCGGAGCCCTGCCACCTGGGGCCGAAGCTAAAGAGATCACAGAGGTCTGTTAAAGTCACAGAATTTGTGACCTCCATGACCAAATCGTATCCTTAACAATGAGTCAGTGGCAAACCTAGAAATCCTGACTCGTAGTGCACAACTCTAACCACAAGGACACATGTGTTTGTATTTTGTTTAGTTCATTGTTAGGAACCATGATACATGAGTAATGGTGCAACATGAATGAATAATCCTCTGTGGCATTTGAACATCTGGCATACTTGAGTCTAGAGAAGTGCATACACAAATTACCAAAGCTAAAACTAAATTCAGTTAAATCTGTGTAGAACCTGAAAATAGAAATTCAAAATATAAATATTTAAATCCACTTGAAGCCTGATTTATCAGTTTTGGCAGGGTTGAAGACAGTATAGGGCCACAAGTGCTGTTTAATGCCTGTGAAAATGGCACAGAGTAAATGCAATTTAACAAAGTTTTTCAGCTGAGTATTCCCATATGTAAAATGTTTCCTTAATCAATATTTAAATTATAAAGCCACAATGTTTCTTAATCCCTGGGGCTATGGTACCAGGCTGGTAAGCGGGGCTTCAGGGATGTGAAGGCTCTACAGAATTTTCCTGTATGATGCTCATTTCATTCTTTGGTGCTACTTAATATTGCAGCACCATCCATCTTGAGCTGACAGAAGCAGTCATAGACACCTACAGATGTGTTGGGCCCAGGGCCTTCTTAAAGAAGCTGAATCTTCCTAGTATGTTACCTGCTGCATGCCTGGGGTTGTTTTCTGTTTATTTTGTTGAAAAGCCTACTTTAGTTTTGATACTATAACATATTGTATTTTAATTTTTAATTTTTTTTGCCTGTAATTGCCAGTTACCAGAGGCAGGCAGTAATTTTCTGTGCAGTTTTGAGAACAAAGGAATAAACAAATAGTTGCTAAGTACTGTTGTGTTTTCATTTGCATTCTTCCCCAGATCCAAAATGTAAGCCCGCAAGACCACAATTTTCAGCCAAATTACAAGCACAGCAAAGCATTGATTCGTTAATTTCTCTTTTTAATAGCACTCCATACAGGAGTGCATCTATCCTTTTTGGAATCATGTTTATTTACAATGCCAGGAAAACAACTAATAAATCTAATTTTATGCATATTACTAATACAAACAGTTGTCCTGCTCCATTCGAAATAATGGCAACATTTCCTTTGTTTTCAGTGATGATCAGATCCATTAGTTTTTCTGTTCCCTTACTTGAGGGTAATGCTTTAATTATTCATCTGAGCCAGTCCTAACACCTTTGTTAAAACAGAACCTGCTCTCCAGTAGTTGTTTAACCTCCTCCATGCTTATGTTTGACTAAGAGTATCAATATTTAGGACTAGAAATGCGTATACTGAGGGACAAATGCTGCTTGCCTAAGTCTTGTGAGTAGTTCCATTTACTTCAGTAACAGATGTTGGAAGGACTGCAGAAGTGGGGAAGTCAAACCCCGTCCCCACTGACCTGATGCTGCCAAAACACTTGCCTCCTCCTGCAAGTAGCCTGACCCTCTCCTGCCCTGTTCCCCGTGCCTGCCCCATTCCTTCCTGTCCCTTCCCTGTTAGTGAGCCCTCAGCCCATCACAATTCCCCGACCTGGCTGGTTTCTGGCTCTGAGAGGAGCCACTCCTGCAATTTTGGCAGCTGACAGGTGACAATTCAGCTGGTGGCTTGTGGGATGATGCAAAGCAGGATCCGCCTGGCACATAGACTCATAGACTCTAGGACTGGAAGGGACCTTGAGAGGTCATCGAGTCCAGTCCCCTGCCCTCATGGCAGGACCAAATACTGTCTAGACCATCCCTGATAGACATTTATCTAACCTACTCTTAAATATCTCCAGCGATGGAGATTCCACAACTTCCCTAGGCAATCTATTCCAGTGTTTAACTACCCTGACAGTTAGGAACTTTTTCCTAATGTCCAACCTAAATCTCCCTTGCTGCAGTTTAAGCCCATTGCTTCTTGTTCTATCATTGGAGGCTAAGGTGAACAAGTTTTCTCCCTCCTCCTGATGACACCCTTTTAGATACCTGAAAACTGCTATCATGTCCCCTCTTCTCTTTTCCAAACTAAACAAACCCAATTCCTTCAGCCTTCCTTCATAGGTCATGTTCTCAAGACCTTTAATCATTCTTGGCATGATCCAGGGTGGGATGTGGTGACAGCCAGCCAAGCAAGGCTACAGCACTCTTCCTCCCAGCCAAATTTAAAAAAGTGGGAGAGGGCATGGCCCTTTGGGTCCTGCCGCTTATCTCTAGTGCCTATGACTTCAGTGTGTGAATAAGGTACAAAGGATGTAGGCCTTAGTCTTTGTGTATAATGAGATCAACAGAAGATCTTCAGTGGGAAACAGACAAAATATATAGAACTAACCCTTTCTTTCTTCACTGAAGAAGATACAGTTTTCAAAACTCTTCCCTATCAAGAAACACGCTAAACTGAAAAATACTTTACATTAACTGGGACTGCAGTTTAGCTGGCCTGGTTTAATTACTCAAAGAGTTATTAAACCGAGATGCCCAGTATAGTATTTCTTTTCTTTTTAAATGTTTATGATTAGTAAATAAAACTATAACTAGAAAATTAGCTATTGATCAGCAACACTGAACTCCATTGGTGACAAAATATACCTCATGAGTAAGGACCGAATTCTGTCACTGAGTTCACTCATGAGTAAGGTTAAGAATTTGTCACAGGAATTTTAGTAAAAGTCAAGGACAGGTTGTGGATAATAAACAAAAATTCATGGAAGCCTGTAACCTGTCCTTGACTTTTACTAAAAATACCATGGGAAGGGCGACGGGGGTGGACTAACAGTCTGAGATGACCATTGACTGCTGCCCTGACCCCACTGCTCCTCCTAAAGGGTTGACCCAGTCTGGCTGCTGCTCTGTCGGCTGGTCCTGTGATGGCAGCCACTGCTCTTGCTCCGGCCCCGGCGACCGCCGCTCCGGCCCCAGCGACCAACCAGCCAAGCCTCTGGGGCTGCGGTGGCCTGAGGACCAACTCGGCCTCAGCCGCTGCTCCAACTCCAGCCCCGGCCCTGGCCCCAACTGCTGATCCAACCCCAACTGCTGCTCCTGGACAGGGGCTGACAGCTGCTCCACTGCCTCAGCTATGGCAGGCTGAAGCCGAAGAAGTCACGGGGGCCCTTAAAGTCATGGAATCTGTGACCACCTTGACAGAATTGGATCCTTACTTATGACGGTCATTTAGGGCCTGATTTTCCTCTCAATTAAACCAGTGTAAAATGCCAGAAAGGAAAGATGAATATATACAGGTATATAGTATAACAATAACAACACAAATATCAGTAATCTGTTAGTGATGACAGTATATTGATTAAAAACAGCAACATCTATCCATATAGTTCAAGTGTTCCTTTGTATTATGGTAATATAAGAGACACAGAGATTATATTTACTTCTTCCAACGGTACCAGAAACTCATGCACATTTGATTTGAAAGTACTGATCTAAAAGGGAAAGAGAGAGAGTAGAGGTCCTGTGTTTCTCAGTGCAGTAGAGGGTATCTGTATGGCTGCCTTTCCCCATCTCAGTCTGGTCATGTTATCCTGGACTAGGAACTAAATCAAGGAGATTGAATCTGATGTTGGGTATATCATTTAACATCTCCGTTCCTCGCTGATGAAAGAGGGATAATCATACTTGCTCTCTTTTGTAAAATATGTTGAGATCCTTGCAAGAAGAGTGCTATTAAAGTGCAAAATGATACAACTCAGAAGCATTTAGCTCATAACAGCCTGCCACGCAGTTATCCTATAGTGCACTCTGGCTGGGTGGGTTGCTTTTTGTTAGAATCAGCTGGTTGAGCCACTCTGGCACCCATACCTGACATGCATATATTCCCAGCTATGAGCCTGACCATCAAGTGGGTATTGTAACGTTCTGACATGGGGTAAGACTACCTAACTCTTGTGCCTGCTGCTTACTGCACACACTGAGCTGGCATCCTTTTTCAACCTCTTCTGCTGGTCTCTTCTTCAGAATCAAAGGTGCCTTTACTTGGACTCTTTCTTCACGTGCATCTGCAAGAATGGGAAAAAAGGAATATCCTGGAGAAACACCAGGAACCCCCAACCTGTGGTGAGGCAGAAAAACAACTGGGTTTCATTTGATGACCTGACCCTCCTTGAAGGAGAAGAGCTGCTACTATGCATGTTTGGAATTCTGGACAACAAAATGAAAGTTTCAGGGCCATATTCTGACGCAGGACATACACATGTGGGTCCTATTGACTTTGATAGGAACCAGACTCATGGTCTTAAAAATATAACAGAAAACAAGCCAGAACAGTGCCTCCTAAACATACCCAAAAGGGGAATTAATGTGGAGCTATTCCTCCTATCTACACCTCTACCCCAATATAATGTGACTCGGTATAACATGAGTTCGTATATAACGCGGTAAATTGGCACACTGCGGGGAAGGGGACACTGTGCGCTCTGGCGGATCAAAGCAAGTTCAATATAACACGGTTTCACCTATAATGTGGCAAGACTTTTTGGCTCCCAAGGACAGCATTATATCGGGGTGGAGGTGTATGTATCAACCCAAAGCCAAATAACACCACCCTCCTGAAATGGCAGCTATTTATTCAGAGGTCTTAGCTATGGGATTGCCTCAAAACCAAAGTGTTTTGTATTTTTAAGTTACAAGTTCAGCTAAGTGATCCATAAAAAGCAAAGCATTGAAATAAATTGAACTTAGCAACCAAACCACAAAACATGCCTGGAAGCAACAAAAAGGGTTTTATTACTGCTCTCCTTTTTTTTCTTTTTCTTTCTAGTGTGCATTTGTGACGGGTGATGTGACAATGAATCCTCACTTAAATGTTAAAGAATGAATACTAAGCTAAATTATTAATACCTAAAGTGTCATTACACTTCTGCAGCATGACCTGTGCTGCTCCTCATTGGCTTTGTCCCTTTGCTTGTCCATCCTGTGGCACTAGGAAATGCTGAGACTGATGAAGGAGGCTAAGAAGATATGATTGTCCCTATAAGGAATGAGGTAATGAGTTCTTTGGGTACATAAGCTACAAAGAAGCAGTGAGAAGCAATACTGCTTCTCTTTTCTGCCCCTACCTCTCTTCCTTTTCACATGCTGCATATTCAGGTATTTAGGGAGTCCCCCGCACGCCCCTTAAGTGGTTTATTAGCAATCGCTCTTTGTATTTTCCATTTGTTACGTTTTTTTCTATTCCGTTGTTGGAATTTCTTTACACTTTGACTCTCACCATCGCCACATTTTAAACTTCTCCAACCAAATCTCCTACCCACAAAAGATGAGAAGCATCAGTTTCCTTACATAAAGACTCATGATGAAGAGGAAAGCAGATTGTCTCTCCAAAGAAGAGCTGGGGGGAAGACAAGATACACTGCAGCAACACAAAAATTCTCTGGAAGGCCTTCCTCACTTATACTGTATTGCTGCATCTGGGGTGAATGTTGGAGTAGAGGAAGCACAAGAAACAGTTGCTCCATCTAGTATCATTTCCTGTATAGGAGTTAATACTGGTCTGACCAATATTAATGCTCCTTCCAGGCCTTTTTCCTCATTGTGCAGGATGATGAGGGATATAATAGGTAATATAGCAGCCAAGGGTGAGGGGGTTCCAAGAGCCAAGAAGAGGGGCTGACTCCCACTTGTAGAGACCCCAGATAGTTAGGATAGGGTCTTTAAACTCCTTACAAATTCAGAAAGTCTGCAAAGTATCAATCATAACATCTGCAAGGCAGAAAGTCCTACCCAATGAAAGGAGCATTCCTTGGGAGCTCCACCATTTTACTCTCAAGCGGTTTGACAAGCCTTTTTTACCCCTCCTGTGAGTTTTTCCAAAGGAGGAGCATTTGACTTCTAAACTTTAAGAAAGGAGCTGAGAGAGAGTTAAGACAAACTATGGTGAATTTTCTTTAGAATATTACTGTTATTTCTCCTGATGACCCCAATGTCATCTTCTGAGGCTTCCCATGTTATCAATGAAAGTGAGCACTGCTGATCATTCACTTGAGATTCAGACTGTGATCACGTGATCTATCAAGGTGACTTTATCCTGTGTTCCTTCACTGAGAGGCACAGCATCCAGTTTCACTGAGTGACAAAAAGTTTAATACTGGCGGAAAAACTGTATCACCTCTGGAGAAAAAAAATTGCAAAGCCATATGATGCAAGATAAGATTTTTTTTTTTGCCTTCCCTTTTTCTGTAAATGGGCAAAGTTTTGTCAATTTCTGTGGTTAATATTATTTATATTTTTATGTAAGAGGCAATCTTAAAGATTCAAACTACTGTCAGGGTCCCATTGTGATAGCTGTACATATAGGCTGAAACTGACTAGGTGATTTTCAAAATTGATTAGGTGAGTTAGCTACTAAACAATAATTAATTTCAATGACATTTATGTGGCTAAATATCCTAGTCAGTTTTGAAAATCACAGTCACTTATAGTAAAGAGGAGTCCCTGCCCAGAAGAGCTTACAATCCAAACAGACAAAGGAAATAGCATAATGCTAGTTCAACAAGCAGGAACTGAAGCACAGAGTGATTAAATCACTTCTCCGAGGTCACACAGGAAGTCTGTGGCAGAGCTGGGAACTGAACTGAGATCTTGAGTCCCAGTCCAGAGTTTTAACCTTCTTTAAACCATACATACAGATGGTTTAAATATCTTGCCTCTTTAGCCTTTTGTGTGCAAATGTATTTGAAGTAGTCAAGATGCTACCATTATAATTCTGGTCTTCAGTTGTTTATTGTTAGAAGCAGGCAAATAATCAGTTTGCTGTAAAATGTGTCTATGGGAGAGAATCTTGTGTACCACAGGCTTGTGGTTTGATTAAAGTTCTGACTTGTTTTTTTTTATTTAGGATTTCCCACTATCCCTTAGTACTGTCCTGGTATTGAGATGATTCAGAAATATGGGAGCTATATTGTTTCAGTACATTCTGTCTATGAATGAACAAGCAGCTGGGTTATATAGATTTATTCATATGGATTAAAAGGCCACGGTGATGTTATATTAGAGCTATAGAGCCTGATTTTCCCCTCCCATTTATGTAACTGAACTGTTCTCAGTATAGTTACTCCTGATTTGTAGTCTTGTAAGTGAAAGGAGAAGCAGGTCCGTAAAAGGTTGTTGTTCAAGTAAAGCTATGTTGTCTCTAACAATCATCTTCTGTTTCTTCGTTGGGATTGTTGGAATACTCCGATACAATACAAAAGCCACAATGGTATCCTCTGGCTTTTCTGAAGTGAAGCTCTCAAATAATATTCTGTAAGACACCAGCCTGCTAACAGTCAAGATATATTGTCAAAATATGAACACTGTACCTTTTTAGACAATTTTCTTCTGCTAGTCTACTGAGAAATTGACTCTGTAGAGTGAATTATCATCTGGAGAAATTCAGAGCTGCTGTATGTCATCTGAACATATCTGAGAAGAATCCAGCAAAAGGATTATTGCCATTTTTGCAGAAAGCGGTTAGTGAAAATTATTGATTACATTCCAAGAACCATTCAACTTTATCAGAAGATATAGTGCTTGTTAAAAAGACATTGTCAAGTTTTTTATAGTTTTCATTTTTTTTCTTGTAACCTCCCATTTTGAAGCTCCCAAATACAATTTCTGTCACTACTAATTTTGTCCTTTGCCATTTGACAACCACAGATTCTTCCACCTTTTAAATACAGCTGGATATTTTTAGCCTGGATTTTTTTTTATGTGCTACTTTTGTTCACACCTGTCATCAGTGTTGCCAGCATAACCTAGGAATGGATTGTTTTGCTTACCTCATTGCCTCCCACATGTTCCCACTGATGTCTTGCTGAGATGACCCTTTCTTAAATTACTTTTTTTAAAATGCCATCTGTCTTGACAGACATCTGTTCTGCAACTACCTCCACTTTGTCACAGATATTTTACACCAAAGTGGGTTTGAAAAATAATAAAGATCATTACAGTTAAGGATAAAAGACAGGAAGACACACTTTTTTGAAATACAACAAACACCAATGGCGAAAAAGCCATATCCAATAGCAGTCAAGCAACCTAGGCAGGATTTGTGCTGGTCACCTAGAGTTGGAAGATTTTATATTCAGTCACCAATCTGAGCTACTTAACCTCCTATCATAGACTTATCCATGACTGCTCTACATGTACTTTGAGATCTTCCTATCAGGTTCTAAAGAATAATGATCCAAAAGTCTTTGTCCTTCAGAAAACTAATGAAAAGAAATTTGCCATGAAACACTATTGCTCATTCATTTAGTTAGGAGCCAAAGGTGTAGCTCGCAATTTGAACACTGGTGAAATCGCTGTTCTCACACCTTCCTCTAAATATTATCAACATCTTCTTCCAAGATAGACATGCCATTTGCTCTCATTTACATCTATACTACTGCATATGCCCCAATATAATTAATAATATTACAGTTGCCAATAGCTATTGAACAGTATGTTAATAAAAGACAGGAAGAACAAGAAAAATCTGCCAATCACTAGAAGAAGTGTTGCCACTAGAAAATTTCAAAATTGTTTACCAAAGCACATCTAGTTTGTGCCTGCTTGGGTTTGTAATACAGACTCTATAAAAACTGTGTGTAGAATACTGTATGAAGTGCTTCTGAAGTCACTGATGGCATCTGATTCAGTTTTCAGTTGAAGTTAACTGTCAATCATATTTTGCGTCAAGAATCCACTAGTAAAGCAGAATAATATATATTGTAAAGTAAAAAAAAAATAATTATAGTAACGCTGAAAATATAAATCCTCTTCAGACCTGTACATTTCTCTCTTTTAAGGAATCTGGCAAAAATCGGGTAAAAAAAGCTACGTGGAAGAAGAACACCTACAGTAACATAGCCACTTTCTAATTCTCAACGCCATCCAGTCAACACCCTCATCCCTTCACCCTCCTTGCTATTTTCTGTCCCGGAAGCAGTACGATAATGGATATAATGTAGCTTGAAAGTCCAAAATATCAAAGAAGTGGGACAAACCTTGTTCCTGTTTTGTAACAAATTCCACATGTTCTAGTTAGGAAGAATGATTAATTTTTGTATACCACATAAGGTAGGTCTTGTTCTAGAACAAAACCAGGATGTCCAGTCAGGTCAATAATTATTCTAATGCTCAACTCTTCTAGTCAGCTATTAGTGAATTAATTTCATCCTCCAAGGTCCAAGAGTCTTACAGTGAACTGAATGAAAAGCATATAAATTACCTGATTCTCTCTGACTACATCTGGATAAGCTCCATAATATGACACTAGGAAAACAGGGATGAGGTGAAAAGGTACCTTTTAGAAATACCATTGAACAACTAGATATTATGGTTATAAAATGGACTTTTTTCCTGAGAGTCCCTCTGAGTTTTCCTTCAGAGTTCTTACCGTCTACTGCACTTTCTGTATGTGTGCAGGAGAGACAGATCTTCAAATCCCCCTGCTATGCAGCCTATTTTATTCTAGAGGGTTCCTCCAATAATATTGCTGTTAAACTCTAAATGAATGCATCATATAATACTTTAAAAACTGTAGTTTATCAGTCTGTATCCAGACTCTTTCCCTGTTCCAGGATTGTCTGAGTAATTAGGCCTTACTTCTGAGAGGTGCTGATCCCTTCCTGGAAGGTGCTGGTTACTCTGACCTCTCATGGACATCAGTAGGAGCTGAGATTGCTCAGTACCTTGCAGAATCTGGCCTTTGATTACTTTCATTGCAACAAAATAGTCTATCTTCAGTATTTCTGTTCATCTTTATTATATCAGATTCACCCCCACTGGATAAAATTCAGAATTTGAACATTTATACTAACAAAAATGTTACGATCAGAAATAGTAGAGAGGCTTTGCACCGGTCCTTCGCATCCAGGTGAATTTCAGACCAAGACTAGGATCTATAAATCTGTCTGCTGAATTTGGACACCTAATTCTCATTATTTTTAATAGGAACTGAGCATCCAAATCCCCTAGGCATTTTGGAAAATGTAATTTGAAATGAGCAAGATACATGTTTATAATTATTCTATCTTTTTCTGCATGTATATGATAGAGATGGTTGTACCCCAAAATTGCTAAATTAATCAAACCAGACAGCATATGGGCCAGATTCTGCACTGACTTATGCCCCAGGCAAGCCCACTGAAGTCGAGGAAAGCACAGTATTAAACCGTTGTAAAACATCAATTGGGATTTTATTTGCAGGGATTCCCTATTTAAAGAATTGGGTTCAAGAGACTTCCTGTCTCTGGATTAGGCATGGTGCTTCTGTCCTTTGACGCATTTAATATATGGTTTGGTCCTGTGGCTGTGCAGTGACAGATAAGTAGTGGCACATATCATAAAGGGACCATTCAAGATAGAGTGGCCTGTTAACACCTCTGGAGTAATAGGACAAAAAGAGGGGGGTTAGTGGGTTACGGATTTTTGCAGTAATCCATAAATCTAGTGCCTCTGTTCCCAAATATCCCAAGAGTACCTGCTTCAATTCAGAAATAAACCCTGTTCTGACCGTACACCCCTAGTTGTCATCTACCACCCCACGCTGGATATCATCAACCAACTATAACCTATACTCATTGAGGACCCCTGAATCCTCCCTCTGGCCTTCAAACAACTCCCCAGCCTCTCCAAGCTCATCATCAGAAGCAAGCTCCCCACAGACCAGGACACATCAACTCAAAGCTATGCCAGACTCTGCCAGAACAACAGATGCAAAACCTGGTGACAGATCTCCACTGCTACAATGATCAACATCCCCACAACACACCTTTCAAGATCCCTGGATCCTACGCATGCCTATCACAACATGGGGTGTACTTCATCCAGTGCAGTAAATGCCCCAATAGCAATTATGTGGGTGAAACCAGACAATCACTGTGCTGTCAAATGAACTCACATAGGAAAATGATAAAAAGACAAAACACCCTGTGGGGGAACACTTTTCACAAAGCAGTCATTCTATATCTGATCTATCAGTCCTCATCCTCAAAGGAAACCTGCACAGCACTTCCAAAAGATGAGCCTAGAGTTAAATTTATTACTTTGCTAGACACCAAAAATCATGGACTGAACAGACACACTGGATTTATGGCTTATTATAACAATCTGTAACCCACAAACCCCCTCTCTTTTTGTCCTATGACTGCAGAGGTTTTAATGGGCCACTCTACTTTTAATAGTGCCTTTACAATGTGTGCTCACTACTTTATGCTAAACAATCTTTTCTACCTTGCATTTTGCTGTGATTCTGGGAGTTCCTTTCCCAGATCTGAGGAAGAGCTCTGTGTGGCTTGAAAGCTTGTCTCTCTCACCAACAGAGTTGGTCCAATAATAGATATTACCTCACCTGCCTTCTCTCTCTGATGTACATAGTATGAAGCATTAAGGAAAACTACAGCCAAAACAATAAGATAACCAAACAGGAGGGAAGAGCCAGGAATTCTCAAAACCACCAGGTTTTACAAATACCTGCCAGGGATGGTCTAGATCAGTGCTTCTCAAAGTCGGGCCGCTGCTTGTTTAGGGAAAGCCCCGGCGGTCCGGGATGGTTTGTTTACCTGCCGCATCCACAGATTCGGCCGATCGCGGCTCCCGCTGGCTGGGGTTTGCCGCTCCAGGCCAATGGGGGCTGCAGGAAGGGTGGCCAGCACACTTCCTCGTCACTTCCTGCAGCCCCTGCAAATGGGGAGTGTAATGGTCAGTTTTAATTATTCTGGCAGGGAGTTCCATAGTCTAGGTCCTGCTTGTGTGAAAGTCCTGTTCTCTGTGCTCACGAATCGCCTTCTGTTGGCTGGCAGTTTCATTTTTCATAGTTGCAGTCTGGAGGCCATAAATGTATCACTGTGCCTCGCTCTTGGATTGATAAGAGGGGGTGCAAGCTTCTGGACAGTTTCATATATAAGTGGATGTTCTATGCTGCCTTGGTTATTTGCAAGCATATCAGACTGAACTCAGATATCTCCTGGCTCATTAGAGCGGTATGGGCCAGAAGCAGTATGTAAAATGGATTATAATGCTTGTGTACCTCACATTGGTTATGACATTACATTTTATTGTGCTCATGTGGGACATAATATATGTCCAAATATCTCCTATGTTCAGCAAAACAATTCAGGACCAACCTTTTTTCTCTCTCTCCAGTTTTTCCACAGTGTATTGTGCACATAAAGTTGTTTGTTTTGTTTTTTGCTTTTGCAAAGGGTGAAATACACAATTCCTTTGGAGATATTTGTAACATGTTCACAGATCTGAAATGAAGCACAGGTCTCTTACTGGCATTCATATTTACTACAATGTAAACTGCTGCATTATCTTTAAAAAGTGCTCCGTACAACAGAAAAACAACAAGACCTTCAGCAGAGTGTTGTATTGAACATTTAACAGATATTAAGAAAAGTAATGCTAGCACTTCTGCCACATCACCAGTCGTTAAATAATAAATCATCTCACTGTGACTGTCTAATGGGATGTGCAACAATGCTGATGGTGGCAGTCTATGCCAGCACTCTAGTGGATGTGCAGAAAACCAATAGCAGAAATGGCACTTAGCAGTGTTCAGCGGGAAGCTATTTAGTCAGGTCTGAGTAACTAAACTCAATAAAACAAAGACAAGAAATTAGAACTGAATTGGGAAATATAATCAGCTGTCCGTCGAGCTTCTTATATAGCCCCTATCACCTTAGGCTCTGAACAGCACATGAACATTAATGAATTTTATCCTCAACATGCCCCTTTAAGGACACGTTATCCCTATTTTACAGAGAGAGAGCCACAGAAGGAGAAGTGGCCTGATTTTCAAAAGTGCTGAATCATGGCTGCCATTGAACTCAAAAGAGCTGTGGATGCTCAGCAACTTTGGAAAATCAGGTCATAGGTGACTTGTCCAAGGATACATAGAGGTCTGTGGCACAGCTAGAAATTGAGTCCCAGTTCAGTGCTTAGTCACACAATACTATTCTTTCATTATTCTCCCCACCCCACCCCCGCCCAAGAAACAAGAAACAGTCAAGAAAAAGCAAAGTAAAATAAATCCTCCTTGCATTATTCCATGAATGATGCCAGACTGGGATTCTGGGAGACTCCTATGGTTCCAGAGTCGGTTGTGTTCTACTGAGAATGGTCCGTTGCTGATCCTGGAAACTCCAGTCCCGGGAACTGAGAGTAAAAGCAACAAAACCAGATTATGGCAACTTCATGTGCAGGCATGAACAGAAGGGGTTACCTGAATCTCCTACCGCCATCTAGTGCACTCTTTGGGGCCAGCCAATTTCGTATAAAATGTAGCAGTGCAGACAAATCTCATTAAGCAAAGATGGTGTAACCAGTTACAATACAATTAAACATAGCATCTGTGACCCAAATTGCTTTACAGAGGAGCTTCGAACAATAGAATTGCTTAAAAAAACCTGTTCAAAGTTGATAGACTCTTCTGAAAAGAAGTAAAAGACACTTTGAGGAGTCCCGCAGTAAAAAGCCATGGAACTAAAAGCGATTGCTCTGTCTATGTGACTTCAGCTGTTTGCCATATATAGGAATCCGCTTAAATGCGCAAATGTTGAATTTGTGAAACTAATTAGCACATAAAAATCCAGCTGTAATAGTAATCAAAACTTGCTAGTTCAACAGACTCTTTTTTGGAGTATTAACACATCCTGCACATATGGCCCCCAGTTGAAGATCTGGAGCTGTTCATATCAGCAAGTTAATACCCTGGGATTTAGCAGCAAGTTTTTATTGGTGCCAGTTGCAGAACCAACATGTGGTCTGACTCTTACTAGTGATTCCAAGGTTGTTTGCTTCTGTGAGGAAGAAGGGGGAAAGTGCCTGGTATTGCCCCCATTATCCTTATACTATATGAAAACAAAGGGTGCTGTTTTAATAGCTGAGATTGCTATTGGAAAGTACAGCAGCTGCTGAACTCTGTCCTTATCAGAAGCTATAACTATAGCAACAAGGAAACATTGCAGTTTAAAGATTACAGGTTAATTAGCTACTGAAAGTGACTAATTCCTGTGTATTCAATAGGAGTGTACATTGCAAGCATTTTCTTGACTTTCTTGTTTGTGTCGGTATCAAAGCAGGCCTTAGGAAGAAGTTTTCAATTTTCACTCTTCGGAAATCTACAGGGCATTACTTTATTATTTGCAGTGTTTTTGCAGCTGTGTTGGTCCCAGGATATGAGACAAGGTAGGTGAGGTAATGCAGGAAACCAAGCAGTGTGTTCCCCGACTATCCAGCAGAGGCAGCAACAATGGTGAGAGGTCCAGAATTGTGGAAGCTGGCGTGGAAAGGCTGTAGTGGGGGAGAAAGGGATCAAACTGGAGGCCAGGTGTCAGAGTGAGGAGGCAGAGTTGAAGTAATAGAAGCTTGTTGGCCAGGATAAACCCAGGCTAGAGTAGAAGAGGAGAGGCGAATCATGCCCATGGGATCCAGGATAAAGGACATAATGGTGTGTCTGATCAGACAACCAAATATGAGTATGATGGAACCCCTCACTCTGTCTGTAGCCTGTCATTATGGATGCTAAAGGTTATTCTGGGATTCTAACTGTGGAAATGTGAGGAAAATCTTTTTCTTATGTTTTCTGTAATGATGTAACAGGGTTGAGCCCAAGGGTGCAGGTACAAGCCTGCCATAGCCAGACTCTGTGGTCAAGGGGTAAACCCTTCCAGGAAATTGAGGCAGTGTTAATTGTCTGTGTATGTCCTACAGCTAAAAAGGTGCAATGATCTGCTAGGAGTGGTGGGACTCTAGCACAGCTAGATAAATAGCTAGGGGCCAGCATCTCCTGAAGCAGAGAAACTGAGGCATAGCTGGAAGGTGCTGTGGCCCAAAAATTGCCAAACATAGAGAGAGACTTGCACAGCTAAGGATAGCTATGAGCCAGAACTCCTCTGGGAACAAGTCGGACTTTGAGTGGCATGATATCTGGTTTCATGCCTTTGGGGGTGACTGAACTGTTTACTGACCTGGATGACCCAGATGGCTGTGAAGCAACCACTGGCAGAGTATGGATGTTAAGGAGTGGGAAAGGGACCCCTTAGTTTATGGGTTCAGGGAACTTTGATGCCTACGGTGTAGCCAGTGGCTAATTGTACTGTGTCGGGGTGGGTCACTACTCTGTGTCAGCAACTCATGTCAGGCCTGACATACTCACTACACCCAACACACTACTGTCATAAAATATACCCCAAAGGAGGCATATAATATATCATTAGAAAACTGATAATTCACTGATAATATTCTTGCTAGATGTATGTATGGGGTGTGTACAAAAAGTTACGGATACATGCTAGAATTATGTTCTTAAAATGTGTTTGGCAAACAGTGCATGAGCCCAGTCTGTCTTAGACCTTAGAGTGTGTATTTGTGTGACTGACCAGCTTGGTTGTCAGGCAGAGACAATGAAGGAGCATTTACATAAAAAGAAAACAAGGCCATCAAGCTAGCAAGTTGGAGAGAGAGCCTCTGGGCTATAAAGATAGGGACTCTGAACCTCATATGATAAGTAATTGAATCAACTGATTGTAATCAATATTACAATGAAAGATATTACCTCACTTACCTTGTCTCTCTCATTAGTTTTTATGCTAGTTATTTCCCAAATAAAAACAGGTTATCCCTCAGAATTTTCTCTGTTTCAACCTTTTCAAAGTGTGCATTCTTCTATGATTTTGTTAAGATCACAGATTGCTGCATCTTGTAGTTTAAGATGAAAATAAATAAGTTCAGTCACTTTAAGAAATGTTTGTTTTTAATCCTCTTTTGGCTTCAGGTCTGAAGGTTCTTCTTGGGATTCTCCATTATGTACTCCCCACTCCTTGGGAACCGTATCTATGGGATGTGCCAGCATATGGCCAGGATGGGAGCGAGACCAGAGGAGTATGCAGGCTTATGATTGCCATGTGGCACAAGCCCTTTTGTAGAGGTTGCAAGTGTCAGAATTTAGAGCCGACTGAGGCTGATTTAAGTTGCCTTTGGGGTCAAACCAGCACCTGACAAGCTTGGGGATCAGGGGAATGCAAAAATGACTTAGAGGTATCTCCTCCCAACCCTTCTCCCTACCTCCTCAGCTGTTCCAAGTGGATCTCTGGCAATGCAGTTTTGGATCTAATGGTGGATTTTTAGTTTACCTCTGTTGCCCTGAGAGTCTGAACTTCCTTCCTAATGGTAACAGTAAGTGTAAAGTTAGGTCCTGATCCTGCAGGTGCAGAGCACATCCTCAGACGTGCCTAGCACTCTCATCTTTCAGGTAGTTATTTCAGTTTCAGACCCTCAGGGATAATCCATTTTCTGCTATTACTATTGGAAGATCATGAGTTAGCACAAAAAAGTTAAAAATATTAAACCAAATAGAAATGGCAGCACATTTCACTGTCACATGGGAGAGCTGAAAAAATGTGCATGTCATGTGCCTGGTATTTGGGTCCAGTAAATAGTAAGATCTCTCTGGAGGTAGCACCTTAAATTTCTCATAGGTCAGGCAGCAAGGCTAATACACAGAGTTGTATGGGCCATAGAGGAAGTTCTATTTCCTGTTGCCTTGGCCAGAAATGAGGCATATGAAACTAGTTGTTTGGAAAAGGAAGGAAGTGGGAGGCAAGCTGGAAGGAAAAGGTGGTGTTGATAAAAAGAAAGGGGAAATCCAAGATTCCATATCTTTATGTGAAGGTGCGCTGTTTTGAATCAGTGCAGGAGATCTGAAAACACCATCAGTATTTCCATAGTCAAATTGACAGATGAAGAATATGGATTTAACAGCCCTAATTTTAGGCATCCAGGTTTGGAAATAACTTTATGCATCTCCTTCACAATTTTGAATATTTCAAATAATAGATCTTAAAGATGTATCTTCTCCACTGACAAGACAATCAATCCCTTAGCTTTTGCTTTAAAATAATAATAGACCACAGAATCATGCCTAACATTAGCCTGTTTTATGGTAGCATTTTCTTCGGAGACCAAGGATACATTTGCTGTGATAAGGTGACTGTTACTTAATCCATTACAGAGACAGAATTTAAGTCAACCCGTTCTTTTTGCAATGAAATTATCATTGCATTTGATTTGTATTATTACCCAGTGTTGATGCAGCTCAATATCCTGTTTGCTTTTTGGAATGCAGCCATATGCTAGGCTAATGATTTCAAGGATTTTTCCACAATAGCCTCTAAGTCCCTTTTTCTGTTCAGAATTCTGCATGACTCTTCCGTTTTAATCATTATTCACCATATTAGTTCATGTTCCTAAACTTCTATTGCATTTTTTGGTACTAACTGCATTGTCCACCTGCTGACCTGAAAGATCCAGATATGAATAAAGTTCGAAGGTTCCTCATTATTTGCTGCATCTTTAGTTCAGGTATCACCAACACATTTGGATATCACACAAACCCAGAAATCCTGGACCCCCACCCCATTATCTTGGGCATTGGCACTCTCACTGAAGGACTGTCTGGATATGTGGACTCTCTACTCAGACCCTATGCCACCAGCACTCCCAGCTATCTCTGTGACACCACTGATTTCCTGAGGAAACCACAATGCATTGGTGACCTTCCAGAAAACACCATCCTAACCACTATGGATGTAGAGGCTCTCTACACAAACATCCCACACACAGATGGAATACAAGTTGTCAGGAACAGTATTCCTGATGATGCCACAGCACAACTGGTTGCTAAGCTCTGTGCCTTTATCCTCACACACAACTATTTCAAATTTGATGACGATATATATCTCCAGATCAGTGGCACCGCTATGGGCACCTGCATGGCCCCACAATATGCAAATATTTTTATGGCCAACCTGGAACAACGCTTCCTCAGCTCTCGTCCACTCACGACCCTTCTCTACCTACACTACATCGATGACATCATCATCATCTGGACCCATGGGAAGGAGACTCTGGAAAAATTCTACCACGATTTCAACAGCTTCCACCCCACCATCAGCCTCAGCCTGGACCAATCTACACGGGAGGTCCACTTCCTAGACACTACGGTGCAAATAAGTGATGGTCACATTAACACCACCCTATACCGAAAACCTACCGACTGCTATGCCTACCTTTATGCCTCCAGCTTTCATCCCGGGCACACCACACGATCCATTGTCTACAGCCAAGCACTGAGGTACGACTGCATCTGCTCTAACCCCTAAGACAGAGACCAACACCTACAAGGACTCCACCAAGCATTCTCAAAACTACAATACTGGCACGAGGAAATAAGGAAACAGATCAGCAGAGCCAGACATGTACCCAGAAGCCTCCTACTGCAAGACAAACCCAGGAAAGAAACCAACAGAACTCCACTGGCCATCACATACAGTCCCCAGCTAAAACCCCTCCAACGCATCATCAGGGATCTACAACCCATCCTGGACAATGATCCCACACTTTCACAGGCCTTGGGTGGCAGGCCAGTCCTCGCCCACAGGCAACCTGCCAACCTGAAGCATATTCTCACCAGTAACTGCACACCGCACCATAGTAACTCTAGCTCAGGAACCAATCCATGCAACAAACCTCGATGCCAACTCTGCCCACATATCTACACCAGCGACACCATTACAGGACCTAACCAGATCAGCCACACCATCAACTGGTTCATTCACCTGCACATCCACCAATGTAATATACACCATCATATGCCAGCAATGCCCCTATGCTATGTACGTCAGCCAAACTGGACAGTCTCTACGGAAAAGGATAAATGGACACAAATCAGATATTAGGAATGGCAATATACAAAAACCTGTAGGAGAACGTTTCAACCTCCCTGGCCACACAATAGCAGATCTTAAGGTGGCTATACTGCAGCAAAAAAACTTCAGGACCAGACTTCAAAGAGAAACTGCTGAGCTTCAGTTCATCTGCAAATTTGACACCATCAGCTCGGGATTAACAAAGACTGTGAATGGTTTGCCAACTATAAAACCAGTTCTCCTCCCTTGGTTTTCACACCTCAGCTGCTAGAACAGGGCCTCATCCTCCCTAATTGAACTAACCTCATTATCTCTAGCTTGCTTCTTGCTTGCATATATATACCTGCCCCTGGAAATTTCCACTACCTGCATCCGACCAAGTGGGTATTCACCCACGAAAGCTCATGCTCCAAAATGTCTGTTAGTCTATAAGGTGCCACAGGATTCTTTCCTGCTTTTACACATTTTAACTGGTCTTGAACCATGAATATACTCTAACACAAACTATAAACATCTGCCTGCAGCATTCCTAAACTATCCTGAGTAGTGAAAGCTCCATTTAGCCTTGAACATCTCCTGGGAATGTGATTCCCAGCTTTTTTCTTCACCTAATTCTTTTTATTACCATCATTATTCTTCTATTATATATAGTGCCAAAAGCATGCTTGGCAGTTTAGAGTTATCAGGTTTTTCACAATTGTTAACTTAATTTTTCCCTGCTGTAGCTTAAACCCATTCTTGTGCTGTTTCCTGTTGACTAAACTGAAAATCTGTCCTCTATACAGCTCTGTCACGTTTGTAAACCTTTGATACTAGTATCTTCTTTCCTTGCTTTTTTTTTATCTAGAATATGTTTTCCAAGCTTATATTCCAAGCTTTCCATTTAAAAAATGTCATGCCCAGTAACACGTAGTATTACAGTGGAGAGCTAAGCAGTGGAAAACAGAGTAGGACAATTACTTTCTTCATTTTACACATGGTATACCTATCAATATAACTGAGTATTGCATTTCATTTGTGTTCAGGGTGGATGAAAAGCAGGGAAGGGGCATTACTGAGTTGTATTCAACTCATATAGTCTATTAAAAATATTTATCTGGCACCCATTGCTATGGTATCTAGACACAGTGAGCTCCTAGATCTTTTTCTGTTTTATTGGCTAGCTACCAGTTCCCCAATATATTCTGTCTGTATCTACATGTATGGTCGCCATCGAGGTAGCACCCCTGTGCTTGTATGTCCATTTGGTTATTCATACTTACATAGCCCATTTTAACATACTTTGTTTTATTGTGAGCGTATCTTCCAGTGTTTGCAATCCATCCAAATATTCTATCATCCAAAGATTCAATCAACATACAGTAGTGTCTGCTCTGTCTTCTAAGCTGTTAATGAAAATACTGTATACTTTTGCACTCAGAAGAGAACCCTGTATTATTTCCCTCCATATCTACTTTTAAGTTAATGATGAGTACAAAAAAATAGCACAAGAAGGAACGAACAAAATCAGAAACGCTAAAACACAAAATGAGTTACGTTTAGTAAGGGACATAAAAGGCAATAAAAAAGTTCTGTAAATACATTAAGAACAAGAAAAAGATAAAGGAAAATGTAGGTCCTCTACAGCATGGAAGGAGAGTTAATAATTGACTACATCAAAAAGCCTGAGGCGTTTAATGCCTATTTTACTTACAATTTGCCTTTTTTAGTATAGACGTAACCAGATACTCAATAAAATTAATATTAACTAGGAGGAAGAAACACAAGCCAAAACAGGGAAACAACAAATTTAGATAAGTTAGATGTATTCAAGTCAGCAAGGCCTGATGAAATGCATCCTTGGATATTTAAGGAACTGGCTAAAACAATCTTGGCACTGTTAACAGTTATCTTAGAGAACTCATGGAGTACGGGTGAGGTCCCAGAGGAATGGTGAAGAGCAAGCATAGTGGACACATGGAACAAAGAGAACACAGAGAGTTATACACAAACTTGGATACCTGGAGAGGTACTGGAACCAATTTTCAATAATCCGTTTATAAGCACCTAGAGGATAATAGGGTCAAGAACAAATCATGTCAAACCAGCCTAATTTATTTCTTTGATAGGGTTACTGGCCTAGACATGATATATCCTGGCTTTTGACACAGTCCCACATGCCATTCTCATAAGCAGACTAGGGAAAATTGGTCTGTGTGAAAGAACACCACATCACATCACCTAATCCATAGTTTGTTTCATACAGGAGTGAGTAGCAGGCCCCTTGAATATGGAGATGACAGCCTTCAGCTGAAGAGTAGTGGAAGTGTTGGGTGGACTTGGAAAGGCTTGGAATGCTAGTTTCTGTGTAGTAGTTTTACACAGAGCTATTTAAAATACTATACAATCCTGCGGGCTGGATCTGGCCCGCGGGTTGTAGTTTGCCCACAGTGGGGCCCCGTATTTGGTTAGTCCTTAGGCACTACTGTAATAAATACAGTGATGATTAATTATAATAATCAAAGATATGGCAATCCAGCAGATTTATTTCCTTTCTTCTTTCCAGCAGCTGCCTCAGTTCCCTCCATGATCTCGTATCAGATGTGCAGATACAGTCGGAAAGGGCAGTGAGGAGCTGGGGTGTGGCAGCACTCATTCCTCACATGAGTACTGCTCTGATTATCCTCCCAGTTTCCAGATCCTCCTCAGAATCCTAGGAAAACAGCTGGTCACTAGGGGTATGTCTACACTGCAAAGAAAAACCTGCAGCCGACCTGGACCAGCTGGCTCGGACTCCTGGGGCTTGGGCTGGAGCCTGGGCTCTAGGATGCTCATAGCTTGCAGGGTCATAGAGCCCAGGCTCCAGTCTGAGCCCGGAAGACTACACGGCAGTGAAACAGCCCTGCAACCTGAACCCCCAGAGCCTGAGTCAGCTGGCATGGTCTGGCTGCGGGTTTTTCTTTGCAATATAGACATATTCTAATATGTAAAACACCTTACTTAGAGTTAGACTATGTGTTTTCAGACCTGTCTATGGGGCAGCCATCTGGAGGCCTTTATTTACTTCCCCCATGACTAGAAGCTCTTCAGCCCTACCTCAAAGCCAATCAGAGGGCTACCATTGTGAGCATCTTAACCCCCTTCCAGGCCAGAGGCTCTCTGATCAAAAGGCTAACAGAGCTTCTGGAGCAGAGAGGTGACTGCTCCACAAGGTGAGAGATCTGGAAGCCCCTCAGCACCTGCAGAGAGATGTAATTGGCTGCACTTCCCCTGAAGGCAGGAGAACTGGACAGGGAGCCAATCAGAAGGGCTTGCCAACTACAGAACCAGTTTCTCCTCCCTTGGTTTTCACACCTCAACTGCTAGAACAGAGCCTCATCCTCCCTGATTGAACTAACCTCATTATCTCTAGCTTGCTTGCATATATATACCTGCCCCTGGAAATTTCCACTACATGTATCTGACGAAGTGGGTATTCACCCACGAAAGCTCATGCTCCAAAACGTCTGTTAGTCTATAAGGTGCCACAGGACCCTTTGCTGCTTTTACAGATCCAGACTAACACGGCTACCCCTCTGATAATCAGAAGGGAATTTCCCCCTTTTGCCTGAAAAGGAGTCTTCCCATTCCCTCAATATCTCCCTCCTCTCTCTAACCCAAATACCTCTAAAATCCTCTTGCCAAGTCTCCCCCAATCTCCTCTTTTCTCCCTACTCATGCTCTCTCTTCTCCTCACCCAAGCCATTCTTTGAGGGAAAACGTTCAGCTCACAAACAATTCACCTTCAGGATTCCAGAGGATTGTTATAAAGATCACAAAGGACAAAACTGATTTTAAAACTTCTGAAAAATATCTTCAGTGCTCTATAAAGCTCCAGAATTTCCTCCTTATTATTCTGTCTTGTATTTTCCTATTATGTATATCACATGGGTTTATGAGAGATTGAGCTCTGGCCCATTCTCTAACAGTACTTGCTTTATGCTGGAAAAGACAACTTGGTTAGCCTTGTTTCTTGCATCTATAAAATGTTATATTGTCACCCAAAGGTCTTTAAAGAGAAACCTGTGTGGCTTTATTTCAAGTAGACAGAGTTATTGCTTTTGTGTATTTTTGGATGGACAGAGAAGTGCTTAAAATCTATTTGATGTTGTCTTAGCACTAATAATAGTTTAATTTACAGTTTACTAATGATGCATTTGTGCCAGATTCTGGGTTTCTGTTAATGTAAAATGCAGTGGTTGTTGGCATGGTACAGCTACCTTTGATCTTTGTAAATGACCAACAGTAAATTGTTGAATATATGAAACTGAACAGTAGGACGTCTCAAGTTGAAGAATAGATGTGATGTTACCTTGAAAAACCTGTAGAGCATTAACAGAGTTTGTTTTGATGGGAATCTATCCAAGGCACCGTGCGGTATGGAGGCTGTGTATTAATAGGAGTACGTTTAATGAAGACCTGTTCTTCAAACATGGCAGGGAAATTACTACTTTCACAGTGAATAAAGCAGCCTAGATTCAGTGAATAATATGCTGATGCTACGTTCCTTTCTCTTCCAGTTTCATTTCAAAGTGGTAAGAATGGATTTTATGAATACTTTGTTTAGCAGTTAACTTTTTAAGTTGTTTTGAACTACTTAAAATACTGTGAAATATTTAAACAAACATGGATAAAACATGTCTAATTAATACAAATATATTTCAGATGCTTAATATGACTGATAAACAGCTGTTCCACGTGTGTTATTTCAGCAATAAAATGTACATTTTTACTAGAAAGTACATAATCTTTTATTTTAAAGGCTTAATGTTTTGTTTGGTAATGCAGTAATAGAATAGAGATAAGACAAGGGAGGAAATGAACATAATTCTTGAGAGGTACAGTACTTGCATACAGTCTAATTCATCAGATAGGATTACGTCATGCAGGTAAACTAAGTATAAGATGGGATGAAATTCTGTTTGATATTTTGACCCCAAAAATGTGGTTGCCCTGATTTCATGATATTAAAAATATTCTGTAAATTAGTGTTGGGTTTGCTGTTCTCACTGTGTGGGTGGTGGTGTTGTGAGGGGGAGTGTTTTGTTCATTTATTTCTTTTGATATTTCCCCCCCCCCACAGTAACTTGAGGGCTTTGAAGTATTTTTTATAATTTGTAAATGGAAATTCTTTGAAAACATTCTGCTTAACAACATGCTAGACAACATCTTAATAAAGAAAAATATGTGGTCATGGATCAAGTCTTGTGAATTCTAGAAATCTGCTATCCTATTTTTGAAAACCAAAAAACATTTGCAAAGCTGTTATTTCTGTTTAATTTTTTTTTCTCAAATTCATTTGAAAGCCAACATCATGAGAAGGATCCACAGAATAAAGTATTTGCTCTCTATCTGGTCCATGTTTTCAATGAGAGAAAATATAACTGTTGCTAAGATAAACTGTAATTCTGAGTATAACATACATAGCTGATGAAAAGTACAGTATAACTTAGAGGATTTTGTATTATTACAGGTCCCCCCCAACTTCTGGCATTTAATCAAAGCCACAGTTATTGTGTAAATTTAATCACCTTGCAACACACTAGTAATTTCATTATCTTCTTCCTATTTGACAGTACTTAGAGAGAGGTTTAAAATTACATTACAGAGATAAAATGGATTTTTGGGTAAAATATTCAAGATAAATATTATCAAACTAGGCAGTGCAACTGAGACAATGAAAGAAATTATGTTTTAAGCCAGGGTTGGAATAAATAATGCCCTAAAAGAGAGCAATATTATTTAAAATGTTTCAACGAACAACTTGTCAATATTTTTTCACTCACAAGAGTGGAGAACCAGAGCTGGCTTGGCACCTGTTTTCTAGTTGCTAGATACAGCTATTCCCTTTTTTTCAGAAGCCCATTTATGGGGCATTATGGATTCTGGAGAGAATGGCTCAAAGATGTTGAGCAGTGCAAGCATGTATATACTTATACGCTCACACACACAATCCCTGATGGAGTTGTATAAAATTTTGTGTTTGGGACACACATGATGAAGGTCATGCCAAAGGAGTGCCAACAAAGCATTAACACTGTCCGCCACCACCATGGATTCTGTATGTGCCATTTATGGTTTTACAGGAAAAAAAAAACTTCTTTAGAAATGCTTGAGAATTTTTAGAATGTTACTAGTACTATTTTTCATATCCCTCTGCCTGCACAGGCAGGTTGCTTTAGTACAGTTTGAGCCTCAGATGGAGAGGAAATTAATACATTTTAGAGAACTCTAAAAATAGCTTTTCATGTCCTCATAATGTAATGAGATGAAGGCTTGATATTTTGTGGACCAGATGCACGTGTCGCATCCCTTTGGAAAGGGGGAGATTCCAACCTTCTCTCCAGTTGTATAAAGCACCCACTGTAGCACTGACAGTTTGAGAAATATTGGACCTTCAATGTGTTGTGCAAAGGGTTACCACAATGCGTGTTTGAGTCTAGTAGGCATGTTGGACACAGGAATTGCCATAAGCTAGATAAAATCAGTAGTTTGCTTAGTCTGGTCTCCTGTCTCCAGCAGTAGTCAGTATTCATTGTGCTTTAGAGGAACAACTAATTAAAAGGAGAAGTTTTTTTTCCTAACCCAGGCAGTTAGCGGCTAGTTTATGCCCTGAATGAGGGTTTACACCCTTTATGAATGTTTATCCTTTCTGAAAAACCAAGGATGCTGTTATTATCCATTTAAGTGCCTCATTCTTTGTTTAGCCCTATTGTAAAATAATGTGTGTGAATATATATGTATGTCAGAGTAAGACATACAGATTCAGATTAAGTTAAAATGTTCATTCTGCTGCCCTGACTGCGTATTCCTAATTCCTATAATTGATATAGGTGGTAACCAGTGATAATACATATACAGGGCCATTGGACAGCAGCAATTCAGTATTGTTAAGCCATATTTGTCTTTCTAAGTATTTATAAGGTGTCTTCAACTTGGCATCTAAGTACAAACCCTGGTAGGAAAAACAGTCTTAAACAGATTTTGTGACTGTGTAGAACAGACAAACATTTATTGTGTAGAAAAAGTACTGGTCAATGATTTTTAAGGGCTGAACAGTGTTCAGACAAGGACTCTCAGGGAGATTTTCCAAAACCTCCTTGACCAAAGGCAGGTGTCTGCACCCCAGGACAGTGTGATAAAAAGGGATAAAATGAGGAGCTGCCAGGATTCTGTTTTTGATGTGGGGGATATCCCTATGCCACTTCCTCATGGTGGAGTGAGGGGAAAGGAAATTTAGGCACATTATGCCTCAGAAGGCAGCACTCCTCAACTCTTTCAGAAGTTCATGGGTTCCAATCTCATGTCCGGACTTGTCCTACTCAGTGATGACATTGCTGTGCAGTGCCCACTGCCATACTTTTAATGAGATCATTATCTGAGTTTGTCTATCTGTCTCTAGCGGCTGTTGAGATGACAGTGGAAGATCCCATTCATAAAAGGAGATTATAATCCAGGTGTCCTGGACAACTTTTGCTCTTCCAGAAATGCAGTTTCAGTGTCCAAAGCTGCGTGTGACCTATTGTTAAATGCCTGCTGCATTTGCCTACATCACTGGACTACCACTTTCTGGCACTTCACTTTGGAAAGCCTATTAAGATAACTTGATTATGCTATAAAATGCTCTTTAAAAATTCTCTTCTGATAAACATCTGTGTACTTTTCAGGTTTGGGCTATAGCATTAGCCCCAGTCTTTAACACTGAACTTTCCACCACCTTTAAATTTAGAGTCTAATATGTTTTCCTTTTTGTACTGTTATTTTGATGCTCTTTGCGTTGCCTTTGGGAACAGAGAAATGCCACCCAGTCAGCATGCAATTTATGTTGTTCCTTGCACTGAACTGCATGAATGAATATGTTCTCAACGTTTATTGTTATTTAATGCCCAGAGTCTAATTTGAGAATTTGTGTAAAAACTGCTGCAGATAACATTTAAACTATCCAAATATTAAGTTTTATGCAATTGCTTTTTTACATGCATTACATATCTCATTAATTCAAATATGGAATCTGCCTTTGCATACTTACGACCAAATTCTGCCCTCAAGTATAGATGCACAACACCTATTTATATCAATGGCGACTGTGCACAGATACGAGACTGCAAAATATGGCCTTTACTAGAGTAAAACTCTAAAATGTCATTTAAAAAAAGCTTTTGTAAAGTTGTCATTCACTAGCACCTCTTCTCCCCAGAAGAATATGCATGAGCCTTGCTTTATCCTCTAACTAGTTGTACTGGTTGGGGCGCGGGGGGGTATAGCTGTCAGCACCAGACTGTAATCAATAGAATCCAGCCTTCACACTAAACAAAACAAAACAAAACAAAAAAACCTATCTGTGATTCAGGGGGTTATGTTTATATTGTAGGGGAAGGACTAAATGAGTTAAACTGCAATACAGTCTAGCTCATCTATTTCTGTCTTCTTCAGACTGTTGCTGATATGGTGACACTAAATAGGTTAGAATTTTCACGGAGCATGGTAACTGCACAAGTGCTGTAGTTAGCTTAGATATCTTGCCAGTTACTGCATCTTATGTAAAGATTTCCAGTTACGGGTGTCAAAGAAAAGAGGGTGAGGGAGACATTTAAAATGACTTTAAAGATAGAATACAACAACATGGAACAGTAGCTGGACAGTGCTGTCTGACAGAATTGGAGCATGATGTCCATTACTGATGGAAGGTATGGTATGCTTTGGAAAAAGGATGGAACCCAGGAGTTACAGATTATTTGTTTTAATAATAATGTCCACAGTGAAGTAACATCTCTTTGTGTCTAATTTTTGAAAGCAATGGGTTAATTTACATCACCACATGGTTCAATATATTGCAAAGCACCAGACCATGTCTCCTGGATCAACTCTGTGTTTTAGTAACTGTCTGGGGTAACTTAACATTTATCATCTTACCACCGAAATATTAAAGGATAGGTTATTATTTGTGGCTTAACTTGAATTAATAATTTACCCAGGTTTTTCATTACCTACTTATTAAACATCTGTGTAGTTACTGTGTCAGTGGCTAGTAATTCATGAAGTTTAAAACTTCTGCGGAATGGTTTTTCACCTAAAACACTATTTTAGTTTATCAGTAAATATTCCCAAATCAGAGATAAAACAGGGAATGCAATAATCCAAATTCCTCTTTTCTAGTCTAAATTGTTAATGCCTTTCCATAGAGCTAGTGAAAAATCTCTCCCTTCCTTTGTTCAGTGAAGCATTAATTTTTTTCTATGGTGTGACTGCATAATGAGTGCCTGCTGAGACAGTATGTGTAATGCATACTTGTATGCATCAAAACCATGGGAGCTCAGACTTTAATCACAGGCCTCTGTTTACAGTGGGGAAAAAAGTGTTACATGGGTGTTCCACAGTTTTATTGTGGAATTTTCCTTGGGAGCTGGGATATGCATTGCCTCTCTTATTTAAAAAAAATCCCACTGAACTTGGCTTGACTTCATGGTAGCATGTGACTCAGTATCAACAAGTAAAAACACCTAAAAAGTAAATATTAAATTTAGGGAAAAAAATAACCTTTGTGTAGAAAAGAGTGGGGGGGGGGCTTTTCCTTTTTTTTAGAAAGCATTTTTTTCTTTCTTTATTTTGAAGTTATTTGCATTTCTTCTTTGGCTGTAATCCCCAAGCAGACACAATGGGCCTGAGTCTGCCAGGTGCTGATCATCTGTTGGTAGCCTTTTAGCACCTTGAAGGATCAGGCTCAAAGGCCCAAATCCTAGATGCAGAGGGCTCCTGACATAGTGGAACTTCTGTGTTTCTGTTAAGCCTTGAATTGCAGAAAACGGTTCCCAAAGCCTGTTCCACCATGCAGCTTGGCTCTTGGCACAAGGGCATGTTAAACTGCTGGGGGTGGGAGCATGGCTACAGGCTCCACTGTCCTTCCTTCATTGAGGTGAGGTATTAGGGCTGGAGGAACAAGGCTCTGTTTCTGCTTCACCGCCTAGTGAGAAGGATTCCTCTCCATCTTGGAACTGTCGGAGTTTCCCAAGATCTAGACAAGTTATTCAGGATGAGTATTGGGCACAGAAATTTGGAGTAAGAGTCAAATGTCTGCCGTTGTTTACACCACTGAAACCACACTGGGGTGCCAAAGGCTTCAATGGGAACCCCTCCTGTATATCCCAAGACAAGATTTGGTCATATCTGAAAACTGTCACATCAGAAGACATAACTCATCATTCCTCTTTCTTGCATTTTGACATTTAACCTAGTTCTCTTTTCAGTCAAATGTTAATAATTTAAAGCAAGATGTTCAAATGTGCATTTAATAAACAAAAATAATTTCATTTAAGATTTTATTAAGATTCAAGAGGATGGCTATTGTTTGTAACTGCAAACATTAGTAAGCAAAGATTCTGCAAGGCCTGTATGCATCCATGCCAAACTTGCACTTCATAGTCCTGCAGATCGGCCTGTTTTTGTAGGGTCATAAGATCGATTGATCTATCATTCTTTCTTTCGTTTGTTCTTTCTCTACATTTTATACTTTCCAGGATGTGGTCTCTGCACTGCTGCAACGTCTTGTGCCTGTGCACATTAGACCTGTTCAGCACACATGGAACACACCTGTTTGTGCATGCACATATCTACTGCCTGCTATCCGAAGAGCTGAACATCTTATTGTCTGCAAGAGTATAACTCCTAGAATCAGTCAGCAACAGAAACAACCCTTCATTTATTTTAGCTGTTGTAAAGGTTTTAGAGCCCGGATTACATCCTGATGGCCAAAATCTAAACTCCTCCTACCCACTACAGAGCAGCTTGTCTAGTTACTCTTGTGGTAACTGACATACTGTTTCTCCAATGCAATACACATCCCCCCAAGATATTGAAAAAGATATAGTGAAAGTTAATTCATATGTACCTTTTGTGTAACACAGCCCATAGTTAACGTATGTACAGTTGAGAAAAGTCCCAGTATTCCTTTTCTTTATATATGGTGACAAGCACGGTTTTGATTTCAGTAGCACCATCTATTTGAGAACTGACCACTATATAAATATGATACAAAGAGTAGATAACAGGCAATGTTATTGTTTTTATAAATGGAGAGACCTGCAAGTCTAGAAGATGCAGGACACAGTCTTGCTTCAAATGGGCCTTTGGCCAAAACTTAAAGCTGAACTGTCACCTTTTCTTCAGGTGCTAAGAGTCTCAATTCCTGGTTATACTAGTAATGTCCCTCTAACTGTAGAAATTGATTTCTTTGAGTAAGCAAGGAAAGAAGCTAGTTCTTTTCTGTTGATAATGTTAAGCTTTTAATTTTAGGTTAACTATTTCCAGATCATATTTCAGTTTCTGATCACTGGGATAAACACATTTCTCATGTCTCAGAAGACAGCAACATTGCCTACAAACTTAAAGATACAAATTAAAACAATCAAAATTAAAAGCATTTTCAATTTGCATGATCACTAAGTCACAAGGTAGCTTCAGCATGAGATAGAGTGGTAGAGTATGCAAATTTAAATACTCTTAAGCAACAGGATACTTTCAGAATGCTTTTACCAAAAAAATATGCGATGAGTATATAAATTTGAATTGTAATGACAGATCACTTCAGTCAAATGAAGCCTAACAATCAAAGCCATTTTGATGGCTACAGTATTTTTTTCTGAAATATTTGAGACTGCAGTAGGAGAGCTCCAACTCAAAGCAAATATGAAAGGCATACATTTTCTAATGCTCCAGAGCTTCCCCATTTTAACTCTCATACTGGCCGTAGTGCAGTATAAAATCAGTGGACTCTGGATACAACCAATTTACTTTTGGTTTTAAATCACCCAATATTGTATTATTGTTTGGATTTTTTTAAAGCAGCATTTTTGCTGATTAATGTCATTTGTGAATTCATGTTATTTTATCATTAACCTGATCATCAGCTATAGGTAGCAAAAACTAACAGTATCCTAGTAACTAGATTACTGTATGCACGTGGGCCTTATTTATTGCTTGAATGCAACACACAGCTTTTAACAGGGTTGCGTGATAGAATGTTTGAATACAAACAATTAAAATCAGATTGTTCAAGCCCTGCATTTTTCGTACATTAATAAAACATCAGCTCTGCATAGGTTTACTTATACTATGTCTAAAGGTTTAGCAAATTAATGTTAACACGGCTGTGTAACCATAAACATGTAAATCCATGAAGATGTTTTATTGCACAGTGGTATTACTTGGGCTGTCAACTTGATAACAAGAATGATCCAAGTGAATTCTGACTGACAAAAATTGCAGTTGGATAACAACTTCAGTTTGTTTAAGCAAATGAGTGCCTAAGCTCTCAAGCACTCTGTTTTAGAGCAGTCAGTTTTCATTAGTCCATTTCATGTCTCACAGGTATGTGTGTAACTACAATTAGCAACAAGCTACAGATTCAATTCTTTCACAGAAATTCATTGCATGGAGCAGAGGAGTGGTAGAAGTTGAAGCTCATAACGCTGCAGTGAAGTAAAAATAAAAGCAACAATTCTTGCACGTTTAAAATGTGTTTTAGCTCTCCTTGACTTTAGAGATTAAGGAGAGAGCATGATGATTCGCATGGCCCTCCGTTTACTATGAAAAAGCCTTCTCTATAATTTATGCACTGTGATTCTTCAAGGGCCACCCAATGGAGCTGCAATGCACAAATGTGTTTTGATTATTTTTTGAGAAAAAACCATGAACAAATGGATATCATAATCAGTGTTTTTTTAAAATGTAAATTAATCAGCCCTTGAGATGCTTCTTTGCATTTTTTAAACCATTTTAATATAAAGTCCTTTTCTTAGTTACTATAATGGATGAATGAACCCATTGTCAAATACTTCATTCAATGATAATTTGATGTCCATTAAATATATGTGTCATCAAATTAACTTCAAGTGTAAAAGGCTAATGAATCTATTCAGTACTTAAGCATGTTTTCAAAGGATGACATTTTCATCTGCCTGGAAACAAAGTTAGAGAATTAAACACCAATTCCATGCCTCTCTGAACACACTTTAATAAGGAAATAGCTTGTGGAACTTGGCACATTTTCCCTAAACCATGAGATAAAGCCCATACATAAACAATAATATCCTGTGGTACTTGGTACCAAATTAGCTGACTTTTATTGCCACTGAATAGAAATGCACAGTCTGGCTTTTTTCAGAGTTCATTCTTGAAATTCCAGGAATATTGTAGTAGACCACTTCAAAGATTATTATTCATCATCAGAAAACCTTTTGACTGTTTACTGACTCTTGAGCTTCGCTCTCTTCTACATTGACAAATTATTTCAAATCACACAGGAGGTGCAGATTCTATGAGGAAGGAATTATGTGTTCAAAGTGCAGGTTCATTAACTAAGTCATCATTTTGCAGTTAAGAATTGTGGTTATTCCTGTGAAGGTGTGGGCACCTGTGAACATAGAAGGGAGGGTACTTGCTGATCCATGGTGAGTGTTGTATTCATATTTGACATCTTTGCCTGTAGGCCTGTACCTCTAGGTTTCAATAACCTATAACGACAATTATTACTGGAATAATGCATATGGAAGATGGAACACCACCTTTACTAAGATTGACTTAAAATAATACTTTATTTATTAAATATGAACGAACTAATCCCAAATCCCTATGAGAGATACATATATAAGTACTATTGTCCCCCATGTTACAGCTAGGGAAACGGAGACACAGAGAAGTGAAGTGACTTGCCCAAAACTATACAGTGGTAGAGCCTTCAGTCCAAACTCTGTCGCATACTGATAAACTCATAGTGCTGGCCTTAGTCTTTTGTGATTTATACAGTTGAACAAGGTCACACACTACCTATATGTCCCCCACCTGCCTACATTCACTATCTGTAGTCTTGTCTGACTCCAGCACTGTTATGGCAGGAAATGGATACCTTAATTACCTTTCCCAATCGTATCACTTGCAAAGTTGTATTGCAACTCAATTTCCTGATTTCCCAGTCTGTCTGTGGGAGCGGTGAGGTGAGGGGAGGTCATCGGAAACCACAGAATATCTTAAAACAGATGGAACATGGGTTGCTACACCCGAGGAATGTTTTATGTAGAATGCAGTTAGGGAAAGGATGGGTATGCAAAAGTGGAAGACCTGATTTTAAATGGAGAGGAAGTTGCAAGGGGCTCGTGCACATGCTACTTTGCTTAGAGGCTTGCAAAAGCCTAGGGATTATCCTGCTGGTTGGTGTTGAGACATTCCTGATATTATCACTTCTGGAAGGCAATATGTATAGGGATGGTATTTGAGTTTGTGGGTGGATGGCAGTACCTGGAGACCTCAAATTTCTTTGATCTCAGTACATCTGTATATGGTACAGACATTGTGCTTGTTGTACTAATTAGTTCTCATGGAGCTGGATGAAGATAAACTGTCCATGCTAAATATTTTAGATCTGTCATCTAAAAGGGATAGCTCAGGGGTTTGAGCATTGGCCTACTAAACCCAGGGCTGTGAGTTCAATCCCTGAGGGGGCCATTAAGGGAACTGGGGTAAAAATCTGGGGATTGGTCCTGCTTGGAGCAGGGGGTTGGACTATATGACCTCCTGAGGTCCCTTCCAACCCGAATAGTCTATGATTCTATGATTTCTGGAGGGCTTTGTTGCAGTAAATGGGCGTATTATTATTGTTAAGTGGACTATGGTGTGATGTTGCACTCCATATGTTTTATGGAAATGTTTATGGCTGGCTCAACAAGGCAGGGTTCTGGAGTCCCAAGCTGGCAGGGAAAACTGGCTCAGAGATAACTTCAGCACATCATGTGACAGTCCCAAGGGAGTCTCTGTGACCGAACCCGTCACATACGGTATGAAGTGACCTGGCTGGTAAGACTCCTTTTCATTCAGGAGTTTTTACTGTTGCATGCTTAGAGCTTGAATAATTGCTTTAAATACGTTTAACAAGGGAATGAGATAATATTACAGATCCTACAAGGCAAATGCAGGTAACAGGTGTTTAAATGAGGGATGGGCAAAACCAGTTGGGATGGCAATCACTGACCTGAATTTTCACCCCAAATGAATACCGTGTTGTTTTCTTTTTGAGATTTGTAACTGTTGATGTATCTGTTTCATTTGCATTTTTGTTTTTGTGCCTGTCTTTGTACTTCCTGGCTCTGTGTGTAAACATATGTACATGAGAGAGAGAGAGCATGGGCAGAGGAGGGAGATGCCAAAATAACACAAGAAGGTAGTTGAAAAAGTTTTTCAGAGCTGCTTTTAGGTTATTTCTGACCCAGCTGAAACCAGGAAGGACTGGATATGTTCTAGCCTGAGTTCAGCAACAAAAGGGTTTGGATAAGCGCAATAGAGGTCATACCCTGGTCCTATTGAAGCCAACTGGAATATTGCAGTCGTCTTATCCATTTTTGGGATGCCTGTATGAGCCAAACCACCAAACTGTATTCTGTCTTTGCATCTCAATTAGTTTTTTTAAAGTATTGTGCATTTTGAGTAAAGGTAAGTAAAAATAATATTTTGCACATATATAGAACCTTTCATTTGATGATCTCAGGTTACTTTACAGGCATTAAAACACACAACGCTTTCAGGGGTGAGATGTCGTTGTTAATATTCCACAGTAATACTACACAACAGTTTGGGACAGGAAGTGATGTATATAGCCTATCCAATTGAAAATGCACAGAGAAATTAGGAATTAGATTGTAATGACCTGACTTGGAATTCTCTTAGGACATGAGAATTAATACCCCTACTCTGACAAAAAATGCCATGAGATCTTCAAAGAACTTTTCAATAACGCATACATATTACAGTTAGAAAACCCAGTATTGAGTTTTTAAAGAGTGTAATCTCAGTGAGAGAAAATAGACTTCATACTTATAGACAATTAGGAGACCCAGGCATTAACTTTTAATGGAATCTCCCATTAGTAAGACCTGTGGATATTGCACTAATTTCATTTAAGTAGCAAGACAAAGAAATTATTAAATGCAGAGAAGATTTTACCTTTGTTGCATACAGTTCTTCACGTCCTCCCTCTTGAATGCTGCCTAGTGAAGATATTAAATAAACAGATACTGCTGTTTCTTACTTTCAAACACATTATTTTGTGCTCTGTTATACATTTTAATATAAACAATGAACAAAATTGATATTTTATGTACAATAGACAGTAAAATTTTAAAGAGTATTCCAGTGAGTATATTTTATCCATTTGAAACATCGTTGAACATAATGCAGAATAAGAGATTGCTTTTCCATTTATTTTTAGGTAATGTTTTGGTAGCATTCTTCATGCCACTGTTATATTTGAATTTAACAGAATTATAATAAATCACACACTTGACAATAATTCCTTCATTCTGGTTTTCACTCTCAACCTCATCTCCTTGTTTCTATTTTTTTACCAGAAAGACAAGATGTTTCTAAATTAGATTTAATACGTTCTCTTTTAAAACTGGAAAGCTGGGTATTTCTGTAGAAGGACTGATTGTCAAATGCTTATAATAAAATGTACAGGCAGTTAATGGTAGTTAATCTTTCCATTTATAGACTTATTTGTCTATTACATTCTTTATTTCTTTATACTACTTTGATCGTGCCCTGCTTGGTTAGTCCTAAGATAAAGGAGAAACAAACATTCTCACCACAGTTTCTCCATCTTAGAAAATCTTTTGTGAACAGAGACTTATAATTCAGTTTGTTTTTAAAATTCTGTTCTGAGCGTTTGCAGCAAGGTTTTTTTAGGTATTCAATATCAATTATATATTTTTCCATCCATGAATTTACCTATGTAGAAAGGCAAGTTTATCATCAGTATGGTATTCATCAAGAAAAACATGAAATAGGCAACATAGTGCCAGTATTTTTGTTTCACTGTGTAGTTGAGCATGGATTCCTTATTTGGCATCATTTCTTTCCTTTTTGAAGTGCACAATACATTTGGCTGGGAACTTCATTTAGTGTTTGAAAAGAAAGTGGTATCCTCAAGAAGTACACAGGTATCACAATGGAGGATGCTAAGAATTGCCTCTGGATAGACAGCTCAAACTGATGTTTCTGCCATTTTAATGTACCCAAAGCCACTTGTGTCTGCTACTGATGCCACTTGCATTCTCTCGGGTATTAGGAAAAAGGAACGTACTTTTGTTCTTGACACAGCAAGATGCAACCAAGGAATTATAAGAGCTGTAAAGGAAAGTGTTCGTACAGGAAGTCCCCGAACTCAACTAGTGATTGAATGGTGGATTCCACAAAAAGAAGACATTTGTCCTGAATTCAGTCACTAAACTGGGATATGGTAACATGAAAAGACATGAAATTAAATCTCAGTTCACTAGGGCTTTCTTTGCATGGGTCAAAATCAATATATTTGTATTTCATATATCATCTTTTGCCTTCTGTTTTTGAGAATACTTTAATGCTGAAGGATTTCTATCTGCCTACTATGATAGGTAAATTGTTTAATAGCCGTTCCTTTCAGGACATGGGCTCCTCCCCCTCTCATTCGCCTGGGGTTAGTAAGACACTGGGTTATTTCCCTGTATACATTGCCCTTGGATAGCTTTAATTATGTATTTATCTTTTACAAAAAGTTTCTAAGTTTCTTGATCCAGATTTGGTTTTAAAAGTGACCTGCAAAAAGAAGGAAATATAGGGCCTGTGTCTTTTTTTGTTGCTTTATAAAATATGAATAGAAATACACCTCTACCTCAAGTATCAGAGGGGTAGCCGTGTTAGTCTGGATCTGTAAAAGCAGCAAAGAATCCTGTGGCACCTTATGGACTAACAGACGTATTGGAGCATGAGCTTTCGTGGGTGAATACCCACTTCGTCAGATGCATCTGACAAAGTGGGTATTCACCCACGAAAGCTCATGCTCCAATATGTCTGTTAGTCCATAAGGTGCCGCAGGATTCTTTGCTGCTTTTACCTCTATCTTGATATAACACTGTCCTCGGGAGCCAAAAAATCTTACCACATTATAGGTGAAACCACAATATATTGAACTTGATTTGATCCGCTGGAGTACACAGCCGGCCCCCCCCCAAGCGCCCTGCTTTACCGCGTTATATCCAAATTCATGTTATATCAGGTCGCATTATATCGGGGTAGAGGTGTATATGAGAAATTCAGGTCTTGTCTACCTTGCATGGCCCTGATCCAGGGAAACTCTTAAACGTGTGCTTAACTTTTTACTCTCGTAAACATCTCGGAGACACCTCCTCACCAAAGATTTTCCAGAAAAACTAGTGAGGGCCAGTATTTATATTCCTAATATTTCTTGAGTAAAGAACAAATAGGAACAACAATTAAAAACAAAACCAAAATTTTCAGGCTGTCTTTATTCCTCATAAAGAAGAATAAAGTGGCACAGGTCCATTAATTAAAAAGCCCTTTGCAGGACACCTATTAATTCAGGGTAAGTGTCTCCTGATTTTTTTTCATTCTTTACAGATGCACAATGTAATAAAACTATTCCAGTGTAAAACTACCCCATTGGAAGCTAAAGAATATAAAGGTTATAGAAAATAGGTAAATAATCTTCTGCCTTTTCTATCTGAATTCTACACAAAATCATCCTTGTGCAGTTTGTAGCTATGTAAGTGATCATCATTGTACAAATAAAGTGGAACCCTTTTGTAGTGCCTGATCATGAGAGACGTTGATCATCCAAAAAATCTCATTGAAGTCTAGTTTAGGCAAGGCCATTGAGTGAAACTTTAATATAAATCAAATAAAGTTTCAATGTATTTTAGAAACAAAAAGTCTGTTGAGATGCATTCAAGCTTCACTAAATGAATTTTCATTAAATCCTAGTTAACTACATGGCCTTGTTTATGCTTGCCGTTCCCCCCCAAAAATTTCTCAACTTTGCTACGAATGGCAGAGCTGAACTGGTGGGAAATGTGGGGTGAGGGGAAAAAGGTAGAGTTGATACTGCTTCTGTAAATCTCATTGTTCTATATGCAAGTTATATCCATGTTGTACTACAAGTAATCCTCTCTGAATAAAATGCAAGATGTTAGAGTTCAGAAACATGCTTATTTGTCCAACAAAAATAAGCACCATCTTCCTGGTTAGTTATCACATCATCTTTAGAATTCTGCAGAAAATTTATATACAATGGTTATTCAATTTAATTAAAATGAACTGTAAATATTTGTAGGTCCTATCATTATTTCCCCAATTCTGTTAGAAAAGTAGAATTATGATAGTCCAGTTATGGCTCCAATGCATGAGGCAGCTTCCAAAATGCATTCCTGCAAAGAACTGCAATTTCCTATTTTTAAGATTTCTAACCATACTTCCTGACCTCGGGGGATCTCTACGTAACACCTGGACTCTGTGCAGGTCACGTGGTCTTACAGTGGATCATGGGATAATGTGCCAAAGGCACCGAGTACCTGCAGCAAGAGCCTGAAGGCAGAGTGGGACTGGCGATTAAAGATAAGAGAGAGGAAAGGAATTGGAGAAGAATCTAGGAATAGCAGGGGGCAAGTCAGAAGGATAGATCTCAGAGCTGGAGATAAGTGTTAAAGATGCAGGGAAGGAGGTAAGGCATGGAACAAGTGGAGAAGAGAATTCTAGCCACATATTGTCAGTCTTTTTTTTTTTTTTGAAAGATGAACAAGAGGAGGTTGCACAGAGGAGGTTGTTACGGACGAGGGTAGAGAGAAAAAATATTAAGGGAAACTTAATGGGTAAGAAGAGTTAGCTGGGGTTGACTGACATTCAAAAACATGTTTTGTTATAATCATAAATTAATAATCCATTGTGAGAAATATCTTTTCGCAAGAGTAGATTGCATGGTAAGCAGTCCGACCTTTACTTTAACATTCTTTTGTTTGTGGAAAAATAAAGCAGTAATTGCAACACTGAAATCATTCACTGCAGTTTCATTCCTCCCCCATTCAAGTTAAACACTCGATTAGAAGAAAATAATAATTATGCACCAGATTGGGTGGGTAATAGCCAGGAAACACTGAAAGGAAATGCCTGTAATATTTTTTAAGTGTGATAATCATGTTTGATTTGGCTGCATCTACAAAAATTCAAATAAAAATGTCTGACTTCATTTACAGAAGGATTTTTTTATTACACTGTGGAGGGAGGGGTGAAGGAGCAAAGCACCAAAATGGTCATGTATTAATTTGAAAAATTAGAAGAGACTTCTGGCAGCCTGACAGAATAACAGATTACCAAAAAATAGAGACACTTTTAGACTGTAGGAGTTGTAATATTAGAGACATGCACAGTATTTACTTCTAGTCTAAATACTTATTTTATCCCATCCCGGAGAGGTTTCAGAGAGTGATATGAGAATTCCACTCTGCTTTATCTTTCAGATGTTGGTTTTATATCCTAGAGAAAGAGAATAAGAGAACATATTTGTTTTTCGGTTTTTAAAAAAAGGTAATCTTTGGTCAAACTAAATTCCAGCTAGAGATATCTTCAGAAAACTAATGGGATCCATTCAAAGTTTTTTTTAATAGTCATATGAAAAACATATTGGGACGGAAAATAAATGTTTCCAATGCAGTAAGTGCTGAATATTAAATTCCTGATACACACTCCTTATCTGTCTGCTACATATCAGTAAATATTCAAACATTGAATAGGAGATTAGAAGTTTATAGGAGATTGCTTCTTATTCATTGGTACAGTATGGTAGAACTTTGATGTTAACTGAGACCTTTGTTACCTGTGAAGTAAAACCATTAGATATGGGGCCTTTGAATTGTTTGAATTATGACTGCAGCCAAGTTTATTTTCACATGAATGCAGGCGTAGTACTTTATTTTAGACCGCAAGTCTTGTAGGGAGAGAGGTTTCATGTTATGAGATGTTAATTGAAAATTAATAAATCAATATCTTTCCATAGACTTCTGTACTCCTATGATACTTCCTGAAGGCATTTCCAGAGTAGGGAGACTGAACTGTATAGATTAATTCAGAGTACATTTGCTATGTTATTGAAGATTCCAACTCTGTCAAGATATTGATTATTATTAAATATGTTTATTGAGGGGCCATATTATTCCAGCTTCTGGCTATTAGAGGCCCATTATGTTCTCAGAGATGGCTATTGTTATCCAATTTCATAAACTGCTCATTCTTAGCAAGCGGACTAATTAAAATATCGTCTCTTTTGTATATATACTTCTACATTGCTAGTCTCCATGGGACTGCCACTCACATTTAGGCCCTGTTGTTTCATAGTCTGTAAATATTTCACTTATTCTCCTAGCTGAATTAATCACTGAATGTAAGAGACAAAAATTGGGTTCACAGATGTATTCAAGTTCATTGACATTTTCTGTCTTTTCTTCATAATTCTGTGATTGTTGAAGGTGTCTAAAACTAGGTCTAAAACTGTAATCTTCCCATCACCCTTCTTTTCTTTTATTGAATATTTTTCTGAGGCTAATGAGCACAAATATGTTATCTGTAGATGTACGTAAGTAGTCACCTTTCTCCAAAGGTTTGTCCAGTGGTGGAGATATTGCTGCTTCATTAATGGTACTTTGTCATGATTTGGTGCTCTCCTTGTGGGTATTCAGTGTAAGATTTCTCTGAAATTGTTATCCTCCTGTCTAACCCTTCAATGCTGTGTTGAAGTTTAGAATCTTTGACATCCCCTGTAATTATGCCATAAGATATAGCAAATACACCTCTTAAGGGCCCAACTTGGTAGGTGCTGATTACCCTCTACTTCTGGTGCTCTGTTCTGTTTTTAGGCCACTAAACGATGCGGGTCACTCTAAGTCTATTTTGAGGCTGCAGTGTTTCTCCTGCGTCCCTTGTTACCTATAGAAAGAAGGTCCCTTCATTTTTCATCAGAAACAGCAGGAATTGTCCTGGAAAACTTAAAACCCACTCCATTATCAGAACTGGGTAATTGTCTGAGACACCAGGTACCTTGAGACTGGAACTCAGTTAAGGAAAGTGCCCTTTAAAAAACAAATGGTTAGCAGTGCTGCTAAGACTAAATGGCATCATCTACTTACCATCAGGAACTTACCATCATCTACTTACCACAGGAACCACTGAATAATGTCAGAACGTGCAGGGCTACAAAGGGGAGGTAGAAATGGGTTGTGTGTTCTCTTGGAACTTTGCACCTTCTGTGTCTTTGCTACAGAGCTAATTGGCTGCATTCATCTCAAATTAGCCAAGCTTGAGTGAGAGTCCGGCCACACTGAAAAATAACATTTGAACTGCACAGAGTGATTGGATTACTGCACAGAATGACTGCATTGGCAGATGACCAGTTGTTTTAACTCAAGCCAATGCAGTTACAAGCACCACCACACTCCAGTTAAGGGTTTTTATGTGTGGACAGGACCCAAGAATGGGGCAATCCTCAAATGATAACGCAAGCTAACTCTGTAGTGACGACAACCACTAGGTCAATAGTGAATGAAAATCACTGGTTATAGCATATTTGGAATGAAGTGGCAATCACAACCCAGCTCCTAGTCCAAGTCACTAACCCACATTTGGCAGTAATTTGTATTGTCATATTTGTTGAAACAGTATGGTGGAATTTTGATGTTAACCTGTTACTCTATTACCCAGGCCCTGAGCAGAAGGGCCAGGCATTGAGAGATGGGTATGGAGCGTGAATTACTGTCCTGCCCCAGAGGTCAAATTGAATCATCATGGCAGGAAAACATGGGGAAGCTTGTGGAATACTGTGCTGCCAGTGCTCTGCCTTTCCTGCAGATAGAGAACTACTGTCTGGGCTAGTACCTTTAACAATACAAGATTCACATTCTGAAAATAAAAAAAGGGAGAATTAGACAGCATGGCCAAGTGGCAAGTTGGAAGGTATGTGGTATGCGCCAGTGCCAGCGGTGCTTGGCTGATATCACAGTCATGAAGAACAGAGGTGAGGAGGAGAGCTTTGGAAGAGAAGAGGGAGAGACATAAGTATATGTAGTAAGCTAGTGTGTTTTCACTGAGTACAAGGAATGGCACAAGGGGTAGTGAGTCAAGGGTGGTGATTGTTTTACATTTTGTGGCATGTGTGAAAAATCATCTGTTTAGTCATAAAAGAATCTTTTTGCATTATTTGCATTATATGTCACTGCCCAAAGAGAAAAAAAAATTGTTTAAAAATAAAAGCTTCAGACTCAGAGTGATTTGAAACAAAGGCTATCAAAATGCTTTACAAAGCTTAATTCATTAAGCCTCACAACACACTTTGTGAAATAGGTACCCTTCATTCCTTTATATGTATAATACCATGCCTATGAAGAACACATTGTTACAGTGATTTTAAACTGTAAACTTAGAGTAAACTTGATCTTAGCCAAAACGCCGAGAAGTCCCTCTATTTGAGAACTATATATTAAATGGATTTTTAGAGTAAACTGAGGCCCAGAGCTGATGAGTCATTTGCATTCAGGCCACACGCAGCTCAGGAGAACGCTCAGAATAGGACTAACTCCCAGTAACCGGCTCTAACCACTAGACTACAATCCTCCTGTATATTTAAAATGCAAAACAGCTTTGCGTTTTTCTATCTTTTTCTACTTTACACTTTAACAGGATGTGACTTGATTTCCAGAGAACTTGGAGGCAGTTCACATTATCCACTCCACTTTGTAAGTTATATTATTTGCAAAACTAGATGATTCAGCCCCCTGATGAAAATTGCCCAGTCAGACAGACCTAATTTGTGTAGAAAGGAAAGCGTGTCATTTGCAGAAAGGTCTGTTCTCTGCAAATCTATTTGATGGATGAATGAAGTGAATAGGAAGAATTTTATTAAAGCACCATCTCAAAATCAGTTGCAAAGGATATATATCTGTAAATGTTTCCACTGAATACATGACAATCTATAAAGTGGCTGAGTCAGTAACTGAATTCTGTTTTCTCCTACCAGTCCAAATACAACCAATTTGCAATTGTTTCTGGTGATTTTCATATGAGCACTTTATTTAGCTGTTAACAAATACTATCATTCCTTCTTACACAGAACTTAAACTAATCCATTTACATGACTGCTGTAGTTTTCCCAGACTCTCATCTCTCTCACAACAGAAGTTTGGTCCAAAGACAGATGATATCTCAACCGCCTGGTCTCTCTCTTAGCTAAACATGTACGTTAACCCTCAGAATCCTGAAGACAAGTTTATTATCAGCCTCACTTCTCTTCCATGCCCCAGTAGAAACCCTGCTTCCCACCACTGAGAATGAGACTCATCCACTCGCTACCCAAGCATTCTTGCCAAATACTGGAAGCTGTCCTGTCCACCTATCCCCCTAAAATGAGTTGGCCAGCAAACTCTGCCCTACTAACCACTGCACTACTAGCTTTTCCCTCCTAATGGTTTCCATGCTGATTTCTCTCTACCCTGGCCTTCTGGAATCTGTGCCCTTCTCTTAGTTCTGTCTAAAAGAGGATTTGGGGAATGGCAGGCTCTATTGGGATTATAGGCCAGAGAAGGAAATTGGCGTTTGAGTTGGGGAGGCAGGAAAACTTAAGATCTGCTCCAAGTAAGGCATTTTGGACTTTCCCAGCTCTCCATAATAGCACCTTCTTGCAGCCTCAGAAAATCGTTTGAAATTAATCATGTCTTAATAACCTCTTTATTTTCAGTCCTTTCCTAATCCTGCCTTTAAAAGCCATTTGCTTATCAAGGACAGAGTAGCTATTAGCTGAAGCTCTGAAGATAAAGGGAGCTGATTAGTGGAGTGTCAGAAGGACCACTATTGGGACCAATTGTGCTCACATTATATATTAGTGACATGTGAAAAGCAGCGTGCAGTTCTAAGGATGAAGTGTGCTAATGACAGCCTTGTCATAAAAAGGAGGCGAACAGGACACACCCATTCAGTGAACTTGTATTGACTGGAATCAAGGAAGATGGGTGTAACATTCTAAGGAAGAGTGATCAAAAAAGAGGACTGCACCTTTAACTGCAGTCTGTTCGATTTTCTTTCTGTTTTTTCTTTTGGGGAATTAATGTTCATAAAAATGAAGGATTAGGAACCAGTCATAAGATAAGACCACTACACTCTTTCAAACACTGTTTTGCCAGTATACCTCAATTGTGACCTGCAGCAGTCCTCTCCTTTTCCAGTGTTGAGCCATCTACTCTGTTCTACTAGTGCATGGCATGTGACCTGTAGTGCTCTGTGCTGTTCTAGAGAGGAGATGTATAGAACCCACATCCGGATGCTGGTATTCACAAGGAAAAAATAATCTGCATTGTGGGTGGTTAGTTCAAACAAAAAAACTAAGACATGCTCCCATGCTGTGCAATTTCCATCAGGCAAACTTGAATAGCAAAATGATAGTGTTTCCTTCTTTCCTGACTGCCAATTTATATTTGGCTGTTGTCCTCACCAACACACACATTCCTTCCTCCTTCTCTGGAGAGCTGAAGGTTGCTAAGAAGTATGTTAATTTAACTTCTGCATTGCAGGCAAGCAGTGTCTCATTTGACAGTTCCTCTTTGTAATTAAAGCAGTGACTGTAGGATTAGCTGACTGCTTTGGATAGGGTTTTAACCTCTGTTAGCGCACCTATCTCCAACAAACTCAGGGAAGTGGATGGTCCTGGAAATTGTAATGGAGAATAAAAAGCAAATCCACCTAAATAGCAGTGTTACCATCTGATAACTGCTTGATGGCCTGTGCTAATTTAGTTTGGTGATTGTAATTGTTTACAGTACAAAAACCACTGGCACAATTAATACCATTTGGCACTTTGGTAGTCTGAGCAGTGGTAGATTGAATGGGCTGAACTAGTCCCTCTGCTTTAGAAGTGATCCTTTCTGCTCAAAACAAGTATGTTAGTAGGGCCACGTGAAGAAACATGCTCTCTTATTCCCTGTGCTGAGCCTGCTGTATATAAATATAGGTCACATCAGTCTCCAGAACTGTCTGATCAGGCCTTATAACAACCATTGTATTGACCTCATTTTTCCTAAGGGTGGAATGTACCCTTGGCTTTAGTTGGAAACTTTTTCACACAACACTGAAAGCTCACATTTGGGGAAACTATAGCAGTCTTGGACATCTATATACTCTAGAAGTATCCCAGGGAGTCAATGATTCCCATTATTCAGACAGAGGATCTTTGGAAAGTAACAATATTAGCATTGACTTAAAAATACAAAAGATCTAGACAATATAGATGTTCTAAGGCTTTCTAAACTACTGAGCCAGTGGGTACAAACAGTGAGCTGGTAGCGAAAGGAAGTAAAGTGACAATTCTGATACAGAAAATAGTTAATATATGGGAAAAATATCAAGGGCAATGATAGGAACCAAGGGTATAAATAGTTTTAAAAAAATGGTTAGACAAGTATTTGGAGGAAAATTACATTGTGAGTATAAACTCTGCTCAGAGGAAGCAACTACTCTCAGTAGATTTCCTGGCCTCTTTCCATTCTTAAAATATCCGATATTTCCCACACAGAATAAGAAAAAAGCACTCTCCCTTCTCCCTAAACCACTTCTCCCCTGCCTTTTGTTCTATTTTGTTAAAACCAATGTGAAAGAAAAGCTTTAGTTAGACATCAGTATGATCTCTAGACTGCTGCCCTTTACTCTTTAAGATGTTCTTCCATCTGAACTGTCAGCTTGCATTTCCTCTACCTTCATCTCTTATTATCCAAACACGCATCCCATAACAGTCCTTGGTTATTTGTCAATATAGGCAAAAGTAAGAATATGAGCCAGTGTACCACATCTAAAGAAGCTTGCCTCATGCACCTACATCTTCCAACTTGAAAGACAACTGTAGATGTCCCAAACTGTTGCTTCCATTTCCTGCTTCTAGGGTCAATATTGAGCACACTTGTAAATATATGCTAAGGCTACATTTATACTTGAATTTTGCCCTGGGGCTTTTATATTGAATTTACAACCATTTGAGTACTTGAGTGGACCTTTAAAGATGAAGATACATTTTTTTTTTAAGGATTTTAAAAAGTGCTCTTCTCCATAGGTAGTTGCTGATAACACAATAAAATATGCTCTTCATTTTTACTAACAAGATATTTTTTAAATAAAATAGATATAAATAAATATTAAATTTTAGGCACTCTCCCATTTTAGGAGGATAACCAGGCAATAAATTTTTCACTCCTGTTCTTAGGTCTTAGTGATATCTGCTCCTTAGGTCATGAACCTCTCTAGAGGCAGGCTCCAGCAACAATACCGTTATGTTACTGTCTCACCTCTAAAAGAGTTCTTCTTTAGCTCAGGTATTACAGGTCTCTGGTTTTTGGGAGCTATATAAATATATAGTTACATACAGAAAGTATTGATATCAAGTCCTCATGTACACTACAAATGTAATGGTATAGGGAGCCCAGGTTCAATATTGTCACTCACCATGCTTAAAAGATAGATCTGTTTTATAGTGTAAGATGGAACCCAAATGTGTTTTAAGAATTGCTAAAGTAAGGATGTTCAAAGATGTTTCTTGATTCTGAAAACATGTTTCAGTCTAGGGTGACCAGATGTCCCGATTTTATAGGGACCATCCAGATTTTTGGGTCTTTTTCTTATATAGGCTCCTATTACTCCTCCACCCCCATCCCGATTTTTCACACTTGCTGTCTGGTCACCCTATTTCAATCCCATCTATGCTACAAAACAGATCCATGCTTTGCACACATAAGGGGACAGCCAAGCTGTAGCTGAGTCTGCAGATGCATACTTTCATACTGGCTCAGGTACTTTTAATTTTAAAAATCTGTGCAGCAGTAGAACATGTGAAAACTTTGTCAGCTGCAGCAACCACTTTGTAGTGCCTTTCTCTAAAAGCACTTAAAAGAAAACACAGGACAGAGATGTAATAATTAGATATACTACTGTCAGTGCTTGCATTTGTATTATTTGTTCCCCGTCTTTCATGCACTTTTTTCTTTTCATGAAAATGTTATTTTTTGAAAAATATTTTCACCGCTAGAGAGCAAGTGAAGCACTTTATAGGTTTCCATGAACTTTAGCCAATTTACTTATATCTTTTTCTATTTATAAACAGATATAGATATAAAAGACTGTTTCTGAAGGTGAAAAAGTCAGTGGGAGAAGAAACTGTACCAAATTTTTCTCTAGTGACTTGCCCATTTTCAATATGTTAGGTTTACCTCTGTGGCCACCAAGTTTGTTGCAGATTCAGAATTAAGTCTTCCCTGTTGTTCATTCCTTGGCTAATCTCAGATATAATACTAAATATTAAGTCTGTAAGAGAGAAGGAACTCTTCTCAATCTCTGGGAGGTTTGGGGGATAAGTGCAGTGTCGCACTATTTCAGCCCTTTTCAAAAAACTTTAAAAAACAACAGACAGACTAGATGACTTGTGAGATTGATAAAGACAACGGTTCTCACTTTCCAGACTACTGTACCCCTTTCAGGAGTCTGATTTTTCTTGTGTAGCCCAAGTTTCATCTAACTTAAAAACTACATGCTTACGAAATCAGACATAAAAATATAAAAGTGTCACAGCACACTATTACTGAAAAATTGCATACTTTCCATTTTTTACCATATAATTCTAAAACGTATCGACTGGAATATAAATATTGTATTTATATTTCAGTGTGATACTTCAACCTGTTTTTCACTTGTCTTGTGTGAAACCTGATCCCCAGGCAGCAGGGCTGAACCATGTAACTTAGCTTTGTGGGACCCCTCGTGGTATGGGATCCTGGGCAATTGCCCTGCTTGCCATCCCTAATGCTGGCCCTGCACTTGCGATCTCCCTAAACTATTCCCATGAACCCCCTGAGGACTGCAACCCACAGGCTGAGAAACACTGATCTAGATGAGTTGAGTACCCCCTGGAAGACCTCTGTGTATCCTGAGAGGTATGCATACCCCTGGTTGAGAACCATTGGGTAAAGATAGGGTCCTACCAAATTCACGGCCATGAAAAATATGTCACAGACCATGAAATCTGGTCTTTTGTGTGCTTCTACGCCATACTATACAGATTTCACCAGGGACACCAGAGTTTCTCAAATTGGGGGTCCTGACCCAAAACGGAGTTGCAGGGTGGTCATAGTATTGCCACCCGTACTTCTGCATTGCCTTCAGAGCTGGGTGTCCAGAAAGCGGTGGCTGTTGGCCAGGTGCCCAGCTCTGAAAGCACCCACTGCCAGAAGCAGCACAGAAGTAAGAGTAGTGGTACTGCAACCCCCTCCTGCAATAACTTAGTGACCCCATACACACACACAACACCTTTTTGGGTCAGGATTCCTACAATTACAACACTCTGAAATTTCACATTTAAATAGGTGAAATCCTGGAAATTTACAATTTTTAAAATCTTCTGACTGAAATTGACCAAAACAGACCCTAAATTTGGTAGGGCCATAGGTAAAAGGATATCTAACCTTCATGGGCTGTGCCATCATGCCCCCTCTGCGGCCACGCATGGTACTGCAAGCGCGCCCGTCATTCATCCACAGGTTATGGCTGCCTGCTTAGAGCATGGTGGCCTATACCATAAGCTCAGCATCAGTCTCTGCAAGTAAAAATAACAAACTCAGAAATTGGCGGTCTATGCCTTTAAATAAAAAAACAAAACCTCAAAGGGAAGCTCTTATTTGCAGCTCTTGAAGGCACCTTCCATTCCAATTTCACCCAGTTCTGCTCCTGAGAAGAAGCAGGCAAGCCTTCTTTACTGGCCTGCGGGTTCCTGATTGGTCACTGTCTCCTCCTGGCCCTTTAGGCCTCTGGAAGACTAAGTTTTGTTGATAGCCTGGCCTGAGTAGGGGCTGTTGGTGCCAATGACTCCAGAAGTGGGTAGAGAAGGCCTGATGAACCCCATTATAGTCCTTAGTCACTAGTCCAGATTGTTACCATTTAAAGAATAGTCAACTACTCTCAGGGTATGTCTACACTACCGCGGTAAGTCGACCTATGCTACGCAACTCCAGCTACATGAATAACATAGCTGAAGTCAACGTACCTTGGTCGCGTTACTGCGGGACCTACACCACGGGGAGGTAGACAGAAGAAACTCTCCCATCAACTCTACCTTACTCTTCTCGTTGGGGGTAGAGTACAGGGTTCGACTGGAGAGCCATCTGCTGTCAATTTGATGGTCTTTATTAGACCCACTAAATCGACCGCTGGTGGATCGATCTCAGAGCGTCGATCCTGGCTGTAGTGTAGACACAGCCTCAGTTTAGGGGTAGATATCCAGGTTGCTGCCTGTGCTGTATCTGTTCTGTGAATAAACATAGGGTATCAGTCTCCAGTGCTGTCAGTCAGGCACCTTTCATGAGCACACCTTCACTAAGCATTTAAAACTGGCCTTTTAAAAGCTGCTTCACTGTCTTCTCTTACTCTGTCTAGGAGGCTGATGACAGGTGAGCTACTGTGTAGAGATAGACGTATATTAACATATACAAGCTGCCTGGCTGCAATCCGTATACTTCGTGCTTGTATCCTGCCTTTCATTCAGCGATATCGAAGTGTCTTACAAAAGACACCCATGTATTCTTGTAGAATTTACTGCTGCAGAAACTGAGCCATGGAGAGATTAAGTAATTTGCAGGGGGTGACACACTGAATCAGTGGCAGAGAGAAGAAACGCAAAGCCTCTTGACTTCTAGTCCCACATTCCCATGCTAAACCACACCTCTCATTCTTTGTCAAATGTATACACTCGCTTCTGAAAGGCAGTACTTCTATGAGTGAAAATAACAGAGATAATGCCACTGCATTTATAGCTTTGAAACAGTTGAAAGATATTAGCTGTGTCCAGAGACAAATTTGAGTGTAAACACAGGTACAAATATGTAGACAGAAGGCAACTTATGTTGACTTAACTCTGTATGTTGACCAAACCTAAATGTCTACTAAGAGAGGCTGTGGGGAGAGAAGGGTGGGAGGGAGAAGAGTAGGAGCAGCTGTTATGTCCACAAGCCATAGCTTTTTATTTAATTTTCAGATCTTGCAGTAAAAACAAAAGCCATTAGATGGTGCCATTCCGTAACCAGAATTTCCTCTATATGGGCTTCAAACTGACAGTATGTTATATCTGGCATGCTGTTAAATGACTAAACCTATTCTTCTGGTGCATTGACTTGTATTGGTCAGCCTTAGTCATTATGCGCAAAAACTAGGCAATAAATTAAACCTGTAGAATTTTTTTATTTGTTTCAAAGAGAAGACTGCACCATCCTGAAAATTCAACAAAAGAGAAGGCAATGCCAGAGCAGATTTACTGCCCCTTTTTCAGTCGAAAGCAGTGTGCAATCTAAATGATTTACTTGTTTGCTAGCCCTGCATGGTGCTGTCCTGCTGGGTTATCATTCACCTAAATGGCCAATGTAGTACAATGAAAATGATAGTATGGTTACAAATTCACAGCAATTTACTGGTTAGAAACTGAAACTGGTAAATTATTTAATTTCCATTTTTCAGTTACTGTTCAAGGTTGAAAACTTGGATATGGAATATTAAAAAATAGAAAAGAATTTAGCAGCTTTGAACCAGATTGTGTTAGTATGGTATTAAGATCGGGTGACCAGAAGTCCCGATTTTGTAGGGACAGTCCCGATTTTTGGGTCTTTTTCTTATATAGACTCCTATTACCCCCGTCATGATTTTTCACACTTGCTGTCTATATTAAGATGGCAGGATGTATTATACATGTATACTTTGAGTTTTGTAAGGTGTTTGGCTTAGTTCTGCATGACATTCTGATTAAAAAATTAGCATTGTGCAATATCAATAAATTACATGATAAATGGATTAAGAACTGTTGACAGATCTCAAAAAGTAGTCATCAGTGGGGAACCATCAAATTGGAGTGTTTCTATTGTGATTCTTCAGGTTTCAGTACTAGGACCAATGCTATTCAATATTTTCCTCAGTGATCTGGAGGTATATATGAAATCACTGCTGATAAAATTTGTGGATGACACGTGTTCTGGTGGAGTGGTAAATAATGGTTAGTACAGGGCAATAGTACAGAGTGATCTGGACCACTTAGTAGCCTAGGCCCATTCAGACAAAATGTGTTTTAATACAACCAAAAGCAGAGTTATGTAGGAACAAGGAATGCAGGCCATGCCAACATAATGTGGGGGCAAGATATCCTGGACAGCATTGACTCTGAAAAGAATCTAGGGATCATAGTGGAGGAGCAACTCAACATGAGCTCCAAGTTCAGAGCAGTGGCAAAAAGGTCTAATGTCCTTAAATGTGTAAACAGAGTAGTAGTGAGCAGGAACATAGAGGTGTTTTCATCTCTGTATATGACATCAATGAGACCAGTACTAGAATATGCAACCAGTTCTAGTGTCCATATTGTAAAAGGAACGTTGGAAAAACTGGAGAGAGTGCTGAAAAGACCCACAGAAATGAATCAAGTCTCTCATTCTATGGCTTTTTCTTCCTCCAGCCCTTGAAGAGCTTAATCTGTTTCTCAAAAAAGAAGATTGAGACGTAACTTTGTTCCAGTGTGCAAGTATCTTCACAGGCAGAAAACACTGGGTATTAAAGGGCTCTTTAATCTAGCTGAGAAAGGCATAACAAGAACCAATGGCTGGAAGCTGAAGCCTGATAAATTCAAATTGTAAATATGGCACAATTTTTAACAGTGAGAGTTATTAATCATTGGAAAAAACTATCAAGGGAAGTGATGGATTCTATATTTCTTGATGTCTTCAAATCAAGATGTTATGCTTTTGTGGAAGATATGTTTTAGCCAAGCACAAGTTTAGGGGACAGCTGGTTGGAAATTTAATGCATGTTTTGTTCAGAAGCTTAGACTAGATGATATAATGGTCTTTCTGGGCTTAAACTCTGACTCTATGGCTCTTTGAATATCTGTATTATTGTCCTACTTGATAGAATTCTGACTGATCCAAATCCTATCGCTGTCATTGGGAAGATTCCCATTGACTTCAAAGTCTTCGGATCAGGCCCCAGAAGCTTAGCTGAACCTGACATAACTTATTATTCTTTTTTCATGTTTTAACAAAGGACATTTTGCCCTTAGTGTTTGCCTGTAAATCCAGAACTCAGCTCTGTTGAATAATCTATTTGTTAAGGTGTGAATAACTTATTTATTGTAAACCTATTTAATCTTTACTTGACTTTTCTTTCCACTGTGCTCTTCCTTAGATTTCCATTGAGACGGTGGTGTTGATAGTTATTGGTCTCATCTCTTTCCTGATAGTTCATATCTCATGAAGGCAAGAGTAATTGCAAGATAGTATTGATAAGCTTTATTTGCCCCAAAGCAATTAATGAAGTATAGAATAGAATAATCTTAAATCTCTTGGTGAAGGGCAAGTCTGTTATAATGGGTGTAGGTCATATCCCCTCTCATTATAATTATAGAACAAAACCCATTTTTAAGCCTCTGGTTTTACACACTTATGATTTTCTTAGTTTTGGGACTGAAATTTTCCATGTATGAGGTCTACCCATAGATGATTTTTTTTAAAAGATTTTTTCTTGTTTTAAATTTAAGTGAAATTCCTTCTTAAGTTCAGGGAAGAGAACAAATACACTCTTCCCATGGTTAACAAAAAAAATCTCATCACTATTTTTTGCACAGGGCTACAGCAAAACACATTCCATTTGGAGCTTGGCAAGGACACAGTCTTCAGTAGGGTGACCAGACAGCAAGTGTGAAAAATTGGGGTGGTAATAGGACCCTGTATAAAAAAAAAAGACCCCAAAATCGGGACTGTCCCTATAAAATGGGGACATCTGGTCACCCTAGTCCTCAGTGAGAGGTGTATGCTTTACTTGCTTTGGGGAGAAAAATTAAAAATAAAGTGATGCCAAAAATATCATTTCTTAACATACTCAGTGGACACCAACTGAAATTTTAGCAGAGCATAAGGAAGCTCTGTTTTCATCCATTTCCTCTCTCCCCATTTTGTAATATTCCTCCGCTTCACCTGAACAATGAAGTGGCTTCTGCTGGGACAAATTGTGTTGGGAAGATTGTAAATGTGTCTTACTGAAATCACAGAGAATCACTTCCCCGCCTGCACTCTCCCACAAAATAATAATAAAAATAATTAATTAATTTCCATAGCCTTACATTTCACTCTATCTTCAAAATTCTGGTTGCATTGTTTAATATTCTGCAAATTTAAAAGAAAAATGTATCCTTGCAAAGGTACAGCTGTAACAAATTTTAACACACATGCTGCTATCCTTGTTAACTCAGTTGGTTTCAGTCTTGGAGAAAGCTGTCTTCAGCAGAAGCAATGTGGGAAGTGGGGGACTCTTATCCACTTCTAATCACTTCAGTGAGGTATAACCTTCTAGTTTGGCACCATATAAAGGCAAATATTATTAATCACAGACCATTTCATTTCTCTCTCTTATTAAAGGAATTACACAGAAAAATCTATAGGATCGATGGCGAGTTAGATTGTGTGCTAAAACAGGGAAGTAAGCAGGAGTATACCACACCTCTTACATATCAGTATGTGTTAGAGCTGGTCGGAAAATGATTTTGTTCTAAAATTTTGAAAAAATATCACTTTTGTTGTATTTTTTCTGCGGAAGCTTTCAGTTCTTGGTTGCCAAACCACTCAAAATTTCCTGTTTTTTTGTTTTGTTTTTTTTTCTGAGAAAACACAAATTGTCTATGAAAATAGATTTTTTTTCTGTTTAGTTGAAAACCATTTTTTCATCTTCCATCAAAAAGATTTTTTTTACGAGCTCTTCTACTCAGTCTGTATGTCTGGTGTACAGTAATAAATGGGAATACAGAGCCCTCATATTCTGCTAACCTTGGAAGTGGTGGGAGGTGCTGTAATTTGATATATTAATAAGCCAGCAGCGAGTTACTACATACAGACACACATCAGCATACTGGAACATTTTGCATCTGTTGTGGTCTGCCTCTGTAATTTAGACCATTGAGGCCACAATCCTGCATTGTGAACTGTGCAGATGACCCTGACTTTATTGACTTCAGTGTGGTTGTGTGTGGGTGAAAGGGTACTCTTGCATTGGGGCCATAGGTGTCAGAGTATGTAACTTGAGGGCATGTTCAGGTACTTAGATATCCAAATTACATACATTGCAGACACAAATGATGAGTGCATTAGAATCAGAAATTTGAAGGTGAAAAAAATGAAGGTTAGGCTTATGATGGAACCCATATTAAAATGTAGTAAAAAACTAAGTGAAAACTCCAGTGTTAGGAAACAGAAATTCTGGAGTATCTCTGGGAAAAGAAGTCTTATGAAAAAAAGAAAAAGGGAGAGAAATGTGAGGTGTTGCAGTGACTGTAATCACAACCTTTCACCTCTAGAGGCCTTCAAAAACAATTTAGGTCAGGTGAAATGAGCATGGTCCCCGTAATCTAGTTCCTAGTGGACATTTGTCCAAATTAAAAAATCAACACACAGTTTGGCACAATTTACCATGATTGTCAGTCTCTGCTCAGGAGACGTTCAATAGTGGAACAGCAGGGATACCCGAGGTCAGGACTAAGCTGTATTGGCAGAACTGGGGGGAGGGGAAGAAGCTTTCGTACAGTTAGGGAAGCCTCTCTGAAGTTGGCAGGTTGGACTCTTTCTTTGTCTCAAACATTGACTTCTATTCCTTTATGAAAGCAGCCAAATACTAGTAAAGAAGTGAGTCGCAATAGCTAAAGGACAGATTCCAAGGTAAGGAATTTGCACCATTTCACTCCAGTGTTGGGCCATATAATTTAAGGTAGGTTCTGTTTTTATCACTGGGACATTAGGATGTACATTGTGTGGCTATTAGACCATAAAATTACTGTTTGTTAGGGTAAGCTATATGTGCTTAGATACTCAGTGAAATAAATGTCCTCTCAAACACGCAGGGCATGATTCTCCTCCCATACCAAGTTTAAAGTATAATTCCATTGACTTCACTGAACTGACTTTTGAATTTATCCTAGAATGCAAAGACTGTACAGGTCTAGTAGCTTACATTCTGCGTATTACGGTCCAGACCAAGAGAATTGCATTGCAAAGTTTGTGTTCTTGGACTCACTGTAGTTTCAAGATGCTAGAAACATAGAGTGAGGAGGGGAGCCTAGCTCACATTCTATGATTATTCTAACAAATGTTTGTTTGTGACATGTCTGTCTTCTTCACTCAGACTCTTCCTGCCTGATATAATAGCTTAGCATCTGCTAGACACTGCAAAATCGTATGAAATAAAGACAAGACTAGAATGCTATCTAGACTGACACTGAGCAATCAATGAAGCAGATGCAGCAGGAGCTTAGGAGATATTAATGTTTTTTAAACATTTTTTTTAATTTTTTAATTGGGTGTTTTAAAAACGTCAAAATAACATTCATATGAATTTGGCACATGGGATTCGTGAGAGAATAAAGAAATGCTAAATTTTTTCTTGGCAGTTATTCTGGAAGTCATGTCTCTGTCTTTCATATTGCTCAACTTTTATTATTTATTGTAAATTGTGCTAGTTTGTTTGATTCATGTTATTTGTATGCACAGGTGTTATTTTGACAGTATGAAATATATCTCTAATGGGTCATCCTGACCAGTGTAAGTGCTCTAGCTTTTCACTTAAACTGGAGTTGTTTAGTATGAAGTTAGTTTTGCTCTTTTGAAGTTGTTAGTGTTAAAAAGATGGCATGATGCTTGTAGAATTTTGTAAAGGTAATATAAAATAGGGGCTTTTTTGTATTTTAGATCACACACAGCAAAATGTCTGGCATTAGCTATATGATGAAAAAGACAATGACTTCTATAGTGAGTTGGGAATCGGAGGACTATCTTTCCAATGTGAACTCCAGCAGTGAAATCTGTGCTGAAGACACCACCAACAGTGATGTTTGTGAATTACAACATGTGAACCAGCATCAGACGCTGCCACTGCAGCAATAATACCCTGCAAGTGGAAATAGAAAAACATGTCAAAGTAAAGACAGTCTAGCTCTCCGCATTCTACTCCTGCCACTTCCTCTTCAGTACAAGTCTTCAGTACAAAACTAGGAAATCAGATGGTTTTCAGGGCAATGACGATTACACCCCAGCCGTCTCACATGGACTCTGTTGTTGTGAATTTTGGGCTTTCCTACATATTGTTGTACTGTTTCTCCTATTACCAGAAAACAGCAGCTACCAGAGCAAAATGACAAAACATAGTGGCTTAATACCAGGAAAGCAGATAGGCAGGACTGCATTATGTCACTGCATCTGTTCAGTCTTTATAATGAAATAATCACATGCATTGGAGACAGCAGATGCTTCTGTCTCAGGTATGGTATAACTGAGGAAGTTGTCTTAACAACTGAATTTGAGAGCTCAATGCAGGAATTGGTAACCAGAAGTGGCTAGAGCTCGTGTTGGCTTTGACTGGCAATATGACTGCAAAAAAAGACAGAGGAACGAAACATATTTCAGAACCAAAACAAACTAGATGCAAAGATATGAAGTTAGGGAGGAAGCTGTGCTGTTTATCACAGTATGTTCCACAGATAGTAATATTCCAACTACCAACAAGGTCGTAAAAGACAGAGCCTGTTTGCCATTTGTTCCATATTAAGTTCTTTTGAAATGGAAGGTGCATGTAGATCACCTCAAATAGACATTTGGAATAAGCAATGATCCAGCTTATAGTTATTTATGGGTCCTGTATGTGTGGAAGTTGGACTACTGCCTTGGTAAACAAGATTGGTTAATAACTTGGTCCTCAGCAAATTAGGGATTAACTTCAGTTCACCTTCTCCCTGCTCTGTGTACATGGAAGGACTGTAAATTGACTGCTTGGGGGAGAAAACAGATATGCTGATTGGAAGGTAGGGCTCCACTCCCTGCGTTGATCCTGAAGCTGGGGGAATCTTCTCAAACATCTTCATTGCTAAGGAGTAATTTTTCTGATTATGAACATTCTTAGAAGAAAATCCTCTCTGACTCTGTTTTGTTTTTGCTGAGTCAGTCTATCAACTTCCGTGTGACTAGACAGAAAGCCCAATGAAGGATTCCCAGAAGAGCGCAGAGAGGAGACTCTGTTCTTGAAAATTAAGAAATTAAAGTTATTGGAGATAGGTCTAAACTAAAGTAGAAACCATCTAGTGAATAGGCTAATCATGCTATTAAAGAAGTACTAGATAAAGATGGTTGAACTACATTGAGGCTAGACTGGGCCACACAAGGCAGTGAGTGATACAAAGAGCAAATAAAAGGATCAGACAGAATGTGATATGAAAAGTTATTTACATTCCCACAATAGGGCAGATGTCTGTGTGCAGTGGATTAACACTTACAGTTAAGAATGTATCTGTGGATGTGTTTCTGGAACAAGAAGTTTGTTCACACACTGTTCCACCATTCATTTCACTAGCTCATATCCAGCAATGAATGAAACCTATGGAGCTAAGAGTCAGCATTTGCTAATCCAAACCACAGAGTTTGTTTGGCAAGAGTAGTTGTTGGGAAATTCCTGGCACAGGGAATTAAATGATACACATTTCATAAACTTTCAGGTGTGTGCAGTATTTCAAGATGTATGCAGAAAAGGGCTCATCCGTTGCCTTCTGTTCCCAGCTCCCAAGCTTGCATCCCAGAAAGAAAATTGTGTCTGATCTCATTCCTTTCTTTCTGAACTTCAGCTGCTGGTTCTCAGTGGATATTTGACAGTTTTCATTTTTCAAAACATGATGAATGACACCAGGAGCAAATAGGAGCAGTTACCAGCAACAGTTAGCAGCTAAAAAGCTGCAACCTAGTGAAATAATTTCTCTTTAAAAAGAGGCTAACCCAAGAAGTTAAGTGATAAGAATCTGCGTTTCTCAACAGTTGCACACAAAGATACTATAGTAGCAGTTCCTCTTTGAGGCTAAGAGGAACACAATAAACACCAGTATGTGCAGGATCATGCAAATTATATAGGAGACGTGGACATGAAAAAAACAGGTGTTGGAACCACTTGATGCATGCAAAAGATCATGACATTGTATAAAAACGTGGGCATTTTTATGGTACAGCTAGCTATTCACAATGCTTTGGGAATGTATAAGGCAGCAGCATCTGGTCCATTGTTTGTCATTCTTCAATTTTCAGACAGCCTTAACCTTAAGTCTTTAATTTGCTAATGTTTACTGCCTATTCGTGGAAAAATGTTAGCATGTTGCTTGATTCTCTAAGGAACTTTTTGCATGTGTTTTTGCCACTGGGGGGAAAAAAAAGGACCAACCCCAGAAAAGATTACGTCTACCCAAAATAGTATACAAAGACACAATACTCCAAGCAACAGTAGCTCTGGCCAACCAGGCTTCCCTCTGAACAGAGGAGCACTTTGAAAGATATTACTCTTCTACAGAATACTGCAAGTGCTCTATGCATAAAATCCCCTAGGGCCTCATTTTTACTTTGCATTCAGTGAAAAAGAGATTTTGCAGTGTGTGTAGATCAGCCAGTGATATAAGAGGCAGATGGTGACAGTGGTCACACTCCCTCCTTTATAACTGGCACTTGGTTTTGGCATGCTAATGATTCCTTGGTTGCCCAAAATAGCTTTACAGACAGGGTCAATTGTATTTTTGGACTGTACAGTGTATAGAGCAATTAGTCAGATGCACAAGGCAGTTGGTTTATAAAGCAGTTCACCCCCTTCTTCATAATTGGTACCATTTTGATATCCCATTTATAATGGACAGGGCTGTCTTTACAACCCATACCTTGTATTAGCATGCAAATTCACTGGCTCCCCCCAAATAGTTTTATACACAGAGTCACTTATAGTTTTGCATTGCAGGATGTGTGGACTAATTAGCTATAGCTAAAGTGGAACACTTGGTTTTCAGATTTCAAGATTTTACTGCACTGAGTGATTTTGAGAGACTTTCAAGGGCACATTGTGGTAAGTAAAATTACTACAGGAGACTATGCTGGCTCATCTCTCAAACCTTCATTTGAATGCTGAATGAGACATTTTATAGCTATTTTGTTTCAGTATCCTTCACTGGCTAGACCACATTGAGGAGGGTAGGGTCAGGTGTGATATATTCATCCATGAAAGCTTATGCTCCAATACATCTGTTAGTCTATAAGGTACCACGGGACTCTTTGTTGCTTTTTACAAAACGTTCTTTGTAGTTTGGTTGGGAAACTAACTATTTGGGTTCTGTTGGGCTGGAAAAGATTCTAGAACCACGAAGGTTAACAGGACGCCCTGCATAGTTCTGACTCTCTCTCACATGGTTGTTTTCAAGAATATTGGCAGAGAAGCTAATTGATTCACCAGTAAATTTGATATGAACCACAGTCTTGGGAGTTGTTATTTTCAGCACACAAAATTTCTAAATTATTTTATCCAAGAAGGCTAAGAAATGAGACAAGGAGCTCTTGAATTGCACATAGGCAAGACATATCCCCAAAATTTTGCAAGCTCCCTTCAAGCGCAGCTAGTCAGAGGGGCTGAATCTGGACCTGATTTTGGATTGCTATACTCTGATTGTAAAAGAGACAAAGGGGCACATACTAATAGAAGGGATTGGAAATAAAAGAGTGAAGCAAGCAGAGAAGTTATGCTGTTTTGTCCATAGTGTTTGAAGATAGCTTGGTCACCCTTAAAACTTTGTCAACAGATACCATGCAGTTATTATAGTTACTTCCTATTCAAAGTGCATTGAACAACTGTGGTTTCTCAGATGTCACTGTACAGTAACTGACATATGCTGATTTTTTTAATATCAATGACTGAAGTGGGGAGTGCTCCATTTTGTTGCTTAATACTCCTTTATGTATGTTATTGGGGAAGATAAGAAATACACATTGCCACCAGGAAACCAATAGAAAAATACAGATTTGAACCAGTTCTAACAGCCAGGTCCCTTGCTCCCTCCAATATTATGGGTTTGAAGGCTAAATGATTGTATGTTCTTTTCACACCAAGGAAGAAAATCACACTTGTTCTTGATACCTAATAATGATACTACACAGTATGCACAGCCTGAGATCAAGCAGTGAAGAGAGATAAGTTTCCTGCTGCCCAAGGCAACTGATGCTAGCAATGGTGTTTGTGAACATTTCAGAAGCATCTTTAGGAATAGGTTAAATGCTGAAATCACTTTAGAATGCAGCAGGTAGATGATTCTGCAGCTCCAAAACAGAGCTATCACTGCTATTGAGGCATTGTTTGCACAGCATGCTAAGGATGTGGCTGGCTACGTGTACATTAGAATTCTGAGTTTTCAGCAATTTGTATGTTGTCCATAAATATTTGCTGTAATGACCTAATCACATCAGCCTCTGACCGGGAATGGGATTTTCAGTAACAATAATTGTAAATAATGCTATGGCACTTTAAATTTTTGTATTAATTGATGATAGTGCTTATATACAGCAGCTCCTTTTAACCAATGATCTCCAGGCATTTGACAATTGTTAATTAAGACACACAGCACTCTCTGAGGAAGGGTAAGTATTATACAAACTATAGATTAGTTACCTGAAAGGTCCTATAGTAAGTCAGCAATTGAACTGGGAATGAGATTCCAGAGTCCTGGTTCCCAGTCCTCTCTTCTGTCCATTTGAAAATACTTCCTCTCCTTGTAGGGCCAGACCATGGCCCAGCTGCTGTGGCTACACAAGTGTGTACGTGGGAGTCAGATCTTCCCTATTCTTCTGCATGACTTTCCTAGACCTTAGTTGCTGTACACCCACTATTCTCTCTACTCTCACTGAAGCAAGTGAGCAGGGAGCAGACACAGAGGGACAAGGAAGTGGGTTGATCCTTATCTCTGTACACCAGTGCACTGGGAGCACCACTGAGCTGATGCAGAGGTAGTCATAAAGGCTAGTAATACATTTCAGTCTCCCTAAAGCAAGGAGGGAATTCCTTAGGCACAATTTCTTCCCTGTGTTACTCTTTTGGACAGGGGAGAACAAAAACAGCAGAAGTATTTCATTTAGAAATGCAGTTTGCTGCACTGCACTCTCTCGGTTGAAATTATATTAAAAACTTCTCATATGTAGACTTAGTTTGCATGTGTGCAGTCGGGTCACCATGCTAGACTGGAATGCAGTAACCTATCAGCTAAATAATACATGCCTTTTTCTTTGCTCCACAGACAGAAAAAGCTCCAAAGCAACTGTTGTAATGCACAAATAATAAAGGTATTAAAATAAGTACTTAATTGGAGACACCATTACAAATTTCTAACTACAGGAGTACCTGAATCCAAATAAAGTCCTAAAAATGTGCAAGCCAAAACTGCTCTTCTATATTAATGCATCTTATTATTATTTTGTTTTTTCCTGGGACAAAAGGCCAGGCATTTAGAAGTAAGACTAAATGTGTGTGTCTGTGTCTGAGAGGGAGAGAGAAGGGGGGAGGGAAATCTTTGAAAACAGAAGATAAATGTTTATATATAAACTTGGGCATGATTCTTATTCTTGTGGTGATAACTGTGTTCTGGACTGAACTGTGTTTGAGACTAAAGTCTTTATTAGCCCAGGATATGTTTATTACTGAGTTATCGGGAAGCAACCTCAGGTTTTCATTATCATTCTGAAATGCACAGTCCCACCTCTCTCCCTGACCTCTGAATGGATAATGTAAATCTCTCTAGTCTGATTGGCTACTGCATTTAGAAAACCCATATGCCAACAACAAAATGGCCACCTCAACTTCTAACCTGTTCCCCTGTAATTTATGTCTTCTCAGTATCTTCACCTTGCTCCTCCTTGTCCCCTGAAGAGGGGTTAGCTCCCACTGAGTATAAATCCTTTTTTAATAAAGATTTGGAAGGGTGTCATTGTGAGGGGCAGGTCACCAGATAACGTGACCATGTGTGTTGTGACCATATGAATGGTCTGTCAACAGTAGCCAATCAGTGTAGAAGGAGTTATGGTAGTCAGAGTACAGATATTTGCATAAACATTTGAAATAACCTTACCATAATTAAGCAGTCTCTTGAATTCTGGCTAATAATGGTCCTAATCCAATCAAAGCACTGGGATTTCCATACTGGAAAGTTATTGAGCAAAAACTATATAGTCAACATGCAAATTAAATGCTCCCTTGCCACTTGGGGTGCAGGAGGGAGTGACAAACTTAAGCAATAGAACGTGCAGTTGTGGGTCAGTAACAGTAGAGCATCTCTGCACTCCGATTGGCCAGAGACATACAACTTTAGTAAAATTGCATTAATTCATGGATTTGACTGCAAATGTATGTGTCTGCTTAAATCATAGACTCAGAAATATAGGACTGGAAGGGAACTCAATAGGTCATCTAGTCCACTCCCCTGAACTGAGGCAGAACTAAGTATTAACTACTACACCATTGCTGACAAGTGTTTCTCTAACCTGTTCTTAAAAACTTCCAATGATGGAAATTTCACCAGCTCCCTAGGCAATTTGTTCCAGTGCTTAACTACCCTGACAGTTTGGAAGTTTTTCCTAATGTCCAACCTAAATCTCCCTTGCTGCAATTTTAAGCTCATTCCATTTTATCCTGTCCTAGGTAGATAAGAACAATTTATATTATATTACATCTTTTAGAAGAATACTTGTAGCACAGCATGAATGACATTAAAAGTTGAGGAGATGATTTACGTGTCTAATATCACTAAGGCTAATATGATTTGCCCTGTATGCATGCAGTCTGAGGGATGCCAACAAACACACCATTATATATGTTTTTTATCAAAGAAAAATATGCACAAGTCTTCTCTGAAAATTTGGATACTAAACTCTGGAGGCAGATCATTTAGCTGCTGCTGTCTCATAGTATTCCATATAAAATTAGAATAAATATTCCTATCTCATCATCCAGGGTTAGCTGGAAGAACATGCAAATCTGAGGCTAGGTGCCTTGAAGAAAGCAAGTTATTAGTTCTTGGTAGCAATGGTGCAAACGAACATGCTGTTTGTTTTTAGTGACATATACCTACTTTGAAGGGGTTTTAGCATGTGATACTGGGAGAGATGTTTTTATCACCTGCCACGTCACTTATAATTCTCCTATTAACAAAGTCCAACATATAGGCACAAACATACAATCCTGGAATCATGGTTGGGGCTGTTGATCAGCAGAGAGGCAATCTCTTCCCACAAGTGAGTATATCTGACTGCTCTTCATATTCATTCTCTCTATATATTTGTATTCATTAGTATATATAACTGGCTCCACCCCTAATGCAAAGTATCCATCTTCTTAAGCACTAGTCAGGCCATAGCATAGACAATAGAAACCTGTGGCCTATTCCATAACAAATTAATACCTAACTCTGGGGCTTTGTTGTTTACTGCAATGTTTATGCTGTAATTTTATTCCCTGGTGTCAAATGTACTCATTAATTCCCTCCACATTCTGCTTCCCCGTGGATATGAAAGGGAGTGCGGTCTGTGCATGCACTCACATTTCTTTATTTAGCCTGGCACCTGCCCCCTTCCTCCAGATATTAGCATCCATGTTGCCCATTTGCAGCTCCCCAGAGCAGAAAATTCTTAGATTAAGCTGCGTGTGTGTCTCTGTCTCTCTCTCTCTCTGGGAGATTTTCTTTTCACACTTTAAAATATCCTGCTTGTGGTACTTTAAGTGTTATTATATCACCCTGTTATACACGCTGAGCAGTCAGAGAAAAGTATAGGCATTCTGAAGGTGGATGGTTGGCTTCAGCATTATGGACCTGATCCAAATCCCACTGAAGTCAATGGGAATCTGTCCATTGATTTCAACAAATATACAAATATAAAGGCATAATCTTCCAAACCAGGTCTAAGAAACAGTAGTGTTTATTCCACAGTTCCAAATCAGGACGGACTTCCTATTAATTACATATTGAGTAGGGACTGTCACAGTGCTACACAGCAAAGAGTGAGATAGAGGCAAGAACTCCTGCCCAGAAGAAATTCACACGTGAGAAGGCAGATATCACATCTTTTTATCAAAAACATCTGCAAGAGCTCCAGACTCCCATTGTTTTCTCCTGTTGCTCTAATAAGTGCCCATGCAAATATCTAATACGCCCATGCAAAGTTTAAGAGTTACTGGGTTCTCATATTCAAATACCATTGAAAAGCAATTTAATAAAAGCTAAATATGAATCCATTGTCAAAATTTGTTTACTGATGCACCAGTGTAATTGAGAGCAGAATTTGATTCATCATTTTACAGTCAACTGAAAGGAAGAACATATGACAGTCTGCTCTTACAGCAAAATCAGTACAAATAAAAAAAAACCAAGGATGTTAGCAGCTTTTCAGTTGAATGCAAAAGAAACGCAAAGAAATATCTCTAGTATAATTATACAACACAGCACTAAACTATATGATCTTAGAGTATACATGTACCTCTCTAGCTCCAAATGTAATTAATTATTGCTTGAAATAACTCACCCATCAAATACTTTCCTGTCATGTAAAAAAAAAAGGTGGGGAGTTGCATGTGAGCTTCAGAGAAAGACAGTGGCCTAATGCATTTCACAAATAGAAGAGCAAAGTAATCTAAACTTAAATTACTATAGTTAAAAATCCCTGAAAGAGCATGAAACAGTGATAACCTAGCTACCCTAACCATACCACTTTCCCAGCAGGTTCCTGACCAGTTTTTGGATGGCACTGGATTCCTAAATCCTAGCCAGAGCAACTGAGGTTGTAGTCACTTTGCATAGTCACAGTCTCTTCCCCAGGAGGCTTTTTTTCCTGCCAGGGCCTTGTCTTTCTGCCTGTCTATCCTAATTATTTTTACTAGATGGATCACCAGAGTATCTGAGTCTACAATGGCTTGTGTATTAAATAGCAAATGTATATTATAAATGACAAAATCAAGGATCTTTACTCATTGTGGAATCTTGCATTTAAGGAAATACTGATGTACACGTGAGAGGAAAATTGTCATTTTTTTGTAATTACAGGTCCTTTGTAATATATTATTGTTCTTGTGTAGGTGTATTTTTAATGAATGATTTAAATGTGCTAAAATTTACCATACAAGTACATTTCCTTAAGATGTGCCAATGTGGATAAACATTACTTCAGCATGTTCAGCAGGAGCTATTTTTCATTTTAACAGATCTTTAGAAGGGAGCTGAATCACCCGTTTCTGAATGATGCATATGGACAGCAGCCTAAGTAATTGGAGAATACTGTAATGTTTAGTTTAAAACTCAATTTTAGGTTGAACTTGTGAAAGGTAAATAGTATTTCCCATCCTCATCTATATTAGTGACTGTGAGGTCAGTGCAACCAAACAGACACAATGCACAGAGATTTGGGGTGCAGGAAAAAGCCCTTTCATGCTGTTGGTGTTTATTTGTTTTTCTTGTGACTTAAATTAAAATGTCATGGACCCGAGCTCAGACTGTGTTCTCCCTCCCATAGATTTCAAACACAGCCAATGAATGGTTAAAACAGTATCTGACCGGGATATTACAGACCTAGCTCTTCAGGATGCTCCTCGGGACTCTTGAGTTACAGGAGCAAGAGATACTTGTCTCATTCTTTTCACTGCCTTTCCAAGTGGAGACAAATCTTTTTTCAGGGCCAACTGAGAAATGGCTCGAGACAATGTGGGAATTTGTTGGTGCCCCTCATTTTTACAGGCATACTAGCTACAGCTGTGTTTGAAAATATGCCTGTCAATGGCTTGTTGGTCTGACTTGCCTATTCAGTAATGCAATCAAAGGAAGAGAATGTCATTCACTAAGATGTATTTCTTATGGGAGGAGGAAGGGGAAGAAGAGACTTCCTCCTCCTCATACAAAACTGATTTGGGCACTGACAGTAAGATTTTTTTTTTAAATGTAATGCTGATAACCTATTGTTAACTAGTAATTCATTGTTAAAATTAATAAATCCAGACTACCGAGGATGAAGGTGATCAGAGAGTAGATAATTTAAGAAGGGGAGAGATTATCCTTTTGTTAAATTATTGGACTGATGCTCAAGAGATCTGTACTCAATTGGATTAGCACAAGAGACCTGCCTCTGCCACAAACTTCCCATGGGACCTTTGTAAAGTCACATCATCTGAATTTTCCTCAGTGCCCCATCTGTTTAAAAAAATATAAGGACAGTAATGCTTCCTTTTCCCCATCCATTGTCTATCTCATCTATTTAGAGTGTAGATTCAGACAGAGACAGTCTCTGTAATGCTTAGCACAGTAGCATCCTGATCTTGCCTGCGGTCTCTTGGTACTACTAAAATACATATAAACAATACTAATAGCTAAAATAAACCCTTTTAAATGGAGCAAAATATAAAAGAGATATTGTTTTGGCAATCCCAGAAACATTGGTACAGATTATTGATTCTGAATAGCTTAATCCCTGTCCAAAAAATCCCAAAATCCTGTAACAAAATTTTCCACAAGTTATAGAAGATCTCCAAAGCTAAGATTTTGCTCTATCCCATAAGATCTCTTCTCTGGCCATAAAGCCATTTTCTCTGTACAGAGAGCTATTGCAGTTAAAGACTCAGGGTATGGCTACACTTACAGTTTTGCAGAGCTGGTAGTTACAGCTGTGTTAGTACAGCTGTGTAGGGCCAGCGCTGCAGAGTGGCCACACTTACAGCAACCAGCGCTGCAGTGTGGCCACATTTACAGCACTTGCAGCGCTGTTGGGAGTGGTGCATTGTGGGCAGCTATCCCACAGAGCACCTCGTCCCATTTTGGCGCTGTGGCTTGTGGGAAGGGGAAGGAAGTGTGCGGGTCTTTCCGCTTCCTGTTCCAACGCCCCGTGGTGCTTTGCTACACATTCCGAGCAGTTTGGCGGCATTGTGATTCTGCAGCGCAATTTCTGCGGTTTTTGTTATAAATGGAGCCTGAGCTGCTGAGGACCTTGCTGATGAATGTTGCCAGCACATCGCGCTTGGCAGTGGAGCTATTCCTTCAGCTGCAAAGTGAGAGTGACAGTGAGGAGTCAGACGATGATATTGAATCGCCTGACGGTGAAGACACTAAATTGCTTGTGGCAGCAACAGACGTGCTCAGCTCCGTGGACCGGCGCGTTTGGGCTCAGGAAACCAGCACACAGTGGTGGGATCACATCGTCCTGCAACCTTGGGATGACGAGCAGTGGCTGCAGAACTTTCGGATGAGAAAAGCCACTTTCATGGCACTGTGTGCTGAGCTCGCCCCGACCCTGCGGCGCAGGGACACGAGATTGAGAGCTGCCCTGCCAGTGGAGAAGCGGGTGGCTATTGCAATCTGGAAGCTGGCAACTCCAGACTGCTTCAGATCGGTGGCGAACCAGTTTGGAGTGGGAAAGTCCACCGTTGGAATGGTGCTGATGCAAGTTTGCACAGCCATTAATCGCACCCTGCTAAGAAGAACTGTGACTCTTGGGAACGTGCAGGACATTGTGGATGGCTTTGCAGAAATGGGGTTCCCTAACTGTGGAGGGGCAATAGATGGGACGCATATTCCTATTCTGTCACCACCCCACCTGGCATCAGAGTACGTTAATCGCAAGGGGTATTTCTCCATGGTTCTGCAAGCGCTTGTGGATCACCGTGGGCGTTTCACTGATATTCCAGGATGGCCTGGAAACGTGCACGATGCACGCATCTTTCGGAACAGTTCCCTGTTCAGAAGGCTGAGGGCTGGGACTTTTTTCCCAGACCGCAAGATCACAGTAGGGGACGTCAAAATGCCCACTGTGATCCTTGGAGACCCCGCTTACCCCTTAATGCCATGGCTCATGAAACCGTATACAGGGAAGCTTGACAGGAGCAAGGACCGGTTCAACTACAGGCTGAGCCGGTGCAGAATGACTGTGGAGTGTGCTTTTGGCCGTTTGAAAGCCCGCTGGAGGTGTCTTTATGGGAAGCTAGATTTGGGGGAAAGCAGCATCACCGCTGTTATATCCGCGTGCTGTACCCTCCATAATATTTGTGAAGGGAAGGGTGAAAGATTTAGTGAGGAATGGACCTCTGAGGTTCGACGCCTAGAGGATGAGTTTGCTTAGCCAGAGAGCAGGGCTAATAGGGAGGCCCAGGAAAGGGCTTCAAGGATTAGGGATGCTTTAAGGGAGCAATTTGATGCTGAGAGCCAACAGTAATGTTTGGTGCATTTGATGTGCTTTGCTGTACCTTGGGGTACAATATTTACCACTTCCAGCAATAATATAACGTAGTGAAAAAGAAAAAAATCCTTTATTCAACATACAGTACATAAAAGGCAAGGGGGTCGGGGTGGTGGACTGTACATTCACAGGTTTGAATATGTCCTATTTTGATCACTATTCAATGTCTGCTGCACTTCAGGATTACTATGCTGCAGGGTAATGGGGGTGGAGTGAACAGGGTAAGAATTATTGTTATCAGGGCTGGTAGGTGATCGTACAAGTGTTGGGGGCAGCTGGGGGTAATAAGAAACTGGCTGCTGGAGAAAGTTGTTTTGTGGAAATACTGGGGAACAAGAAAGAGGGCTTTGGGAGGGCTGTGGGTTACAACGGTACATATTTGTCTGCATGGCTACGAGAGACTCGAAAGATTCAGTTTGGCGAGCCAGGAGGCTTATCATCTGCTTTGTGGTTTTTTTGGCAGACAATTCCTTTCTCCTGCTTTCTGTTTGCCTCCATTCATGTACGCTCTGTCTCCATTCATACATTTTCTCTCTCCATTCTTGTGTCTTCCTACTTTCTCTGTTGTAGTGACTCATAACTGATTTGATCAATTCCTCTTTTGATTTTCTGGGATTTCGTCTCAAGTTCTGCAATCTATGTGAGGCCGGTGATCCGGCTGCATTAGTCAAGGTCACTAGAAAAAAGAGAGATAGAACCATGTAATACACAGAGGCTACATTGTTTATTATCACACAGTGAAGGACTTTTTAGACTTTTGGTGGCATCCTTCTCACATACCTCACATAACACAGAGAGGGCAAGGAAGCTAAAGTCATGGCGAGCAATGGGGTGAGTGGTTTTCCCCCGAGTTCCCCTTGGGAGTGGGAATTGACCGATGGGTCACTGGGGTTTATCTGCAATGGGTACAGGAGGTAGCTGGTGTCCTGAACAGGGGACAGTAGTGAACAGGAAGGTGGCGAGCTGCTGTGGGGGGGGGGGTTGGGCTTTGGTACGCGTTCACGCCGTCCTGCTGGTGAGGGGGGGGGAACGCACCGCGGTGCTGGATGCCTGCTTGGAGGGGGGTGCATAACACCGGAGCACACCGCGGGGCTAGCTACGTGCTTGGAGGGGGGTGCATAACACCGGAGCACACCGCGGGGCTAGCTACGTGCTGGGAGAGGGGTGCATAACACCGGAGCGCACCGCGTGGCTGTCTACGTGCTGGGAGGGGGGTGGGGAACACCGGAGCGCACCGCGGTGCTGGATGCCTGCTGGGAGGGGGGTGCATAACACCGGAGCGCACCGCGTGGCTGGCTACGTGCTTGGAGGGGGGGGGTAAACAACAGAGCACAATGGGCTGGGGAAACGCGAACCTGGCACCCTGCACTCAAGTATCCCTAAATTCTCAACAGGGTTTCCTACTGCCAGACATATCACTGCTGCGTGTTACCTGGGAAGAGAGGGAGGGTCTTCTACAGCAATGTGGATACCGCCCTGGCCCCTATGCAGCTTGTCTGTGTGCAGCCATGGTCCCCCCACCCCTCGCTGCACAGTGGATCGGACGAGTTAGCCTGACCGGGACAAGGACCACGGTGGCTCTCCCGATCAACTTGAGAAAGCAAATTGCAAACGCTCTGGCTGCAACTTTTCAAGAGATTACCGAGGCAGATTACAGAGACATGATAGAGCAAATCAATGGGCTATTCCACATTTAGGCATGCATGCAGGCAGTCATAACCCAAACCCTCCTCTCCCAAAACATAAAAATCTGCTTACCCCGAGCACGATCCTCAGTTTCTTCCTCACCATCAACTTCCTGCTGCTGCGACTGGCTAGCCTCCTCCAGGCTTGAGAAGAGCTCCTGGCTGCATGCCTCCTGGGACTCCGGGGTGTCTCCCTCCACGCCAGTAGCCTCACTGTCGGCTTCCTCTACACCCTCCCCCACTTCTCCCTGCTCTGAACTCTCCATCGTGCTCCTCGGATTGGCAGTGGGGTCACACCCAAGTATGGCATCCAGCTCCTGGTAAAAACGGCAGGTTGTGGGGGCAGCTCCTGAGCGGCGATTTCCCTCACGAGCTTTGCAGTAAGCACTCCTCAGCTCTTTTATTTTGACCCTGCACTGCAACGCGTCCCGTTCATGGCCCCTTCTCATCAAGGACTGCGATATCTGCCCATAGGTATCATAATTTCTCCTTCTGGAGCGCAGCTGTGCTTGCACAGTCTCCTCTCCCCAAACACTTATGAGGTCCTGCAGCTCTGCATTGGTCCATGCTGGGGCTCGTTTGGTGCGTGGAGGCATGGTCGCTGATTGATTGATTGATTAATTGCACTCCACACCTGGCTGAGCAAAGAGGAAGGGGATTTTTAAAATTCTCGGGGCATTTAAAGGAGGGGTCAGGTGAGCCCAGGACAGTGGAGTTTGCATGATTACCAGAGAGGCTTCTAAGGTATGCTGAGATGCCTACTTATGCCACGGAGGTCAATAAAAACGCTGGTGGGTGTCTACACTTGCTGACCAGCACTGGATCACCAGCGCTGGATCCTCTACACCCGAGGCTCGACCGGGTGTACAGCCAGCACTGCAACCAGGGAGTTGAAGCGCTGGCCATGCTGTGCAAGTGTGTACACATCCTAAGTTGCAGCGCTGTAACCCCCTCACCAACGCTGCAACTCTGTAGTGTAGCCAAGGCCTCAGTAAACAAGAGGCTAGGAAGTGTCCTAAAGAGAGGCTATGAAACGGCCTGCGCTGAGGTATGTTTATTGTGGATACATGATCATATATGGAGAGGGACTCTGTCATAGATCCAGAGGAATCTGAATCAGGTTTCCATATGTATTACTTCACATAGAATCTCAGAAATGAGGTTGAAGTACCACACATCCGGGGCATAAAGAGGAATGGGGGAGTTATTGAAAGGTTAAGCGGTGGTGGATGCTACTGCTTCAGGAAGCCACCAAAATGCTACACTAAAAACACTCTCTCAGCAAGGAAATCACTCCTTCCTATACAAGAAAGCACTTTAATAAAAGTATCAAAACAGACAGCAGCCAGTCCTGTTTTAACCACAGGAACAACTACCCCTACAATGCTGGATGCATTTGCTGGGCTCTGTATTGCCTCCACAGTGTGGCTTACACCTAGGGTGACCAGATGTCCTGATGTTATAGGGACAGTCCTGATTTTTGGGTCTTTTTCTTCAGAAGGAAAGAAATCCCCTGTCCCGATTTTTCACATTTGCTATCTGGTCACCCTACTTCCACCTCACAGCCATGAAACTGTGTAGACTAGGAAAAAAGTATATATATTAAAATAAGAAGCTATGCTGATCTGATCTGCATCCAGCTGGGAAAACAAAGCACCAGCTGTTCAGATAGTTCCATTTCATAGGGCCACAGGACTGGAGCAGATTCCTCCCATTCCCATCACAAGGGCCTTGCTGGTGCCACTTATTGTTAAGATGGGACTCTCAGATATCGGCTTCTGGGTGGGGGGATCTGAGCATTTCACCTGATTCCTTCAGTCTCCTCTCTGGAATGATGTTCTTTCTAGGGAGGCACAGGCTCTTGGTCCTACTGAATCTGACATATGGGGTTGTCATTCTGATGCTTAGCTAGCATTGATCTTTCAGCATTGTTAATGGGGACTGTGCATCTCTGCTCACGGTCCCCTCTATAACCTGCTCAGTCTGTGAAATCTATATCTGTTGCAAACACAGGGGCAGTATGTAGTTTTCTATGTTGTTTTTCATCATCAGAATAAAGAAAGACTTATTACTGTCCTTTGCCTCCATGGACAGGCTCTGTTATTCTGTGCTGTTTGTTCTCAAATCAAATGTAAAGCTATATGTGCTATTGACCTCATTTAAAAAGCCCTCTAGAGGAGGAGTCTGAAAAGGTTGGTATAGTTTGGCATGGGTATTCATTATGAATGGGAAGTGCATCGCCTTTATTATTTTCATTAATTTTTACATAGAAATGAGATACAACGCAACATGCTTTTCTTGTTTTTGGTGGGCTGCAGAACATGTGTTCTGTATGCAGTACAGTAGGTAGAAAGGCAAATCCAAAAAAATTGTTCCTTTTAACTGCTCCATCAAATGCATGTTTAAAGAGGGTGGGATCATACTTGTATGAAAGAGCTGGCATTCTGTTTACATTTCTTGCTTAATATTTTGGTCAGAGAACAAGTTTTGTAAAGTAGGTTGGCACCGATGAAAAATTTTAGGTGTGCTAAAAGAAACATTCTTCCTTTGGTACATCACAGTGAATAATAATTAGCCATCAGGATATGGAAATGTGTGCTGCACAAACACAAATGCTGAATTACTGCTGAGGCATAAACGTGAAGCTTCAAATCCTTCCCGTGGTGTTGTACTGGACAAATGGTGCCTGTCAGGGGGAAAGATTGCAGTTAGTCTATAGCTTGAATGGCTAAGCTTGACTCTTCGCATGAATAAGGGTCATGTACAGTACCAATTCCTAGAGTCCCCCCAGTCACTCTTCTCCTAACTCCCTGCAGGCCAGGGAGAAAAGATTAGTCTTGCAACATGTCTGAGGGTTGACAAATTCTGGCTATTACTGACTAAAGCAGGAAGTGAATTCCATAGACTCAGGACCTAACAGTGAGCTCTATGCTTGCAGCCCCTTCCCTTTTATAACTACGGAACTTCAGCCTAGCTGCTGCTTCTGCTGACTGCACCTGCAGCAGTGTCTCTTGAGGGCATCCAGCATTCATGTTAGAGGTGTGTGAAACGTGCATCCAAAGCTCAAACCCACTCAGACTGAGTCTAGCTACAAGGTTTATGGGAAAGGATGAGGATATATCGGCAACCCTATGCAAACACTTCCTCCCTTCCAGACTGCCTCTTCCCCTGCACAGCCATGCTGTCCTACCCAGACAGTCCATTGCTCTAACCCTTGTGAATTTCACTGTCAACCAAACTCTGGAGGTTTTAACCTTTCACAATAACTGCTCCCTGTCTGAATATTTTCTGTGGCCTGTGTTATGTAGGAGATCAGACCATAATTGTTCCTTCTGGACATCAAAGTTATGAATCTCTGAGAAATGTTTGAATTTAGTGGTCTGATCATAAAACAGAGAGCCAGAAACTCCTTAGTTCTAATTCTGGATCTACCGCCATCTCTTTCAGTCACTAAGGACAAATTACTTAACCTGTTTGTGCCTCAGTTTGTGTGTGTGTAATAGGGGGATAATACTGCAACTTTACCTCAGAGGTGAGATGAGAATTGATTAGTTCACGCTTATGAAGATGAAGAGTACTATGCTGTGTGAATGTGAAATAGTGTTCTATCAGTGTAAGTGGCCTGATTGTGGATTTTGTATTATGTATAATGAGATAAATGTGCAGATGTTATTTACTATATTCTTTTCACTGGAGTGACAGATGGCCTAAAAACCAAATTAAATGTAAGTAAGCCTTTCTGAATTGAACCCATAGTCCAGATTCTGCACTGATTTACCCCCAAGTTATCGTGACTACCCTGGGGTTTACTAAGAGTGTAAATTAGGGCAGAGTTTCATCACAGAACGTTTAGATTCACTTTTAATGACTCTAGACCTGTGAACTTTTTGTAAGCACATATTTCCCAACCCTACCGCCATTCTCCCAGCTCGTAGGTTGCTGTGAGGATCGCAGAAAGACCATTACCAAAGTCATGATCTCTGTAGTACGTTCCAAACAATGAATCAGTCAAAATATTCCATAAACCAAGCAGCCACGCAGTGAAAAAATAAATAAAAAAAAAAGAGTGAGAGAGAGAATTATTGGTGGCAATTTTAGTTGCTGGTTAAATAATAACCTTTACTCAAACTGTTGTCCCTTAAAGGCATACAAACTCTTCCTTCCCACCCCCAGATGACCTGCTCCCATATTGCCTGTCCAATCAAAAGCTAGCCAGGGTGAAGATGTTTTTGAGGGAGCAGCCTTCCAGAAAGACAAAATAGGAGGCAGGGAAATACCTCTCTCTGTTCTTCACATACCACTCTCCCAGTCCAGAGTGGTCATGGGAGCTGTTTTTTATCCTTGGAAGCTAATCCAGACCAGAGCTGGATTAGTAACTGAATATTCTTTCCTTGTCAAAAGGCGTGCTCAGGACAGGCAGCCATGTGGATATTCCCAGCTGGGAATCCTACCCTTAGCACCCTCACTTGACGCACATGCGTGGTCTGTTGACTGCCTAGACCCTGGCCCATCTATTTGGATGGCATTGTGCCCACTTCCCCAGTTCACTGGCTGTTTTCAATAAGACTTTGGTGGCAAATTATGATTGGTTTGGGAGGGCAGCTGATATAATGGTACCGTTGCCACCTCTTCTGCAAACAGGTTATTCTTTTCTTTTAGCACTGAAGCCTTTGTGTCACAAGTTTTCTTATTCCTGTCCACATTTGTAGAGACATATGGGTCAAATAGTGACCTCGTTGAAGCCAATAGAAGTTTTGTCATTGACTTCAGTGGGAACAGGATTCGTCAGATCAGAAAATATTCAGTGCCCCCTCTGCATGGAGAAAAGGAAGCTACAGAGTGTGGGCCTGCTTGCTGATCCTGCACTCATCACTCTGAGATCAAACATCAGAGAGGTAGCCATGTTAGTCTGGATCTGTAAAAAGTGACAAAGAGTCTTGTGGCACTGTATAGACTAACAGAAGTATTGGAGCATAAGCTTTTGTGGGTGAATACCCACTTCATCAGATACAATCTAATTAATTTAAATGTTTAAAATAAAAAGTAATTTCGACCTGTAAGACCACACTTTTTTGTATAGAAAATGTCAAAACAAAACATCTAGACAATTTCAAACCTTTTTTACCTGATGTGTTTTCAAGACAGAAAATTTGTCAAACCTGACCCTGTATCGTGACATTTTGGGGTAGTCAAATCTATTTTGTATGAAGAAATTATTCATTGAAAAATCCCTGGCCATTGCTAACTGCTTGCATAGTGCAGGCCAAGCATGGCCAGTGGTTAGGCTACTGGGCTGGGAATCAGGTTACCTCAGTTTGGTTCCTGCTTCTGGCCTGTTCAGTGACTTTGGGCAAGTCGCTTCATCTCTCTGTACCTCTGTTTCTCCTCAATCTTGTCTAATTAGATTTTAAGGTCTTCAGGACATGGATTCTCTCTGTTATGTATTTGTACTGTGCCTTGGACAGTGGGGCACTAGGTGCTACTGTGGTACAAATAAGTAGTCATTTTGAAATTTTCATATCTGATTTTTCATTCAGTTGAGCTGCTATGTTTGGGAAAGTGTCTTTTAGATAATTTACTGAGATAAAGATAATGAGGAATCCATGAGAAATGAATAACCTAATGACATGCTGTATTATTACTCATCTGTTTATTCTTTCATTCAGTATTCAAATAGAAGCTACATTTTAGAAAAGAGCATTTTAAACAACTATATAACAAATAGTACAGTGGAAAGTGGAAGGAATGTTTTATCCACAATAACCTTTGCAGCCTCCTTTGTGCCTACTAGAGAAAAACAGCACTTTCCTTCTAGCATGCTGCTTTATTATTTTATATTGAAAGGATATATTTTATGCTTGTTTGTGGTTAAACATTCAACTTGTCTTGCCTTTGTTGTTGAATACATTGATTCTCTCCAGAATATTAATGTAATATTAAAGCCTAAACACAGGCATTCCATTCGATAAAATTGGTAAAATGGCAATCTCTACTGTTTTGGTTAGTGTACCCTTGGCATGTTTTTATAGAAAAAAGTTGTTTATGCTTCAGAACTAACTAGGATTCACTCTGCTTTGTCTCCTATACATTCTTTAAGTAAATCATTTCTCTCTTACAGTTTCTTAATCTAGTATTCAGTCTATTGTGTTTCCATCAGTGTAGCTGTTCAATATGTTTGAATTTGCTTACAGGACGTCTCTATCCTTCTGTAGTTGAGATGTTTGACAAAGGTGTTTCTGCTTTTTAGGATTTAGAGTTTACCAACTGGAACATTGTCTCTGAGATGTTCTGTATATTTTGCAATTTATGTTTATACTGAGTAGCCCTCTGAAGTTAAACATTCTTTATTAATATGAAGAGTGAATAACATTCATGCATAGTAAAAAGTACAGGGGATAAGTGGGAATTATGACTATTTAGCATATCTAGACACAGAAGCTTTGATCACGTGAGCGCAATCAGGTTTGTTTCACATATGATTTGTGAATCTGAAGACTGGTAAATAAAAATAAGCAGTCTTTACATGGACTCAGGTAAATCAGATTTTGTTTTAAAGTCAGGAATTATGAGATCTCTTTTCCTACTTCAATTGTAGCAAAGCTTCCCATTCACTCTTTTGCTCCTTTGCCTGTCACATTTTATTAAACTACTTCCTGAAGTTTTGGTCCTATTAGTTCAGATAACATTTACCTTCTCAAAGCTTGTTTTCTCCCACATGTGACCAGAGTTTGAGAGCAGCCTTGGGATTCCAGGTCTCGGAGACAGGAGAAGCCCAACTAGAAGTATGGTAGAACAGATATTTCCCTTTGTGCTCCCCTGGTAGCCACTCAAGGAGCAGTCAGTTGTTCTGACTTCCAAGGTTGTGAGCAAATGTTATATATGCAGAAGATGCCCCAGGGAGGTGCTTGACTTAAATGGCCAGGATAAGAAAATGTGTGTCCCAGGAGGGTAAGGTGGCTAGAAATCTTCCATTTCTCTTAGGCTGACCATATTTCTTGTTAAATGTGTAGAAAATAAAGAATGTAGAATAAGTGCACACAATTGCCCAAAGGGGAAAGCAGACTTAGAGTGGATAATTTAGTTAACAATAGTAGGATCCCACTAATTGAAGAGTTCTTTAGAGAAATGCTGTAGAGTCCTTTGGCTTCCACACTTGAGAGTGAACAAAATTAACCATTTACATTAAATTGCAACATACATGCTTATAAATTAGAGTGCTTCAAAATCCATTTTTATGTAATTAGTGCAACTACAGCAGTTCTGCCCCAGATGCTGCTAGTACCTATGAAATATGAGCCATATGCAGTTTTCAACAAAATTCTTTGATCCCCAGCAAGAAAGGACACTGCCAGCAGCATTTTTAGAAAAGGGAGACATGAACAAGTGTCTGCCACTGCTGAGGAGACAGGATGACTTCTTGTGGATCAAAGATTATATTCATGTTTGAAGGAGGAAGATGCTGGGATTCGGTCCCAGACTCAAATCCTTATATCAGTGGCATTCTTATCAAGTGAAACCTGAAAGTGAAGATCTGCTATGATAAGCATTTACTAAAAAAGAATGCAGATGTCACTATTTTTTAATCCTGTCAGTGTATAAATCTTGTTTGCTGTGGAATCCCAACTTTCGCACTGTGCTAATATACTGAACTATGCTTCACTGTTCAGTGAGCACTCTGTGTACCTCTTGTTTTATATCTTTCTAGCTAGCAGTTGGGAACTTGCAGATACAGAGTCAATTCTGGGAAACGTTAGGGGGACGTCTCAGCAAACTAAATAAGCTAGATTCATCCCCTTTGATGGGCCCCCTTTTAAAAGGTTATACAAAAGAACTGTTTTGTTAGAGCGAATTGCCCGCTACTTTGTGAAAATCATATATAAATGAGTCACAGATCAATACTCTTGAGGCTCTAAAAGGGGGAAAAACACATAAAAGATAGATCAGGAGCTATATTTTAGCAAAAATGTCTCTTAAGTGCTGTTGTCTGACACTATGAACTCCAATCAATGTGTCAGTATTTTGGAATTTGAAAGGAAATAGGGATCAGACCTGACAATCCAGAGCTGAAATTTGATGCTCTGGTCTTTTTGATAAACTGACAGGCAGTGAAAATTACACATGTCTGTAGGGAATCAGGAGAAGAAGAGAGACAGTTTTGTAGAAAGTCTGCTTATAATTCACAAAGGCATGCGCTTTATCAAAATGGATTGCTTTTGCACTGTGTGGCAGGTTGCTTTCCTTTCTGAATGGAGGCTTTTGCAGATTGTAAACTGGTGGGTTTTGTTCACATGTATAGTACATTATGGCTTTTATTGGTTTCCAATTGCATTGCTCTCCATTCTTGCAAATAAAGTAAAATTGGCAAGAAAGGATAACCAAAAAGGGATTAGGAACTTTGTTTAGAAACCCCCCCTTTTTTTTGAGGGGGAGGGAGACAAAAAATGGTTTAAAAAGTAACTTTGTCGATATCTTAAGGTAACTGAAGAGAATTGTTCTCATTTCATTATTCTAAACATTTAATCCATTGAATTTATAGTGCACTGTTTATCTGAGGCTCTCAAAGCACTTCACATCCCTTAAGAGTTAGAATACCTCAGTTTAGGAGACAAATATTATTGTACCCTTAGTACAGACTGCTAAACTGAGGGGCTGTGTGGTTTGGTGACCTACCCAAGGTCACATGGCAATGAAATGGCAGAGCTGGAAGCCCTGGAATCCTGACTGCTAGGCCTGTCCTAACCATTTAACATGTCACAACTTATTTAAGTATTGGAATTAAATCCTGAACCCTGCACAAAGTCTAAATGGGTTTTGCACAGGGAATATAGGAATGGCCATGCTGGGTCAGACCATTGGTCCACTGAGTTCAGTATTCAGTCTCAGCATGTGGCCAGTACCAGCTTCTTCAGTGGAAGAAAGCCTGAACTGGGCAGTTGTGGATAACTTGACCCCAGGAAAGTAGCCTTTTTATCCACTGTGGCATTTGGCTTAAGTCCTGAAATATAAGGATTGATATGTGTTCCAAAAATCTTGTTTATTTTAAAAAATATTTGCTATTCTATAACTCTATATTTTGGTTAGCCATATAAACAAGCAGCACGCAATGGGCGTGGAGTCCCTCTGCATGGCCTCTTCACAGCTGCGACCTTTGAATTCTCATGCCTCTCTCTCTGTTTAAGCTTTTATATCATGCTTGTCACTGGTATCTGAATGCCTTCCACAGATCACAGGAATTGACCCATATATGCCAACTTAGCTTTAGCCTTCATGACCAGAATGATATGAATACTAGTACTTTTATTCCCCAATAGTATATTAGAACAACTTTCTTAAGCAGTGTGTTACGTAAGGAACACACTCTGAAATGCAGTATTAATTATCAGCTATTTCCATGTGGTCTCAGGGACAATAGCATATCAGAAAGGGCTGTCTTCTCCAGGAACATGGGCCACCAGACTCATAAAACTTGAAAAGCTGGCTAGGAACATTAGGAAGTTTGGCTTCACTGTTTTACTGGCTGTCTTTGAAAATAGAGTGCTAAATCATTTAGTGAGCGTAATGCAGCTGCAAGGGCAGAGGGTGGGAGGGGAAATGGAATGTTGAGACGATAGGTCCTTAATGGGTTATAGAGTGATAGAACTCACACAATCCAAATCTGCCTCAGTCTAAATAAAACTGAAGTCATTAATTTTGCTTCACTGGTTTGCATCTCTCAGAATCTTAAAAATCCTCTAAGTCCCTTTCCTCACTGGGAAAGGGATTGCCCTACATCTCGGTACCAAAGAAGTGGAAAAAATGACCAGCATGTCTTAAATGAAGCTACTAAAGTGTATGATGCCAGGGGGAAACATCCAGTCCCAGGCTGTTGCTATTTTACTATCCATTAGCCTGCCTTCATGTAGCAGTGAAAGTATATGCAGTAAGTCCAAGCATCTGAGGCTGTAGAAATTCATATCAAGCTTTATGTTCATGGATCAACTACATAAATCAAGTGTAGTTGTGTCTGAAATAATTTTCTGCCAAAGCTAATACAGCTGTTTCATCCTTATATCATATCAAGCAGTAAGCAGGGTATGATTGTTTATGCAGCTGGGAACCTTTTGCTTACTGGGTTCACTCTGTTTCAAACGCTGTGGAGCATAATCTAAGCAGCATGTTATGTTCTATACAAGCCACTTATGTGGAAGAATCAATAATGGAAGAGTAAGTATTGTGTTATCAAACAGGGAGGAGTGTCATTTGGCTGCTCTAACACTGTTACATTGTCTGCTGATGTTTCACCAGAGATATAATCCACCTACACATACTGCAAGCAAGCACAAAAGCCTCTCTGCCTTTTTTACAAATAACTGGAAGGTTATCTAGCCTAGTGTCTTTTCCTCTTAATGTATATTTTCACCTTGGGGAATGGCTGCCTGTTATTGATTTATCTAGGAAAAATATAAACCAGAATATATTAGACATGGTAGGTCCTATCTGAACTGGCAGTGCGTGTAAATTTTTAGCTCTTTAGTGAAAGATAAAGCCTTAGCACCCTCAGTTTTCTTTTTACAGACAGATTTCTTTAAAAAAAGAGAAGACATTGTTATACGACTATTGATTTCCCAATGTGCTCGTGGTTGTACCCCTGCTGTGGCTTGTTCTGGCTCTTACGAGAATATCTTTATGGGGATGGAGAGATGTAGTCCCTAGCATCTGATGCTGAATATATTTTTTTAATTAAATAACTTTTAAGTGTGTTTGAGAGATCCCGCTTTCTCCTGCAGACAGTTTAAGGCCAAGGATCTGCACAAGTTGATTGTCACACTAACATGGCTGTGGCTTCAATTCTGGCCAATCTGACAAATGAAAAATAGATGCCTGTCATGTGACAAGCTTCTGAATATAAATCCTGTTAGCATTTGCTCCTGAGAGAGAGAAAGTGAGAGAGAAGGGGTGAGCGCAGAAGGGGGAAGTGGCAAGGGAGGTTAGATGAGAGGGGGCTGAAGAAGGGGTGTTAACTGCGCTCAAAACTAAGAGGAAATCTGAAGGCACGAAGGAGGATGCAGGCCAACTTTAGTAGGAGCTAACAGTTTGGACAGCTCTCTGAAGGAATAGATGACATCGTCACCTGCTGCAGTGAACCACAGTCTAAAATAAATAAGTAAATAAAAGGGATATGGCACTGTGCGTGCACACACACACCTATGCATGCATGCACAGTGCCATATTCGGGGGAGAAGTTTCAGAGCTCCCTGAATTTGGAGCTTTTATTTGCTGTACAAACACACTGGAAATTTGAAGCAAATTACAGGAGAGATTTAACTTTTAAAATCCCAAACAAACTACTGCCGACTAAGTGATCTCATACAGCATGCACTCGGTGGGCTTGCAGCACTTTGTTTAATTTTTGAAATGTAGATGGCACCTGTGTTAGTCACACAACACAAAGAGGTGAACTTCATTTAATTCCTGAATCATCCATTATTAATATTGCTATTGAAAGTTTGTCTTGTGGCATTGTTAGTTTGTTAAGCTAGTGAAAGGCATTAGCCTAAACCTATTTCTTTAGATAGTATCAGAGCAGACCTCTAGCTCAGTTGGTTTATTTCACGGGGAGCTGGTTTGCATGTCTAGCGTGTAGAGCTTGCAGATGTCTGAAAGGCTTCTCATAAACAGGGGAGATTTGGGTTTTGTCTGGCTAGAACAAAAAAAAGCGTAGAGGATATTGCAAACTTCTCTCTGCCTGAAGAACTTTGTTCAGTGTTTCAGAAGTATCCTAGAGAAGTGAATATTTTAATCTGCTACCAAATTATTGGCTTCAGCTTCCCAAGAGTGCCAATCAAAGTGGATCAGCCTGGTGTTACACTAAGTCTTTCTGAAAACAATATGTTGTATATTAAAAACTACTTTGTTAATAAAGAAAAGACCCCAAAAAAATCTTTTAACTGTATCAATCCAAAGAAACCTACTGAAGGTCAGTTCCTTGTCAGAATTCAACATAACAGTACAAAGGGCAAGGATAATGTGTGTGGCTGCACTTCAGCACTGTCTCTATGATTGCCAGCATCTGTTGTGGTTTCCAGGCTTGTCCAATGAGATTGGCTAATACTGTTTTGTGTATGGCATGCCATTCCACTGAATACAGATATATGGAGCATGTTACAGGGAATATTGCTCATCCCCTGGGAAAAATTCTGTTTCCACATTTCCTTTCATACAGCCCAGAAGTAGTGTGGAGATAATACTGAATGCTCATGTAAAGTATAATCAAAACTTGCATAATAAGTTTGCAGCAGAAGTAGAAATGGGCCCAAGCTGCAAAGTTCAAAACCAAATTCAAACTTCCACAAGTTCTAGGCTATTCAGATCCAGGGTTTAGATAAGGGGCTTTCACTAGCCAAATGCAATTTTGGAAATGATTTAAATAGAGTCTTTAGTCACTTTCAGAATTTTTGATCTCTCTCTTTGGGTGACGATAGCATAACATTCTCTCAGAAAAGTATGTCTGCAATAAACCATCTGTGTTACTCCCTTTTCTATTATCATTAAAATGCCTTTAGCTTCAAAACTCTGACACCCAGAGGCTGAAAAACTGGAGGCTATAGTTGAAAAATCATGGTTGGCATTGTGTCTGCAAGTGTTCTGGTTCATTCATAAATAAATGAAGAGATTAAAGTGAAACTACTTTTGTCTGAACACAAAAATGTGGTGTAAAGCTGCTCAACATAACAGAATTGTTCAGTTGGTCCAGTAGCTCACTTGAGATTGTCAGACATTTAGGAAGTAGGAAGGTGGACATGATACAGACAGACTAAGGGTATGTCTTTGCTGCAATTAGACACCCGCAGCTGGCCTATGCCAGTTGATTCGGGCTCGTGAGGCTCAGACTGGGGGGCTGTTTCATTGCAGTGTAAACTTCTGGGCTTGGGCTGGAACCCGGCCTCTGGAACCCTGTGAGGTGGGAAGGTCCTAGAGCCTAGGCTGCAGCCCAAGCCTTGAAGCCTACACTGCAGTGAAACAACCCCGCAGCCTGAGTCACATGAGCCCGAATTAGCTGGCATGGACCAGCTGCGGGTTTTTGTAGACATACCCTCCATCTCCAAAGGCGTGATAGCTGGCTTCATAACTCTGTAGCACTCTTTGCTGCCAGTTCGTAGAATGAGACTGATTTCAATTGACCTACTTCACAGCATCATCATCATGATCGAAAATCAAAGATGAAGACGCAGTTACGGAGAGAGAGTTCTGCAGACTTTGATCCATTTTACTTGATGGGAATTTCTCAGAATTCAAATTCTAGATAAGAACACATTCCATTGTGTATACCAGTGGTTCTCAACCCGGGGTACATTACCCCTGGGGGAAGCAGAGGTCTTCCAAGGGCTACATCAACTCATCCAGATATTTGCCTGGTTTTACAATAGGCTACATAAAAAGCACCAGGGAAGTAAGTACAAACTAAAGTTTCATACAGACAGTGACTTGTTTATTTTGCTCTATGTACTATACACTGAAATGTAGAGTATGGTATTTACATTCCAATGGATTTATTTTATAATTATATGGTAAAAATGAGAAAGTTAGCTATTTTTCAGTAACAGTGTGCTATGACACGTTTGTATTTTTTGTCCGATTTTGTAAGCAACTAGTTTTTAAATGGTGTAACTTGTGGGTATGCAAGACAACTCAGACTCCTGAAAGGGGTACAGTAATCTGGAAAGGTTGCGAGCCACTGGTGAATGCCACAAGGTGAAAGTAAAGCATTTACTCCCTGACTAGTCACATTCATTTACCAGACATTCACACACCATGGTGATGGGTGTGGTATAAAAGCAGAGGGAGAGAGACTTTTTATTTAATTTTATTTCATTTTGCCACCACTTGAAAGATTCATTGTCCTCTAGCTTTCCTTCTTCGTTCTTGACCAATCCTTGTGCTAAGAAGCTGAAGGTAGAATACATTCAAACTGGAGATCGGACAAAACCAGAGCCACTTATCCAAATATGGAAATCCGTATCTAAACCAGTTTTGGTTTTAGTTATGGAAATCCCAAAACCTGACCAACAAGATTTTGCAGAACATAATGCACAGCATGACCATGACCACTTTTGTCACTTTCTAGTTAGTTCCACACAAAATATGCGGCCCTAGTGATTTACTAATGCCTTTCTTAGAAATTGGAGTGCTATCATCATTGCCCAGTGCACAAGTTAATTCGGTCACCTCCAAAATAATCTTTGTTTCAGTTTCTCATGGTGTGGTGAGCACTCTGTCACAGGATGATCATATGCCACCATGGATATATCTACTCTGCAATAGAACACCCCGTGACTGGCCTGTGTCAGCTGACTTGGGCTTGCATGGCTATAAATTGCAGTATAGTCATTTGGGCTCAAACTGGAGCCCAGGTTCTGGGACCCTCCCAACAAGAGCTTCAACATGTCCCAAAGAAGCCTCATCAGGTCTCTCATTAACAATGAGATTTCAAGTATCAGAGGGGTAGCCGTATTAGTCTGGATCTGTAAAAGCAGCAAAGAATCCTGTGGCACCTTATAGACTAACAGACGTTTTGGAGCATGAGCTTTCGTGGGTGAATGTCAGATGCATGTAGTGGAAATTTCCAGGGGCAGATATATATGCGGGCAAGCTAGAGATAAAGAGGTTAGTTCAGTCAGGGAGGATGAGGCCCTGTTCTAGCAGTTGAGGTGTGAAAACCAAGGGAGGATAAACTGGTTTTGTAATTGGCAAGCCATTTTGTTTAATCCTGAGCTGATGGTGTCAAATTTGCAGATGAACTGAAGCTCAGCAGTTTCTCTTTGAAGTCTGGTCCTGAAGTTTTTTTGCTGCAGGATGGCCACCTAAAGGTCTGCTATAGTGTGGCCAGGGAGGTTGAAGTGTTCTCCTACAGGCTTTTGTATATTGCCAAACCCAACTCTCCAACACCAAATTCTATAGGCCACTTCCCTCAGATCCCACTGAGGAATACACTAAGAAACTGCAACATCTACTCAGGACACTTCCTACACTAACACCGGAACAAATCAACATACCCTTAGAGCCCCGACCAGGGTTATTCTATCTACTACCCAAGATCCACAAACCCGGAAATCCTGGATGCCCCATCATCTTGGGCATTGGCACTCTCACTGAAGGACTGTCTGGATATGTGGACTCTGTACTCAGACCGTATGCCATCAGCACTCCCAGCTATCTCCGTGACACCACTGATTTCCTAAGGAAACTACAATGCATTGGTGACCTTCCAGAAAACACCATCCTAGCCACCATGGACGTAGAGGCTCTCTACATGAACATCCCACACACAGATGGAATATAAGATGTCAGGAGCAGTATCCCTGATGATGCCACAGCACAACTGGCTGCTGAGTTCTGTGCCTTTATCCTCACACACCACTATTTCAAATCTGATGACAATATATATCTCCAGATCAGTGGCACCACTATGGACACCTGCATGGCCCCACAATATGCCAATATTTTTCTGGCCGACCTGGAACAACGCTTCCTCGGCTCTCGTCCACTCACGCCCCTTCTCTACCTACGCTACATTGATGACATCTTCATCATCTGGACCTATGGGAAGGAGACTCTGGAAAAATTCCACCACGATTTCAACAGCTTCCACCCCACCATCAGCCTCAGCCTGGACCAATCTACACGGGAGGTCCACTTCCTAGACACCACAGTGCAAATAAGTGATGGTCACATTAACACTACCCTTTACCGAAAACCTACCGACTGCTATGCCTACCTTCATGCCTCCAGCTTCCATTACGGGCACATCACACGATCCATTGTCTACAGCCAAGCACTGAGGTACAATCGCATCTGCTCTAACCCCTCAGACAGAGACCAACACCTACAGAATCTCCACCAAGCATTCTCAAAACTACAATACCCGCATGAGGAAATAAGGAAACAGATCAACAGAACCAGACATGTACCCAGAAGCCTCCTACTGCAAGACAAACCCAGGAAAGAAACCAACAGGTCTCTACTGGCCTTCACATACAGTCCCCAGCTAAAACCCCTCCAATGCATCATCAGGGATCTACAACCCATCCTGGACAATGATCCCACACTTTCACAGGCCTTGGGTGGCAGGCCAGTCCTCGCCCACAGGCAACCTGCCAACCTGAAACATATTCTCACCAGTAACTGCACACCGCACCATAGTAACTCTAGCTCAGGAACCAATCCATGCAACAAACCTCGATGCCAACTCTGCCCACATATCTACACCAGCGACACCATCACAGGACCTAACCAGATCAGCCATACCATCAATCGGTTCATTCACCTGCATGTCCACTAATGTAATATATGCCAGCAATGCCCCTCTGCTATGTACATCGGCCAAACTGGACAGTCGCTACGGAAAATGTTAAATGGACACAAATCAGATATTAGGAATGGCAATATACAAAAACCTGTAGGAGAACACTTCAACCTCCCTGGCCACACTATAGCCGTCCTTAAGGTGGCCATCCTGCAGCAAAAAAAACTTCAGGACCAGACTTCAAAGAGAAACTGCTGAGCTTCAGTTCATCTGCAAATTTGACACCACCAGCTCAGGATTAAACAAAGACTGTGAATGGCTTGCCAACTACAAAACCAGTTTCTCCTCCCTTGGTTTTCACACCTCAACTGCTAGAACAGGGCCTCATCCTCCCTGATTGAACTAACCTCATTATCTCTAGCTTGCCTGCATATATATCTGCCCCTGGAAATTTCCACTACATACATCTCACGAAGTGGGTATTCACCCACGAAAGCTCATGCTCCAAAACGTCTGTTAGTCTATAAGGTGCCACAAGATTCTTTGCTGCTTAATGAGATTTCATTCAAACATTCATAATGTTTTAGGGTTCAGACAGAGGGTTTATCTATAACACCCCCACATCAGTGATCAATCTGCATTTGGCCTGCCTGCTTTTTCTACATAGCTGTGTAGCTCAGTTCATTTTAAGCTTTGCCCCCAGCCTGAGACTGAGAGGAACACCTGGGATATGGTCCCATCACTGTTCCCATTGTCTTTTGTATCCACTTGCCCTCAGCATTTTTTCCACAGAACTTCTTCAAAATAAACCTTCACTTAAGCACTTCACTGAATACTTTGTTTCAAGAACCTTTGTGCAGTTGACCCAGAGATCTGATAATTTGGGATCCGCAGACCCTGCTGTGCAGGGACTGCATTTGTTGTAAAGCAGGGGTGGGCAAACTTTTTGGCCAGAGGGCCATGTCTGGGAGAGGAAATTGCATGCAGGGCCATGAATGTAGGGCTAGGGCTGGGGGTTGGGGTGCAGGAGGGAGTGCAGGTGTGGGAGGGGTGAAGTGTGCAGGAAGGGCTCAGGGCAAGGGGTTGGGGTGGAGAAGGGGTGTGGGATGAACGAGGGGCTTGGAAAGGAGTTGGGGTGCAGGAGGGGGTACGGAGTGCTGGAGGGGGCTGAGGGCAGGGATGCAGGGCGGAGTGCGGGTGGGGGCTGAAGACAGGGTGTTGGGGCACAGGAGGGGTTCAGGGTGTGGGCTCCAGCCCAGTGCCACTTACCTGGAGTGGCTTCGGGGTGGCAGTGGTGTGCACTGGGGCCAGGGCAGGCTCCCTGCTTGCCTGCCTGCCCTGGTCCTGCACTGCTTCCAGAAGCAGTCGGCACCATGTCCCTGTGTCCCCTGAAGGAGGAGCAACAGAGGGCACCGTGCCCTGCCTTCACCTGTGGGTACCTCTCCTGAAGCTCTCATTGGCCACAGTTCCCTATTCCCAGCCAATGGGAGCTGCAGGGGGCAGTGCCTGCAGGCGAGGGCAGCACGGGAAGCCCTCTTCCTACCCTCTCCCACAGGCTGCAGGGATGTGGTGCCGGCTGCTTCCGAGAGTGGCACGGGGCCCGCAGCGCCACGGGGGTGGCAATCCCGCAGGCCAGATCCGAAGCCCTGATGGGCTTGATCCGGCCTGCAGGCCACAGTTTTCCCACCCCTGTTGTAAAGGATGCACAAGTGGGAGGAAAGGTCCATGCACCTTCCCTTCCAAGGGCTAGGTACGGTATGGCCAATAATTGTCAGATGGAATGACAACTCAACTGAATCTGAATTTTTGGTTAGATAATAGAGGCATGAAAACAACTAGATTAAAATGCAGGTGAGAGAGGACTCTTGAAATATATGGTGAAAGAAAGGCTAGTAAATCAATATGTGCCATAGGATAGCCTAGGATCTGATGCACATGATAATGGCAGCTGCTGATGCTTTTATCAATGCAGCAGAAAATGATTTTCACTACAGTAATTGTTTAAAACACTGAGGTGCTTGGATGTTATTTTTAAAAACCCACTTAGTGCTTGTTTGGAACGATGGCTAGTTTGTCACAAGGTGGCTTTGTATTAGGTATAAATATTTACCAAATTGAAACACCAATACTTTTGATTACAAAGAAATAGGCGTACCATATATACAGTACGGTCAATTTGTTTGTTTTTACTTATGTCTGGAAATAGTGAAACAAGCTAATTCGTTTGGTTTTACTATGAAATTTACTTTATAATTTAACATATTTTTGCCTGTTTAAAATATTGGTTGTGATTACAGCCCACTAACATGATGCATTTTATACTACATAACATGTTATAAATAGCATGCTCAGTGATTTTTTTAGTATATGTAAATTACATAGAAGCACAAAGGATACATCTCTGAACTGTTTTTGTAGAACTGATTATAGGTCTAACTGCTAGAGGAGGCGTCTGAAAGAGCTTTGTTGAGAGGCATTGACTGATTAATAAAGAGTGCAGCAGCAACAGGCAAAACATTGCAGTTATAGATTTTCCATACTTTGTCTTCAGGGCTCTGAAGGATACAGTGGTGATCAGATGAAGGTGCCGCAAATCAGTGCATTCTGCAATGCTACAAAACACCTTTCAGCAGAAGACTGAAATAAAAGGAGAGTCCTTTGCAATCGCGACTTTGCAGTTAGACATAGTCCTTTCCTCCTTCAATTCTCCTTTAGTGAGAAATGTTTCTAACAAGATTTTAAAGTAGTGTCCCAAATTTAGAATGAGAGTGGGAACCGTACATTTAATCACTCAGGCAGTCTATTTTTATGGCATTGAAAATGTAATGGAAAGTCACATGAAAAGCATGTGTGCATATTAGAGAAATAGAAGACTTGTTAAAAATATTGGTGGTTAGCTTCAAAATTAAATACCACCCCAGGCTGTAGTTAAAGTAGTATAGATTCTTTACATGAGTTGGGTGTATATAATTGTGCACCTGATTAACAAAGAGACTGAAGACATAAATGGACCCGGACCAGCATGTGAGCAGGGTTTAGCTGAGTTCATACTTTCATGTGGAATTCAAATCCTAGCTTGGGAAACACCCCATTTCACCCAGGCAAGGACAGATCACACATTCACTGTTGAAAATAATGTGGATCCTTATTCATTTTTCTTTCATTAGCTGTCGTTTTTGGTGTACCCCCGTAACAAACGTCTAAATAGGAGCAGAGAAAAGAACTGCCACATCAGACAAACGCTGCCTCTACCACAGAACTTCTTCTTAAAGAGACACATGCATTTGAATGTGTGCTGTTGGCATTTTCAAGTTACTGAAGTAAACAACTTCACAATGTATGTTTTCCAAAAAAACCCCATTTGATTTAAAGAGACTCTGGCAACTGAAAATTGAGTCAAGTTTTTTTTTTAAAAAGAGTTGAAAGTCGTTTCAGGTAATACATCTATCCCTAAGTCCTCTGACCATATTTTGTATTTCACAATCACATTCTCCTATTTTTAAAATCTTTTTCTCTCTCCTGTGGCTTTGTGAAAAACCCACAGAAACAACATGGGAAACTGACCATATGGGGCAACAGTGAAACTGACTATACCTAAAGTGCTGTCAGATAAACAAAATAACATTGAAGAAAAAGAGAGAAAATACAATAATTAACAGTTGCAGCTAGAAAATTTTCAGATAGTGTGATTTTTAAATTAACAATATTCTTTTAATATATAAATTATTTTTTGAACAAACTCCTTTCTTCATTATAAAATAATGAAAGGAACAAAGCAGATGAATTCCATGTTAAAAGCAGCATTTTTATATAGTCATAGATTTTTATTTTATTAGTTTAAAGGCTAGCATATGAAATAAGCTGATTACAGGGCATCTTTCAGGAAATATCAATAGGGGGATAATTACCTTCTGCCCACCCAGTTTCCACCTGCAATTTCAATTAGTTTTTGTATTTTTTCACTTCTTACTAGTACTGTAAACTGTTGTGAAGTGTTGCTGTGTGCTGTTAAACAGCTATTGCATTCTGCCCCAGAGGTGGCTGCATTGTAGTGCTGGATGAAATAATTGCTATATATTACACAGACATAGGGGAATAGCCACTCCAGAATTGCTCTCATTTTTCTGTTTATCAGATATGTTTATTGGCATGTCAACCAGATGAACAAAACAAAAAAATCCTATCTAGAATCTGAGTGCCAAGAATGACACAATGTTTCTGTAAGTCATTCTTCAGGATAAATGATATACATATAAGATAATATTATTGTTAGTAAGTAATTTCTTCCCTTTCCCTAGACTTTCCTTGATGTGTGCATGGAACTCTGAGTAGCAAGTGAGATTGGACCCCTGTGTCTAGAGTAAGGCTAGACCTGCTTCACTTTCCCCTGTATAAGTTGTCTCTCACAATCAGAACATCGTTGCTAATGATAGTTTCCATTTTCAGCACGTATTGAAGAAAACCCTTTTGTTCTGCTTGCAGCCCACACATTGACGCAGCACTCCCTCCTTTTTCGATCCCAGTGTTGACGTGTAAAGTAGATTTAAATAAAAAAATTAAACAGGTGGGCCAGATAACCAGAGCTCCACTGAAACAAACTGTGCTACACTGAGTTACACCAGCTGCGGATCTGTTCTGTTCTTTTCAGTTTTTTAATGGGCTAGACATATGGTACAATATAAGCCATGCTGTATTCTATTCATGACGTGAGTGTAGATGGTCTTAGTCCAGTTCCCAGTTGGCCAGGTATCTGCATCAACAAACTGACCTTGTTCTGTGTATAAAAAAAGAACGTCAGTGTTGGCAATGTGGTGTCTTTTGGGAGCATTATGGTCACACAGTTAAAATAAATAAATGCTATGTGATTACTGCCTTTGTGATAATCAATAGGAAATGTAAACAGATGCAGACATAATGCATGCCAGATTCGGCATGGGGGTTAGCCAACTATACGTGTTTCAGATATCGTCAGAGAAAATCCATTCCTATTGACCTAACAAGAAATCAGTGCAAACCTTAACACAGTTTGCCTGCCATAAACCTTATCCTTTTCACATTTATTAATACATGGGAATTATAATATAAACTATTGCCTTTCTGCAGTTCCTCAGGATCTCAAAGAGATTTCCAAATTTTAGTAAATTTAAGGTAAGCAATGTCCCTGGAACTTAGGTCTACAAGAGATTACCGCCCCTGCTCCTGAGATGCAGCCACCTCTGTTTAAAAGCACACAGCTGTATGGCACACCAGGTTAGGATGAGAAATAAAATAAGATCTTTATATCCATTGAAACGGGAGGGAGAATTTATTAGAGTGTTATTCCCTGGAATATGGTCAAGGTGCGTGTGTTAATATCAGAAAGATTGCACTTGCTGCAGCATTGTGCTCCTCTGCACCGTCCAGGAGTGTTGTTTTAATACTGATTCACAAAGAGTGCCACCTACTGAATGAGTGCACCACTGTTGTGTCCCAGTAGGCGACAAGTGGCCAGTCCCTCATGGCCTGTTCTGAACATTCCTTGCATGCCTTATTCTCTGTGGCACTGGAGTCTTAACAGGGAATGTAAATTAAACAGGCAGTGCTGTGGAAGCAGATCCAGTAAGATTGCCTCACTGCCTTGGTATACTAGGGGAGAGAGCCAGAGAGCTCCAAGAAGGATGGAGGAGAGTTGTGATTTGTTTGCCTTGGCCACAATAAATATGATTGTACAATTAAAAAAAAAAAAAGTTGAAAAATAAAGCATGTGTTCCTGCTAGGTCTAAACCATGTTTGTGCCTTAATACATTGTAGAATTGCTCAAGAATAGCCGAACTGAGCTAAAATATTACCCCTGTAGTGGTGCCAAAGTCAGTTATGTTCCATATGCATGCCAGCCATGTCCGTTGGAACTGTCTGGGGCGGAGGATTCTAACTTGCATGCTCAACTTCAGATTCCCAGATCAGTATCCTGTACTCCATTCCTTCTGCCTCCTCCTCTGTGTCTCTGTCAGCCCATTTGCACCTGTCCTCCTTAATAACCTCCCTAGCCTTGGGGTTTGGAATGGCCAAGGCTCTGTCCAGGCTTTGATTTTAAGTATCAGCCACTTCCAGTAGTTTTTATATTAATGTAAATAAAAGCATCAACATAAAACACTCTGCTTTTCGCTCCCGCTTTCCTCTCAGCCCTTACTGGGATGCCAGCCTGCACAGCAGGGATGATGGCTGATGATGGTCAACCCATCCTGCAGCTCTGCCTCTCTTTTGCTCTCTGTTCTCCACATGCTGATCAGATCTAACACTCCTGGAAGGCATGTAAGAGCAGCACAGCAGGATGGGTCTGAGGGATCAAGCAGGGTATCAAAGGAGAGGGACAACAAAGTACTTGGTGTCCAGCTAAGAGACTGGGGAGAAACCAGAATGGCAGAGGTACCATCTCTTGGGGTGCCATGCACACCTGAAGCATGCTTGTAACTACAGATTTAACATGGCAGCAGCAGCAAAGAATAATCAGCTCAGTAAAAAGAACAGGAGTACTTGTGGCACCTTAGAGACTAACAAATTTATTTGAGCATAAGCTTTCATGGGCTACAGCCCATTTCATCGGATGCATAGAATGGAACATATAGTGAGGAGATATGTTATATGTGATATCTCCTCACTATATGTTCCATTCTATGCGTCCGATGAAGTGGGCTGTAGCTCACGAAAGCTTATGCTGAAATAAATTTGTTAGTCTCTAAGGTGCCACAAGCACTCCTGTTCTTTTTGCAGATACAGACTACCATGGCTGCTACTCTGAAACCAATCAGCTCAGTGTTCATGAACACAATACATATTAATCCCACTTTGCTCTATAGAGTGAACTGGCCTCTAGCTGATTTCTAGGGCCAATGCAAAGTGTTAGTTTTAACCTACAAAGCTCACATGAAGGATAGGTCCATCAATGGCTATTAGCCAGGGTGGGCAGGAATGGTGTCCCTAGCCCCTGTTTGCCAGAAGCTGGGAATGAGCAACAGGGGATGGATCACTTGATCATTACCTCTTCTGTTCATTCCCTCTGGGGCACCTGACACTGGACTCTGTCGGAAGACAAGATACTGGGCTAGATGGACCTTTGGTTTTACCCAGTAGGACCATTCTTATGTTGTTATGAATGTGGGTTCCATACTAGCCACTGAAATCAGCTGGGACTCTCTCTGACAGGCCCTAGATTTGTACCTTTAAGGGTATGGGGAGGATCTTTGACATGAGAATTTGCTGCCTGTGCTGATCCAACAGACCTCAATTTTGCTGAATTTCAGGGCTCGCTATGAGGCCTCTTTCTTCACTCAGGCTAAGAAGAATCGATTAGAAGGAGCTGAATAGTTGGGAGAATATGGGGGATTTTGAGGGTTTGAGATTGTGTCATTCTTGGCACTCACATGATAGATAGGGATTTTTTGTTTTGTTCATGTGGTTGACATGCCAATAAACACATCTGATACACAAAAAAATGAGAGCAATTCTGGAGTGGCTATTCCATTCCAGCTCAGTCTCCATGCATCTCCCTCTGTATGCAGGGGCATTGTTGCCAGATTACGTTGGTGAGCATTTTACATTGAATTGGACTCAGAAAGAATGATTTGCCTTTGCAAACTTTAATGAAGATAAAGAGAAAGCAGCATATAACTCAGCCATGAACAGTGGCCAAAAGGGATTTTTTTCCCTCACTGCATCTATATGATTTTGAGCCTCTCTACCCTTAACAATTTTACTTCTCTGTAAAGTTTTCCAGAACTGCACATGCAGGGAGATTTCTACTGGAGTGTCACTAAATAGTCTATGTAAGCACAATATTGGGGGGAGCCTGTTTTGAAAATATTATCTTGTGTAAAAAGAGCCAGCACACTGGCAAAGGATTTCTACCCTCTCTGGAGTCCTGAAACACCCCTAAAATCAGGGCTAGCCAGACATTTTGAAGACCTGTTTATTTATTTATTTACTTTTAGAGGTAGTGGAGAGGGGTTTCTTTATTAAAGAGGCAGGCTGCATAGAAACAGCACGGAAAAAACAGGTGTGATTAAAACACCTTGGAAACAATGACTAACACGTTTCTTCTCTACACTCAGTTCATACCTCATCAATTGTCTCCGTGTGCTACTTTATAACTGGTGTTAAAGTTCCCAAATTTATATATGGCTGGCCTTGTTACAACAAAGATTAAACAAAAAATTCAACCTGAAGTTGCATTACGCAGTGGCACTAGATTTGTTCTCCCCCTCAGATAGCTGAAGCTGTTTTGTAATCGACTGCAACACAAAGGATCTGATAGAATCCGAAATGACTTGGGTTCTTAGAAACATGTAAAGCTCACCATAAAATGAACATTGTCTAAGCGCTTTCCCATTTCCATATTCTCTCTACATTGTATTCATGTATAATAGGCTTCCAGGAATGTTCATGACCTTACAGCTGTCCCTTTAGTTCACAGTCCAGTGCTCTGTCCTTGAGATATGTTGCACACAGACATGCAGGCAAAATCATGGCTTTCAGCCTCAGTCTACCCCTCTGAAAAAAATAGCTCCTATAGGAGATATTGGAGTGCGGTTGCAGTTACCCACACCATGTAATTAAAACCTGGTGAAACAATTGCGGGTAACAATAAAAGAATTGGAGCCCGTTTCCCATCATAGGAATGTAACCCTGTTTGCTGAATAGGTTGAAGCCAGAATCTGTTAATGTTTTAAAAAATGATCAAAACTGTCTCTTTCCTGTCTTACAAAGAGTGTACTTCCTAGTGATCATGTTTTATTTTTTCAATGATTTTTGTGTCTGTAGGAGAGAGACGGCGTCTTGCTCACATGGATTGTACCAGGAGGCTGCCAGGGTTTCTTACTCATTGTCAGAGTCAGCACACAATCAGTGCACATTTATGGGGATTGGTGCCACTTTCCCAGCTTGATGATGATGTTTGATGTATTTTTGCTGTCCATGCAAGTAGGCATTTTTTTCCAAGTGAATATGTATTCCTGCTAATGCTCTGCTTCCTGCCTGGTGCTCAGAATGTCCTTGTCTAAGGGTATGTCTACACTGCAATTAAACACCCGCAGCTGTCCCGTTCCACCTGTCTTGGGCTTGTGGGGCTAAGGCTCTGGGTCTGTTTAATTACGATGTAGATGTTTAGGCTTGCGCTGGAGCCAAGGCTCTGGGACCCTAGAAGGGGGAGGCTCCAATAACCTGGGCTCCAGCCCGAGCCCAAACGTCTGCACTACCATTTTATAGCCCTGAAGCATGAGCCTGAGTCAGCCACAGGTATTTTATTGCAATGTAGACCACAATCTCCTAGCCAATTCCTCCCTCTTCCCAGGGAGGGTCTGCACAGAGCTTTCTGTTCTCGCTTTCCTCAGAGACCTCCTTCAGTCTCTGACTTTTCCTGACTCTCACCAGGACTCTCTTTCCTGGCTTTCTTCAGGTACTTCCCCTCCCTGGGTCTCTCGTTGATCCTTTATAGCCCCCAGGTGCTGCCCTGCCCTATTAATTGGCCAGATGGGAGCACCTGTTTTAGCACAGGGGGAGCTGGACCTACTTCATTTACTGGGGTGGACCAGCCACCCTCTGACACGGTGCTTCATGCTTCTTTAGTACACAAAAGTTGTTGAATTCAGGGTCTCGTGTCAATCCCAGTTGTCCCCAAATTTGAGATATTTTAGGTTCAGGCCATGCCATTCCAGGTTAACATCATTAGAAATTAGCTCATGCTCTGAAGTTTAAATCCCAGTCCAAACTTGTCCAAAAGCTTTGAGGTGGTTGGATCCAGCATTTTGGTTCAACCATTTATATAGATCCAAGTGCAGGATATGGATCTGAATTGCCCCAAATTGTGGGAGCATTTAGATTTGATGTATTATCTTGAGGCCATCACTAGTTAAAACCGTTGCTAACACTCATTGCCTGGATTGTCAGTGCCATGTATACATGCATTAGCAGCACTGTTAGTAAAGAGTCATATTGCTATTAACTTCTGCATATGGCACCATAGGTAAGTATGATACCTTACAAAGTAAGTAAAGACGTAGTTCCTGTCCAAAAGAGCTTAAAGCCAGTATAAATCAAGACATTGGGAGAGACAAAGGAAGGAAAGAAGGAGGGAATACGCTGACTAACAGTATAAGGCTGCCTTGATGGTTTGTTGCATCATGTTACTTTCTTCGTTTTTGGTTTGTCCATTTTTATAATTGCAGTTTTATGGATCATTATTTGGGGATTTTTAGGAATAGAGGGATATTTTGTGACACACAGGACATTGGCCAGCTCCTTGTAACGATAATGTTCTTACCTTTGAGCCTTTGCCTTTAATATATTAATTCAGTCAGTGCCCCCTTTGTGTTTTATTATTGCTTCTGTCAAGTGGCTGCTGGAAGGGCTTTTTCCTCCTTGTACCACAGTGTCTGAAAATAATAAAGAAAAGGCATATGAACTCCAAAGGGATCTTCTCTGAAGTCTTGAAGTGAGGCAAGCTCTGGAAAATTTCAGGATGGGTGTCAGGACAGATATGTGGGCTGGAGATTAACGTCACATGAGCTACAGTGATTTAACATGCCATTTTATGAAGACAGAGTGGGGTCTGGCAAACCAGATTCTAGCAGCTGATACAAAACTGCTAAAGCTGGTGGAAAACATTGAGAGGAAGAAAAATCAAGCTTGAAGAAAACCATCTTGGATGAAAGCGACAACATCAAAGCAACTCTGTAGCATTCTCAATCTCAGTGGCTCCACCATGCACAAGTCACATCCTAACCTGTGGTTTAAGGAACTTGAGAAGTTTGCATTTAGCCTATTCAAGGAGGAGTGCCTGAAAAGTGCTCCCCTTACTAACTGCAAACTTTGTTAGTTCCTTGGGACGCCAGCCCCCGTCCCTTCTGCTCACCCTGCCACTCAGCCAGGCCACTTCACAGAAGTAACAACTGTGTCTGAGATCTCAGTGCAGGAATCTGAAATACAATGACACTAAGTGTATGATGCTGATTTCATTATGGTATTGACTCCAAGCAACTAAACAGACCCTGTAATTAAAGAGGGTGAGCATTTATCGTGGAGGCCCCAAAGTGTGGCACAAGGACCAAATACAGCCTGCTGACAATCTCCAGTCATCCAATGACGAAGATGCAAACAAGTATTAGATAAATGCGTGCATTTATTTTTGATAAAATATTTATATATAGAAACCATTTATAGGCCTGTTCCTGTCAGCTGCTGAGCTGAGCACCCTTGACTGCTACTGTGAACTCACCAGCAGTTGAGGGCAGCCAGTGGTCCACAGGATCCAGCCCCTTGTGCAATCCTCAGACTCCTGAAAAGTTAACAAAATCCTAGGTTGTTGCATCCCTGACTCAGGATAAAATCTTGCCCTTGTATTGCTGAGTCAGGTTAAGTGAAGGGGGACTGAACAGAAGGTGCAGGAGCCATCCTGCTGGCACCAGGGAGAGCTGGGGTAGCCTAGGGGCAGTACACTTTGTATCCCATGTACATAGGGAGCTGTGGGCCCATCCACAAACCACTAGTCTGTGGTAGGTAGCCCCTGCTGACTGGCACTCAAGTGAATGCTAGGGTGGAATCCTTCCTTTCTTCTCCCTAGGTGCTCTAGTGACGGAGAAACACCCTGCATGCTCCTCTCCCAACCTGTGTGGGCTACACACACCAGGGATTTACCATTCTATAGGATGAAACAGGTAGACTCCGCTCATGTGAATTCTCTCAGCTTCACTCTTACTTCCCCGCAACATTTCAAGTGGGCTAAAAATGGGAAGTATTCCTCTATTCACCATGTTGCTAAGGAGCTGTAAAAGTCCTCGTGAACTTTGAGGCAGCTCAGAATTGTGTGAAAAGCTGGGTGTGCTGTCAGTGTTAAATGAGAAAATGGAAACTGAAAAGCGACAGCATTCCTGTGGCCAGGATTTCAGAAGCTGAGGGTGCTGGAAGGGAAAGAAAGAGAATATTAGAAGCACTTGTCATAAGCTAGAAAATAGATTTAGTGAGTATAACATGACTAAGGTAAACAAACAAGATCAAACAAGAGCTGAGCAGGTTTGTGTGTAACCAAATGCCACATGAAGCGCGACTGCTGAAAGGATTCTGTAAGAGGGGAAATGAGACTGAGGAGACTAGAAAGACAGTGACATGTTCTACAAACCCAATGCTTTGGCGGCTGATCTGGTGTCTTCCTCACTTAGAGTGAGCTGAGAAAAGTGCATTGTGTGCATCCCCAGCTCCTTTGGTGACCAAGACTGCTGATTACCAAGGAACATGTTTGATCTAGAAACAACTGATGTGTTTTTCTTCATGTGCAATGACTCGTACTGGAATGGAAACTAGTAATATTTGCCCGTTTGATGTGCTGTATTTCAGTGCATAATATATCAAGGTTGTAGTTTTTCTTTTTTGTTTCAGTTGAAATAATCTGTGCCTTTTGCCATTTTATTCGTGTATTTGTGTTTTACCCAACCTCTGTCCAGGCACTAAAACAGATCACTCTCCTGCCAGCCAAGGGAGTGTTTTGGTTGGGAGGAACTTGTAATGCCCAAGCAGTGTGGAAGAAGGCATTGTGCATAGATGAGTAGATCAGACCCAGGCTTTTGTGTGTGTGTTGATAGTGCTTGTAGAACTATATTTTTCTACTCTTTCTTCCCAAATGTACCCAACTCCCATGCACTATGATTTCAGGGTCAGCATGATGCAGCTGTGGAGCCCAGATGATTGTTCCTTTGACCCCTAGTGATGATTTGCACTCCATCAGTTGATATTGGTGGAAGATGAACTTACCCTGTGACTTTAAAGGTAGCACAGGAACAAGCCAAGGACATCTTTACATGGCAGCTGAGATTTGCCTGTACATTTTAGTTCCCCTAAATCAAGGGCCCCATGACCCCTAAAAGCCGGTACGTGGAAAAATATGTAAAACATATGGGAGTCCTGGGGCTACTCTTGCTGGTCCATCATCTGCAGCTCAACTATGTTGCTTTCTGTGGGTGTGTTTTTGCGGAGAGTAAAAGGGATCCTCATACCCTTCCTACCTTCCCAGTGCATCTCTCAATATTATTATAACCCACCACTACAGTGAGTGGCCAAGATGCTGCTATAATATCCCTTTGAACCACAGCAACCACTTAGCTGCATGGATTGTTCCTCTGCTACCGTTAAGTCATGGGTTAAGTACCATCTGGGCAGGTTGTAGCAAGTTATGGCCCCAAATATTTTCCCAGCCCTTATCTGTAATGTTCCAGTCAGGAGGCAGTATTTCTGTGGAAGAAAGGGCCATTGATCAGATTTAAATGTCATCATAGCAAAAGGCAGTCAAAACACAGCCTACTGGAAAGTGTCTTCCAGGAACCACAGCAGGTAAAACTGGTGACACAAAATCCCCTCCTCTGGAACCTTTGTGCTAGACCTGCAGCTTTGTAAAGTATATTCACTTGCACTCTGCTCAGGAGCACAGTCCTGTGTCCTGACAGCTGAGTAATGTTCTGCTCACGTCTTCCCTTGTAAAATGAAAAAAGTAGATAATTTAATATAGATGTGACAAGTACAAGATAGATTCCTGCCCTGCACAGATTGCTGTTTAAAGCTGTGGGTTGAAAACCTCCTTTAAAGGTAACATGACTCTTAAATTCCCACGTACTCCCAATTAAAACAAAAAAAAAAGATAAATTTATCCCGAAAGTTGAGTTTATTCTTTGATCATTTTCTTGGAATGAATCCATTTTTTATGTCCATTGTTCCATAAAATAAACCAACATCTTTTACTTTTGTATAAGAGTGGGTTCATTTTAAGCAGCGCCTGGGCTTCAAAGTGAAAAATACGTTGCCCTTTCCTGTTAATCCACCGCCTTAGTTTTTCTTCTCCATATACACCTACCCTCACCTAAATCACAGAAGCAGTTCCGTGCTATTTCTTGCCGCCATCATGAGGAATCACTGGACAGAGACCAGAACTGAGGTTATTTCCTTCCCGACCACAGCACGTAGAGTAGCTCCAAACTTCAGTTCCCAGCATGGCAGGGTGTGCAGTCTCACTGGCTTGTCTTTTTTAATGATTCTCATTGTGCCATTTCTGTCCCCTGACATGCAGAGACAGTTCCCGCTGCTGGGCAGTGGGAGATTTTGGATATTTCAGGTGGGATGTTCCAAAGCACTGACCTTTGGCCTGACTCTACTACTAAGTCAGTCAATACGAGCAGAGTTAGGCCAATGTTGAGCACTTCTGAAAACCCCACTGCTAGAGCAGGGGCGGGCAAACTTTTTGGCCTGAGGGCCGCATCAGGTTTTAGAAATTGTATGGAAGGCCGGTTATGGGAGGGGGGGCATGGCCCAGCCCCCACCTCCTATCCACTCCTTCTGCTTCTGGTCCCCTGATGGTCCCCCTCCACACCCCGGACTCTTGCCCCATCCCCCTTCCCTGTCCCCTGACCCCTCCCCCAGAATCCCTGCTCCCGACTGCCCTGTGCCACCCCATCTAACACCTCCTCTCCTTCTTGACTGCCCCCCGGGACCTCTGCCCCATCCAACCACCTCTTATCCCTGAGCTCCCTCAGAACCCCTGCCCCTGACTGCCCTGGCTGCCCCATCCAACCCTTCCTCTCCTTCCTGACTGCCCCTCCAGGACCAACCACCCCTTCTCCCTGTCCCGACTGCCCCCGGAACCCCATCCAACCCCTCCTCTCCCAGGGAGGGGCAGTCAGGAATGAGAGGGGGTTGGGGCGGTGGGGAGCAGTTAGGGGCTGGGGTTCCGGGGGCGGTCAGGGAGAAGGGATGGTTGGATGGGGGCAGGGATCCCGGGGAGGGGGCAGTCAGGAATGAGAGAAAGGGTTGAATGGGGCAGCAGGGGCAGTCAGGGGACAGGGAACAGGGGTGTGTGGATGGGAACAGAGGGAGTTGGATAGGGCAGGAGTCCCGGGGGGGCATGTCAGGGGATGAGAAGCTGGGGCCGGGCCACACCTGGCTGTTTGGGGAAATCCCCAGTCTCCACAGGCTGGCCGACTCCCTGGGTAATTGGCTTCTTGGGCTACCTGCGAGCTGGGTGGCTGGTTCCCCAGGTTGTTCTGCTCCCACCTGGCCAGCTTCCCAGCCCCCCTAGGCTGCCACCACTTCCCACCTTCTCTGGGCTTCTGGGCAGCTCAGGAAGCTAGCCAGCTGAGGAGCCAGGCAGCCCACCCACCTGTTAGTTGGGCAGTTAGTAAGCCAAAATATGCCATTTTAGTTCTTTCAAAACAGAATCCCTTCCCACACAAAAAAATGTCATTCCCGTTTGGAAAAAATCTCAAAAACGTGATCCATCTTTTTTGTGGGAGGGGATATCCATTTTCTGGGCAGTTCTAACTTACGTTAAACACTCCAGAGGTTAGGAGTCTGTGGGATGCTAAAGTCTGTAATCACTGGCAGGCTGTTTCATAAAGAGGAAAATTTTAAAAATATAGAAAATAAAGTTTCGTTTTTACAGGCCCATGGATAGACGATTGAGTGATGTGGCTAACCAATGTTGAGTCACGTGATCATATCTGCAGATTTTGGACACTTGTAAACTAATCAAATTCTTCTATTATCCCTCCTGTTATACAGAGATGGCATGATTCCTTTAGGAGCAAATACATGCTGACTGCACATGAGAGAATGTGGAATCAGAACATCTTTTATTAAGAAATATTCATTGTACTAATCCACTGACCAATCTGATGTTGCCATGGCTGCATGGAAAACTGTTTTCTTTTTCTGTATGTAAGCAGCAGCCATATACTTTAATCTAGAATGAAGGTCATTCCAACTGAAAGGGAACAACCAAACAAGAACAATTAGTCTCAATGAGACAAAACAGTGTGTATCTCCTCTATAACAGTCTGCGGTGAAGTGAACAAAATATGGCTGCCTGTCTTTGCAGACAGCAGTTCTTAAGGCTTTAAAGGTACAGTACCCATAAAATTGAGGCATAAAAGTTACATAAGACTGTAGAACAAGATACATTGTAAATTGCAGGTGAATGGTGTAGAGGGGAGGGTTCTATCAATAACACTCTACAGCATGCATGTCAGACTTCTGCCTCATTTTATTCCTCCCACCTACCTTCAGCTTCAAATGACATTACAGTTTGGCCCACAGCCAGCAGGACTCATGAGGCAGTGAAAATTGCTCCAGCGCTTTCTACATAAAGCCAGCATCAAACCCCTGTGTACAGCACTTCTGCACTAGGATTAGCAGGTTTTCTTCTGCACAGATCTCTGCTGCTCATAAGAAAAATCACCCTGATTGCAGGATTCTAATCAGCTTCCTTTTTTAGTAGGTTCCAGACCAAATTGTGTCTCTCACTTGCATCCTTGCAACCCCACTGATTTCACGGGGCTTGCAGGGGTGTAGAATTTGAGGTAGTTTCTCCCTGTATAAAGTGCCTTACCCATGGAAAACTGCTGGGGCAAATTGACTAGAATGCTAGTCAATTTCACACTGCAGCCCTTCCATGTGTAAAGCGCTTCTCCTGCCCTGCAGAGACCAGAGATTGAGAATGTGGTTAGAAACAAAAAATTAAATATAAAACAGAGAAATGTGATAGAAGCAAGGAGACAGAGTAAGTGAAAAGAGAGGAGAGAGGGACTAGCAGACAGAAGAGGATGGAGAGAAAGAAATCAACATGCAGAAATACTGTATGTCCCAGTGGGCAACTATGTACATTTGTCCACCAAGTGGAAAATGCAGCTGAATGCACTGGGCCCAGTTCTGTTCTCAGTTGCACCAGCATACTGTCTTCAAAGGTGTAACTAAAAGCAGAATGGCCTGAATGTAGCAAATAACTTTTAAGGGCTAAATTACTGCCCTGACTTACCTCTGAGCTAATGGGACTGCACAAGGTTAAAATTAGGCAATCCTAGGTTATAAAGTTACTAATTAAAAGACATATTCTAACCTTCAGGGCCAGATCCTCAGCTGGTGTAAATCAGCATCATTGGGTTGAAGATGATAGAGCTATACCAGTTGACACCTGCTGAGGCTCTGGCCCCATATGTTCAGAGCCTTTTACAAACAGAAAATGCAACCAGCAGACCCCAATTCAAAGCATAATATGATCCTCACTACAGAGTGAGTCTGACAGTCCGGCCCTGAAGCATCTGTGAGGATCTGTCCAAGGAGCACCATGGATGTCTATTCCAGAAAGGGGAATAATCTTCAGCTCATTCAGTACCACATGAAGTGCTGCTGCAGTGGCAGCTACTGCTGGGAGTGTGCGAATGGGAGCAGTAAGAAGGAGTGTCATGAAAGTATGTTGACTAAAAAGGTCTCCATCATCTGCAGTACGAATGGCTTAGTGCCATGATATAAAACCTTAAATACTGAACAGCTGTAGTTCTGAACATCTGAGAGCTAATGGAATACAATTTAGGCATGTTTGCCTCATCCCCAAGGAAGGCCTTTTGGTATTGCTGTTCCTGTATGCATATTAAAGTTGGTTTTATTTTCATGGACATGGCAAAGAAGTTACATTGATGTAATATGCAGGACCTCAGATTTGGTCCCCCTGTCCAGGTGTGGCCTTTTATGTTCATTTTAGTGTCTTCTCTATTTCACTTCCACTCATGCTTCCTATACCCTTATCATATGGAAAGTCATAAACTATGGTGCTACAGAAGTACTCCAGCATCGCTAAAGTTAAATCAGGGTTTCCTTTATAAATCTCAATTGTTGAGATTTCATGTACCTGCCACTTCAGTCAGGTTGCCAGAAAATGATTTAAATTCATTAAGCCATTTCTGATTTATAAAGAAGAGACTAAGCCATTGCTAGAGGTAAAAGCTACCTTTTGCACTGGTTTCCTCCTACAAGGGTGGTGGTTTAACAGTTTGGATAAAATAAGAACTGATCTAAGCTTTCATTTCACCCCAAAACTTTTCATGAGGTTTGAAAAACATTTGGTTAAATTTTTGTTCGGTTTTGTACCACATTCACATATCCCTGCTCTTTCTGGTCCTGATCCTCCTCTCAGTTACATCAGTGCCAATAGGGAGCAACTCCATTCACCTTGATGAAGCTAGACAGGTGGTCTGTAAGTGACAACACAATAGGCCTCCTCCTTTTCAGCCAGAATACTAGGAAAGAGGCAGAGCTTTTGGTACTTCTGATCTGACTAGAATCAGGAAGTTAGTGGCAGTCGTGTGAGAAAGTCTGTTCTCAAGTGACTTTCAGTCTGATTTTAGAGCTCAGAGAAGTTTTCAAATAAGCATCTAAATTTTACCAACACTTCACACCCTTTAAAAAAATCTTGGTACTTTATTTCACGCACATGAAGTGCTCTGGGAAGGTGGGTGAAGGACAGTTCTGGAGACTGAAGGTTTCTGTGTATTCAAAGAGCACTGGTTGTAGCTCTGCAAGCTTCTCCGACACTGCCCTATTGCCCTGCCTCAGCCTGGGCCTGATAAAAACACCCTTAGTGACAGGCTTAGTTCAGTGTGCATGGCCTATTCTTTCACTGGTCACTGCTGAAACAGCTAGAATGCCAATTGTGGTGGTGCGTTTTGCTATGTTGTCACCTGTCCACAGTCAACTGCACCAATGTCGCTAAAGAAAAGTCAGATTTTAACAACAGTCAATCACAGCCTCTCCTGGGGTAGAGTTGTCAACTTTGTAATCACACAAAACTGAACACCCTTGCCCCGCCCCTGCCTTGAAGCCCCATCCCTGCCCCACCCCTTCTCCAAGTCCCTGCCCCCACTTAGTCCATCCCCCCTCCCTCCATCGCTTGCTCTCCCCCATCCTCACTCACTTTCACTGGGCAGGGGGTGGGGGTTGGGGTGTGAGAGAGGAGGATGGCTCTGGGCTAGCCCTGTGGGCTCTGGGGTGGGGCCATAAATGAGGGGTTCAGAGTGCAGGGGGGAGCTCCGGGGTGAGATTGAAGGGTTCGGAGTGCAGGAGGGGCAGGGGGTTGGGACACGATGCGGGTGCAGGGTGCAGGTTCCGTAAGGGAGTTTGGGTGCAGGAGGGGGCTCAGGACTGTGGGAAGGGGTTGGGTGTGGGAGGGGGTGAGAGGTGCAGGCTCTAGGCAGCACTTATCTCAGACGGTTCCCCGGAAGCGGCTACAGGGCACTCAGTTCAAAGGCGGAGGCATGGCCAGGTGGCTCTGTGCCAGACAACTGCAGTTCCCAACACTCGTGGCGGAGACAGTATGCAGGCCCTCCTGGCCATGCCTCCACCTAGGGACATGTCGCCACTTCTGGGGAGCAAGTAGGGAGCCTGCCTTAGCCCTGCTGCTCTGCCAACTGGACTTTTAACAGCCCGGTCAGCAGTGCTCCATTTTGACCGGGTGTTCCGGTCGAAAACCAGACTCCTGGCAATCCTGCCCTGGGGAGCACTGAAACTAGCAATCTAAAGGTGAAAGACTCTGTATTCCAGTGCCGAGGCTATAGCCAGCTTTTCTCCTTTTCAGTCTTTTGAGGTGCTTTTGTTACTGGTTTCAGGTGCTTTGTTTCCACCCCCTAGACCAAAACCAACTTGTTTTTAAAAATGTACAGGGAGTGTTTTGGCATGTTAGTTTTAGAATGGTGCTATGTTTGTTAAAATGAAGAGAGAGAGGGTAGGCATGGACATGTATACAAAAGTAGCATATTATTATTATTATATGTACCATTTAGTAAGCAAATACAGGACCCTCTGAGGATTGGGGTCCTATGATGTTATATTACTGTATAAACGTGTAGTAAGAAACTGTCCCTCCCCCAATGAGCTTACGGTCTACACAGACAGGATAGTCAGAGTGGGAGAAGGGATGTATTATTTTCCCTGTTGTACATATGGGGGACTGAGGAACAGAGAGATTAAATGACTTTCTTAGGGTCACACAGGAAGTCTGTGACAGAGCCAAGAACTGAACCCTGAGTTCCAGGCCAATGCCTTAAAGACACAACCACCCTTCTTCTCTGCATATAACAAAATAGTACATTAAAAAGAATACTGCATATTAAATTCCAAAGTACTATTAGAAAATTGCCACGGTGATAGGATTAATCAATCGTGAAGATCCAAAACAGAAGACTGTCTCTCCTCCAAGTTCTCATGCAGGCTGTCACCTTTGCCAGTTTACTCATTCTGTTGTACCATTCCACAATGTTCAACTGATACTCCACTTTCAATTAAATTTAGACTTTTGGCCCTATGGCATTTACTGCTGCTTTCTGAAAATGATTTTGAGGATTATTTACACACTGAGCAAGACTTGGATCTTGTACAATAGGGAGCGGAGATCACCGGGAGTATTGTTTGAATCATATTTAATCTCCTAACATTTTCCCAGTACTCCTGGTATCAGTATAGTGTCACAGTAAGTGCAGAATGTCACAACTTTCACAAGTTTCCAACATATGCGAGCGTTTCAGGTTCTACCCAGTGTTATCGTCCCACTTTTTCATGTTGGTTTAATTATCTCTATCTGTGCTTCCGATCACTTTTAATCTCTCTGTGGAGCATTTAGATTATTTCAATTGATAGTTATAGATGCCGGACCTGGACTCCCTAGATAACATAAGGGAATCCAGAAAGCCAAATAACGGAGGGCTGCAAAATAGTCTTGTTCCATCCATTTGAGGTTAAACAAAATAAATATACCAGCATTTCTGATCTGCAAACATTGCTCATATTTATTCCTTTGTAGGCTGAATTTCCATTGATCCAGGGAGAAAGTCAGTGGAGAATTGCCCTCAGACCATAACTTTACTTGAATTACAGTTTTGTGTATCAAGTGTACTCATTTTTTTAATCCTCATTTTTATAACTAGCTTGCCTTTTCTTAAATCATAGAATTTAGAGATGCAAAAGCCTTGTTAGGCCATTTAGTCCATCTCCTTGCCTGTGCCAAATTATTTCCTAGTGCATATTTCCTAGCATTTTTATTTATATATTGGCTTTCTTGTGGCTCCTACCAGCACAGCATTTGAGCCCTTCACCTACATTAATAGATTTATCCTCACAAGGTAAATATTATCCCCATTTTAAAGATGGGGAAACCGAGGCATGGCTGAATTAAAAGACTTGCCAAAAGATACACAGGAAGTCTGTAGCAGAGCTGGGAATAGAACCCACTCCCATTTGGTCCATATTTGTTCCAATGGGTCAGTTATTAATTTAATTCAGGCGGTAAGTTGCTCCGTTTCTCTCAGTTCTTTTATTCTGGTTTCCTACAATTCTGTAGATGGTATTTGTTTTTGCAGCTCCAGGGATGAAACACAGGGCATGTCTACGCTTACCTCCAGAGCGACTGATCCAGCGGGGGGTCGATTTATCACATCTAGTAAAGACGTGATAAATTAACCGCCGAGCGTTCTCCAGTTGACTCTGATACTCCACTAAAGTGAGAAGCGTAGGCAGAGTCAATGGGGAGCATCAGCAGTTGACCTACCGCAGTGAAGACGCCGCGGTAAGTAGCTCTAAGTACGTCGACTTCAGCTACACTATTTTCGTAGCTGAAGTTGCGTAACTTAGACTGACTTGGCTCACAAATCCCCCCCTGGCCCGAGTTATTGGCTGCAGTCACAAGAATTCTAAACAGGTATCTGTTTCTGTTTAAATCTGGCAAACCAGGTCATTTTCCTTTCCCCAATCAATCACTATTTTTGTTAGAACTTCCCCATTTTCTAATTGTCTATACTTGTCTTTATTATCGTGATGAAGACACATTTTAAATAGGAGTCCTGTATTTATTCTGTTTTAGACTAATTATTAATTTAATTCCCCTCCTCATCCTCCAGATCCAAAGCCTGTTGAAAGATTCTCATTGACTTCAGTGGGAGCCAGATCAGTCCTTTGTTAATGGGCCTACTTTCTCCCCCATACTTCTTTTCTCCCTGATATGTTTATAAAAGCACTCGCATTTCCCTGGCCCCCTCTGGCTACAATTAACTCATTCTGCTTTTTATATAGGAAGCTATTAATAAAAGATTATTTAAACAATGTGATCCATGTTTTCCTTGTATGTTTAATTGTATGAAGTAATGGAAACTTTTTTTATTATAGCACTGACAGTTTAAAGATGCTGAAGGAGGGTACTGAAGCAACACATTCTTCTAGCCATACCCAAACTAGCATTAATTCAAGGTTTTAATAGGTTTTGCTTGATAGTGGCTGCAAGGTAGCAATAGTTCTCTGAAAAATTAAATCCACCACTTCTTATTGGTAAACACACTGGATTACATCCTCCACTGTCATAATTCCATTGACTTCAATGATGCTATAGTAATATACACCAGCTGAGGATCTGGCCTGTTAATTGTACATTTTTCTTAATCGTGAATCTTACTTTTTTTAAACAATAATATGAGATTTCTATCACCAAAGCATTAAGGTTATAAATTATCCTTGAATGGACATTAATTTATATAATATTTACTTCTGTTTGTAAGGAAAAGTGTGGTTGATTCCCTCTACCCAAATTCATTTTAATTAGGTAAATAGCTGGATCCATATTAGTTATGGATCATATCTTTATCTTGATTAAGTATATATGATCCAAGTTCCTGATATGCTTATTCACCGGCACCTCCCTTGTTCATAAGCTCTCATTATCCAAAACTGGGCTATGCCTCCCAATGCATGTCATTTGTATTGAAAACTCCACATTTATCTGAATAAATTCTGTGTCAGATTAACAGGATTCTACAGTATTTCACATCCCTTTCTGACCACTTAAAATTTCAGTCTGAAAACTGTGTCCTACAGCATCGATTAGATAATCATAGCTCTGATCTATCCCTCTTTATTTTCTGATTTGGGCCAAAATCTGCCCTTGCTGCATGAGTGGTGACTGTTCTATTCAGCATGCGTAAGGGTATCAGAATGTGACCTCTGATCCCGATTTTCTTTCTAATTTGATATTTTACTAAAATCATTGTCAAGTAAATTGAGAATTTCAGGGATCATATTATTTGTTTCTGTTGCAAAGGGGCATGTGAGACCCCGCAGTTTCAGTTCACACGGATGGTAGCAAACAGAATCTGTAGTGCAGGTGGGGATCACATCAGACTTCTCACAGTCCCTTGAGTTCATTTAGTGCTTCTTTTTTGTAGTGTTGGCCTCATGCCTTTGGTCAACAATTTTAAAGAAAATTATACTTGTATGATTTAAGATGCTCTATGGCTCATTAATTGCAGCATTGCAGACAAGTAGCCTGGGAGAGCTTTTCTCGTTATCATTAGTTAGTAATTGTTTAGCACAACCTGAGACTTCTCATACTTCAGATGTGGGAAGAAGCAGTGGAATAGCAGCACCCTTTCCTGCTTCTATCTCTGTTACCTACTCCCCTGAAGTTGTTTGCCCTTGGGATTGGAAGGAGGAGCAGTTCTCCTTGTGAGCTAGCTTCCCTCAGTGAGAAGACTGCAGGTGTGAGGAGAAGACCAGGCAGCTGCCTCTAATGATGTTAGGATGGAGGAAGGAGGTTACAGGTCTTATGGTGGTGAGAGGGGGAAAAGGGAAGATAGCGCTAGGACCTTTAATGGAGTTACTTGGAATTTTGAAGTTTGTACAGCTACCAAAAAAAGTAAAAGAAGAGTGAAACAAACTTGCTGATTTAGTGTTGCAAAACGAGTGAATTCTACACAGCTCTAATAAGGGCCCATAGAAGACAGGAAATGAGGTCACTTTGACACGCAAACATATTTAAATGGATTTGGACCTGCTGGGAAAGGAAAGCCTACTGTCCAGGAGGAGTTTCCAATCTGCAGCTGGATTAACTTTGGAAATTTTAAGGTACTAGTTGTGGGCTCTCCTAAATCCAGACAAGTCACTCTCGTGAAGAAACATATTTACATAAAGAATAATAGACATCCTCAGAGCAGAGGGGAAAATGATTTTAGTGGCTGACCGTGTGAGATTTTGCTGAATTACCAGGCGAGGCATAGAAATCTGATTTGTGACTTGTTCTGCAGGCTTTTGTAAGGCAGAGGCTTGAATCTTTTCTGCTGAATAGAACTCAAAGTGAAGAAAGTCTGCAATGCTACATACAGTAAAGTGTCTAGCTATTAATAGTGTATTTCAATCAATCTTGATTCAGAGTGACAGCCTCAATCTCATGACAACCCCGTCTCTCCTTTTATTCCTTTTATAAACTGCTCAAACATCACTTTAAACAGATACGCAAACATGTTACCTTATTAAGCAGTAATTGTACTAACACAATCTAGTCAATGAGAGAACAACCCCAGAAATCCACACGTGCACATCAAATGTTGAGCCTTGCAATACACCTGCTTTAACTGCCCTTTTATTAGCTTAGTTATTATAGTCATGATTGACCTATTAGGCTCTGAATATTGAACAAGTGGGGGGAAATGCACTCATTTGTGAACAGTAGTGCCTCTACCTGTTGCCTTTTTTTTAATTCTGTACAATGCTAAACTAAAATAATATATTTTGGTCTTTGGTCCTGCAATGTTAAACTGCAAAATATACTGGAGATAAAACACGCACCATGACACACATTAAGGCCTCAGTTCAGTAAAATGCTTAAGCATGTGCCTAACTTTAAGCATGTGAGCACTCGCATTGAAATGCTTCAGCACGTTATTGAAATAGGGCCTGACTGCTCAGAAGAAACCTTAACTCTTCAGTTTAACAAGAGTATCCAAGTTCCCCAGGTAGGGGCATCCCACTGCGAGGGGAGATCAAAGGCACAAGGCCATATTGGCACGTCTGTCACACAAATGCTGTATGGCTTTGTGAAGCCTTCTCTGCCATTGGAATTCCTGCTTTGATCTGTGTTCTTCTGGGTATCATGGCAGTGAAACACATTTGAAACTATAAGTGTAGGCAGACATACCAGGGGTTTGCAATTCGTGGAGCTACAGGAGGCCTTGTCAGCTAACTCCCTCTTTCCTTAATGACAATGAAGCCTGACAATTTGGCTCTTCTAATGCTGTCTGGAAAGGACTGGCTTTCTGCAATGTGAATGAAGCAGCTGCTTCATATCTGAGAAAGAAATCGATGACTCAGCACTCCTCAGAAGCACCCTGCTGGGCACCACTGCCAAGTGCCGAGTCATCGATTTTCCTCCCTGCTAGGCGTAGATTGCTCTATTTTCTTTGCAGCAGGCTTGAAAATGTTTTTGAGGTACTGCACACAGGTGGCAGCTCCCATTAGTAGTTCGCAGCATGAATGCCCCCAAACCCTAACAATTGGGGCAGGGTAATGAATCAGGAATTCTCCCAATGCACATTTTTCAAAGTGCCTGAAACTCAACCTTCTTGGTCCCCTTCATTTGTCTAAACATCTTATGTGTGGTATAAATATTTCCCCTAAAGTTTCAGGCAAGACACCAGTATGTATACCGCACAGATCCATTACCTCTGGAACTAATCCAGTAGTATGAGGGTGTCATATAGAAATACATATAGGAAAAGCACCCCAATTACTCACTTTCAGTACCGCACAGCATGCTCATATCCACCTGATCTTAAAGATTCAGGAAGCGATCACGATATAAAATACACATTAGAAGTGCTGGTCTTTCATTTGTCCTTTAACAAAATCTTTCTTACAAGTGTATGCCATTGCCTCTGGATCCCAAAGTTCTGCATTATTTAAAGATACCTTGGAATTCAAAAATAGATTGCAGAAAGGGGTCTTTGTGTCTGGGGGTATTCGAATCTTGTGAGTCTCACGTTTTCCCAAACCCTTCGCAAACTTCAGTCAGAATTTAGATCCCAGCTTGAACTTCAATAACATTGTGAAGGTGACTACAAGCAATTATATCCAATGCAATTTAGAAAGCTGACTCAGGCTGGGGGAGTGGTATATTCAGATATAGCCATTCCATTTCAGTTGTAAGGAGCAACTAAAATAAGAAGGGATGCATAATAAACCTTGAAAGCTTTCAGTTCTATTTCAAATAAAGCAAGTTTCCAGACCAGTCCCAGGTCACTGATTAGATCTAAGAAATGGCAAACTTCAAAATAATATCTCACTATATTACAATTACAGGGACTTCCAAACAGACCCAGAATATTGTCGTTCCTTTCAGAAACAAGCAAATATGCAAATACGTTATTTATAATGGCCTCAGTTTGCTATGTTTGTAAAATGATTATATTTGCCAGTTAATTGACCTTATACATGCAATAGGGACAAAAAATTAAATGAAGCATAAAAAATCAGAACAACACCGGATTGGTTTTGAAAAATATATTAAATATTAATCTAAATGTTAATTTTTCAGAATGGTAAGGAATTAAGTGCTACTCTACCAAAGATTTCCATTGCACGTTGGCAACCATACCGTGTTAACACAATGTATTGAGAGTCAAGGCAAGCCACTTCATTGCAGTGTTTACACTGAAGGAAGTGTGCTTTGAGTTAAATTCCCAATTCTTATCACAAATGTTCTTGCAGAAATGCATAAAGTTTTCCTATATATTGGTCTTGTTAAAATCTTTGTCATGTGAATGCCAACAAACGTAGTAACGCAGAAGAAATTTTGTGAAGTATTGCAGCATGCTGTACTAGTATGACCATTTCAATATTCTGTAATTGTTTTCCTACACTTCCCCACAGGTTAGTCTGGCTTCCAATGGTGGGAGAAGTGAATAACAAGCCAATCAACATGCAAAATATTGAACAGAGTAGCACAGCAGACGGCCATCAGCTGAATATGAGAATAACATGTGTTTGTAGTCAGGATAGTCACTCTGTACACTTGGATTTTTTGGCACTGAAAATATCTGCTCCACATGTCTTCTAAGTCATATCTATTTAGTTTGCTGGTCAAAACAAGTTGTTACTAATGTAAGCGCTGCAGGGCTAATGTAGCTGCGGAAGTGCATGCTGGATTCTGTTCTGATTTGTGTATTATCAATACAGATTACCAGCTAAGGGCTTTATTGTGCTTTCATTGAAATCAGTTGGAGTTTTGCTCTTGGCTTCAGGGGAAGCAGGATTGAGCCCTAACTTCTGATTCTAATCTTTTTATTGCTGGCAGTGTCTGAAACAGCTTGAGTATACCAGTTTGAGCTCGCAGTGCATGTCATTTGGGAAATTCTCTTTTGATATGTGAATAAATTAGATCTGTATGCCATTGAGGGAGATTGAGTATGCATTACATGGCATAATTCCTCTCCTTTAATTTTAATAGATTATAAAATTCTTCTGTGACAGACTAAACCAGCTAAACACTTTTGTTATCCAAGGCCAAGGTACCTAGAAGACCACCCTTAGTCGCTGTGTCCGTTCAGTCCTTGGCCTTTATACTGAGGTATACAGTAAACAGGGTGCCACTTAATGCCAATGGAGAAACTGGATTGATGCCACCAACTCATTTCAGTAACACATTTCAGTCACTACCAACCTGGAGTGGATTTAACCAGCAATTTAGAAATGAAAGTCCCTGTATTGCATTACAAATCCCCTGAGACAGCCACTGGTTTTTTTTTTTCTTTTTGTGTTTTCTATACACCGGTTAGCTACTGTAAATGTGGATGGTTAACTGCTCCTTCAATCATCCCAGTATCTGCAAGTTAAGAAGCTTTGACTCGTGTGTGTGTGTGAAGCTCAGCACCTTTCTGTGAGGCATGTAAAATATTTTCCAAAACAGAATTTTTTACAGTTCTGTTCTGGTGCCAGCACACCCCCATAAAAGAAGCTAACGATTGTGTAAGATTAAAAAAAGGAACCCAGGAACTTCTCTTCTCTGAATTTATGGCATTACAGTTCTTCCCATGGCAACACAGATAGTCAGATGTTAGGTAGCAAAGTACAAGCAGAAGAAAAGGGCAAACAATGAAGGGGAAAAAAAACAATGCCAATTTTTGTAAGAAAATAAGAACTCATAGGTATAAGAGAAGCCTTGTAAATGTGAAGAATATCCTTCAGAGTGAGTAAATTTTTTTTCTTTTGGACTAGCTTGTTTAAAATGTATACAGAAAGTGCTTTAATAACCCATTATACTGTATACTAAAGATTCAGGTCTAATACTATTACTGATAAAGTAACCAAAAGCATATTTACAGAGACTGAATGTGTATAAAGAGCAGATCAAGCAAGTCCCTTGAGAAAATAAAGTCTCTTATCAGATTATGTTGTGAAAAGACTGAAAATAGTATTCTCAGCTCAATTATAGCACCAATTGTGGGTATTTTTACAAAGGAAGTCATTCTGGTTTTATATCATACAATCATTTCTTGAACCTGTAAACATTAAGTACATTAAAATGTATGAGAAGATTAATTGGGCAAAAAACAGTATATGAAAGTTCAGATAATAATTAGAGGGGTTTTAGTAACAGAGTAAGTGGCTAATACCAACATCCTAAATACAGGAGGGCTGGTCTTTATTACCAGGGTAAGTCGACCTAAGTTACACTACACCAGCTACGTGAATAATGTAGCTGGAGTTGACATAGCTTAGGTCAACTTACCCCAGTGACTTCACTGTGCTGCATCAATGGGAGATGCTCTCTGGTTGACTTTCCTTACTCTTCTCGGGGAGCTGGAGTACCAAGGTTGACCGGAGAGCACTCTGCCATCGATTTAGTGGGTCACTCTGCCATCCTTTAGTGGGGATATAGACTATATCGACACCCACTGCATCGATTGCAGCAGCGTCAATTTCCCTGGTAGTGAAGACAAACCCAGAGGTTGAAATCCTGATTCCATTGAAATCAATGAGAGTTTTGCCAGTAACTTCAGTGGGGATCAGGATTTCACCCTCTATCCTCTGATGGTTGCTCATACAAACTAAGTTTCATATGTCTGTCATCCAAGCACCAATGAAGGTATGTGATAGAACACTTTGGACTATAGTTCTTTTAGGTAATTAGTGTAAATCTTTAATTATGCTTATAAGCTGTACCCTCTTTACTGCATTAATTTCAGAAATCAAATGCATATAATGTTATAAATAGAGCCATTGGGTATACACAAGTTGGAAATGCTGCTGTAGAATGGATCTTTAAAAGCTCAGTGGATTTTTAGTATTGCCAGTGTGTTCTGGGGAATTTACGTTTACCTTTTAAAAAATGTGGGGCTTGATCAAAACTCCATTGAAGTCAATGTGAGTCTTTCCATTGACTACAGTGGGCTTTGGGCTAGGTCCATGAAGGTTCTGTCACTCCTAGTCATAAACATTTGCTACTGAATGTAAATGTAACATGCAGTGTTATCTTCAAAGGCCTGCAGGTAAAAGGGATGTAATGGGCCAAATTCAAGTGATGTAAGTGTCACAGTTTCAGGGAAACTGTACATGTATTCCCCTTCGGTGGTCCCTTGAGGGCACCCACTTAAGGTTTCCAGCTCCCAGACATTACCTTTCTTGGATAGAGACCAGGCTTTTCTCCCTCCTGACTGGGGTTCAAGGCTGCACAGCTCCCTGCCTTACACAGTGATATCCCCAGCAAGCCAGTCTGCCTAAAGGCCAGTGCTTGTTCATTGCTTTCTCTCCTATGTCTATGAACAGTGCATTGACAGCATTTACAAGTTACCACACAGCAAGCATCTTTATTCTTCAAGCAAAAACATTACAGAGAAAATATATAAAAACAATGAAAGTTCCTATCTTCATTCTAAAAGCTTACCAGCGGTCACTCATCAGTCTTACAGAGTCCTGGTGAGCCAAAGTCTTTCCAATGTTTATGCAAGGGTTGGGTCCCTTAGACAGAAGATCCTCTTAATTTGCTGCATCAGAAAGGAGGCCCTGAGTGAGTTTAACTGCATCTGTTTTATGCCAAAAAGGTTGTCTGTCGGTCTCTGGAAAATCCAGTTTCAACTAGTATATGCAAATCTCCCAGGGTGTACCTCTAGGGAGGTGTTTAAAATCTAAATGATTCCCCTTCATGACCCCTCATACCCCTTCCCCCCCCACACACACATGCACACTATTTTGGGTTCATGGGTTATCTTTTTTTCTTTTCATTAGCACTGTCACTGCTGATGTCAGCTGTAGCTTCTATTCTATTCTGCCACAATTCCCACATATTTGTGTCAAAAAACACCACTAGTGGCCACACTAACAGACACATCTCCTTTAAAGTAGACCAGTGAATCAGTTTGTGGGCAACACTGGAGGTGTATTTCAACTCACATCACAGAACATGAGGCAGCACTGAAGCAGTTAAGAAAAAAGCAGAGGAAGAAAAAGATTGGAAATATGATATATCAGCAGAATTATCTCCACAATGGACGTTTTCCATGAGGTGTCTGCAGCTCTTTAAGGAACAACAGCATCTATCAGGGAGTTTTTTATCAAGAGGGTGGAGTAAATATGCACATATGAAAAATAAGATCAGATTCCTTATAATTAAACTGTCTCTAAGAAACACAAAGGAAAGTTAAAAACTGTTGACAGATTCACAGTGCTGCTACTTCCACAGGCAGTTCTAAGATGTCATAAAAGCCTGCAGTGGAGCTAGTTATGGTATGATGCAGGCACAAAAGATACAGTTACTAATAGTTCCACTGGAAAACACATTGTGCATCTGCCAAGCACACCACATGAAAGACTAACAATCTTAGTGCCTTACTGGGGCAGAATAAAAAAACAAAATAAAAACAAGAAGAGGTGAGAGGGCATGATACAGACTGTCTGACAAAAAGTCAGCACTTAAGTACTTGTATAATTGCATGCATTATATTTATGGAAGTGTCTTATTGCCACTCCATTGCTCTTAAAATGCAAAGCAAGTGCAAGCACGTTGTATTTATTAAACCACAAAAAATGTTCAGACAGCATTACGACATACATTTCAAAAGCAAAGAAGTGGGGGGTGGGAAATCTGAAACCTGATTCTCGGATTACTCTGCAGCCCCTGGTTATTGGAATGAATGTGGTAGATTACGCAGGTCTTGGAGACTTCTTCACTGATCATTATGATCTTACATTTATCCTAAAATGCTTTCCAAGTGCTTTGCTCATTTAACAATTTGCTGTTCAAACCATACACAGGATCCCTTCATCTACCATTGAAATGCAGCTATTGCTGGGGCGTTGTAGGAAAACAAAGTCACTTGGTCAGCAGCCCACAGAAACAGACGAATACCTTTTTCCTCCCAGAGAGAATTTAGGTGGGCTGAATATAATTACTCAAAGTGAAATTAGGCCAGTTCACCATCATTAGTTCTCCACATCTTATGAAAAGTGCCACAGAATCCTGAATACCACAAACAATTAGGCTTTCCGTTGTAACACCTCATTCAAAAGATGGCAGCTGCAGCAGTATACCTAACAGCATGCCATAGCATAGGTTCTGTACACTTGTCAAAAATAAAAGCAGCCACTCGGAGGGATAAGTGGAACATTTCAGACCCAACTTTTTATTATCCTGTGTATCTCTCCCATCAGTGTGACTGTAGCTCCAATGCACACTCACTCTTGATCTCCCCAACATTTCTTGTGGGATTGCTGCCCTGTTTCAGAGGGGTGAATGCTCCATTTATTACATCACCAGTACCATTACCTACACACACATTTGCCTTATAAATAGAGCCCTGCAAATCTGTAGATATCCGTTTTATGTCTGCGAGTATCCGCATGCAGATCATTTTTGCAGCTTGGACACGGATACAAATTTTGTATCCATGCAGGACTCTACGTATAAATCTCTCTTCCAAGTACTGACCCACTCTGACCCTGAGTAGCTTGTGTGAGTTGGAAGGATCACAGCAGCAGGCTCATGGCTCATAGCTGCAGAATTGTGCTCTGGACATAACAATTCTTAACTGCCAGTAAAGCTTTATTTAAAATGGCTATTTAGAAATGAATTAATATGAAGAGAATTGGTCTTTTTAACATTTTAAAAATAAGAACTACATACAGTAGCTAGAAGCATTCATTATTACTATACCCGAACACTAGCACCAGGAGGATATGCTATTGTAATAACAAGAGGCAGCCACAGCAGCCAGAGTGAGTGCGTATGACTTCCAAGTGAACTCTATTTCCAAGTCCTGGAGACATTTTTAACTGTCCAACTTATTTAGTATCTCTGAATTTCTGAAGTCGCCTAGGATATTGGCTAGAGCGCTGATAGGAGCTGGCCTGTTTATTTTTCTCCCTGCTATCTACTGCAGACCCAAGTGTTAATTTAATTCTGTTTCTAATGCACCTTTCTGTGTAACGTACTTTTCTGTTCATCACCCTCTTCTTTCACGAGTCCTTGGCTAATCTGGAGTACCCAGCTCAGCTCAATGTGCAGGTTTTTAACTTGAAACTCTATGTTGCTGCCTTTTGTTTGCTTTGGAACTTTTAGATATTTTGCAGCATCCTGAGTTAGCTGCTCTGATATCATCAAATAAAAATAGGCCATTTGGAATAGAGCGTAGGACCAAGCCAGTACCCATCCCCAATTTTCACATTCCAGGAGGGTTCCATTTCAGATTCACTTTTTGAGTCACAGTGTAAACAAAGGATCCATGAGGAAAGGTCTTTTTAAAGCAGTGTTATGCAATTCAGTCTCCCTTGACTTGAAACTGTCTTCTCACAAAGGGTGAGCTTCTGCTGCGTGCAGCAGAGTTGTGCTGGATTGGGGTGTGGAGAGGCAGCATTCTGGTGGGGCTCCCAAGAGGAATTTTAGCTAAGTCCATCAGAATTCCTCCTGGGTGCTCCCTTCTCTTCTCCTGACCGGTGCCAGGGCAGGAGGAGTATGGTGCCTTCAGAAAGCAGGTACTGGAGGGAGCACTGTCAGGGAGCAATAACTGCACTCCCCTCTAGGATTCTCCCCAGCTCCTGTGCAGGGCTCCACTTGACCTTTCCC